>NW_027507903.1:322797924-323485424 GCF_037356315.1 Lithobates pipiens | reverse complement strand
CTTATGCGACTTTGGATATAATCGCTTTTGGTTGTCGCATAAGCTCTGAATGGACACAATTCTAACACATGTTATTGTGCAACTTATATGCTATATAGTTTTTAACCACTGAGCACTATTTATCCTTATCAATCTTAGAGCGCATTGTTTATTTTTATTTCTATTTTTATTTCTATTTTTCCACTGGTAACACAAATATTACTTATGCGTTTTCTATGTTGCGTTCTGTATTCATCTTCTTTGACAATTTTGCATGATCTTATTCCACTTCACCGCATTTATTATTTATTATATGGTGGAGAGACACCTACACGTATCTAATTTATATTCTTTAATACTGGCACTTCATGCGATTTCTTTTCACTAGTCACTATCAGCCATTTTTTTACTGTTTTTAAGTCAATTATTGTTTGTTTATATATTACTATTTATGGTGTAGTAGACATTGTGACACATTTTAGCACTAGCACTTTTCATACGATTGGATTAGTCGCCACAAATCGCATTATTGATTATCACATGTTTATATATATATTTTATCTACGGGATGTTGTAAGATACGTAAATACGAACTTACTTACTGTTCAGCATTTTTCACTTGATAGTTTTTATGCTAAACTCCAAAAAATCGCATTAGAAATTATTAGGTTTTAATCACTATACTTCTTTTCTGCGTATTGCTCCATCCTTCTTATATTTATTCTAAACACTATTACGGTATAGTGGCGAGGGTCTCCCACGTTCCCTCATAGAACATATATATTAAGCTCCCTACATATCACCCCTTTAGTCTGGGTGGCTACACACCTAGCATTTAAATACCTGTATCTGTGGTATCTATAGACCTTGTAGGACAATATTTCCTGAGCCAGTACTGCGCACCACTACCCTCTTGCTTTTTTTGATTTCTTGGGGTTCAGGTACCCCCTGTTCCAGTGCGTGCAGCGGTACAAAAAACCATTCCCCTCCCTGATTAGGCGCAGGAATAACTTTTATACTCATCTCTATACCTAACTTGACCCATTCTTGCAGCCATCATGGATGTGTATTCATTCTTAGATAAAAGACAGGTAAATTTGGGAGATGTTTTTAATGTAACTACACCTAACAATAAAAATAGTGACCTTGAAAGCCTTATGAGGAAACTAGGGCATAATATGGAGAAGAAGGTCAGCCTATGGTGGGACATTACCACCTTTGAACAATACCTCAAGGATGGGATTGTCCCTAGACGCCTGAGGTGGGATGTCATACCAAACGACGGACTGACAGATCAGGAATCAATCGATGATTGGTTCAAATTCTTTAATGGGAAAGGCTTGGAATTGTTAATGTTTTTACTGGATAGAAAGAAGAAAAAACAAAAAATAGTAGATGAGATCATCCTAGGAGTGAAGGAAGAACTGGAAGTTTATAAGGACACAGCAGAATTTACAGCCCTAATGGCACAATTGAACAAAGACCTCACAAAAAAAGATAGAGAAGTTCAACAAAGGAAAAGCAAAAAACACAGTCGAGATATGAACGATTTTAAAACCGATCGAGTGTTTAAATGGCAAAACCAAGTGGGGCACTTAGACCCAATTTCAACCTACTCCACTCCAGAAAAATCCGTGAGAGTGCAGTCAGAACACACTAACATGCGAGGAAATCAAGAAAATCAAAATCAAACCGGGCCATATGACACATACGAACGAACCAGACCTGATAACATAAGAAATGAAGGTAGACAAAATAACTACTACCAACACACTCCCCGGAAAAATGATAGAGGATATACACCCTATAAAAAAATGAAAGGAAACCGTACTATCAAGATAGAACACCTCGAAACGGTTGGAAAAAAACGTTCTGGAGGAATAACAGGAGGAATAATGGACCGAGGCCTTATCATGACAACAGAACCTACCACCAACAGAGAGATAATAGAGGACCCTATAACGATAACAGAGGGCGCCCCTATGACACACAAGTACCAAGGGGAAGAAGCCCCTATAGGCAATATGAGAGAAGAGAAGGGGATTATCAAAATCCTCCCTCCCAAACACCTTACCGAGCATACGAAAGAAGCCCGATCCCAACTTACAACTACTATGCACCCTTGGAGCAGAGATGGGAGGATGATAGAGCGGACAGACACAGACAGTCCGACAGGGAATATGAGAGGTCTTTTTTAGAGAGAGGCCGAGAGAACGACCCACTAAGGAGGAACGAAAATGCAAGGATTCAGAGAAGAACACCAGAAAGAGAGGATGCAGAGGGGGGAAGAGATCACAAAAGAAAAAGAGAGTGAAGGGCGAAGGAATCTTCAACCTGAGCGGACAACCACTCTCCCACGAAGAAATAGGGGTTCTTGATAAAGGTTTAAAATATGCACCCACAAAGAATCTGGATAAATTCCAAACCTATATTGGAATCCAGAAGTTCGTAAGGAAACTAAACATTAAAAAGTACTTGGTTAGTAATCCATGCAAACCCAAGATTACAAGATCCACTAATGAAATCATGCACAGTACCCTAAGAAATAAATCAATTTTTAATCCAGTAACGAAAGATAATAAACACATAGAAGTTTTTAAACGTATTGTCCTTGAAGAGGTGAAAGACCTAAAGATAAAGAAACGAGATGAACCGAAACATATCAAAAGCGGTATTCGGAAACTGACAAGAAGGAAAGACCTGGTCATACGACCAGCTGACAAAGGAGGGGGCATTGTAATACTGTCCAAAGACCAATACAATACAAGCATGAATTCCCTACTTGAAGATAAAGACACATACGTCCGATTGCTGAGTAACCCAGTCTTCAAATGCAGGAAAGCACTTGAAGAAGTGGTACATCTGGGCCTAAAGAAGGATATACTCAATAAAAAGGAAGCCAAATACTTAATACCTGAGTCATGTAGAACACCAATCATTTACTCTTTACCGAAGATCCATAAAAACAAGGAAAACCCACCCCCCAGACCAATAGTGAATGGCATAGACTTTCTGACATCGCGAATGGGGCAATATATCGATTATTACCTACAGCCAGCAGTACAAAAGACACGCGCATATCTGAGAGATACCAAACATATATTGCAGATTTTGGACGAAATACCAACTGAAGAGGGACCGTGGTGGCTAGCTACAGCCGACGTAGCTTCTCTTTACACAATAATCCTGCACCACCAAGCCTGTGAGGCAACAAAATGGGGATTACGGAAATACACAGACCTCCCCTGCCCCCAGAGAAAATTTCTTATAAAATGTCTCGATTTCTGTCTAAAAAATAGCTACTTTTGGTACAACAAAAATTATTACCACCAAAAAACGGGCGTAGCTATGGGAGCAAAGTTCGCCCCAAGTGTCGCAGGCCTTTTCATGTCACAATGGGAGGAAGAGGAAGTATTTACAAACCCTCCAAATGAATTACACACATACCGAAGATACATTGATGACGTCATCATACTATGGAAGGGTGATCGATCAAAATTGATCACCTTTCTAGAAAAATTGAACACGAATAACAGGAATATAAGACTATCATGGGAGATAAGTAATGAATGTATCACGTTTCTTGATTTGGAAATAACACAAAAGGATAAAAAATTGGTATCAAAAACACACTTCAAGAGTGTAGACCGTAATAGCTATCTCCCATTGGAGAGCTGTCACCACAGGAATTGGCTATATAATATTCCGAAAGGCCAACTTATGCGCCTTAGACGCAATTGCACACAAGACGAACAGTTTCTCGAACAAGCAAGTAACATGAAACAAAAATTCTTAGAAAAAGGCTATGAGAAAGAATTTATTAATGAGAAGATATTAGAAGTAGCAAGCTTAAACCGCAAAGATCTTATAAAGAATAAATCGCAGAACGAGACATTACAGGACAATATTCCGATTATCCTGGACTTCAATGTGCAGTTTAAACAAGTAGAAAAAATCATAAAACGGAATTGGGAGATACTACGCTCAGATATTGGTTTAAAAGATATTTTGCCCACTCGCCCAAAATTTGTATATAGACGTGCCCCGACTATTAGGGATAAAATAGTGAAGAACGTCCCGGATCCACCGGGTAGGGGACTCACCTTCTTTACTGGAAAAGGATTTTTTCCCTGTAAACGATGCTACGCATGTACTAAAACAAAGCGTCCGAACGAGAAGAAAAAAGAGTTCACCTCAACCAGCACAGGGAACAGCTACAACATTAAAGAATTTATCTGCTGTAACACCATTGGAGGGGTATACGCATTGGAATGCAGCTGCGGCCTCCAGTACATAGGCCGAACAAAGAGACCACTCAAAGTACGCATTAAAGAACATGTAAAGAATATATTAAAGGGATTCGATAAGCACAGCGTATCTAGGCACTTTGCGTTATACCACAAGAAAGATCCATCCCAATTGAAATTTTGGGGAATCGAGCCCTATGTCAAACACTGGAGAGGAGGGCACAAAGTGAGGACCCTTAGCCAAATCGAGTCCAAGTGGATTTTTACATTAGATACATTCGCACCAAAAGGACTCAACGTGGAATTCGATCTAAACTGCTTCATTAGTGACTTTAAACCATCCCCTAAATTTGAACTATTTTAAATTTTGGACTATTTTTATAGCTTTATCTACTCTTCACCTATATTTTTTGATTCTGGTATAACTTCCGCCATATAGCTTTAACCCTAGGCTTCCCCCGGGTTCTGATTCAAATCATCCTCACTTGAAACCTTGACCACCCATATGCCGCACACTGAAATATAATTATAATATACATATATATACGGGTGCACATGGAGGTGGGTGCACACACACATAGTCACTTTAGTCACTTACATATTTTTACTTCTGCAAAATAATATGTTGTATACCTTAATATAATAAATGTTTGCTCTAACGTCATTTCCGGCAGCCATGGGAATTCGTTTCCCTCGCCGTCTTATTCCATTTTAATTTTATTCTATTTTATATTTTTGAAAAAAAATATATTTTTTATTCCCTAATTTTTTATTGCCAATCGGGCGTACCATCGGAACCAAAGCACTACCATCTACGGTCACATATTTTAGGCCTAACAAATGATCCTTACCGAAAACCCATTTGAGCTATTTTTATTTTAGATGTAAAGTTTTTTTCTATATATTAAAAATAAAGATTTTTCATATTTAATTTTTTCCTATTTTATCCTATTGTTCCTTTTTATATCTCCTTTTTTACTAATATTTTTTATATATTTAGATATTTGCTCACATATAGACATACTATGGTCTCTAATTATTTACATATTGAATTTTTTAGATAAACTTTTTTCTTCTTTTTCCTCTCTTTAGACACTAATATCTCCAATTTGCTAATAGAAATTGTTATATATATGCAGGGTCCATTAATAACTGTTCCTCCTAATGTGCAGTTTTTACTGCACATCTGAGGCACACCCCCCCTGGACTGATTCACAGCTATGCACTTCGTTATTGAAGGGGCGGCGATATCCATACAGGAGATGTGGGCGGGCTCCTCATTGTAAGTCCCGCTGAAGGAACGCCCAAAAAAATGGCCACGTTTTCATTTCCGGCCATAGGATATACTCAATACGTTGTAACATCCAAAAAAATGGCCGCCCGCATACTTCCGGCGACCATATAGACCGCAAAATGGCCGCCGGGACACTTCCGGGTCTTCCACAAAATGGCCGCCAATAAACCACTAACACAGTCTCTATTTAAGGTCACTTTCTTGAGCACTAGGCATCCCCTGATGAAGTCACGTGACCGTGACGAACACGCGTCGGGACGCTACCGGAAGTGACGCAATCGAGCTCGCAGCTCGTTTATACCCTATGCTTGAAATCTTTTCGTTTGTGAGTACTTTCACTGCTTTTTAAATAAATCTATACTTTGTTCATAAAAATACTACGCTATGGGGCTCCCTTCCTCCTTATCTGCTTAAATCCCTTACATAAATTGCTGAGGTAACCACCCCCTCCCCCCACACTGGGCATCGCTGAGCTACTACCTAAAGAGACTACACAGCGGAATAGGCAGGAGATGGGGACACAGTAACAAGACCTCGTGGGATAAAGACCACCAAAGAATCCTGAGGATACACATGTTACATGCTGTTACCTTACAGCTGTAAGGTAAGGGGACATCCATATCCTGAATACACAGGACCACGCGGGATACTTTCACCACCACCACCACCGATCAGATCGTTATAGTTTATATAGAACCAAACACCAGCACTGTATGCGATTTTTTGCCTTATGCGACTTTGGATATAATCGCTTTTGGTTGTCGCATAAGCTCTGAATGGACACAATTCTAACACATGTTATTGTGCAACTTATATGCTATATAGTTTTTAACCACTGAGCACTATTTATCCTTATCAATCTTAGAGCGCATTGTTTATTTTTATTTCTATTTTTATTTCTATTTTTCCACTGGTAACACAAATATTACTTATGCGTTTTCTATGTTGCGTTCTGTATTCATCTTCTTTGACAATTTTGCATGATCTTATTCCACTTCACCGCATTTATTATTTATTATATGGTGGAGAGACACCTACACGTATCTAATTTATATTCTTTAATACTGGCACTTCATGCGATTTCTTTTCACTAGTCACTATCAGCCATTTTTTTACTGTTTTTAAGTCAATTATTGTTTGTTTATATATTACTATTTATGGTGTAGTAGACATTGTGACACATTTTAGCACTAGCACTTTTCATACGATTGGATTAGTCGCCACAAATCGCATTATTGATTATCACATGTTTATATATATATTTTATCTACGGGATGTTGTAAGATACGTAAATACGAACTTACTTACTGTTCAGCATTTTTCACTAGATAGTTTTTATGCTAAACTCCAAAAAATCGCATTAGAAATTATTAGGTTTTAATCACTATACTTCTTTTCTGCGTATTGCTCCATCCTTCTTATATTTATTCTAAACACTATTACGGTATAGTGGCGAGGGTCTCCCACGTTCCCTCATAGAACATATATATTAAGCTCCCTACATATCACCCCTTTAGTCTGGGTGGCTACACACCTAGCATTTAAATACCTGTATCTGTGGTATCTATAGACCTTGTAGGACAATATTTCCTGAGCCAGTACTGCGCACCACTACCCTCTTGCTTTTTTTGATTCTAATTTATTATCGCTGTTTTCTAGGTGGTCTATAACCACTTTTGATGTAAAGGGACACTTTTTGGTTGCTATGGACAATCTCCAGTTTCCAGGCATAAAGAACAGTATTTATAATATAAAACTGTATGCAGGCCACTGGAGAAACCATTAGGAACAAAGGGGATGTGTACTTATTTGATACAGTACTGTAATCTGTAAGATTATAGTACACTGTATCTATAGTATGTATTTTACTTTTTGAATTTGGCGCCGAACTCGCAACGCTCGCAGGGAATGGAGCCCGGCACTGTGACAGATCAAGCAGAGGATGGCTCGCTGATCTGGCTCGGGAATACCACTTATGGTATTAAATCTTACCCCGAGCCAAGACTCTGGAATACCGCCAGGGAGGTTAACATTGCATTCTATGTATTTAATGTTTGCTAATGTATTGTATTTATTTAATCATTCCATAATTAATATGCTGTGGATGTCCTCTTTGTCCTCATGCATGCTGTAAGCTTTTAATGCTCTTTGTTTGCCATTCAAGCATATTTGCCTTCACTGTCCTCCCCAGCATGCTATCCTGAGCCCATACACACCTAGCCTTGTCACTTAACAATGTATTTTTCCAGCTCCGTTGTAGTGCTTACCCTAAACAACCCCTAAAATGTATCCAAATGTTATTGTTGTCCTTAAATTCAGGCAGAGTACAAGAGGCTTTTTTTTGGGGGGGGGGAAACTCATTTAGAACCCTCCCTCCCCCCAACCGCTAAGTCAACCGATACCAATCCTCTATCTCCTGACTTTGCCAAACCCATACGCACTATACCTACCTCTTTTGTGGTCATATTTATGGATGAATTCATGAAAGCATGTAGTGCAAGGGTCTGCCTGAATACTTTCAAATGTACTGTTTAAAATTTTGGATTATGACACTTCTTACCTGTCCAGTGGGCTGCCAATAGTGTACGTAAGGTGGGGCTGACCAAAGTAACACACATTATTTATGCATTCAGATCTCAATGAAGTGGAGAGGGGTACCTGTCCAAAACATCCCCATCCTCAATTTTTTTACAACGGGCCATCAGAGGGGGTGAGGAATCTGATAAGGGGACCATATACTTTTGTCTTTAAATACTCATTTCAATAAATGTTATACTTATGTTGGCCAAGAATGTTTGTGTCTAATCTGCTTGCAATGTTATGTGCAAAAGTCCTCATTTTTTTCTTGTTTGACTCCACAGTTTATTCCAACCAACAGGAATGGCAGACTATGGCTTCCCAATTCCACCA
Source organism: Lithobates pipiens (assembly GCF_037356315.1). Taxonomy (NCBI): domain Eukaryota; kingdom Metazoa; phylum Chordata; class Amphibia; order Anura; family Ranidae; genus Lithobates; species Lithobates pipiens. The sequence goes on along the minus strand of NW_027507903.1, from coordinate 323,476,994 downwards.
GCAGTGTAATTTTCCCAATTGTGGTGGTGCGATTGAAGGGAAGCACAGTTGGATCGTCCCATCACCCAACTCTGGGTCATACTGCTTCAATTATAAGGGGTTCAGTAGTATTGTGATGTTGGCGATGTTGGCGGTGTGGGCTGTGGTGACAGCAAATTATGAGTTCCTATATCTGGACATAGGGAAGAATGGCCGTATGTCTGATGGAGGAGTAATCGCCCAGACGGAATTTTACCAGCATCTGCAAAATGGAGCCTTGTGGTTACCACCTCCAGAGGATAATGTTGCGGCCTCAAGTTTGTTTTTGTGGCAGATGAGGCCTTTGCACGGGGGGAACATCTGATGAGGCTGTTCCCCATGAGGACCCTGACCCGGAGCAGAGGGTTTTTAATTGCCGCCAGAAGAGTGTTTGAGAATGCCTTTGGCATAATGGCCAGCTGGTTCTGGCTTTTCCTTACAGCCATCATCATTGGCCGAATACAACCTGAACCACATTATCTTGAGCTGCTGCAGTCTTCACAATTTCCTTCAGAAGAATGCTGCCAACTATCTGGTCTCAGTTGCTACTGAGGCTGACTTTTCACCGGATCAAATAATGAGGGCGCTTGAAAGTGGCCGTACTGGCTTGCCCCCTCAAAGTGCCCGCAAAGTACGGCAAAACTATGTTAAGTACTTTGTGGGTGGGGGGGGGCAATTGATTTACAAGAATATCTGGAATCTGTTTAATAATTAAAAAAAAAAACTCATATTTCATTTTAATTTCTGTTTGTGTTTATTATCTGTCTCCTAGGTTCTCAAATGGCCTTTTATTTTTTGCCCATTTTCTTCAAATGCAAACATAACTTATTTGATACATAAGGTGACAATCTCTTCTTCAGCTAACTGTTATGTTGTGCTGTGGGACACACACACCCACAAAACGCGTACATTGATATCCCATGATGACAGATAGCACATATTGATACACTGTGTGCATCTTCAAAATTTGGCTTTGCAATTCATTTAAAACTTTTAAAACTACGTACAACAATAACGACAAATTTTTATAAATTTTTGTTTAGATTTTGCCTAAAATATCCATGATATTGCTCAGTCTTTTTTGAACATCGTGGATATTTTACGTCATCTTTTCTAAATCACGATTACATTCCATGATCTCACTGATGAATACTTGTGCACTTGCACTGCTGAAGTGAGTTTCTTCTTCCACAACATCCACATCACCTAAAAATAAAAAAACACACCATGTATTATAAATATGCAGGCATCCATCTATTACCTGAAGCTGTGGTCTCAGACACTGACCTGTTGTCAACACCATTTCGACCACTTCATCCACCACTTCCTGAACCTCTGCATCCACATCCTCAGGTTGTGTGCTGAGTTCCCTTTCTTCAGTAGGTGTGCAGTTACTGGTGTCCTCAGATTTTTGCCTAGAAATAGTAATATGAAACATTGCTTGGAAGTGTCGTACAATTGTCTGTTCCAAGCTCAAGACATGATTTTTTCCCTTTCAAAGGCTGGAATACTTACCTGTTTATGCAAGTTTCACACATGGAGAGACCCCTAGCATCTGCCAAAAATGTTGTATTAGTGATCAAACGAACAATGTTTAATACGAGCGCATCCTGTGCCCACAAACCTCAAACTTGGCCTTTTAAATTGCACAACAGTAAAGAAAAGCACATGGGCCAACACAAAAGTAATAATAATAGGAACACACGACAAATACTTACTTTTTTTCAGCACTTTACTGATCTTTCTATACTGATCTTGCTCCCTCAATTTCAGGTCTGACCAGTGTTTCCTCAATTGCTCCTTGGAACGTCATACCCCAAAAGTCCTGTGCAGACTTCTCACAACTTTAGTCATGATCTTGGCCTTTCTCACATTAGGGTTTCTGTACGGTCCATGCTTCCGATCATAATCTGTCCTCTTAAAGATGTCCACCATCTCCACCATCTCTTTAAAGAGAATTTCCAGCACAAAAGTCCTCAGCAGCGTCAGCACGCATTGGAGAGCCTGTAGATGTTTTTCTCATCAGATGGAGGGTCCCGACCCCCAGAACTTCCCTGTCTGATGGCGTACACCGAGATCGAGGCTTGTCTCAGGTTCACAGTGAAACGCAGGCATCAAGTGTAGTGACATCACTGCAAATAGCGACGACGCTTCGGAGCATGCGCACTGCGTGTAAACAAATAGGCACGCTCCTTCCACAAGCTTAGGGGAACTCAGGCTGATACAAACGAATCCCAGGTTCCTCCCCTCCACCCTCTAACTAAAAGGACCAGGAAGGCAAGGAACCTGGAGGAGTCCGCTGCTGCTTTTCTTAAACAGGCTACTGTGGCAATTACCATGACCTCTGGTGTACACGAGGCATTTGGATGTGTCACTGCCAGCAAATTAGATAAGAAGGAGGAGGCCCAGTGCACTATATATAAAGAGATTATTCTCAAGGCCCTAAAAAAGGAGACAAGGGGCAAACTCACACCTCAAACACACCTCTGTGAGTTGGATCATGCACCTCCACCATCTCCACCAACACCACAGCCACCCCACCCACCATAGCAGCATGGAAGGAAGCATGGAAGGACGTGTTGAGAGCAATGGACTGGGTTTGACGTGGTCTGGCAAAAAATGCAGGCTGTTGTAAGACCACAGCCTCGGGACATATATGTCAGCGGCTGCTGCTCCCGATCTCTTGGAATCCTGGACCACATTGTGATCCCTATTAAATGGACTCCTCAGGTTACCAATTTTGACAGTCAAATAATTGATGTTTGCCCTGCAGTACAAAGGCTTCACCCATTCCAACTGTTTCTGCAGTGTTGCCTTCCTCTTTATTTTGTTATAAACTTGTGCTCCCTATTACATTTTTCTTTTTTGTTTTGACAAATACTTGGGTATGTGTTTTACTTCAAAAAGGATAGTTTGTTTGTGAGTAAGCAGGTACATTTCAAAAATACAATGCCAAACTAGAAAATGCATTTCCTGGAGAAAATGTGTGGGAATGCTGAATAGCATCAAAACTGCCCCATCAGAATTGCCCCATCAAAACTGCCCCATCATATTCCTCTATTATAAATCAGTGCATGGTGTGTCTGTGCTCTCCTCCCACTGTCCATCATTGTGCATAAGAAGCTTTGGTAACCATGGAAACAAAACAGACAACAAAAGCCTGGCTGCCCTAAATTTAATGACATTTTCTGAAATGATCACTAAACTTAAACAGCTTTTTCACAAAAGCTGTAAAAGATATCAAACTGAAAAGATATATCCAGATAGCTGAATATTTTGTGAACATTTTAAAGTTTGTTTGGCGTCTGTAGGTGAAAGTATGAAGGAGCTGAAACTTTTGGCAGTGGAAGAAGATTTTACAGATTTTAAGCATGCTCTCATTGACTTCAATGTTAACAAAAAGTGTTAAAAAGCTTCATATTTTAAAAAGTTTAAATAGTAAAAAAAAGTTGAAGAAGAGCACACATTAGCTGAAAGAGCTGAACATTTTAAAAGTTGAATGGCTTTAATAGCTGAAAGTATGCAGAAGTTACGCAGAGCCAAAAAACGTACGGAATAATAATAAAAAGATGATGATGATGATGATTAATAAATAAAAAAGGAATAACAATAGTGGGACTGCTAAAGCTTTCCCACTAAATAAAAAAAATGAATAACAATAGTGGGACTGCTAAAGCATTCCCACTAATTAACAAGGGACACCAAAGTAGTTACATCTTTGAGGTTAAAAAATACAAGATAATAATGGTGTTGTGGTAACTTGACACACAAAACGGAAAAACAAATTATTATGGAGATCACTAGAAAAAAAAAAAATATGGAGATCACTAGAAAAAAAAATATTATTCTGGAGATCACGAGAAAAAAAAGCAACAAAAAAAATATTATTCTGGAGATCACTAGAAAAATTGAATAAGCTCTAAGGAACATTTCATTGCAATGTGGACAGTCTATTTGTCTTTAGTAAATTAACCCCATAAAGTTATGTTGCTCAAGCATGACTGCAACTTCTCTAGTTTTACAAAATGTTCTAAAAATACATATTAAATAATCTAATAGTAAAGCAGCATTACCTTTCTTTAACCTTTTTATGTTATTAAATATAATTATGCTTACTGAAGATATAGTGTATAAGGAGTGCCAAGAAGGGATGGGCCGTATGACCCCCTGTTCAGTTTGCACCAGAACTTTCGAACACCCCAAAAGTTTGGAACCGAATAACTTAATGTGATTGTAGCCGTATTAGTGCAATTGTGACAGAGAAAATTGAGTACTGTCCGTGATACTTTTTTTTTTTTTTTTTTTTTTTATTTAAAGAATGCAGATTATACAAACAAACATATAAAAAAAAAACGACATGACAATCAGCTGGAACTTACAATAATGGATCATGAGAGCTCACACCAGTCCAAATATACTGTTAAGAATAAACCGTTGAAGTCTATCCAGACATACTGTGATGGAGTGATGCGAATAGCCGTTATCAACTATATGTGTCCAAGAGCTCCAATCTAACCAACAATGCTATCTACTGATCGTGATACTTTTTTTATTTGCACTAACATACAATATTTCAGGACAAGCTTTCGGGTATGTCCCCTTCTTCAAGGTCCAAGCAGTACTGATTTACAAATTTTTAAGCAGAATGTAAAAACAAAAAACAAAAAAAAAACAAAAAAAAACACCTCTGAGGGAAAGAAGAGAAAAAAAAACAACAAAAAAAAAAACACATACAAATCAATGGCAATAAAGATAACAGAAGAGTTGGTGAGATAAGACAGAGGGAGAGCTATGGAATGGAGGGGGGGTTGCTAGTCACAGAGGGGGTTGTAAAACTTTAGTATAATGAGTAAGGAAACCTATATCTAAATTCAGGCCATTATTTTTTGTGTCAAAAAGAATTATCATTCTTAGTTCAAAGGTTTTCCTTTCCGGGATAGTTCTGAAATTCCCTTTAAGAACTAAAACATTGAGGTCTTCTATAGTGTGGTCCGGTTGTGAGAAGTGATGTCCCACAGGTGTACATAAACTGTCTTCTTTATGTTCCTTGATGGTATGTCTGTGTAAATTCATCCTCGTTTGCAACTTCTGTCCTGTTTCACCAACATAAGAGCCTTTGCTGCACCTTTTTCATTGGATGAGGTACACAACATTGCTGGAGGTACAGTTGTAAGATCCCATGATATTGAAGGTCCCGTTTGTGTGTGTGACACTTTTGGATAGATTGATCTGGTTGCATAGTTTGCAGCGCTTTTTATTGCAGGGTTTGCTTCCATTATTTGTGATTTCATAATCAGAGTGAAGTTTCCTGCTGATTAGTTTGTGTCTGAGGTTGGGTGGTTGTCTGAAAGCCAATAATGGGGGTTGTTGGAATATTCCTTTCAGAGTGTCATCCTCTGTTATAATGGGTTGTAAATCTTTGATTATCTTTTTGAAACCGAATAACAAACCCCACTGAAGTCTATAGGACCTGAACATGAAAAATCAAAAGTACCCATTTTGAATTCTTATATGCAAATAATTGAGCATACAGTGGTTATGGGGGTCTGGGTACTGCCCTGGGGGACAGGTATCAGTAAAAAATGTCATTTGTAAATGAGAAGTGACTTATTGATGCTTAAAGTATAAGCATAAAAATGAAAAAAATATTTCAATAAAGTGGCTGGAAGATCCCCTTAGTCCACCTGTAAAGTGGCACATCTGTACTGTGTATAGAAGCTGCAGCAGCAATAATTGCATTTATAAAGCTCAAAAAATGACATTTTTCCTGCAAGCTTTCTTCATTTTGTAAGCAACGATTATTAGAGATTTTTTGGATAAATTAAAAAAGGTGCAGAAAATTGGTCTTTGGGTGTCGGTGGCACCTTCACACCATAACCCTATAGAGGTATTTTTGATGAAAGCAACAGTTGGTCTTGCTATCAAAAATTGCAATGATATGTACCTGTCAAACAGATGTGGAAAAATTGGTCTTTGGGTGTCAGTGGCGCCTTTACACCATAAGCCTATAGAGGTACTCTTGATGAAAGCAAGAATTGGCCTGCTGTCTAAAACTGCAATGATATTCACTTGTCAAACAGGTGCGCAAAAATTGGTCTTTGGGTGTCCAAAGAGTTACGAGTATCGCCTCAGGTAAGTATAGAAATACCAAGTACCATCATCCACAAATTTTAAGAATCAAAAGGTTTGGTATGGGGGTGTTGGGGTAGCCGTTCACGCTAACCTCCCTATAACCAACCCAAACCAACAGATAGTATTTGGACTATACCGGAACTTTTTATAAAAAACGCAAAAAGGAAATTAATAAAATTTACTAATGTTTAATAATTACAAAGAGGGAAAAAAAAAAGGACAATACACAAAACATTGTTATTAAAATCATAATACACCCCAGAGCATTTAGCATTTACAGATACTCCAAGAAGAGTTCAGTTCTGGTGGCGTACAAAGGTCTCCTCTACTAGTTTCATGGACCATCCGCTTCTTCAGGAGGATATCTAAATAAGTTATAAGAAACAATATACAGGCCATTAGCAATCAACTAATTGATATATAGGTAAAATGGAAACATCATTTAAACAAAAATGCATAATCACATAAGGGAAAATACGGAAATCAACTCACCCAAAATTCAAAGAAAGGCAGAGTTAAAGAGATAACAGATAGATGGACCCCTATATTCCCCCTACGGCGGACATGGGGGATTGGTGAGAATAGCTCTGGTAAAAAAATAAAATAAAATAAATCCCCAATCAATGGCAAGAGGAAGAAGAGAGAAGCAGATGATGGAGTGAGAGGTCAATTACAAGTGTATGATGAGATGGCAGTTAACTCCTGTTAGACTCCATAAAATAGATCCCTCTAGATCTATGTACTGTTGGAGGGAGTGTAAATCACCTGGAACAGCACTTCCCATTTGGTGGGAAGGTCCAGAGATAAAGCAATATTGGCAGGAGATTTTAGCCTATATAGAAATAATAACCAGAGAAAAAATACCATGCAGTCCGTTGAAATGTTTGTTCTATGGAGTAGAGGAAATAAGTAGTAATTTACAAACGAAAAATAATAAAGAAAAAAAAAATTTAACTCACTGGTAGTTTATTTGCTTAATGCGGCAAAAGCTTTGATACCGGTAAATTGGACACAAGTTAACAAACCCACTATTAGAGAATGGGTGCAGAGAATTGAACACATCAATAATATGGAATATTTAGTCAAAATGGAGAACAAGCAAATGAACAAATATAGGGCAGTATGGAAAAAATGGAGATCATTCAAAAGGACAGAATCTTACATCCAAGTATTAGTAGAATAAATAGAGGAGGAAGGGCCAACAAACATCGGGGGAGGTTGGGGTGGGGGGTTAGGGTATATTTTGGGAAAACGGTGGGGAGGGAAGATAGGAAATATAAGGACGGCAAGAAAGTAGGGTAATAGGCCACGGATCGTATTGTAAAGAACATTTGTTTTGTTCACATGTTTTCTTTTTATTGTATTGGTGGCCTGTTGGTTTAGTTTTATAATATTTTCCTTTTTGATACTCTCCCTGTTTGTTTTTAATTGTAAAAATCAATAAAATTTAAATAAAAAAAAAAAAGAGGAAGAAGAGAGAGAGAAAAAAAGGGGGAGGGGGGGGGAATGGGGGGATGGGGAAGGAGGGAGGAAAAAAAATTATTTCCCCCCATTTTTTCCCTTGCCAACTAGCCAAGACTTACCAATTCTCATATATATGTATATATCCGATGGCAATATACATAACTCAGATGGATTCAATCAATCGATGTAACAATAAGGGACAAAACACAATTGCATCTATGAATAAATAAATAAAGATAACCATTTCGTAGGATAATAATGGTGGGTTAGTATGTCTGGGATTGGGTCTCTCAAGCAATATTTACCTGATAGAAGTCAAATATATTTTAAAGCCACAGGAGCCATTCGTTTTGACCTGCCCAAACACAGCGGTCCAATGACCGCTGTTATATGGGCTCCCTGACATGTGCCATACCAGGCACGCCCGCCGGCGGGAAGTCGACGGCGTCTGACGTCACGCAGTCAGCGCCTCCACACTGCGCAAGTGCAGTGTAAAATAACACTGCAGCGGAAGTGCGCAGGACAGAATGAAGAAAGGACACCGGAAATCCAGGTGTCACCATTCTAACCCTGCAAGCTGTGGGAGAGAAAACATTCCTATCTATATAGGAGGAGCATATGTCCGCCGAAGGGGGAAATCACAAAAGGGGTTAAAAAAAAAAAAGGAAGGAAGAAAAGGGGAAGTGGAGAGGGGGAAGAAAAAAAAAGGCCTTTGACATTATTGGGTGAGGAGAGATCCTATATAAGAATTTTTTTTTTTATTGTTATTTGTTTTGGCATTACAGATATGATATTGTAATACACATAAAAAATGGTTACAACAATGTATACACATACACATGAGGGTTATATTAATATCCCAAAGAAAAGCAATAAAATTAGTGATGATAAAAAAAAATAAAAAAACAGAATTTAGGATGTTAAAGAAAGGTTTGTAAGAAATTGTCTCGTTGAGACCAGGAGGGTGGGTGGCGTTGAGCCGTTTGATCCAGAGGGTTTCTCTCTGTAGGATCGCTCGGTCCCAATCGCCACCTCTTGGGTTTGGGGGATCATCTCCAAAACATAAAATTGAATAACGGAGGTATCGAAACGGTGGTGGAGACCTATATGTCTCCCAATTGTTGTGAGTTTTCCACTACCTGAGTAATAGAGGTGATCTCCAATTCGTTGTCTAAATTCCCGGATTGTTTTTCCAATATAAAATGCCTTGCATTTGCAGATCATTATATATACAATGCCCCTGGTACTACAGTCAGAGAAAGTCAGTGATCGAAATAATTCACCATTTGGTAAAATACATTTTTTCCCTTCCATAACCCATGGACAACGAGGGCAATCATTACATTTATATGTGCCCAAGAGAGTATATGGTGTCTGATCGTTAGGGTTATAGTGGCTACGTGTTAAGCAATCACGCAATGAACGAGCTCTACGGAATACTAATTCTGGAGTAGAGCATACATATTTAGTAAGTATATGATGGTCAGTAAGGAGATACCAATTTTTGCTTAATATGTCGCGGAGAATTTGATGATGGGCAGAGTAGGTAGTAATGAATCTAACGGAATCCTTATCTGTAGTTTTAGGTCGTTGGTGCAGTAATGTACTGCGTGGGCGTGACATAACTTTATTGAATGCTCTCCTCAAACATGTAAGAGAATATCCTCTCAACAATAGTTGGTCCCGCAAGGCATCCGCTTGTATTTTAAAATCCGTATCCAAACTACAATTTCTGCGTAATCGCAGGAATTGCGCAAAAGGGATACTACGTATTAAAGGTTCCGGGTGAGCACTAGTAGCATACAGGAGGGTGTTACCTGCAGTAGGCTTACGATAAAGGTCTGTATAAAGGGTGCCGTCAGGTCATTTAATAATAAGTAAATCCAGAAAAGAAATTAGTTCCTGATCAAAATGAAATGTAAATTTCAAATTAAAATCATTATTACCCAATTCCTGTATAAATTGTAACAGTCTTTTCTTCATCCCTGTCCAGACCAAAAATAGATCATCCAAATAGTTATACCATATAAGTGTGTTCTCCAAAAACGGGGCAAGTCGATCACAGGAATGAACCTGTCTCTCCCAGCCTCCCAGGTATAAATTTGCATATGCAGGTGCACACGACGTGCCCATAGCGACGCCCTGGGCTTGTAAATAATATTGATTATTGAATATAAAGATATTCTTTTTAACCACCTGCTTACTGGGCACTTAAACCCCCCTCCTGCCCAGACCAATTTTCAGCTTTCAGCGCTGATGCATTTTGAATGACAATTGCGCGGTCATACAACACTGTACCCAAATTAAATTTTTATTATTTTTTTCCCACAAATGGAGCTTTCTTTTGGTGGTATTTAGTTACAGCTGGGAGTTTTATTTTTTGCTAAACAAACAAAAAAAAAATGCAAAATAAAAAATAAAAAAAATCATGTTTCATAGTATGTTATAAAATATTGCAAACAGGTCATTTTTCTCCTTCATTGAAATGCGCTGATGAGGTGGCACTGGTCGGCACTGATAGGCTGCACTGGTGGGCACTGATAGGCTGCACTGGTGGGCACTGATAGGCACAGTTAAGGCAGCACTAATAGGCACAGATAAGGTGGCACTGATAGGCACAGATAAGGCAGTACTGATGGGCACAGATAAGGCGGCACTGATGGGCAAAGATGGGCACCGATAAGATGGCACTGATGGGTGGCACTGATGGGTGGCACGGATGGGTGGCACGGATGGGTGGCACTGATGGGCACTGCTGAGTGGCACTGATGGGCACTGATGGGCACTAGTAGATGGCACTGATGGGCACGGATATGTGGCACTGGGGTGCAGCACTGTTGTTGAAGCAGATTGTGGGCACTGATAGGTGGCACTGTGGGTACTGATGGGTGGCACTGATGGGGGTCACTTTTTTATTATATAGGTGGCACTGTCAGGGGGCAGGTGGGCACTGATACGCTGGCCGTGATCGGGACTGATGTCCCGATCACGGCCGCCGGTGATCGGCTTTTTTTTTCTCCTCGCGCTATCAGCGCGAGGAGGAAAAATAGCCGATTACCGGCTCTGTTGTGTCACATGATCAGCTGTCATTGGCTGACAGCTGATCACGTGGTAAGGGGTCAGGATTGACCCCTTGCTCCGATCCGTGATCAAGCAAGTCTCATAGACTCGCTGATCACAGAGCGTGCCGTGCGCGCCCCTCAGGGGGCGCGCAGGCCGCTCATGCACAGGACGACGTCAATAGAGTCCCGGCAAAGCAGGTCCGCGCTGTAGCCGTCATTCGGCTATAGTGCGGATCTCTAGAGGTAAAGAATAAATTCCAAGAGGGTAAGGATAAACTTATTAAAAGGCCATGTAGTCGTGTCCTGTTCACTTAGAAAGGATCCAGCCATCCGGACGCCCTGCTCGTGGGGGATACTCGAGTAAAGAGCCTCGATATCTATTGCCACGAGGAGGGCATCTGGAGGGATCTGGATCCCATCCTAGTATTGTAACAAGTCTGTGGTATCTTTAATATAGGAAGGTAAGCTTCGTACATGGGGCATCAAACAGGCATCCACTAGTTTACTAGCGTTGTCCATTAATGAACCCATCCCTGAGATAATTGGTCTGCCTGGGGGAAGTTGCAAGTTTTTGTGGGTTTTGGGAAGGGCATAGAAGGTAGGAGCTATAGGAAATGTTGGGACCAGGAACTCCAAAGTGTCCTTGTCAATGAGGCCCAATGCAAGGTTCCTGGTGGAATGACGTGGTAACGGATTGATCAATTGGTTGGTACCAAGTACGGTTGTTAAGGATAGTCATGCACATAGTTTGATATTGACTATGTGTCATGAGGACAATATTATCACCTTTATCAGATTGTTTAACAACCAGATCTGTGTGTCTTTGTAAGGATCTAAGTGCTCGGGACTGTCGGTGTGTTTGGGCAGGTCAAAACGAATGGCTCCTGTGGCTGTAAAATATATTTGACTTCTATCAGGTAAACATTGCTTGAGAGACCCAATCCCAGACATACTAACCCACCATTATTATCCTACGAACTGGTTATCTTTATTTATTTATTCATAGATGCAATGGTGTTTTGTCCCTTATTGTTACATCGATTGATTGAATCCGAGTTATATATATTGCCATTGGATATATACATATATATGAGAATTGGTAAGTCTTGGCTAGTTGGCAAGGGAAAAAATGGGGGGAAATAAATTTTGGGTGAGTTGATTTCCGTATTTTCCCTTATGTGATTATGCATTTTTGTTTAAATGATGTTTCCATTTTACCTATATATCAATTAGTTGATTGCTAATGGCCTGTATATTGTTTGTTATAACTTATTTAGATATCCTCCTGAAGAAGCGGATGGTCCGCAAAACTAGTAGAGGAGACCTTTGTACGCCACCAGAAGTGAACTCTTCTTGGAGTGTTTGTAAATGCTAAATGCTCTGGGGTGTATTATGATTTTAATAATGATGTTTTGTGTATTGTCCTTTTTTTTCCCTCTTTGTAATTATTAAACATTAGTAAATTTTATTCATTTCCTTTTTGCGTTTTTTATAACAAGTACCGATATAGTCCAAATACTATTTGTTGGTTTGGGTTGGTTATAGGAGGTTAGCGTGAACGGCTATCCCAACACCCCCATACCAAACCTTTTGAGTCTTTGGGTGTTGGTGGTGCCTTCTCACCGTGACCCTATAGAGTAACTTTTGATGAAAGCAAGAATTGGTCTTGTCAAAAATCTCAATGATATGCGCCTGTCAAACAGGTGCGGAAAAATTGGTCTTTGGGTGTTAATTGTGCCCATGAAACCTACACCAAAAACATTCTTCCAGATGAAATCAACACCCACAACACTAGGCAGCCTAGAAGTCCTGCAGAGATTTCACATTCCAAAAACACTTAATGGGCGACATCGGCATCAGGACGTCCATAGCTGCTGGTAATCCAGGACTGATTCATTTTGATACAGTCTGTGGACAGACACATTCCATGACCAGTAACAAAACCTCCAGTGCCACTGAATGTCCGTTCGGAAAGCACGCTGAATGCAGGGAAGCCCAGAAGCTCAATAGCATACTGGGCAAGTTCTGGCCAGTAATTTATACTCATGACCTAGTAAGCCAGTGGATCGTCGACTGGAAAGTTCTCCATCTCTGTTTTCGCCCCTAGATAACCATCCACCATGTGTTGCAGACACAGCCAATGGGATGTTGAAGCTGACAGACCTTGGCACTGAGGACTAAAACAATTGAGAAATGCATCACTTAGGTGGCCGCCTTCTCCTCCTCTCCTCTCTTGACCAACAAAAGCCTCAAAACAATGTTTTCCATGACACTGTAACCTACCAGAGTCAAGAAAAGCATTTGATAAACTTCTTTTTAAGGTGTCCTCAAGAGATTTAATCTGCACTCTCTGTGGGGACGGACTGAGTTCTGAAACTTTCCCTTTATAACAGTAATCAAGGAGGGTTGCCAACCAATAGTGATCCTTTTCCTTTATGCCACATATTTTTGGGTCCTTTCACAGGCTTTGAAACATGAGGAAGCCCATACACTGCAAATTTGCATAGGAATGAGAAGCAGACTCCTCGGGGTCACTGAGGATCACAGTATCTGAAACTGCCTCCTCCCAGCCACATACTACTCAAGGTCCTACCAAAGGTTCTGGGAATTTAAAACCATCTCTTACTGTTTGACGTATGTCTTCCTCTGCTTCAATGCCTCCAAAATTGCCAGAATCCTCCTCCTCTCTCTCCTCTTGTGTGTTCTGTGGCATAGGAGCAATTGTGTGCATAAAATGAGCCTTGAGAGGAAAGGAATTCCTCCTCTTCCTCCGGCTGCTCTGCCCAGAGTGCCCTGTCCATAATGCCATGCAGAGTATGCTCCAGCCTGAACATAATGGAGATAGTGTCACTGATGCATGCATTGTCAGGGCTCACCATCCTTGTCACCTCCCCAAATGGTCACAGTACAGTGCATGCATCCTTTATGAACAGCCATTGGTGTGAGGGGAAAAAAGCCGAGCCGGCCTGAGCCTATCGTTGTGCCATACTCACATAGGTACTAGTTGATGGCCCTCTGTTGCATATGCAGCCACTGCAGCATTGCAAAAGTCTAGTTCCACCTGGTGGGCATGTCACAAATCAGGAGGTTTATGGGCAGGTGGAATTCCCGCTGAATTTCAGCCAACCGAGCACTGTCTGTGTTTGATCGCCTAAAATGGCTACAGACTCTTCTGGCCTGCTTTAGTAGATCTTACAACCCTGGTTACTTATTTAGGAGGCACTACACCACCAAATTGAGGATATGTGCCAGGCATGGCACATGTGTCAACTTTCCCTGTCTAAGGGTGGACAGGAGGTTTGTGCCATTATCATACACCACCATTTCTGGCTCCAGCTGGCATGGCGTGAACCACCTTCAGGCCTGTCCCTGCAGAGCTGCAAGAATATCTACTCTGGTGTGGTTGCCTGACTCATTTAATAATCCTTTGAACGCTTAGGGGGTTCTTGAGGTTGATAGGACAATTCAGCAGAGGAGGGCATGGAGGAGGAGGGGTAGAGCTGACAAATCTGGCATCATCACCAGCTGTATGGAGATGTGGGGGCACAACAAGCTGCAGCATTGAGTCCTGCCCTGCATCCTTCCTTGCTGGACCAAATGGCAGCAGTAACGTGGACTTTGCGGCAGCCTGCCTTGCCCAATGATGCCACAACATTGCTTTCCACGTGATGGGAGAGAGCTGGAAAGGCCTTACGTGAAAAGAAATAGCAACTGGGAACCTGCCATTGTGGTACAGCACATTCTGCAAATTCCAGGAAGGGGTCAGAATACACCAGGTAGAAAGGCAGAAGTTTTTAGAACCAGTCGCTTTGACAAGCTTGCATTTAGATGCTGGGCATGTGGGTGGCAGGGACTGTATTTTTTTTCTGCTGCAGCAGATGGGGCAGAGAAATTTGCTGGCTATAGTCTACAGCTGGTGGTGTGCTGCTGGCAGATGTGCTACAAGGACCTGGGACACTCTCTGCTATACCATCATCTCTGTCAGCGGAGACTGCTGAGAGGTCATGAGGTATAGCAGGGACAGACTGAGGCGAGTAAGGAGGAGGGACAGATTTGTGTCCCTTCTGTTTGGCTTTTAGGTGCTCTTGCCAATGGGTTGAGTGGTGGGAGGTTAAATGCCTTGTCAAGCATATGGTACCCAAATGTTTGGTGTTTTTGCCACGCATGATGTGCTTGACCCAAAGTTTGCAAATAGCAACAGTGCGATTTGCTGCACATGTACTAAAAAAGGCCTGGAAAGCTGAGCTGTGGGAAGTGGTCCGGGAGATAAAAGCTCCACAATGTGATGGAATAGGGTGTCTGCTCTCTACTCTTCCATGATGGCTGCCTCATTGGAGTGGTGCCTCAGCCTCACTTTCCTCCTCTGCTCTATCCTGCACCCAAGTCGAGTCAGTTACCTCATCATCATCATCATCATCTCCTCTATCCTCATTACCAATGGAGACAACTTGCCTATACGCTGTGGCTGGGGGAACGTGAATGTCAATTTGTGTACCAGTGTTCTCCCCTCTCTGTAGGCTCATATTCCTTCCTTCCTCAACCGCAGAACCAACATCTGAATCTAGTAATGACTGTGCATCGTCAAAGGGGAAGTGGCTGATGCTGTGTTTAAATAACTCCGCTGACTCCTCCATGCCTGATGCTGGGGATATGGCAGGAATAGCTGTGGTCAAGCATGCAGGTTTAGCCAATCTGGCAGCTGCAGGGAACTGCGCACTAGTATCTGCTTGGGTGATGAAGTATGAGGAGGATGAGGACGGTTTAGTAAGCCAATCCACCGCCTCCTCTGCACTGGCGCTGGCAGGTGGCACTGGCGCTGGCAGGTGGCACTGACAGGTGGCACTGGCAGGTGGCACTGGCGCTGACGGCACTGGGGCTGACGGCACTGGGGCTGACGGATGGCACTGGCGCTGGCAGGTGGCGCTGGCAGGTGGCACTGGCACTGGCAGGTGGCACTGGCACGTGGCACTGGCGGCACTGGGGCTGGTGGCACTGGGGCTGACGGCACTGGGGCTGACGGATGGCACTGGCGCTGGCAGGTGGCACTGGTGCTGGCAGGTGGCACTGGTGCTGGCAGGTGGCACTGGCAGGTGGCACTGGTGGCACTGGCACTGGCGGCACTGGGGCTAACGGCACTGGCGGCACTGGGGCTGACAGCACTGGGGCTGACGGCACTGGGGCTGACGGATGGCACTGGCGCTGGCAGGTGGCACTGGCGCTGGCAGGTGGCACTGGCAGGTGGCACTGGCACCGGCGGCACTGACGGCACTGGCGGCACTGGGGCTGACGGCACTGGGGCTGACGGATGGCACTGGCGCTGGCAGGTGGCACCAGTGCTGGCAGGTGGCACTGGTGCTGGCAGGTGGCACTGGCACTGGCAGGTGGCACTGGCAGCACTGGCACTGGCGGCACTGGTGGCACTGGGGCTGACGGCACTGGCGGCACTGGGGCTGACGGCACTGGGGCTGACGGATGGCACTGGCACTGGCAGGTGGCACTGGTGCTGGCAGGTGGCACTGGCGCTGGCAGGTGGCACTGGCGCTGGCAGGTGGCACTGGCACTGGCGGCACTGGGGCTGACGGCACTGGGGCTGATGGCACTGGGGCTGACGGCAGGCACTGGCGCTGGCAGTGGCACTGGCGCTGGCAGGTGGCACTGGCGGCACTGGCACTACTGGCAGATGGCACTGGGCTGACAGATGGCACTGGGCTGACAGATGGCACTGGCACTGGGGCTGACAGATGGCACTGGGGCTGACAGTTGGCACTGGGGCTGACTTACAGATCCTCTCTCTCCTCACACGCTGTCTCTGTGTGAGGAGGGAGAGACACGGCAATGGGAGATGATCTCATATGTTTACATTTGAGATCATCTCCCATTGGCAGCTGCGATCGCGCTGTGAACGGCCGCTTTGATTGGCTGTTCACGGCGATCTGTGTTTGCCTGTCTCCGTGAGACACGGCGAATACAAAACTTCCGCGATGCGCTCCCCCGGCGGCGCGCATTGCGGAAGTAAACACAAGGCCGTCCAGGGACGGCCAGGCAAAGGAACTCGCCTGCTCTACGGCCGTCATTCGGCTATAGGGCGGGCGGGAGGTGGCTAATAACACTGATCAGAGCCCTGTTCTATCTTTCTCCACATCACTATCACACTACAAATGGCCGCTATGGAAAGAATACTTTTATAGCGTGGGGCGGGATTAAGAGCAATGAGTCATGATTGGATACAGTCATCATGACAGCGTCCAATCATCGCTCTGATGGTGTTCTGTGCCCTGATTGGGCGAAGCTTTCATTGCTTCAGCCAATCAGCGCTTTTAATGCACTGTGAGTTGGCACAGGGATTTGAGGCCATTCGGCGGGGCTAAACAAACGGTCGAATGACCCGATAATTTGGTTATTTGGAGAATGGTTGAGAAGCCAAAGTTCAGCCTGAACTCATGCTCAGGGTAAACCGTCCTTCCATCCCTGGTGCCAAGTTGGATACCACACAAGGTTCTTTTGACCTTGGTTCAACCTCTACTGTGAAGACTAGCCTGTACATTTCCAACGTCAAGGTACTATGTATTCTTATTGTACCACTGGACTGGACACTACTACCTATTATCTTTGTTACACTTACAGTAGGACAGACATGATCCCAAATCTGGACTTACTGTTTGCAACCCCAAAGGCTTGCTTTTGACTTGATCACACACTTTGGGTTATTTGAGTTATTTGTTATTTTTCCTGTAGTAGCAACATCTTGTACAGTGGCAACATCTTGTACAGTGCTCTGTAGAATGCGAGAAACAATTCAAGTCCCTGCCCCTGAGAGATCTTACAAACCAAGACCCTTACCATGCTCACGACCCCAATAAATCTACCAGCATGTGTTTAAATTGTGGGAGGAAACCAAAACACCCAGGGAAAGCCCATTCTAACATGAAGAGAGAGTATAAACTTTATGCAGCTAGTGTTTGTAGTTAATTTCATACTTAGCTTCTATGCAGTTGCATGGCAAGAATGTTACCACTATGCCATAAGACTGCCCATTGCCCATGCACAACAGTAAAGATTACTATTTCTACCTGAAACTGCCACATAGCATATTGCTTTGATACAGCTAAAGTTAAAAAAAAAAAAAGATTGTTTGTATTAAAGCACAGTTGAAGGAAAGGCATGCATGTATCCTATTGTCTAAAATCAGAGAACAATTATGCTTTCATGTGATTGTTACATAATAACCGACTATTATAGAACCTACTCTAACTTGTGACTTATAAAGGTGTTAAAATGCATTATTTTTCTAAGTAATAGACAAACTCAAATAACAATGGGTATTTAAACTGATAAGTGTATGGTAAGTAACTCTTGACAGAATAATTATTGTTACATAAAAGGGAAATAATCCAAGATGTGTCTGTCATTCCCTGACATTGTTGGCATTTACGCAGTAATTCTTCCTGTGTTTTGTTCCTAACGTTCTTGTGGTTTCAATGAAGTGTGAGTTTGTAAGCTATTAAAAGCCATGCAAATTAGAAATACAAGATAAACATGTACACTCAATTTTAATCTGTTCTAATCTTTTGTGAACACACAGAATTGTTCTTTTATCTTCTATATATTAAAATGACATGGACAAAAAAAAAAATTACATGGTATAAGAAAAATAGTAATAATAATTACAGCCGCCCTTTTCCAAAATATCGGTGACAGTGTCTCCGGTTCCGGTCGCGACGTCTCTTCCAGCGAGACCTGCTATTGGATTAGACAGCGGGGAATAGAGGAGACAGATGTCTCTTATTAGCCTGATGATTAGGCATCTACTTCAAGCTAAAAGTGTAAACAGAGAGAATTTTTGTTTCTCCTGCGATTGTGCGGATAGGTCTTGGTAAAACTGGTAGTATTTTCATATAGATATTGATATATAATCAATTATGCATGCAAGCCCCGCTGCCTTGGCCAACCAGGGAAAGTCCAGAATGCTAAACAAGAAAAAGAAAGAGAAGGCCCGTAGTCTGATGCATGAGTACTTTTAAAACGTTTATTAAAACAAACTGGTGTGTACAGAAAATAAAAATACTATGTATTCTTAAGAGTGGGTGAGTTAAAATGTAAGTTCCCAATAGTCAACTGAGTTAGATATAAAATTAAAAAAATGGTGCCCATATACGGGATAAAAAAAGCCAATTGGAACTTCCGGTTCCGGCGCCACATGAGGAGGAGGTAAGCGGACTCAGCTCCCGCCGCATACCCCCTATTAATCGGCTACAAAGCAGCCATCCACCTCAGGGACCCATCCTGCTGTCTGGGGAAGACCTTGTGCCCTTGATGGACCGATATGTAGAGCGGTCCGGACACGGATCACTAACCGCCACGATGTCCGCGACGGCGGACGCGGCCGAATCCTCGGCCAATATGGCGCTGGCACACAGCCTCACTGAGCCCTCGCAATCTTGTCCTCTGCTCCCAGGCATGGAAGCGATTTCCTCAGCCGACATAGCCCAGGCGGTGGTAGCCTTACTGACGCCCACGCTGACATCCTCTATTGACTCAGCGATACAAAAGGCTATGGAACAATACCACAGCGAATTACAGGCCCAGGCGCAGCGCCTTACACAGGCTGAAGAGCGGATCTCCCTCATGGAGGATGACACCACTGCTCAGGCTGCTGCTCTTGCTCGCCTCACACGTTCTACCAGGGACTTATGGATTAAATTGGACGATTTTGAGAATCGGGCGAGGAGGAACAACTTAAGAATAGTAGGACTACCCGAATCTGTCTCCACAGGACAACTAATGGACCTCTGCATGGTGACTATCCCTGCTCAAATGGGCCTTTCTACCCCGTGCGTTGTGGAACGAGCGCACCGCCTAGGCCAGCTCTCAGAACAGCGCAACAAGCCTAGAGCGGTCATTGCTAGATACTTGAACTACGCGGATAAACATGCCATCCTGCAGAAGTTCCGCTCCCAACGCACCCTTACTGTTGATGGCGTTAACTTGCTTTTGTTCGCTGACTACTCGGCTGAAGTCATGAGACTGAGAAAAGAGTTTTCACCAATCTGTGCCTCCCTCTTTAAGAACCATGTCAAGTTCACTTTGGCCTATCCGGCGATTCTGCACGTTACTTTTCCCAATGGCACCCGCCGCACTTTCAACTCACCCTCTGAAGCGGAACGATTTCTCAACTACCCCGCGGACATGGATACCACGAATGACCCCTTGACGAAGAGTCCCTCCGCTGGTCTGGCTACCGATACTCAGGCCCCCACTGCTACACCGCTGAGCCCTTCCAAACCACCATATAAGCGCAGTCGCTCCACCACCCAGCATCCACGTACTGAGCTCCGCTGAACTTGTCCTTTCATCCCTCCGGGTTCCCTGCCTGGATATTGGTAATGTTAGGAAGTACTTCCAATTACTGGTACTTTCTGCCACTGATCTTATTGTGCGGTCCTTCATGGGATGCTTGCCAATGAGACTGTGCCTACACACTGCTGTTTTGTTTTCTGTTTAACGTTTCTCTTTTATTTCTTCAATGCAGGGGCAATTGCCCTTATTGTCAAACCTGTTCATGATGTGTTGTTTTAGTTCCCGGTAATAGCCCGCCTAGTTCACCTACACGATTATTTGTCCCATTTTTGACATGCCATTATCGTGCTGCCCCTCTAAAACTCTGAGGTCTTTTCCCCCCTCTCCCACCCCCCCAGTCCTCCCCCCCTCTCCCACCCCCTCAGTCCTCCCCCCCCTCTCCCACCCCCTCAGTCCTCCCCCCCCTCTCCCACCCCCTCAGTCCTCCCCCCCTCTCCCACCCCCCCCAGTCCCCCCCCCCTCACCCTCTGAGGTACTGATTTGTATTCTCTCCCCTCCTTTGCCCCCCTCCCTTCCCCCTCCCCGAGGATTATATTCAGCCTCTCCCAGGGGGTGCGTGCACCCGCTGGGAGTCTTGTGCCTTAGATGCATTCCGTGTGGAAAAAGGTGAAGTGGGCTACGGCTACTTTATGGTGTATACACCAAAACTGTTATGTTGTAATACATGCTGTCTGGTTCTGTCCCCTTTTCTCTTCTCTTCTGTCTCCTGCTCTTGCTTTCCTTTCTTCTCTCCCCCCCCCCTCTTGTACTTGGTTACCCTTAGAGGCTCCCTTAGAGGCTCCCCTACCTATGCGCACTCCCTTTTTTCCATCTATCTCAGAATTAGTTTAATGGCTGTTTTGCCACCTATTACCACCCCTGCTGATCCCTATGGCTGACGTCTCTAGAGACCAATTTAATGTAGTGTCATAAAATGTTAAGGGCCTTCGGTCACCTACCAAACGCATGAAAGTTCTCCGTCATCTGAAACGGTTGAAGGCCGATGTGGCGCTCCTACAAGAGACCCACCTAACCGACGGAGATCTTTCACGCCTTCGCAAACTTTGGGTTGGCGAAGTTCTGGGTTCCCCGGCCGTAGGTCGCAAGGCGGGGGTGGCTATTCTGCTTCATAAACGCCTGCAGTATACCACCCGTAACGTTCGTATAGATTAGTGTGGTCGTATGATCACCCTGCACCTTACCCTGGCTTCTAAGGACATTGCTATAACTAACATATATGCGCCCAACTCCCCCGACTTGTCGTTTTTCCAGGAACTGGGAGCCTGGATCTCCCAAGCGTCTGAAGCCCTCCACCTGATAGGTGGGGACTTCAACACTGTTATGTGCCCTTCTGAGGATAGAACCTACCGAGACTCCCGTACACCTACACCCTCGGCCCTCACTGACACTGACGCCACCCCCCTTGCCCGTACGTTATCATCACTGAACTTCACTGATGTCTGGCGCTTGTCCCATCCTACGGAACGTGAATTCACTTTCTATTCACCCCCCCACAAGTCTTTTTCGCGTCTTGACTATGTCTTTGCATCCCCGGCTCTCCTGCCGTTGGTGAGCGATCCCGACATCAAAGACATGGCCATCTCCGATCACTGCCCTGTGACGGTTAGCCTACTAAATGTGAAACCTCCCTCATCTTCGCCCGTATGGCGCTTCCCCTCCTATCTGGCTGATAACGAAGATTTCAAACAGATGCTACTTACTAGTTGGACCGAATATGCAGAAACGAATGGTGAACATATTACCACTCCGAATCTCTTCTGGGAGGCTGGAAAAGCCTTCCTCCGAGGCAGAATCATAGCTTATGTGACACAATATAAGAAACACTCAAAGCAACACTATTTACAAGCCAGCGAAAGACTTCGCTCCATGCATCTTGATCTCCTTCGCAATTGCACGCAGGCTAATGTCACTGCCTGGCAGTTAGCCAAGCAGAACTTTGACCTTTGGGCGGAAAGGCAGGAGCAGATTGCCTCCTCCTTTTTGATCATGCGACTTCACAAATATGGCAATAAAGCGGGCAAGCTTCTATCCCGGCTATGTGCAGGCTTCAAAAGGCCCACCCATATCCATGCCCTGAAACACACCGATGGATCCGTTGTTACCTCCCCTAAGACGATTAGCAAACTATTGACCGACTACTACACATCCCTATACGCGGAAGACCCCATAGACCACTCAGTCGCTGACCAGCTACTTTCAAGGGTAAGCTTACCACAATTGACCGGAGCACAATTAGATGCTATCAATGCTCCCATCACCCTGGATGACATTAGGTCTACTATAAAATTGATGTCCCCTTCTAAAGCACCAGGCCCCGATGGGTACTCCGCTGAATTCTCTAAACTTACCCGAGACTTTATACCCGCTACTCTCTCCAAAGTGTTCACCGCCCTCTGGGACGGTGGGTCCTACCCCCCTACGGGTTCACAGGCCCACATTAAGTTAATCACCAAACATGGCAAAGACCCCTTATACCCAGGTTCGTATAGGCCCATTTCCCTTATAAATGTTGATGTTAAGATACTATCCAAAATTATAGCTTCACGCCTAGCCACCATTCTCCCCACTCTCCTGCACCAGGCCCAATCAGAATTCACAACTGGCAGATCAGCGACTTTAAATATCCGCAAAGTGCTCCTGGCATTGGAAAGAGCGAAACTATGCCCAGAACAAGATTTAGCCATCATATCCATTGACCCCGAAAAGGCTTTTGATAACATTAGTTTTGCCTGGCTATTTAAAGTATTGCAAGCCTTTGGCTTTTCAGGCCCGGTTACGCACTTCCTATGTCAAATGTACGATGCCCCGACTGCCAGATTAGTTACTCCGGACTTTGTTTCACCCACTATCCCTCTCACCAAAGGGATGAGACAAGGGTGTCCCTTGTCCCCCCTTTTGTTCAATCTAGCGATCGAACCTTTATCTAGACTTTTAAATTGCCCTGACGGTGTCAGCGGAATTGCGTTTGGGGACCAGAACCTTCAGTCTGCGCTTTTTGCGGACGATATTTTGCTTTTCTCGTCCAACCCTCCGGCTGATTTTGATAAACTTCGTGACCTATTCGCGGCGTATCACCTATGCTCGGGATTTAGAATCAATTTTGATAAGAGTGAGGTCCTCTCCTTAAATCCGCGAAAAGCCATGTCCTGGCAATCATCTTCACCCTTTGCAATGGCACGACACCATATCACTTACCTGGGAGTGTGCATAGGTTGGGAACCCTCTTCTCTTTATACCCTCAATTACCCACCCTTGATTGCTAAGATTGTGCAGGAGTTGGAAGCTTGGGCAGGCCTGCCGTTATCACTCTTTGGAAGATGTCATCTTTTCAAGATGGTCTCCTTTGCGAGGCTACTCTACCCGATGCAAACCATCCCACTTCTTCTTAAACACTCTGATGTGCAGAGGATACACAGAGCCCTGTCCATTTTTCTCTGGGCCAATAAGAAACCTCGCATTGCCCTTCAGAAACTATGCCTTCCGAAGCCTGACGAGGGTGCAGGCCTGCCCAATCTCCGTTTCTATAATCTCTCGTGCCTATTGAGACAGGGCCTTGACTGGATAGCGGGTAAATCAAGATACTCCAATCATA
The DNA here is from genome assembly GCF_037356315.1 of Lithobates pipiens. Lineage (NCBI taxonomy): Eukaryota > Metazoa > Chordata > Amphibia > Anura > Ranidae > Lithobates > Lithobates pipiens. The sequence goes on along the minus strand of NW_027507903.1, from coordinate 323,453,369 downwards.
ACCTTGAGAAGGCGTTGGTACATCCATACACGCTTTCTGCGGTTCTTCATTCCAACATTCACGCTCTACCGACTCATCTTAAGTACAACATCCTTATTCGGGACACAGTGGTGGCTTGGAGGGAAATTAGGAGGCTCTTAGGATTACCTGCTAACATTTCCACTCATCTACCCATCCAAGGCAACCCTATGTTTCCACCCTCTACCATTCACTCGGCCTTTGATCACTGGGGGAAACGGGGTCTACTCAAAGTGGCCTCTCTATACGAGCCTGGGCGTGAAACACTCAAATCCTTCCAAACCCTGTCTCAGGAATTCTCACTCCCTTCTCACCATGTGTTTCATCACCACCAACTATTGAGTTACCTGAAAACGATAGGAGGGTTACGCCCCGATTGCCTCCGCAAGTCGCAACTGGATGCTGTGCTTTAACAAGGTGATTACTCCATCTCTACCCTCTACTCCCACCTAATCAGCTACCAGGCGGACAAGTACCACATTGCCCCTTTTAAGCAATGGGCCTCTATATTTAATGACATGAACCTACCGGAAAGAATCCTGCAAGGATACAGACTTGTTCACAAACTTGTTATCTCGGAGAAATGGAGGGAAACTCAATTTAAGATCACTCATAGAGCTTACTACCCCTTCCGCACCAACACTGAGGATCCCTCGCAAGCCAAATGTCCATGGTGCCCCATGGATCGCCCCACCCTACTGCACCGTTTCTGGGACTGCTCCTCAATATCGACATTTTGGGACTCAGTCCTGGACTATATCCGGCACATTACCAAGACACCTGTACCTAGGGACCCACTGACCTGCCTGTTTAGCTGTGACCCTCCACCCCTGTCGCTAGAATCTCCTTGTCCGGCTACCCTTACTCATTGGACTCACATATGCCTGTTGGCAGCTCGCAGGACTATTATGAATTGCTGGATTTCCACGACTCCACCGAGTCTAACGGGCGTTAAACAAACCCTCCTCTCGCTGTTCCACATAGAACGACTTGATGTTATCTCGTCCCACTTCGTCTCCACTCCTCGCTTCTTTGCCAGATGGAGGGATTTTATCGAGCAATCCTTTAACTCGGAGGAGATCAATCCCCTTGTTTACCCCTTTCGCTATACAAGCTGGTACCTACGCCACAATGTCGGCAACGCATTGGGGAAACTCAAGCTGACGTCCTCCCACACCAGCTCTTCTCCTTCACAGGATTCTGCTCTCTTGTTGGACCAACTACCGCAGGATATATTCGACCCTGTCTCGTCTGCACCGGAGGACATGCAACCCTCTACTCCTCCCTCTGCATCTCCATAACCCTTCCTGGACTCATGTTTCTGCTTGTACTAGTACTAGTGCTCTTCTTCTGTCCTACATGTAGGGGTCTTGTGTTTAGATGTTACTGTTTCTTTTTTTTTTTTGCTGTTGTTTCTATTCCCAGGTAGGGGTGATATGCCCGCCAAGAACCTTCTTTCTCGCTACCCTTCCTCAATGTGATTATGAGAGGGTCCTCGCCTCCCTGGGTACCGTTCCTCATCCCCTCTTCCCCCCCCCCACCCACCTTCCCCCCCCTCTCCTCTATCTCTTCTTTCTTTTCTTCTCTTTCTCCCCCTCTTCTCTTCTTCTTTTTTCTTTTTCCTCTCTATTAAAGACTAAACCGCATGATATCGTGACCCTTCGGGTCGTCAGGATGTAATACTCCCCTTCTTTTGTTTTATATTCTCTCTTATATATTTCTCTACCATGATACTGTCTTACTGTTCGACTGATATGTATTGTCAAATTTTTTTTTCAATAAAAATATGTTTAAAAAAAAAAAGCCAATTGTTAAATTTTTATCCTGTATATGGGCATCATTTATTAAATGTATCTAAATTGAAATTTATCCATCTAAATTTAAATGTATAGATAGATAAATAGATTAGATATTGGATTAAGTATTACACTATGGCTCAGCACTAAAAAACTCTTATCTATTCCCTCACAGGTAATAATCTATGCTGCCTTCAGATTTCACCTTTAACTGCAACTGCTTCATTGTTTTAAACGTGCTTAAATCATAATCTATGCTGCCTTCAAATTCCACCTTTAACTGCAAATGCTTCATTGTCTTAAACATGCTTAAATCGTAATCTATGCTGCCTTCAAATTCTTTACCTCTATCCATATCACTGTGATGTTTGTTTTTGTTTTTTTATTGTCCATACCTAAATTATGAGCTGGTTTTATCTTCATAGCCATGATCCGCTGCTCTCTTGCTGTATCTTGTAGTGTGTCTTTGGTGTGAGAAGTTTGTTCTGTCAGCCATGTTTTACTTCTATGCAATCCTGGATGATTAATTGGCAATAATACCCCCACCCAACTCAGTATAAATTTAGGCCTTCTCTGGATGCCCAGGCAGGGATTGCATTGGCAACTATCATTTTGGATAAAGTATTCATATTAGGGTGCGCATGCACGGGCGCTCTGTAATGGCCGCCTGAGCCGGGAGCTCCGCATCACCTCTGCCCCGCGATAGCCCGCAGCACTGCAGCACCGACCGAACCGGACCGATAATACCCGCTCCGCATAGGGGATCTCTGCAAGAATGTTCCTAGATGCCTGGTCCGGCGGCCAGACGCGATCTGGGACCAGACTTCCATAGGGCCGGATCGAACGGGTGTACCAAGATGGCCGCCGTGTAGAATACCTCACAGCCTCACACAGCCACGGGGGAAAAGAAGCCAGATCAAAGGCAAGTGATAGCCCCAGCTGTACTCTCGTACTCTCAAGTAGCTCAGGGAGGACATCACTACCCCCAGACGCCATCCCCAGCCTCCACAGAATCACTTCTGGGCCGCCACATGGAGGAGAATGCCCTGTCTCCTTCGGGGCCTACTTCTCCTAACCTCCTAGCCGCTCACTCTCCATGTCTGCCTGAACAGGACTCCTTCTCCCAGCAGGGAGATCTCTTTCACAAACTTTCAACCCTCCTGGAAAGAGGCCTAGCTAACACTGCAGCCCAGATCACCAGAGATATGAAATCAGATTTTGCAAACCTAGGCTCCAGAATGGAAGCTATTGAGAACAAATTGGACATGACTGTGTCACGCACCAACCAAAATGCTGCTCACATTCAGACCCTCCAGGAGCAACTGGACTTGGCCCTATCCAGGATCGACGACCTTGAAAACAGATCCAGACGATATAACCTTAGGATACGTGGCCTCCCTGAGTCCTATTCCGATGTTTCCACGGCAGTCCAGGATTTTTTCAAGGATTTAATTCCGAATATACCGTCACACCGTTTGGAATTGGACAGGGCCCACAGAACCCTCGGACCCCTAAGAAAGGACGGTTCCCCGAGAGACGTCCTCGTTAAGCCACACTTCTATGCTGTGAAGGAGGAGGTTCTGAAGCAGTCCAGACTCCAACCACAGATCGCTTTCCATGGCCACCAGCTTCAAATCTTCGCAGATCTGTCCCCAGTCACTATTCAGAAGAGGAGAGCCCTGAAGCCGCTTCTTACGGTTCTCTCCAACCAGGAGATCAAATACCGCTGGGCCTTCCCTTTTGCAGTTAGATTCAACTACAAAGGACATTCCTACGCCTTCTCCAGCCTGCCAGAAGGTGAAAAGTTACTCCTTCATCTAAAGCTCCTTTCCCACGAAGCACCCATGGAAGTAACGGCCAACGCTGCTGCTTCAACCAAGCATCCTCAACCAACGAGCCCGGTCTCCCCCCTATGGATCTCGGGGAAGAACAAGAAATCAAGAGAGGGAAGGCCACCATAACGAGACCTTCCGATTTTTCACCTGTTATTTCCTAAAATTTTTTGGGTCGAATACCTAGGTCAGGTTTCTTTGTTCAGGTCAGGGCCCGGAGCCCCCCCTATATAACCTGTCCCCATGCGGACCCCTTTTTTTGACTTTTTTCGGTAATTTTTACAATTTTTTCATTTTCAAAATTTTTATGGATTTTTTCTATTCGGATGCAATCCCCATCACCCCCCCCACCCCCCCCCCCCCCCCAGGGACTCTTGCTGCTTGACTTTCTGACATTGTTGAGGGTGATGCACTAGCCCTGCATACCCAGGGGTGCCCGTACACTGTCGGCTGTTGAGGGAGAGGGGGCAGGGTTCCTATTAACTTAGGGATCCCCCCGCCTTTTCTTTGACATTCGAATCAGTAGATTCTTTGTTCATCATCTTGACACCTCGGGGAGATTTTAGTTGTGTTAGTATTGTGCTCTCCCTAGGGGTTGCATCCAAGACTTCCAGTTTCTTTTACTAAGTCCACGGTCAACCCCTACCCTGGGATTGGGGGGGTTTAGGTTCGGTTTACTTCTGTTTAAATGTTATGGTTTAGTGAATATATGCCTTGTCTATTGGATAATTACGGTCAGCTCCTAATCTATCTCATTTTATTTCTAGTGCTGTTCCGGGTTTATCCCGGGGTTTTTTTTTTCTTTTTACACAACGTTATTTTTTGAAGCAAGGGGTAGAGGTGATCCCCTTGCGCCTCCACCCTTCCCGCAGAGACAGGCTTTTGTTTCTGCGTGGAGGGAAGTCGGCCCTTGGTTAAAGGTCGCCGACGACTTTTGCTCTGTGGTCCCTGGGGGATACCTCCCCCTAGGCACCGTAGATCTTCTTAGAAGATGTCTATCTTTTGTGTATTTGTCTCTCTCTTTTCCCCTATGTCCCTCTTCTTTCCCCTTCGGAGCCAGCCGACAGGACGTTCGCGTACCGCAGATCTGATCTTAGTCTAGATCATCCCACCTTTATATGCCAGACCTCATTGGAAGATGATCTTCACGGGTAAGAGATGTCCAATCCCACAGCTTATCACAACCGGGGTTCTATGACCAACTCAGATAGCTCTAAGAGGGCTCTTAGAATTGCCTCTCACAACGTTCAGGGACTGAACTCCCCCAGAAAACGGAAATTGGCCTTTGAACAATATCGCTCCCTTAATCTTGATATAGTCCTACTGCAAGAAACACATTTCCCAGTTCGGTACAGCCCCAAATTCCTTCACCCACGCTATCCAACCTTCTATTTAGCAAACGCTGAGAACAAAACTCGAGGGGTAGGCGTCCTATTTGCTAAGTCATGTAGATTTGAACACTCTTCTACCCTTAGAGACCCGGAGGGCAGGTACATTTTGGTCAAGGGCTTGATCGAGGGCATTCTCTATACCATAATCTCCTATTACGCTCCCAACAAGGGTCAACCAAAATTTTTTCAGGATCTTCTCAGGGTCCTACTGCCCCTAACTGAGGGTAAGGTGATCTTTGGGGGAGATTCGAATGTCGCCTTCGATCAGGGACTTGACAGATCCAGGCCTCTGGGGTCTCAGCTTACACGCCCCACCAAAGCCAGCTTGTCCATAGCTAGGACCCTCCATGCCCACGGCCTGATTGACGTTTGGAGAGAGTTGAACCCAACCAAACGAGACTTCACACACTACTCTTCCCCTCACCAATCCTACGCTAGAATTGACCACATTCTGGTCCCCCCGGGGATGATCCCATCTACCCACAAAGCGACAATTCTTGATGTCTCCTGGTCAGATCACTCTATAGTATGTGTCTCAGTACACAACGTAGTAACGAGGGTGGCGGGGTTCCACTGGAGGCTTAATTAATCTCTTTTGAATGATCCCAGCACATCAAAAGACATTGAGAGCGCCTTGAAAGAATACTTCCTTCTGAATGCAGTGGGGGGGATCTCCCCGGAAACCCTTTGGGCTGCCCACAAAGTAGTGATCAGGGGTAAAATAATAAACATAGCCTCACGCATTAAAAGAGAACGAATGATCAACATTAAAAACCTCGAAACCAAATTCAAAACCCTGAAGTCCCAGCACAAGCAGCACCCTTCTAGGACTTTAGCGGACTTAGTTGACGCCTCTAGACTTGAACTAAACCTAGCTTTAACCACCAGAACGGAAAAAGAAATCCGTTGGGGCAGTGCTAAATTTTATAACCAGAAGGATAAGATTGGCTCCATGTTGGCGGCCAAATTAACCCCTAAGTCTCGTACCCACTCTTTCCCCAAAATTAGAGTCTCGGGACAAGTCCTCTCTGCCAACCTCACCAAAATACTTAAGTCGTTCCAAGATTTTTATGCCAAACTTTACAGTTCGACTCCAGGGGATGACCGCAGTGCATGTGAGACTCTACTTAAGGATTTACCCATACCTACACTCTCAACAGACCACAGAGATATCATGGAAGCCGAAATCTCCGTTGAGGAGATTAAGGATGTCATAAAATCTCTTAAAACTGGATCAGCTCCAGGTCCTGACGGCCTCTCAGTGCCATACTATAAGACCTTTGTAGACTCTCTCGTGCCGCATATGGCAAAAAATGTTTTAACTCAATAACCAAGGGCTCCCCTTTAGACCCTCAGTTAAATTCCGCTTATATTTCGGTCATCCCTAAGCCGAACAAGAATCTGGAGGAAGTGGAGAATTACAGACCCATATCCCTAATCAATAATGATCTCAAGATACTCACCAAAATCCTGTCCAACCGGCTAGCCTCCTTTATTAGCAGATATGTCCATAAAGACCAAGTTGGATTTATCCCGGGCCGACAGGGGCCGGATCTGACCCGAAGGGCTATTGATATAGTTTCCATCCTGCAATCCAACTGGGAGGGGGGACCCAAACAAGAGGGTATGCTTCTATCCATGGACCTCCATAAGGCCTTCGATTCCATAGAATGGCCTTATATTTTCTCGCTCATGGAAGGTTGGGGGTTCGGAGACAGGTTTTTGGGTATTCTGCACTCTTTATATTCGACCCCGACGGCGTCGATTCGCCTTTTAGGTCACTATTCCCCACCACTCAGCATAGCTAGAGGTACTAGACAAGGATGCCCGTTGTCCCCGCTGATCTTTGCAATAGCTATTGAGACGCTAGCCATAGCCATCCGCACCAACCCCGATATCCAAGGGGTTTCCTGTGGGTCTCAGGCACATAAATGTGGCCTTTTTGCGGATGATGTTCTCCTCTTCATAACATCCCCCATCACGTCATTGCCAAATCTTTGCAGAACCCTAGATACCTTTTCCAAGGCCTCAGGTCTCAAGGTTAACTACTCCAAATCCCATGCCCTTAATATTTCGCTACCCCTAACCACAGTATCCACCCTTCGGAGCAGTTTTGACTTTGCGTGGAGAGACACCTTCTTAGATTACCTTGGGATCAAACTTACTCCTAAAATTGAAAAACTATATTCAGCCAACTTTCCTCCTACTTACAAGAAGTTAGAAGCAGACTTACAAACTTGGGCTAAGGGGAATATCTCTTGGCTGGGCAAAATTCACTCTCTCAAAATGACTCTCCTTCCTAGGCTGCTGTATTTATTCAGAGCTATCCCGATTAACATAAGGTCTGACCACCTGCAATCCCTTCAGAAGAAGGTGATTCAGTTTATATGGGGGAAAGCAGGTCACAGGTTACCCCGTAATACACTCTTTAGACTGAGGAAGAAAGGAGGGATGGGAGTTCCAAGACTGACTTGGTACTTCCAAGCTGCCAGACTTGCCCAATTGTCTACGTTATACTCCAGATTCGAAAAACCTGACTGGCTGAATATAGAGAGACAGGCTGCCCCTACATACACTTTAGACTTCTTGCTCTGGATCCCTCACAGGGAGCGCCCCCCCATTCTCTCTCCCATACTATCCCAATCTCTCTCCCTCTGGGATAGGTTAAAATCCAACACTTTCCTAGTGTCAGACTCTCATCCACTAGCCCACATCTTTAATAACCGTGATTTCCTACCAGGGTTGGATATTAAAGCATTCAAATGGTGGTTGGATAAGGGGCTGTACCGAATTGGCCACTTCTTCACGTCCTCTGGTCCCATCACTCTGACATATTGCAAAAAGAAATTGGAGATTCCGAACTCGGAACTCTTTAGGTTCTCTCAAATTCAACATTTCCTTCATGGGCTCTGGAGGGAGAAACCGGCCCCTCCACGCTTCACCGACTATGAGGCGTGATGTGGACAAGCCACAAACCAAAGAGGAGGTATTTCGGTTATATACCAGGCACTAGCTCGGAACGATAACAAGACTTCTTTCATGTCAGCCTGGGAGAAGGATCTCCTAATTCAATGGGAGCTGGAGTCCTGGTACTCTTCTTACGCCAGAGCCTATAAAGGGGTTAGGAACATTTCTCTAATAGAAGCCAATATCAAAGTGATGACTAGATGGTACCTGACCCCGTCCACATCTGCGAGATGGCAGGTGATATGGTCCACATCTGGTGGGAATGTGTGAAGCTTCGACCCTTCTGGCGGAGGATCTTCAACTTAATTTTTAGAGTAACGGGTATTCAGGTCCCTAGAACCCCGGTTGTAGCTCTCCTAAATAGTCCCATCCCCCGAATTGGCAAATTTACTAGCATTCTGATACACTACATGTATCTGATACACGTATCTGATACACTACGTGCCAAGGTCACCATAGCGAAAGCTTGGAAACAGCCCAAAGTCTCCATTCGTGCAGCCAAACGTAAGATCTCTTGGATCATGACGCAGGAAAAAGTTACGAGCGTTTTACTAGATTACAGAGATAAATTTGAATCTATCTGGGAGCCGTGGGCCCAACACGTGGGCATCTCCCTTGTTGCGGGCGTTCCGCCAACTTGAACTAGTTCGGCGTTTGTTCTACGGGTTCGGTCCTGTCGTCTGGCTCTTCCCCCCCCTTCCCTAGCCCCCCGCCGGCCCATAATCTGAGCACCCCTTATGGGTAGTCCTACACCGCTGGCACTCTTACCTTGGGTCTGGCCGGGCTCCATCTGTCTCCCCTTGCTCCCCTTGTCGATCCTTTTCCTCCCTTATGTGTCTTTTGCCATCTAGAATCCCCCACCCCCTTTCTTTCTTCTTTCTCTTTTTCTTTCTTCGTTTCTCCAAGTGTAGTTGTTGATGTTGACATATTTGTAACTCGGTCTCATAGTTTATCCAGAAGGGGACCGAATGAATCTAAGCTAGTCTGTACAATGGATTCGAGGGTTCTCCCCTTGAAGCTTTAGCCTTACTCACATAAATTCTCACCACCCTGGGACTTCCCTGGATCTGCAACGGGAGCGGAGGGTTCCTGGTGGCTTGGGTGGAGAAGGCCTGGCACAGCGAGCTCCCATTAGGGGTGCTGGGCTGATCCCCTAGGTCCCTTGAACCTTCTCCTTCCTTTTTTTCTTGGATATTTGAAGGCATGCCGCTCCCCATGGTTACATCTTGATGGAACAGATTGTTTGCCTCTAGAGGTCTCAGGGGTTTGTAATGTTACACCTGTATTTGTGATACTCAGCCGGCCGACTAATCTCGGATGTATTTTATGATCATATGTCTGCACCTGGCATATATTTGTACTTTGTCTTTTGAAAATAAAATTCTTTGAAATCTAAAAAAAAAAAAAAAAAAAAAAAAAGTATTCATATTAGATTAAGTATTACACTTTGGTTCAGCACTTCAGCGAATGCACAAACCGAAACTCTACAACAGACTACTGCAACACACTAAACAGACTACAGGTGTCCCGATTCCCCATAGAACATCTCTCATGCAGTCTGCTTCTCAATCTCACCACTCAGTATTATGCACTCCCTACTTTTCCTTCTCACAGTTGCATCCTGTCTCCTTAAACTTTCTCTACTTCACCCCTCTTCTCCACTCCACAGCTTATATATATCACCCTCACTCCTGTCTTTACTTTATTACTCATCAGCTCCTGCTTATTTTGAACCCACATACCAATAAAACCTCCAGGACACTGAGAAGCATCCCCCCACATAAATCACACTCCCATATCACCTCTCTCACCCTTCTGCTTCTTCTAATGTCTGGAGATATTTATCCAAATAATGGACCACCCTCATTTACCTTTGGCCAACATACCCAGCACCCTCTACCCGCTGCCAGAAGCCACAATCTACACAATCTAATTTCTATTCCTCTTCTGCCTAGAACCAGCCTTCCCTTTTCCTGTGCCCTTTGGAATGCCCGCTTGGTTTGCAACAAACTTACCATTGTCCATGACCTATATATAACAAACTCCATCAATCCACTTGCAATTACGGAGATATGGCTTCAAGAATCTGACTTTCCTCCTCCTGCTGCCCTCTCCCATGGTGGCCTCCCGTGGACTCACTCTCCCAGGCCTAGTGGACGGAAAGGAGGTGATGCTGGAATCCTCCTATTCCCTCAAAGTACTTTTCAGGTTCTTCATCCACCCCCCCCCCCCACTCTATCCCTCTCCTCATTTGATGCTCCCTGTATTCGTCTATTTTGTTCAGTTTCAGTTGAGAATAGCTGTGATCTATCGGTCTCCTGGACCGGTATCAAGCTTCCTTGATTTCTCTGCCTGGCTACCTTAGGCCGCGTACACACGCGCGGACTGTTCGCCCAACCTTGTCCGCTGAACAGTGTTTGGGCGGACAGTCCGCTCGTGTGTGGGCTTTCAGCGGACAGTTTCAGCGGACAGTTGGCCGAACAAGGTCTTACGGAAATTCCGAAAAACTGTCCGCTGAAACAAGGTTTCAGCGGACTGTTCGCTCGTGTGTAGGCTTGTTCGGCCAACTAAGTCTCGCGCATGCTCAGAAAGGATTTCCACGTCGGAAGGTTGCATTGCAGTGTATAGGACGTCGTATTTTTCGTCCCGTCGTACGTGCCGTTCACGTCATCGCGCACGGTTTCAGCAAACTGTTCGTCCGTCGTGTGTGGCCATGTCCGTCCATGCTAAGTTTGAGCGGACTGTTCGCTCAAACTGTTGGACGGACAAAGTTGGGCCAACAGTCCGCGCGTGTGTACGCGGCCTTACTTTCTCTCTTCCAGAATCCCAACAATCATTCTTGGTGATTTCAACATCCCTGTTAATCTTAACACTCCGCTACTTCTAAATATCTGAACCTAAATTCCTCTTTTGATCTGAAACAATGGGGAAACGCTTCTACTTATTCTGTTGGCAACTGCCTTGACCTCATATTCTCCTACCTATGTACTCCATGCAACCTCTCCAACATTCCTTTTCCTCTCTCTGATCACCACCTAATTAGTTTCACTCTCTTCTTGTCTTCCTCCTCTTTGCCTTCCGACTACCAAACAATTACCAGTAGGAACATTCGCTATCTTAACCCTTCTCTTCTTTTTTCTGCTACAGATTGTCTCTATGCCAAAATCTCATCCTTACATAGTTACATAGGTACATATCCTGTTTCCCCGAAAATAAGACCTAGTGTGATTGTCGGTGATGGCTGCAATATAAGCCCTACCTCCCAAATAAGCACTAGTAGGTCTTATTTTCAGGGTAGGGCTTATTTTTGTGGAAACAGGGTAGGGCTTATTTGGGGGGTAGGTCTTATATTGCAGCCATCACCGACAATCACGCTAGGTCTTATTTTTGGGGAAACAGGGTAGTTAGTGAGGTTGAATAAAAACACTAGTCCATCCAGTTCAACCTGAGTGAGTGTCTACAATTGTCCCTATGCCTGTACATTGCAAACTCACATTGGTCCCTACCCTCAAGGGGTCCACAATCCAAGGTCCCCATTCATATACTAGGGCCAATTTTGGACAGAAGCCAATTAACCTACCTGCATGTCTTTGGAGCATGGGAGGAAACTGGAGTAGCCAGAGGAAACCCACGCAGGCACAGGGAGAACATGCAAACTTCAGGCAGGTAGTGTCGTGGTTGGGATTCAAACCAGGGACCCTTTTTACTGCTAGGCAAGAGTGCTAACCACTACACCACTGTGCCACCCTGCCGGATCCTTGTCCTGCTCCAACCTGGCCATTTCGATCTACAACAGTTCACTGTCATCCACCCTGGATACCTTGGCCCCCCTCACTATGCCCAGAATCAGGCCTGACCACTACAACCCTGGCAGACAGACATTACCAAAAGCCCAAAAAAAAGGAAATATATAAATCTGCCCTCCAAAAATACCATGACTACCTGTCTCCACTCTGCCAAAAAGACTTATTTATCACTCTCATTAACACCCTCTCACGCAGTCCCCGTCAACTCTTTTCTACCTTTAATACTCTACTTCATCTGGCCCCACCCCCTTTCTAGCCTGATTGACTGACTGACTTTGATTGACAGCAATGGAAGCCAATGGTGCTGCTGCTGTGTCTCATCAGAAGGAAGTTTTGAAAGGCTGAGACATTCATGGACATCACTGGACAGAGACGGGGCCGAGGGGGGCTGCTGCACACAGAAGGCTTTTTATCTTAATGCATAGAGTGTATTAAGATAAAAAAACCTTCTGACTTTACAACTCCTTCAACTGCTTAAGGACCTCCCCCTGTACAATTACTGGGGCAAGGTGGCCCTCTAGCGCAAAGTAATGCACCTCTTCCATCGACCTTGGGGCGCACGCACGCGCCGCCAAAGCCCCGCTCCCGCTGTGATTGGACACAGCAGCAGCCAATCAGTGAGAGCCAATTAGCTAGTCCGGCGGCCATGATGGCCGCAGAGAACCCGACGATCGCAGCAATGTCAATATCCATCCAGCACAGCCAGGGATTGGTAGGCAAGCGTGGAGCTGTCAAAACCAAGCTCTGATGTCGGGGATGGGCAGGCCCGATATGTGAAGCTCCACCCACTCTTTCAGACCAATTGTAACTAGTGTGAATGTAACCACAGTGGTGTATAGTTCAGGTTTATTATACACCACTGTGGGTACACATACAGTAGTTAAAATTGGTCCTGCCCCCTACCACCTTCTTCCCCGCCCACCAATGCATAAACATTGGCTGTCTGTCTATGCACTGGCTTCTGACAAAGGGGGTGGAGCTCAGCATATTGACTTGCCCATCCCCGCCATCAGAGCTTGGACTTGACAGTTCCACTCTCACTACTCAGGTAGCTAGCTGTCTTAGGGCGCAAATCTTGGATGGTGTGTCTTGGATGTCCATATTAGAGATCAACATATCTGTCCAACATCCTTCCCTGTGGAGCTACTGACCTCCTCCTACATAGCAGCACGTGTACAGAAACCAGCTGTACCCACCAATTACTGCACCCTGGGCATAACAAATCCTGAAAAGAGGAGGGGGAGCAGTGCAGTCACCAAGCAGAGACACAACTTCTGAAGATAGCAGGTTTGCTCACTCTTCTATCAAAACTGCATCTCAACTGTCTGCTGCTGCTCCGGCCTCTTCTCCCCCTTGTAAAGTCCTCACAATCTCCCAAGCACACACAGATTGCATGCTGAATACCTCTGCATCCCCCTCAGACACTGTGAGTAAGGCTTCTCAGCTACCTACAACTGCTCTCTGTTAACTAATGATGTACCAGAACAGTCTTTACACAAACTCCTGGCTGCAGTTCACACTCATGACACCTCTCACAGAAGTTATTAAGCTTTGGCTCACACTGTGTAGGATTGTTGCAGGTGTGGGAATCACATTTGTTCCCACAACCACTCTTATGAGATGTGCAGAATGAATGGTACCCCTGCACATCTCAGCCAATGCTGCATTTGTAGAAACCACAGGAAAATCACTTGGACAAAAAGACCACATTTTTTCCTTGCCACTGCATTTTTAAAAAGGTGCAGGCACGGCAGCCCATTCAAATGAATGGGCTACCCTGCCCACACAAGTGTGAACCAGAGCTAAAGAAGAAGTATGGTCAAAGCTCATTTGGCTGTACTTCTCCTAAGGATCACACGAGTGCAGTTTGTTCTGCACTCCTATGACCCAGATTCAGCCAACAGCGGGCTGAAGTCCGCTGTTGGCTGATATCACAGAGCTGGTACAGACTCTAGGAAGATTAAAGTCGGGATAAACTCAGATGCCTAACCAGCAGCTGACTCAACCTCTCAGTGTTCCATGAAGAATCTGAGCTCCTGCCCCCTCCTCAGCCCAGCACTCCAGTGAGCATTGGAGGGGCAGAGCAGAGAGTGACTGACAGTCACGGCTCTCTGCTCAGTGCGGAGGGGAGAATTGAGTGATCAGCGTATTTGATCACTCAGTTCTCAATGTGGAGCCAGCAGAGGACAAAAGTAGTATCAGAGTGATGTCGTACCCACCTAAGTATGTACATTTTGTTTTTTGTGTGATTCCTGGATTTATTTATTTTTTTAATCCAAATCCTCAGCCACTTGTTGGGTATTTGTATTTTTAAAACACCAGTCTTTCATTCCCTAATGCTGCATGCTCTCTCCTACCGGGTGCAGCATGGACATTTCAGTTTGCCTAACCTGCCATCACAGAGAAGACAGGTGGCAGGGGGGCCAGATCTAGCCTGTCTGCTGTTGGGGTGCAGTCAAAATTTTGAGAGGGCAGAGGATGGGAGATCAGCAGGGGAGTGTACAGAGGATCAGCAAGGCAGAGGATAAGGTTAGCAGTTTGCATGGCAGTGTACAGAGGCACCCACTGTCACTTTTTTTAAAGGGGGTGGCTGTACGGGGCTCCACCCACATAGCTGCATTAATTAATTTACAAATTCCCATACCTCCAAACTTTTTGAGATGGGAAAGAGGGACACCTATTGGAAAATGTATGTATGCATAGGGCACACCCCCTGCCACGCGCTCCTAAAGCAAAATTAAACTAAATAATGTATTAGTTAAACCCACGAGTGCTTTTTTTACAACTGCTATTCCTTTATACTGGCCTTTGAAAGTTACAAATGCAGCAATTTAGAAATTGGATGAAAGTTTTAGCACCGGGAAACACTTTTTGAAAGAAAAAAGTGCATTTTATATACAACTATATAAATCAGACCAAAATGAGGAACAAATGAGGAGGAAAGAGGGACAGAGGGACTTTGTTCCAAATCAGGGACATTCCCTCAAAATTAGGGACAGTCGGGGGCTATGGATTGCTGTGAATGAATAAACCTCATGTACCACATGGCACCGAGTTGTAGTTATCACAGGGGTGCTGATGAGCGCCGGTGTTCAATTAGTGATATGAGCTGAAAGCCGGAGAACATGTCACTGATCACCATTGAAGAAACCTCCACTTGCTGGCCTCACCCACTTTCTGGCCATGCCCACAGATGTGTGGTAACGCGCCACATTAGCACCTCACTTTTACCTCAAGCACCCCCAAAAAAATTATCTGTACCTAGCCCTGCCCTGATTGGATTTGAATTTTGCCACCTCATCCCTCCCTCCAAGGTTTTTCCCTATCTTATCTTCTTAATATTTGGTAGCCCTATCCCAAAAAATTCTAAGAAGTAGCTCTTTTTCTTATCTCACGGACGAAATGTGAAAAATAACATATATGTCATACAATCATTCCATAAACAAATACCACATAAACTGCATTTATAATCTGAGGAAAATATACCCATAAAATAATTTACTATTTGCCAATAATAAAAAAAAAAACCTGTGCCCAAATTTCATTTAAAAAATCTGGTAATCTGGTCGCCTTAGCCCAGTCCCCGCCCAGCATGATGTAATCACTCAGCACGAACAGCATAACACGTATCATCCCTCTGGGCTTTCTCAAAGGATGGATGCGTGAAGTAGCTATCATGCTATAAAAAGGGGACTGGTCACCGTAGAAACAAATGTAAAACAATAGACATCATTTTACTGGAGTCCACAAAACAGCATAAAGCTCTCCATGCAATCCACACATTGAAAAACAACCCACAAGACTATTAAATATAAATTCATGCCAAATATTAAGGTAAGGAGCAACATATAAGCAAAAATTTACATAAAAAGCAGCACATAAGTAGATACAAATGCTGATCCATAAAAAAAACAATAAAACACTTGATTAATATCATAAAATGTTAGTATTTAGTCAAATGACTTCCAATGTCTGTGTGGAATGTCTTCAACATGGGTAAGACATTCCCACGCATTTCGTGGAAAACTAGCTTTTTTCTAAAGATGAAGATTTTCAATCTCTCCTAAATACATGCGTGCATGCACACAGCAATTAGCACTTGGCGCCCAGTGGCCTATTGAAACTGCTCTGTCACTGCAAACAAGTGCTGGGTGATTTTCAGCTCCTTCCTGACCCACCAAGTCCTGATCCGTTGCTGCTGTTTGTTCGTGTATTACCTGGCTCACCTTTGGACTTCCCCTCTGCTTGCTCCTTTACTCTGTTACCTGGTATCCTGACTTTGGCCTGTTTATTGAACTTGATCTGCCTGCTGACTTGGTACCACATTGCCTGGCTGTTACCCGACCTTGGCCTGCCCTCTGGACTTGCTTTTTCCTGCTGATTCGGTACCCTGCTGCTCAGTTGTTGCTGACTACTGCTCTTCTTCTGGTTTCGCTCCTGTCCACGCTCTGGTGCCCAGCTGCTTCTACTTCCTGTTCCAAGGACTGTGACTGCCAGCTCTACCCACATTCAGAGGGCACATCACCAACCAGCTACCCGGCACTTGTGCCACTCCTTGCCTTTACACTTTCTGTTCCCACCTTCAGGAGTGTAGGCGGGAGGAGCAAGGGAGGCCTCTATCACATTCCAGTCTCCACCAGGTATGTGATACTTATGATGCTTTATGACTCAAGCTATTTTAGCTATGTTTGCCCCTATGACTAAGCCCCTACTGGGCAAAATATGTTAGAGGGGGTTTTGATCATTTAGCCATTTTGTTGTAATTCTGCAAACATTGTGGCAAGTCGGCTGGCATAACAAATTGGGGCATTTAAGCAGGATCATTTTTATTTGGTGATCAAACACGCTAAGAGCCTATGGACTGCAACCATTTTGGTGAGGAAGATTGATGACACCCTCTACTTTTGTGTGGACTATACTGAATAGTCTTACCCTGAGGGTCACCTATCATCTTCCATAGACTGAGGAAGTCCTCAATGCCTCAAGACATACCAATTTTTTTCTGGATACTCAATCTCCCCAGTGGGTATTGCTAGATCCCTATCACCAAGGTGGACTGGTCAAAGACTACTTTCATTTCTCCCATGGGGTTGTGCCAGTTTAAAATGATGTCCTTTGGGCAGAACAGTATGCCCGTCACATTCCCAATCATGATAGAACACTCCCTTGAGGACATGATCCTTTATAGTATCCTAATCTGTAGTAGTGTTTTTTGCCATATTGCTATAAAGGAGTCCATGTTTATGCGGTTTTCCTAATCTGTTGTGTATTATTTTGAGGCATATGCATGCTCTTTGTTATTCTGACCCTGTTTTGAGATTTGTGATTCTAACTTTATACTTGTTTAGAAAACTGCAAGTTAAAATTATTCTCTGTCTGATCATTTGGTCGATAAACCATTCTATTACAAGTATCATTACATCATCATTGTTGCCATTAGAGAAATGTAAGTGTCAATGCTGTTTGAGAGGTAAACTGTCTTCTTATATTCTTATTTTCACTTTCTAGCCTGAACAGGTAAATTAGGATGGAATTGGATTGGTAGCTATAACAGACTTTTTCACATGGTGGGAGGTTTGTTAAACTGCATGTAAATCCCCCCCAAAAAGTACAATTTTGTTTTAGTTTACCCTCCTATAAAGCTGGCAAATCTTTTTTGACAGTTAGGTACCAGTCAATCTAATTGGTTAGAGGGTTTAGCCTAGGTTCACTTTGGAGCGATTTGTCATGCGATTTGAGAGATCAAATCGCATGATAAGTTGCAGCCTATTGGAGGCAATAACACTGTTCCAGTCAACCACACCTCACCGATTTGCAAAAGTAGTTCCTGCACTACTTTTGACGATTTCAGGTGCAACTTCAATAGACATTTGTGCATGAAGCCACACAGATGTCTGTCAAGTAGCACCTGAAATCGTGCTGATCTTGCTACTTTGAAATCACGCTACTTCAAGTGAAGTCGGCGTGATTTCAAAGTAGCATCAATGTGAACCAGGGCTAACTGATACCTTAACTAGTTACGGAACAGCCACTGCAGCTGCACTGTGGCAGGTTGGCTCCCCTGCGTGAATCGCCATCATTATATGTTTGGCACGGGGGAGCCAACCAGCGATCGCTCCAGAGACAGACAGAAACGGGATCTGTCAGTGTAAACAAACAGATCCCCATTCTGTCAGAGGAGTAGAGTGAGATCTGCTGTCCCTAGTGATTAGAAAGAGTGGTCTCTCTCCTCCTCCAGTCAGCCCAGCCCCCATACAGTTAGAAACACCTCCCTAGGGAGCACTTAACCCCTTGATCTTCCCCTAGTGTTAACCCCTCCCCTGACAGTGACATTTATACAGTAATCAGTGGCTACTTTTTAGCTCTGATTGCTGTATAGATGTTAATGGTTCCAAAAAAGTGTCAAAAGAGTCCAATCTATCTGCCGCAATCGTAGTCCCACTAAAAATCACAGATTACTGCCATTGCTAGTAAAAAAAAAATATTAATAATAAAAACAACATACATCTATCCTCTGTTTTGCAGACATGATAACTTTTGCACAAACCAATCAATATATAAAAATATGCAGTAGAATACATAATGGCCTAAACGGAGGAAAAAAATAGTTTTCTTACACTTTTTGGGGGATATTTATTATAGCAAAAAGTAAAAAATATTGTCTTGTTTTTTTAAATTTTCACTTTTTTTGTTTATATGGCAAAAAATAAAAAACGCAGAGGTGATCAAATACCACCAAAAGAAAGCTCTATTTGTAGGAAAAAAATTAAAATAAATTTTGTTTGGGTACAGCGCTGCATGACCACGCAATTTTCAGTTAAAGCGACACAGTGCCAACTCGCAAAAAATGGCCTGATCATTAAGAGGGAAAATCCTTCTAGTCCATAAGTGGTTAAAGTGATTGTAACATTTTTATTTTAATAATAAACATGTTATACTCGCCTGCTCTGTGCAATGATATTGCACAGAGCAACCTCGATCTTACTCTTCTAGGGGACCCACTGGCGCTCTGGGCTCCTGCTATTCTATGTGTGCCACCATAGGAAGCTGCTTCCTAGGTGTCACATGTGTGGACTCCATCCTGTGCCACATTGTGTGTTCATTGACAGTTAAAGCGACGCAGTGCTGAATCGCAAAAAATGGCCTGGTCATTAAGGGGGCAAATCCTTCCAGTCCATAAGTGGTTAAAGTGATTGGAATTTATTTGTTTAATAATAAACATGTTATACTTACCTGCTCTGTGCAATGATATTGCACAGAGCAACCTAGATCTTCCTCTTCAAGGGGACGCCACTGGCACTCTGGGCTCCTCATCTTCTATGTGTGGCACCGTAGGAAGCTGTTTCCTAGGTGTCACATATGTGGACTCCATCCTGAGCCACATTGTGTGTTTATTGACACTGTCCAGCCCCCTCTACCTTATCACTGGATTTGATTGACTTAACCAGGAGCCAATGGCTTCCACTGCTCTCATAGAGCCCAGTGAAGAGGGAGAGAGAAAGCAGCTCTGCTGCTCACGGGCACAGCACTGGATCAAGATTGGGCTCATGTAAATACTTAGAGGTGCTAGGTGTGGGGAGGGGAGGGGCTGCACATAAAAAGTTTTTTTTACCTTAATGCAGCAAATGCATTATAGTAAAAAAAAAAACTAAAACCTTTATAACTAATTCAGCAACTTCTGTTATGAAAAAAACAGAAAGCTACCACTGTAAAAAAATTAGCATAGTTTATATTAAAAGTATAGCTTTTGAAAAACTAAATTACATATTCACTGAAATAATAAAGTGTCCTCTAGATTAGGGTGACCAGATATCCGGATGGAGGACACTGTCCCCGGACCAAGTCTGTCCCCAGTTTTGTCCCCGGATTTGACTTCAACAGGATCCTGGGACAATTTTCAAAGACAGTCAGTTCAGAATAAAAAAAAAATCTGAATTACACACCCCCACTCCTACTAGCTTAGGGGGTGTATTTTTTTTTTCATTATCTGTGTCCCTTTCTGATGATCATGTGCTGGTCGGAGCGGAGGGAATACTTCTTCAGTTTCCGGCACATGCCCATTCAGCTCAGCTCACATGTTCTTCTGCCTTGGCTCAAATCCTGGCCAGCCGCCTGCCTGCTTATCTCCTTGCCTTCCCCGGCAGAGTCATTTTCCTCCGCTCCCCACCCAGTAGTAGCCGGGGCCCGGAGAGTGAGACCTGAGAGGCTGTGAGGCAGGAGGAGGCAGCACAGGGCAGAGAAAGGCAGCTGAACTCAGCTGATGAGGTCCAGCAGCAGGAATAGAGGGAAAGCAAGGCTTCAACACAGGTGTGCTTTGGGGGTGTCTGTGAATAGACTACACTGCACTGTGCCTGTCTCTCTGGCATAATGTATGGTATCAGAACTCACAGGCATTGAGGGGCACTTATTGGTCAGAAGTTAGCAAAATCAGCACCCAGCAGCCATGTTATGTGACACAGATCCATGATAGAGTGCCTGCTGCCTGTGAGTTATCATAATGCTTAACCAGTTTCTGATCTTCCGATCCTTTTACTGTTACAGGGGGGTCGTGCTGCACAGGATCACTTATATACGTGATCCTGCATTTATGGGTGTCAGAGCCAATCAGCGGATCTGGCAGACTCGCCTAGTGGTCTGCCTATGTAAACAAGGAAGTTCGCCATTCTGTCAGTATGCAAGACATTGATCCTGTGTTCCTGCAAAGCAAGTACAGGGATCTATGTCTTCCCTTAGTAAAAGCACCTGCCCCACGGTGAGAAAACACTTGTTAGGCTCACATTTAACCCATTTATTGCCCTAGATGTTATCCCCTTCCCAGCCAGTGTCATTAGTACAGTGACAGTACATATTTTTAGCACTGATCACTGTATTAATGTCACTGGTTTCCACAAAGTGTCAAAAGTGTCACGTAGTGTCCAATTTGTCCACCGCAATATCGCAGTTCCACTATGAGTTGCTGATTGCTGCCATTACTAGTAAAACAATATGTCCCTGAATTTCATTTTAAAAATCTGGTCAACTTACTCTAGATATAAATCCATCAACATGACAAATCTTGTTTTTGTTTTACATGCTGTTTTACTAGTAGTAAAGAACCCAATCCACTTTATTCTGCAAATGAAATGAACATCGCATCCATATTTTCATTTGTGCTTTTCATATTTTTCTGTGTGACATAAATCCTAAATCCCATCTGTTCATTAAATGGCTCAATAAAGCTAATTGAATTAGATAAAGCTTTTCTCTACAGACTGCTATTTGTTTGATTCCAAGACCATGCAGAAAACAGATAAAGCCGTTCAAGAAAGCATCCACTGTCTATTGGTTTGTCTGCATGAGCTCAAAGTGCTGATAATGCTGCTTGAACCATACATTGGAAGAATCAACTACTTATGGCAAGTCTCTGTCATTGCGCTATATAAATTCTGCTCGAAGTATGCAGCCTAGTGACACTGGGATGCTGGGGTTGCACTTTTCTTATAATGTTCACTTGCCAGTTCATCAGCTGACAGGGTCCATTTTAAACCAAGAGTGAATGGTCTGTGAGATTGAATTATGGCATCATTATAAACATGTTGCCAAGGCTTCAAGCAGAAACTAAACATTTTTCTTTTATTTAGCAATTTGCTTAATCACTCACATCTCAAACTGAACGGACTATAAACTCTGTGAATATGTTAGACCAAATCTAAACATTAGTTGATGAGACATTCTTAAATAAACAGGACACCTAACTAGGAAATTTACTGTGAGCATACACTAAATTACGTGGCAGGTAATTAAACTATTATGTTGTATTATATGTACACTATTATTGTTTTGTAAAGTGGGTTTGCACTTTCTGGTATACCTTAAGTATTTGAAATGTTACTAAACTGACAACAGTGAAATCAGTCTGTATATGCAGCAAAGCATGCTTGTTATACTCACTGTGGGACCTAAGGGGTTAATCCTCTGCATTGTGTAAAAAATGCTGTTTGATCCTGTATGCACAGGTGCCCCCAAAACATGTCTGGATAAGATAGAGTTAATGAAGTCTGTCTGCACATGCTCAGTTTAGTGTGTATTGCTAGAGAAATGTTCTTTTCTTGGAAGAGTGCATATGATCAGCACTGTCCAGACAGAGGGTCAGGGGTCTTGTGTCCTGATAGGACAGCCAGCACAGTATGAAAACTCCTAATACAAGCTTTAACCAGACACTGATAGAAGTCACAAAACTGCTACTGTATATACTGCTGATGATAAAAGGTATTTAGCAGTTTATATTTGCTTAAATAATTGCATTTCCATGTTCTGTGTACTGTGGGAGACCAGATATAGTGAATAGAGGCCCCTGGGTTTACTAACACTTTGGGGGTCATTTACTAAAGCGCTGCATCGCTAATTACCGCAAATTAGCACTAATCGCGCTAAGATGGTATCAGTGTTCATTTTAGTCATAGGACTAAAATGGCATTTAATTTTAGTCCCATTTTAGTCTTCTGCAATTGTTTTAGTTTTAGTCATATTTTGTCAACTAAATCTCCAGTACATTTAGTCGACTAAAATGTCCTAGGTTTTAGTCGACTAAAATCTCCAGTACATTTCAGTAATTGCAATTTAGTTAGTCATAATATTTTGACTAAAATGGCTTTTAGTTTTAGTCATATTTTAGTCATCTCATTTTTTTTAGTTTTAGTTGTATTTTAGTCGACTAAAATAGTATTCATTTAGTCGACTAAAATGTTTTAGTCATTTTAGTCAACTAAAATGTTTTAGTCATTTTAGTCAACTAAAATGTTTTAGTCATTTTAGTTGACTAAATTAACACTGGATGGTATTCACTATAGTGTTGGTGAAAAAATACTCCCAGAATTGAATTTACTATAGCTCCATGAAAACAAATAGTGGCCAAACCCTTATTCTGTTTACATATGACTGGACTTTCTGGCAGACTAGGTCCGACAGTCTTCCTGAGGGACTTTCGGCGGAGTTCCGACGGACTTTCTGAACGAATGGACTTGGCGACACACTAATGGACTAAGTCCATTCGAAAGTCCGTTTGCTTTGAACGTGATGACGTAAGCGGGACTAAACAAGGAAGTTTAATAGCCAGTAGCCAATAGCTACCCTTGTGTCGTATTTGGTCCATCGGACTAGCACACAGACTAATGGTTTTCCCGATTTTAGTCCATCAGAATTGAGTCCGTCGGATAGATTTGAACAATGTTCTATTTCTAGGTCTGTCAGATTATTATTTTTTTAAATGATCAGACTAGCCCACACACGATTGAATTGTCAGACAGAAAGTCCGGTCTTGTGTACGTGCCATTACTCTGCTATAATGTAATGTTTGGAGCATGATATAATTGCCTAAATGTTACTGAAATATGTGGTATCTGCTTTTAAACTTGTGAAAAAAATGATTTCTACACTGAAATATCTTTAAAAGTCAGAGAAGAGATAAATTGCCCGTTTTTGTACAGCTAGGTGCCAGCAGAACTGAGCATGCTCAGACATGCAAACTACTCTCATTTTAGCTCCCATGGCTTTTTTACAGGGCTCTATAGTAAATACCAAAATTAGTGCTGGACTAAAATGTGTTTTTGAGTGTGAAAATCAGCGTAATTATAGTCCAATCCAAGTTTCAGCCATTGATTCTAATGGTACAATTGTAACTTCCCCAAATAAATAATTTTAACATTGAGATGAAATGTATCTTTCTCTAAAAGAAATTTTCAGTTGCAACAATGTTGCTTCTACTTGATCTTTTTTGTTTTTTAAGATTGCTAGAATGTGTAATGTTTTGGTAAAATATATTTTTCTCTGTCACTTTCACTTGTTACTATCTCACAAAAACCCAAACTCACACAGGTGTCTTTACAAACCACAAACAATACCATTGCTGATGCAAATTTAAAATGAGTCACAATTTTGTGTGTTTTTTATTATTTCTAAATAATCATAATTGAGCCCAGAAAATGTTATATGTGTACCAACAACTTGTTTTTGAATGTATTTGAATGAATGAATGAATGAATTAAATACTTGTATAGCGCACAATGCGAACTGAATTGCCTCTAGGCGCTGTGGCGAGCTTTGATCATCTGCTAAAAGAGGAAGGTCTTGAGTTTTTTCCTAAAAGCCAGGTGATTTTCTTCCAGGCAGATGTTGATTGGTAGAGCATTCCATAGCCGCGGCCCTTGGAAAGCGAATCTCTGATCCCCCTTGGATTTATACCGGGCTTTGGGCATGAGGAGGAGGTTTTTGTTGGCTGATCGAAGACTGCGGTTTGGTGTGTAATGATTTATTTTCTCCATTAGGTATTGCGGAGCTTCTCTATGCACGCATTTGTGGGTGAGGCAAAGGGTTTTCCCAAAAATTAGAGGGTAACATCACTATTCTACACTCACCCACCAAGAACAACCAAATTTCACAAGCTAAATCAAGAATAATAACTCTTGAGTAATGTAATTCCACCACCTATGTGTCAAAAGAAATGTATTTATTTATGTGTAGGAGGTTGTCACATGTGGCAGCTCTGGGGCTTAGGGATTCAAACTTCTGCTGAGCATTGCTGAGGGTCTGGGTTTGAATCCCAAACATGCTGCTTCGTGTAGAATAGTTGCCTTATCGTTCTATGTTTTTAAACATAACTCCTGACTTAGGTACTAAAACTATGTCTAAATGTAGTATTTATGTGTAGGAGGGTTCCACCACCATTGTAAACCTTTCCAGATACACTATCTGGCCAAAAATATTGGAATACCTGCCTTTACACACACATGAACTTTAATGGCAGCCCAGTCTTAGTCTGTAGGCTTAACATTTGATTTGTCCCACCCTTTGCAGCTATAACAGCTGCTGGGAAGGCTGTTCACAAGGTTTAGTGCATCTATGGGAATGCTTGACTATTCTTCCAGATGCACATTTGTGAGGTCAGGCACTGATGTTGGATGAGAAGGCTTGGCTTGCCGTCTCTGCTCTAATTCAGCCAAAAGGTGTTCTATCGGGTTGAGGTGAGGCCAGTCAAGTTCCTCCACCCCAAACTCCCTCATCCATGTCTTTATGGACCTTGCTTTGTGCACTGCTGGTGCGTAGTCGGGTTGGAACAAGAAGGGTCATCCCCAAACTGTTCCCACAAAGTTGGGAGCATGAAATTGCCCAAAATGTCTTGGTATGCTAGTGCCTTAAGAGTTCCCTTCACTGGAACTAAGAGGCCAAGCCCAACCCCTGAAAAACAACCTCACATTATAATGCCCCTCCACCAAATGATTTGGATCAGTGCACAAAGTAAGGTCCATAAAGACATGGATGAGTGAGTTTGGGGTGGAAGAACTTGACTGGCATGCACAGAGTGACATTGGGGATGAATTAGAGCAGAGACTGTAAGCCAGGCCTTCTCGTCCAACATCAGTGCCTGACGTCACAAATGCACTTCTGGACAAATGGTCAAACATTTCCATAGACACACTTCTAAACCTTGTGGACAACCTTCCCAGAAGAGTTGAAGCTGTTATAGTGGCAAAGGGTGGGCCAAATTAATTTTGAACCCTACGGACTAAGACTGGGATGCCATTACAGTTCGTAATAAAGGCAGATATCCCAATATTTAGGAGAATATATTGTATATTGCCTGTGACACTGAGCATTGCTATGGACTTAGGTCTGGTTCACACCACAGAGATGCAGGCTACATGCATGTGACAGCCCACTGGCTAAGTGGGTAGCAATTCCATCTAGCAGTGCTGGGTTTGCTAGTTCAATTCCCCAAACCTGTGTGGGTTTCTCACCACAATCCAAAGACATGCTGGTATTTTATTATTTTATTTGTCTCCTGTTGAAATAGTCTCTAACAGTAAAAAGTTAGTTGTGGACTTTAGATTGGAAGCTTATTGCAGCCAGGGACTGATGTTCATGTTTGTTAGCACCATGGCTTTTTTTCAGCGGGAACGTGGGGGGACACAGTTCTGGCACCTCCAGCACTGAAAGTATTTTATGGTAAGGAGTGCTGGAGGGTCTATTGATGCTGGCTGCTGGGGGATCGAATGCCGCTGGTGAGGGTCTATTTTTGTGTGGGGGTCTATTGTTGCTGGATAGGTCTATTGTTGTTGGTGGAGGGTCTCTTGTTGGGGGGTTAATTGTTGCTTGGAGGGATCTACTGTTGAGGGAGATGTTTATTGTTGCTGGCTGCTGGAGGGTCTATTGATGTTGGCCTCTGGTAAATCTGTTCTTGCTGCTGGGGGTCTATTGTTGCTGGGTGGGTATTTTGTTGCTGGGGTTCTATTGCTACTGGGAAGTCTATTGTTGCTGGGGAGTGCTATTGTTGTGTGGAGGATCTAATGTAGCTGGGATCTATATAATTGAATGCAAATTACTTAGTAGCACAAAATTATACTTGGTTCTCTATTCTCTAAAAGGGGCAGTACTGGGAGGCGGGTAGGGGGTGGAACCAAGGGATGGTGCTCAGGAGTGGGTATGGGGCAGAGACTTATGCCCTGTACAGACAGATGGACTTTCCGATGTCAAAATCCATCAGATTTTTTCCGACGGATTTTGTCCCAAACTTGTCTAGCATACACACGGCCGCACAAAGTTGTTGGAAAATCCAATCGTTCTGAATGCAGTGATGTAGAACACATACGACAGGACTATAAATCGGCCAGTAGCCAATAGCTTTTGTCTTGTAATTTATTCTGAGCATGTGTGGCACTTTGTTAGTCTGAATTGTCTACACACTATCGGAATTTAAACGATCGTATTTTGTTGTCGGAAAATTTTAGGTCCAACGCTTAAGCTTTTGTGTGTCGGAAATTCCGAAGGAAAAAGTCAAATGGAAAATTTTAGATTCAGCTCTCAAACTTTGTATCTGGGAAATTCCGCCGGAAAAAGTCAGATGGAGCCCACACATGATCGGATTTTCCAACAACACGATCCGATCGCACATTTTCCATCGGAAAGTCAGACCGTGTGTACAGGGCATAAGAGTGCCTCAAAAGGGGGTTGCTGCACCTTTTCTTTGAGAAAAAAAGCCCTGGTTAGCACTAATGATGCCAAGGGCTAACACAGTTGCAAATAGTATTATGTTTTCCTGCTTATCAGGTGCAATCACTTTAGACATACATGAAGAGACAGATTGAAAGAAACTGGTGGGTGTGTACTTATATTGGGCATGTGTCAGTGTGCTAACAAAATACAAACGATCTTATATATAGGGCTGCAGTGTGTGTGTGTGGGTGTGTGTGTGTGTTTGTATTGGCCTGAGAAGAGGCCAGATAGTGATTGTGATTTGTGGGAGGAGAAGGAATAATATTGTGTATAATGACAAACGCCCTGCTAGGGTTGTTTGTTTGCTGAAATTCTTGTGCATTTTTTCCATTAAAGGAGGGTGTATGTGGTCATGCTGTGTGTCTATTCCTGTTTGACAATGCATTCATGGGTTGGGAGCACCTGCTGAGCTTCTACTCTTTTGCCTCATTGCTTAATCATGCACACAGAAATGCAGCTTCCAGCAGAACATGGTCACCAATGTATGTATGTGTGTGGAATGTAGGGTGGTGGTGGGTGTTATAGTTTGAATATGTGTCTTTTTAAATATTATGTCGGAATACTTTGTAAGAATGACTGTTACCGTATTTATCGGCGTATAACATGCACTTTTTTCCCCTTAAAATCAGGGGGAAATCGTGGGTGTGTGTTATACACTGATCCCCCGCCGATTGCTAGCTCCTCTGCTTTTTCTGCCATTCTCGGCAGCTTTCGGCTATTTTCACCTATTTTCAGCCGTTCTCGGCTATTTTCAGCTGAAAGCCGCCAAGAATGGCTGAGTGCAGCCGAAAATAGCCGAGAACGGCCGAGAGCTACCAAGCACCGCCGAGATACACAGGCCATCCACTCTGTATCTCGGCGGTGCCATTTTTAAATGGAAAGCCTGCAAAAGAAACTGACAAGGCTGCAAATGACTGACAAGGCTACAATGGAAGGCTGCAAATGACATGTAATGCCGCGTACACACGGTCGAACTGTTTGACGTACTTAGTCCGTCATACAATCCGACGGACAATCCGTCGTACTTTCCACTGAACGGACTTGACCACACACGGATGCACAAACAGTCCGTCGAAAGCTTGCCCGATGACGTGTACAGCATATACGACGGGACTAGAAATAGGAAGTCCAAGACACAGCAAAGCACCCTTCCGCCGTGTAAATCCTTTCTGGGCATGCGCCATTCTTAGTCCGTCGAAATAGCATACCGACGACCGTATTGTCCGCTGAAACCAAAGTACGACGGACAGATTTTTGGAAAATCCGAAATTCTTAGTACTGCGGACTGCACACTGAAAAAGTCCGCTGAAGCCCACACACGGGCGGATTGTCCGCTGAAATGTGTTTCAACGGACTAAGTACGTCAAACAGTTTGACCGTGTGTACGCGGCATAAGGCTGCAATGGAAGGCTGAAAATAACATGCAAGGCTGCAATGGAAGGCTGCAAATGACATACAAGGCTGCAATGAAAGGCTCCAAATGACATGCAAGGCTGCAATGGAAGGCTGCAAATGACTGACAAGGCTGCAATGCAAGGTTGCAAATGACACTGACAAGGCTGCATTGATGGGCATTTAAAATGTAAAAAGTTTTTTTCCTTAAACTTCCTTCCTAAAAGTTTTTTTCTTTAAAATTCCCTCCTAAACTTGGGGTGCGTGTTATATGCCGTTAAATATGGTAAGTATGTTTCTATAATCTTGCAGATAAAAATGCGATGTGGGTGAGTAGTTTTTCTATGAAATGTGTTGGCCATTATGCACTGATTTTAGATTGTAGGCTCCTATGAGCAGGGCCCTTAAAACCCAATTGCTAACTGTTTTGCTAAATGTAGCACCATATATACTGTATAATAATTTGTATGCTAGTAAATGAATGTATATAATTTCTGCTGGCAAAATAAAAGTACATTATTGAGCTTGTTTGTTGTTTTTTTTTTTTCTCTCTTCTCTTTTCTCTTTTCTTTCTTTTTTTTTTTTTCCATAAAGATTTTATTAGTTTTCAGAAAAAAGTACAGCAAAATGTAACAAAATAACAATATGACCAAATGAGTGATAGGTTTCAAGACAAATTATTCCAGGCAAAAGATTACACCAGCATGGTATCATAACTGTCAAATGAGTTTGTTTATTATTATTTTGGCAACTATTCCGGGGCCATCTGTTGGGGCATTGGTGTGTTGGGTTGGATTCACCCACTTGTCCACTTCTGTATTCATGGACATGGGGCACGGCTTCAGGTAGTAGTACCCTGACCAAGCACCCTGTCCGTCAGTTGTAGGGTTCAGATTGTGGCAAGTAGAAGAAAAGAGAAGATAGAGAAGGGTAACGGGGGGGTATAGGGTGGGGGGAACAGGATGGGGAAGAGGGGTGGGGTCCCGCTCACTTCCCCCTCTGTCTACCGTCCACCTGTTGCAGTCACTAGGTCTGTCGGCTCCCCAGAAAGATCCCACTATAGGGAAGTTGTTCAATGGCAATCAGTTATATAGTCTGTTATAATAAATCCTGATAGGATTGAGAGCTCTTAAAAGTTCTCCAAGACTCCCAGACACCTGAGAAGTTAGTGATTTTGTCATGTACAGTGAGGATAAGTTCCTCCATTGCCGCTATGCGGTCAACTCTAAAGGTCCATTCCTTCAGCGACGGTGGTTGTGGGGACCTCCAATGTACCGGAATACACAGCCTAGCGGCATTGATTAAGTGTATAGCTACGGACTTGAGATACTTCTTCTGCGGGATTTTGGAAAAGTGTAACAGGTATTGTCCTGGCGTGAATTCCAACGGGAGCGAGGAAATTGCTGTAGTCACTTCATGTATTTTCTGCCAATATGGCTGGATCTGGGGGCAGGACCACCAGATATGGAGAAGGGAACCCTCTTCTGTTCCACAGCGCCAGCAGTGGTCTGGCACTGTCGGGAAAATCTTATGCAACACTTGTGGGGTCTTGTACCATTCTCTTTTCTTTCTTCTTTTTAATTTAGTTTTTGGGTGGTGGTTTTGGGGAAGTGCAATATCTTACTTATACCCATAGAAATTATAAGATATAATTGTGCACCAAAAAACAAATCTCTTTAGCACGCCTCCAACAAATGATAAAGGTGTTTAGGTGGTGTCTTTATATAAAACAGCTGTGGAGAATTGCAGGTAAAAAATTCAGCTGGTAGATAGGCAATGGTGTATGTGTCAGCCCTGGTTCACATTGGTGCGATTTGGCATGTCAAATGGGCATGCAAAATTGGAAACCTGCACAGATGTCTTTGAAATTCCCCCAGCAGTCGGGACTGACATAAGGGAATTAAATAATGTGGGTTCAGCTGAACTCGCACGACTTCCTCCTGCTGTCAGTGTGAACCAGGGCTCAAAATGGGTCTTTGTCATTCACCTGCTGCAATCCCAGGGACATCATTTCTTATCAAACTCCCTTAAGTTTGTCTTCAAATATCTATATATTATATTGTATAATATGTATATATTATATTAAATACATATTATATTAAATACAGATTTGCATATCTGCAAATAAATGAAACTAAACATTTTTAATCGTGGTTGCAATCAAATATTTGCAGCTGTGATCAAGAGCGTGGTTTCACCTTCTGACCAGGAAATGAGTCACTGTAATCACCCGGAGGTTCCTGTGCTGGTCAAGATCTCAATCTAGGTGGACATGACGAGGTCCCTCTTTAGCAAAGAGAAGGTGCTGATCATTTGCCGGGTAAGTGTAGGATATGTACTTGTGCTTACTCAAT
Organism: Lithobates pipiens; assembly: GCF_037356315.1. NCBI lineage: Eukaryota > Metazoa > Chordata > Amphibia > Anura > Ranidae > Lithobates > Lithobates pipiens. The sequence continues at coordinate 323,422,786 of NW_027507903.1, read as the reverse complement.
GTGGGGGTGGATGTGGTAGTTAGATTTGGTGTGGGTGGGGTTAATTGATTTGTTTGGCATCACTTGACATTTGCTTCCGACCCATGTGCACACATCACTTTCTGCATTTGTTCTGCTGATGTAAATCAGTAAGGGGATGAGCTTCGTGTTTGCCCGTTCAGCGAATACCGAACGTTATGGGCCATTCGCGCCATATTCGTTTGCCGCTCACGGCCCACAATGCACTGCGCCATCGCAGTGAATTGCTGGCTCATGATTGGCCAAGCATGCACTGTGACCCTGCATGCTTGGCCAATCACAGTGCCGGCAGCGAGGAGAGCCATGATTGGCCACAGGCAGGAAGCCTGTGGCCAATCATAGCTCAGGCTGTGTAGTACACGCCCCACACTATATAAGGCCGCCAGCGCGGCGGCCTTGTGTAGTGTGTTGGCATCTGTAGGAGTTAGTGGGTGTTATCTATGTACCTTCAACACAGAATACACCGTTCATTATCGGCCGATTTTGCGTTCTTGCTCTTCTGTAATTGAGCTGTTAGCAATCTGCAGGAGTTTGTGCCTGTTATCTGCGTGCCCTGACCGCAGTATACACCATTATATCCACCTATAGCTAGCTATATTGTTATTTTGTAATAGAGCTTGCAGTCAGTTGTAGGAGATTGTGCCTGTTGTCTGCGTGCCCTGACCACAGTATACACCGTTATATCCACCTATATAGCTAGCTATATTGCTCTTTTGTAATAGAGCTTGCAGTCAGTTGTAGGAGATTGTGCGTGTTCTCTGCATGCCCTGACCGCAGTATACACCATTATATCCACCTATATAGCTAGCTATATTGCTCTTTTGTAATAGAGCTTGCCGTCAGTTGTAGGAGATTGTGCGTGCTGTCTGCGTGCCCTGACCACAGTATACACTGTTATATCCACCTATATAGCTAGCTATATTGCTCTTTTGTAATAGAGCTTGCAGTCAGTTGTAGGAGATTGTGTGTGTTGTCTGCGTGCCCTGACGGCAGTATACACCGTTATATCCACCTACATAGCTAGCTATATTGCTCTTTTGTAATAGAGCTTACAGTCAGCTGTAGGAGATTGTGCGTGTTGTCTGTGTGCCCTGGCCGCAGTATACACCGTTATATCCACCTTTTTTGCTAGCTATATTGCTCTTTTGTAATAGAGCTTGCAGTCAGTTGTAGGAGATTGTGTGTGTGTTGTCTGTGTGCCCTGACCGCAGTATACACCGTTATATCCACCTATATAGCTAGCTATATTGCTCTTTTGTAATAGAGCTTGCAGTCAGTTGTAGGAGATTGTGTGTGCTGTCTGCGTGCCCTGACTGCAGTATACACCGTTATATCCACCTATATAGCTAGCTATATTGCTCTTTTGTAATTGAGCTTGCAGTCAGTTGTAGGAGATTGTGCGTGTTGTCTGTGTGCCCTGACCGCAGTATACACCGTTATATCCACCTATATAATTCTTCTCTAACTGAGCCATCTGCCATTTGCAGGAGTTAGTGGGTGTTGTGTGCCTCCAGCACAATAAACACTACCCAATTGCTGGTTTTCCCATCTCCCTCATGGCCATTACCATGTCTGGAAGGCCAACAAGGAGAGGCAGACAGGCGTGAGCCGATGAAAGAGGGCAAGCAGGCTCTGTGTCTAGAGACAACAGTGCTGGTCGTGGACGCAGTGCATCGTCATCATCAGCACGTGGCCATGGGACACGCTTGTCCTTCTTTTCGGCAGCTGGACGTGTTGAGCCGCATTATCCCGAAGACTTGGTAGAGTGGATGACCAAGCCCTCTTCATCCTCCTCATCCTCTCTCACCCAGGCTCAGGGTACTAGCAAAGCAGCTGCCAACGCATCGTCTTGCCTCCTCTCAATGTCATCATCAGTGACTCCTTCCCTAGACCCACCACGTCCTCCTGAGGAGTCTCCTGAACTCTTTGAGCACAGTGTTGGATACATGCTCCAGGAGGATGCCCAGTTTTTGGAGGCTCTGATGATGATACTCAGCTAGAGGAAAGCAATAGCGTGAGCGCAGAGAGAGGGGATGCTCAAGAAGGACAGCAATCTGCCAGTCATGTTTTACAAGCTGCAGCATACTGCCAGGTTTGCTCCAGCGATGAAGAGGGAGGGGATGCTGAGGGCACTGACTCCACGTGGGTGCCTGGTAGGAGAGAGGAGGAGGAGGCACATGTCCAACGAGGTAGGATGCCCTCCGGGGGCCAGCTTAGGGGCAGCACACCGACTGAATCACACCGCAGAGCTCTGTCTGTGCAGGTCGCTGCCTCTGCGCGTTATTCTAAAAGTTCTTTGGTGTGGGCCTTTTTTGAGACGAGTGCATCAGATCGCACCGCTGCTATTTGCAACATATGAAAAAAATGTATATTCGCTATTAAGCATAAATGACCTATCGAGAAAATGATAAATCTGTGTTCAGAGACACTCTATGTAATGTCCATACAGTCATATATCAAAAAAATGAAAAAATAAAAATAAAAATAAATGTCCATATAGTGAATGAACACCAGTGAAACAAAACTTCAAATGAGGTACGGCAGTGAAGAAAAGTTCCAAACGGCTGGATTGCAAATACACAAATTGAAAATCTTCTCCAAAGATGTGGTGTGCTTATCCCATCACCGAAATAAATGAATCAGCTCCTTACCAGATCCAAGCGACCCCCCGTTACAGAGGGTCACCACAAGCAGCAGCAGTCAAAGGGTATCCGGATAGCGCCTCCTCCTCAGATGGTCACGAATCTTCCACGCGATGGGGTTATGGCTGTTACTCACTCCCAACTCGACGTGGTGTCACATAAGGGAAAACATAGGCTCCAGATAGTGTAAAACCAAATGACTTTAATTCTTAAAAGCGAACGTAAACACTTACATAAAAGACTTTAAAAGCAGGTTCAAAACAAAGACGTGCACCGGCCGGATACACGCCAACGCAGAGACCAACCCGTCCTTCCTGGTCCACAGAAACGAACACGACTGGGGTGACGTCGACACGTTCGACGTCACCCCAGTCGTGTTCGTTTCTGTGGACCAGGAAGGACGGGTTGGTCTCTGCGTTGGCGTGTATCCGGCCGGTGCACGTCTTTGTTTTGAACCTGCTTTTAAAGTCTTTTATGTAAGTGTTTACGTTCGCTTTTAAGAATTAAAGTCATTTGGTTTTACACTATCTGGAGCCTATGTTTTCCCTTATGTGACACCACGTCGAGTTGGGAGTGAGTAACAGCCATAACCCCATCGCGTGGAAGATTCGTGACCATCTGAGGAGGAGGCGCTATCCGGATACCCTTTGACTGCTGCTGCTTGTGGTGACCCTCTGTAACGGGGGGTCGCTTGGATCTGGTAAGGAGCTGATTCATTTATTTCGGTGATGGGATAAGCACACCACATCTTTGGAGAAGATTTTCAATTTGTGTATTTGCAATCCAGCCGTTTGGAACTTTTCTTCACTGCCGTACCTCATTTGAAGTTTTGTTTCACTGGTGTTCATTCACTATATGGACATTTATTTTTATTTTTATTTTTTCATTTTTTTGATATATGACTGTATGGACATTACATAGAGTGTCTCTGAACACAGATTTATCATTTTCTCGATAGGTCATTTATGCTTAATAGCGAATATACATTTTTTTCATATTCTTACCTTTATGGTTTAGGGGTTTATACACAGAGTCTGATACAATATATTGTGTTTGGGGAATTCACATTATTGATACGCATTTATTTATTTTTGTTTTTTGAATTTAATTGCACTTATCCGTATATGGTTTATACCACACTTTGGAGGTGGTCTTTTGAGACACTAGATACTAAGACCCACAGTGTGGGTCTGGTACTTTCATATACCCTAATCATATTGGGTATTTTGTGGCTAGCGCAGTTCTTCTTCTTTCTATTTTTGTTTGGTGTATTTTTGGTATACATTTGAATTGCAGCTTCCGTTCAACACTATTTGTTTTTTTTCCCGTAGCGCAGTTTTTCCCCTCTTTTTCCTATTTGCAACATATGTCTCAAGCGTATCTTGCGTGGCCAAAACATCAGCCGCTTGGGCACCACATGCTTGACCAGACATATGTTGAACTGCCATGCAGCTCGTTGGCAAGCGTACCTCAAAGACCCACACCAAAGAACAAAGTGGACGTCTCCTTGCTCCTCATCAGCTGGGATCTCCAACCCCACTAGACCTTCAGTCCTCTCTGAAACCTGCTCTGAGAGAAATGAAGGTGTAGAATTAGGTGTGTCACAGCCAAGTGCTTCCGGGCACTCTGCTAGCAGTACACCCACGTCCGATTATAGCAGGCAAATTTCCCTGCCGCAGCTGCTGGACCGTCGAAAGAAGTTCACTCCCAGCCATCCACATGCCCAGCGGTTGAATGCTATCTTGGATAAATTGCTAGCACTTCAACTGCTGCCTTTTCAGTTGGTAGACTTGGCCCCCTTCCATGAGTTAGGGGGCGAGTTCCTCAGTGGCAGGTCCCCAAATGCCACTTTTTCTCACGGGAAGGCGATTCCAGCTCTCTACCGGCATGTGGAAGGCAATGTCCTTGCCTCGTTTAAACAGCAACACTCATTTCTACTAATAGTCCACAACATAAATACATAAAATAGTGAAAATTCATATACAATCCAAAGTGCAACGTGTTGCGATCCTGTAGTCGCATAAAAGTGCAAATATTCCAATGTGCCGCTGTGGCTGATAAAACAAAAATGTTCGTTGCTATTAGTGTAAAATCTACAACATGAAACCGTGAAACAATAAAAACGAGAAAAAAGAAAAAACACAATATAACATTCAAAAGTGCAGCGTGTTGCGATCCTAAAATCGCATAAAGTGCAAGTGTTCAGCTGTGGTGCACATAGGCAAACCTTCAAACATAAATGATAATTAAGTGACAAAAAATATAAGTGTATCAGACACAAAGTCCGTTTTCAGTGCAAAGTGCTGCGATTATTCTCAAAATCGCATAGGGTGTGACTTCTTCAGCAAGATATACGATGTGGAGCTGTTGCAATGGGAAGGGCAGTGGTGCTGGTGGAAGGGGATATGGCCTTGGTGGTCCCGTATATACCAGTAATGGATGTCCCCTTACCTTACCGCTGTAAGGTAACAGCGTATATATAGAGAGCTTTTAGGAATCCTTTTAGGGGAGTTTTCCCTTTAATGTGGGGTGCCCAGGTCCTGACCAATGATATGGTCCCTTTAAGGGGGTTTCCTCTGTGGTACTGCAGTCAGGGTTCCTCAGTGGTATGGCATATACATGGGTTTAAGCAGAGATGGAGGAAGAATACTCCATAGTGTAAAGTGCTTCAACAGGTTTATTGTTATTAAAACAGTTTAAAAATACTCACAAACAAACAGTCTGTACAAGCAGTGTATAAACGAGCTGCGGGCTCGGTCTACGTCACTTCCTGGTTGCTGTGTCCCGCACGTGTTCGTCAGGAATGGTGGTTTGCGACAATGGCACCAACCTCCTCTCCGCCCTCCGACAGGTACAACTGACCCATGTGACCTGTGTGGCTCACATCCTTAACCTGGTGGTGCAGAGGTTCTTGGGTAGGTACCCGGCCTTACAGGATGTCCTGAAGCAGGCCAGGAAAGTCTGTGTGCATTTCCACCGATCATTTAATGCCTGTGCTCAGCTGGCTGAGCTCCTAAAGGAGTTGAACCTGCCCAAGAACCGCCTTATATGTGACATGCCCACCAGGTGGAACTCAACGTTGGTCATGCTGCAGCGGCTGCACATGCAGCAGAGGGCCATCAATGAGTACCTGTGTGACTACGGCGCCAGGACAGGGTCAGGGGAGCTTGGTTTTTTCTCACCACGTCAGTGGGGCATGATCAGGGATGCATGCACTGTCCTGTCACCGTTTGAGGATGCCACAAGGACGGTGAGCAGTGACAGTGCATGCATCAGTGACACTGTACCTCTTGTCCACCTGTTGGAGCATACGCTGCGTGGAATAATGGACAGGGCACTTGAGGCAGAACAGAGGCAAGAAGAGGAGGACTTCCTTGCCTCTCAAGGCCCCCTTTATCCAGACAGTGTTCCTGCTTTCCCACCCATCACACAGGAAGAGGACGAGGAGGAGGAGGAGGAGGAGGATCATTGTGTCAGCATGGAGGTGGAGGCTGGCACTCAGCATCAGCAGCAGCAGTCTTGTGATTTACAGACAGAAGAAACCAGCGGAATTGTACGTGGCTGGGAGGAAGTAGCTGCGGATCATGTTGTCCTTAGTGACCCAGAGGACTCCAGACCAAATGCCTCAGCTAAACTAGGCTGCATGGCCTCCCTGATCCTGCAAAGTCTGCGGAAGGATCCTCGTATTCTTCGGATCAAGGAGAGGGACCATTACTAGCTGGCCACTCTCCTTGATCCACGGTACAAGGGTAAGGTTGCTGACCTTATCTTGCCGTCGCAGAGGGATCAGAGGATGAGACATCTCCAGGAGGTCTTGTAGAAAGGTCTGTGCAATGCGTTCCCAGAGACTGGGAAGTTACAAACTCCTGGTCCTGGACAACGTGTTGCTGAGCCATCGGTCAGAAGGAGCGGTGGAGAAGGTGGCCGTCTGACCGATGTGTTCAGACAATTTTTTAGTCCGCAGCCCCAAGGTATGATCGGTTCCAGCAACCATCGCCAGTGTATGATTTACATGGTGCAGGAATACCTAGGGGCGAGGTCAGACTTGGACACCTTTCCCACCGAAAATCATCTGGCTTACTGGGTCTTGAGGATGGATCCCTGGCCAGAGCTTGCACAGTATGCAATTGAGCTACTGGCCTGTCCTGAATCCAGCGTTCTTTCGGAACGCACCTTCAGTGCTGCTGGTGGCTTTGTTACCGATCACAGGGTGCGCCTGTCCACCGACTTAGTTGATCGACTGACCTTCATCAAGATGAATCAGTCTTGGATCACCCACAGCTACCAAGCACCTGAAGCTGATGTAACCGAATAATTTTTTTTGAAATATCACATCCCTTCAAGACTGCCTATGCTGATGCTGAGTGACTGTCCTGTTATGTTGATTGTCTATCCTCTTCCTCCTCCGCTGATAAGTTGGAAGAACATTTTTGGTTCTGGGTGATGCCACCAGCCCAATTTTTCTGCCCCTGTTTAACAGGGGCGTTTAATTACAATTTTTGATGCAATGCTTTGCAGCAGGGCTCATTCCTGCACTACAACTAGAGTATATGGGAGAGGTTGCAGTGTCGTGGCACCAGCACCAGTGCCTAAGGCCCAATTTTTCAGCCCCTGTTTAACAGGGGCGTTTAATTACAATTTTTGATGCAATGCTTTGCAGCAGGGCTCATTCCTGCACCACAACTAGAGTATATGGGAGAGGTTGCAGTGTCGTGGCACCAGCACCAGTGCCTAAGGCCCAATTTTTCCGCCCATGTTTAACAGGGGCGTTTAATTACAATTTTTGATGCAATGCTTTGCAGCAGGGCTCATTCCTGCACTACAACTAGAGTATATGGGAGAGGTTGCAGTGTCGTGGCACCAGCACCAGTGCCTAAGGCCCAATTTTTCAGCCCCTGTTTAACAGGGGCATGTAATTACAATTCTTGATATAATATTTCACAGCAGGACCCGTTCCTGTGCCCACCCAGAGTAACTGTGAGGACTTATAGTGTTGTAGCACCACCAGCAGCACCACAACCACCAAAGGTAAATTTTTCTACCACTGTTCAACAATGGCATGTAATTACAATTCTTGATATATTCTTTCACAGCAGGGCGCTCCGGCACCCACCAAGAGTCACTTTGAAGGCTTACAATGGTGTGGCAACACCAACACCTTGTTCCGCCATTTCTGCAGAGCATATAGGGCAGGCCCCTACTTTCAAACATCCAACTTGCAAACGTCTCCTACTTGCAAACAGAAGGAGACAACAGGAAGTGAGATGAAAAAAGACGGACGGCAAAACAAATTATACAGGGGTGATAACCCTTCCCTATGTTTTCCAAAAAGCTTAAAAATCGATTTTTTGACTGGAGCTACACTTTAAAAATGTACCAGTTCAAAATTACACACAGATTCTACTTAACACAACAAATCTACACAGTCCCTGTCTTGTTTGCACCGCCTGTATACTGCTGTTCTTAGTATATAGGGCCTGGGTGCCCCACGTCTTTCCTTTTTTTAATATGGGAACAGGGTTCCCTTTAATATCCATACAAGACCCAAAGGGGCTGGTAATGGGCAGGGGGGGCTACCCATGCCATTTTTCTCAATGATTTTCATCCATATTGCCGGAACCAGATATTATATTAAAAACTTAAGCAGTTTTAAATGACTTTTTTTCAGTTAAATGTCATTTTGTGCAGGGACTGTTCTAAACACGGGAAACACGTGGCACTTCACAGACATACTATAGACACCCCTCAGGCATGATATTTAAAGGAATATTTCACTTATTTTTTTTCACTTTAATCGTCATTAAAATCAGTGCTCCTGCCAAAATGGCCATTTTTAAAAACATTTTAGGCATTGACCCATGTCCCCTAGGGCAGGAGCCAGGTCCCCAAACCCTTTTTAGAATAGTATTTGCATATTAGCCATTAAAATTAGCACTTTTTATTTCGAACATTCGAGTCTCATAGACTTCAATGGGGTTCTAAAGTTTGTACAAATTTTCGGTCCGTTCGAAAGTTCTGGTGCGAACCGAACCGGGGGCTGTTCGGCTCATCCCTAGTAAGGACTATGCAAATATAAATGAGAGCTCCTTAAAAAAAAAAAAAAAAAAATATATATATATATATATATATATATATATATATATATATATATGTGTGTGTGTGTGTGTGTGTGTGTGTGTGTGTGTGTGTGTGTGTATGGCATGTTTCACATTTGGGTGACCTTTCCAGCAAATTTGGACCTCCGAATTGTATGGCAAGTTGTATCCCATGATTCTCAATGATAACCATTCATATCTGTGCTACTTCAAGTCGCTCCAACTTCAGAGTAGTCTCTGTACTACTTTAGTGTGACTTTCATGCAGCTTGAGGTACATAGGTCACTTTAGCACACAGGCATTGGCAGATATTGGGGCCAAGTTGCAGCGGCAAAAGTCAGCAAAATATTGTGACTTGTACAAATGAGATACATGGATAACACCTTTGAATTTGGCCCTATTGTCATTCAGAAAGTGAGGCAAATACGTCCCTACACTACCTTGGTTTGACTTTCAAGCTATTTGAGGTCCATACACCACAACATTACACAGGCATTGCTTCAAGTCATGGCAAAGCTGTGCAATTTTAAATTTGCACAAGTGCAAATGGTGTCTAATTCAAAGGTGTTATAAATTAATCTCATTAGATTACTTTCACACTTCGATGACTTTGGACCTCAGAGTCACATGAAAAGTTGCCCCCCCCCATGATTTCCATTCATATCTTTGCAACTTCACCCATATTCACATAGCTCTGAATTGACATGTCAAATTGCATGCCAAATCCGCACTTATTGACGGCAATGGAACTGTCCGAATTGGTATGACGCTACACCGATTCCCAAAAGTAGATCCTGCACTACTTTGGGCAACTTTCTTATCTCCCAACTTTTTGAGATGGGAATGAGGGACATCTAATAGCAAAAGTATGTTGGCATAGGACACTAACATGCCTCCTTAAAAGGAGAATTATTCAAAAAATAAAAATAAAATGATTAGTTAAACACCCAAGTGCTTTTTCTTACCAATAATATTCCTTTAGATTGGCTTTGAAAATATGCAAACAAAGCAATTTAGAAATTAGATGAATGGTTTAGCACTGGGAAACCCTTTTTGAAAGATCAAAAGTGCATTTTATATACAACTATATAGATCAGACCAAAATGAGGGGCAAAGAGGGGCCGAGGGACTTTGTTACAAATCAGGGACAGTTGGGACCTATGCAATTTCACTAGACATCTGTGCAGGTAAGAGCACTGATGTCTCTGAAATCGCTCACAAATTTGGGCTGGTGCCCCTTTTACACGTGTGCGACTTTTTCTGCAACTTTGGACATCAGAGTCTCATAACACGTCATACCCCATGGTCTTCAACAAGTACCATTTATATCTGTGCGACTTCAAGTCACCCCGACTTCAAAGTAGTTCCCATACTACTTTGGTCTGACTTTGATGAGAGTTGAGGTCCATAGAACTCAAGTTTACACAGGCATTCCCTGAAATTGCGGGAAAATTGCAGCAAAATTGCGCAACTTTCCATGCAAATCCTGCTTCCAAAGACCTCAAGATTACACAGGCATTGCTTAAAGTCGCATAAAAATCATGACAAAAAAAGTGCTGTAAAATCACACAACTTTCAGGTTGTACAAGTGTGAAAGGGGCCTAAGTCACTGTGCTGAGTACTAGAATATAAAGTAGTCCCACCATCCAACACTAGTAACCATATGTTCTCAAAATAATCGTGCTCAAATAGCTGAAAATCACACAGATGGTATCACCTACTGAAAGCTTGCATTGTACTCAGCAGCATATGCTACAAAGAGGCGAACGCCTATTAGCCAATGTCACATCAGCATGAGCATGGTTATTACTTTAATATTAATGCCTGAAATGCAAAACATTATTGTATAGGATCAAACATTAGTAAATGTATTTTCTATGTGTGTTTGTACTTAGCTCTGTAGCATAGTGTTATGCCCTGCTACCTTCAAAGGTTCAAGCCACAAGTTTGAATCCCAATGATGGTATCACCCCCTGAAAATGTGTATTGTACTCAGCAGCATAATTAGCCAATGAACATCAGTTTGGTTTATTCCATAATTTTAATTCTTCAAATGCATACAATGGTATGTCATTATTCAATAATATTTTGCTGTGAAATTCCAAAAATCAAGGAAAAAATATCCTAGGGTCCCCCCTCCCCCCCTCCCCAGTACATACCAGGCCCTTCGGGTCTGGTATGGACTTTAAGAGGAACCCCCAAAGCAACTTGTCCTCATGTTGATGGGCACAAGGGTCTCTTCCCGACAACCCTGCCAGTGATTGTCCAGGTCTGTGAGCAGGGGGCTTATCAGAATCTAGAAGCCCCCTTTAACAAGGGGTCTCCCAGATCCTGCCCCCCCATGAGAATGGGTATGGGGTACATGGAACCCCTACCTGTTCACCAATAAAAGCAGTGAATTATTTTTTTTAAATAGCTGGTTTTTGACAAGTCCTTCTTTGTAAAATAGCTTTGAGCCATCTTCTTCCCTGAGCCATCTTCTCCTGCTGCTGTCTCTCCCACTGCCTTCTTCTTGAGCTGTCTTCTCCCCGAGCCACCTCTCCTGCTCCCGTCATCTTCTCTACCTGCTGTGTTCTTCAGCACCGCCAGGTACTCGCTAATAAAAAAAGCTGCTCTTCTTCTGTGGCGGTCTTCCTTTGCTGTGTTGTCACCCGCTATGTGGCGTCTCTTACATAGCCATGGGGCGGGCTCTCTGGGTGACATCATTGGATGGCCACCAAAGACTGCCACAGAAGAAGAGCAGCTTTTTTTATTAGCGGGCAACTGGCTGGACAGAATAACACAGCAGCAGGAGAAGGCGGCCGTGGCAGGAGAGGCGGCTCAGTAAGAAGACAGGTCAGGGAGAAGAAACATCAAACACTAGTAAATGTATTTTTAATGTATAATTGTGCTTAGCCCATTAGGCTAGTGGTCAGCACTTCTTCCTTGAAAAACTTGGGCCTTGAAGGACTCATGGATTAAAATCTCACAGAGGGATGCTAAAATATTGTATTGGTGAAAAAAAAGCAAGTGATTATTAGCCTATTAGCCCAAGCAGCATATGCTGAGACTAGGCAAATGCCAATGAACTTTAGTTTGGCTGAGTATATTATATTAACTATTCGAATGCATGCATGCAATGTTTGCTGTAACTGCTTATAAAGTATTTGCTGGCACTTAGCTTAAATAGGTTAGTGTATTGAAATCTGCTAGTCTATTTAACACTATACTCCCTGCAGACTGGCAAAGCTGTTGTCCAAAGATGCCCCTATGCTCCTTCATCCAGAGTGGGGGCACTCCAATACAGAAAGTATGTTACTGGCCAGATCACCAGATGAAAACAGAAGGGAAAAAAGCCTAAACAAATAAATAAAATGCAGCCACCACATCTAATGATTGGTAAGCTGCAATATATATTTTTTTTCTTTTAATACTGTTTTAAGTATCAAACAGTTAACCTCTTCCCTGTAAGTGTCATTTTAACAGGATCAGTACCTTTTTTTAGCACTGGTCACAGTTTTGCTGTCACTGGTCCCCAAAAAGTGTCACTTAGTGTCCAATTTATCCCGCTAAAAATTGCTGATCACCACCATTACTAGTAAAAAAAAAGTCCCTAAATCTATCCCATAGTTTTTAGACGCTATAACTTTTAAGAAAACCAATTAATATACGCTACAGTAATTGGGATTTTTTTTTTTACCAAAAATATGTAGCAGAATACAAATTGGCCTAAATTGATGAAGAAATTAGATTTTTTTACATGTTTTTATTGGATATGTTCTATAGCAGAAAGTAAAAAAAAATATTGTTTTTTATTCAAAATTGTTGCTCTTTTTTTGTTTATAGCGCAAAAAATAAAAAGCACAAAGGTGAGAAAATACCACCAAAAGAAAGCTCTTTTTGTAAGAAAAAAAAGGACATCAATTTTTATTTGGGTACAATATGTATAATCACAGATTAGGACCTTGAAATTGAAATTAAGGCTTTCTTTAGGGCTGTATTGATAGTCATTTTATTCTTCAATACAGCGTACTAACACAAACCTTCTAGAAAATCAAAATTATGCACCCACTGTAGAGTCCCAACACTCTACTTTTAGGTCACATGTTAATTTTATTTATAAAGTATCTCACAAAAGTGAGTACACTCCTCACATTTTTGTAAATATTTTATTATATCTTTTCATGTGACAACACTGAAGAAATGACACGTTGCTACAATGTAAAGTAGTGAGTGTACAGCTTGTATAACAGTGTAAATTTGGTGTACACTCAAAATAACTCAACACACAGCCATTAATGTCTAAAACACTGGCAACAAAAGTGAGTACACCCCTAAGCGATAATGTCCAAATTGGGCCCAATTATCCATTTTCCCTCCCCGGAGTCATGTAACTCATTAGTGTTACAAGGTTTCAGGTGTGAAAGGGGAGCAGATGATTTAAATTTGGTGTTATCATTCTCACTCTCTCATATTGGTCACTGGAAGTTCAACATGGCACCTCATGGCAAAGAACTCTCTGAGGATCGGAAAGAAAATAAGTGTTGCTCTATATAAAGATGGCCTAGGCTATAAGAAGATTGCGAAGACCCTGAAACTGAACAGGACAGGATCCACTCAGAAAAGGCCTTGCCATGGTCGACCAAAGAAGTTGAGTGCATGTGCTCAGCATTATATGCAGAGGTTGTCTTTGGGAATTAGAAGTATGAGTGCTGCCAGCATTGCTGCAGAGGTTGAAGGGGTTGGTGGGTCAGCCTGTCAGTGCTCAGACCATATGCTTTACACACTGCAACCGATTGTTCTGCATGGTTGTCATCCCAGAAGAAAGTCTCTTCTAAAGATGATACACAATAAAGCCTGCAAACAGTTTGCTGAAGATAAGCAGGCTAAGGACATGGATTACTGGAACCATGTCTTGTGGTCTGATAAACGTATTTTTTTCAGATGGTCTCAAGTGTGTGTGGTGGTAACCAGATGAGGAATACAAAGACATGTGTGTCTTGCCTACAGTCAAGCATGGTGGTAGGAGTGTCATAGTCTGGAGCTGCATGAGTGCTGGGAGCTACAGTTTATTTAGGGAACCATGAATGCCAACATGTACTGTGACACACTGAATCAGAGCATGATCCCCTCCCTTTGGAGACTGGGGCGCAGGGCAATATTCCAACATGATAACAACCCCAAACAAACCTCCAAGATGACCACTGCCTCGCTAAAGAAGCTGAGGATAAAGGTAATGGACTGGCCAAGCATGCCTCCCGACCTAAACCCTATTGACCATCTGTGGGGCATCCTCAAATAGAAGGTGGAGGAGTGCAAGGTCTCTAACATCCACCAGCTTTGTGATGTTGTCATGGAGGAGTGGAAGAGGACTCCAGTGGCAACCTGTGAAGCTCTGCCTTAAGACCAAGAGGGTCAACTTTAACTTCTGAAACACCTTAACTGAACGTTTTGACTCTACTTCATATGACTTATACTACATGAACTTCACATCCCCCACTTCACCTTCATTATTTAAAACTCTAGACAAATCCAAATCATACTTTGTATATTGTGTAATACTGTACCAGCTCAAATGGATTCTAAACACTCTGGAGTTGTTTTGGCAGCAATTAATCCGGGCATGTTAGGAAGTTCTCCAGGAGGAATAGATGTTTATTTACTAAAGGCAAATAGGCTATTCACTTTGCAAGAAGATGTTGTTTTAATTTAGTGATTGTAGTAAAAATTTACTTTGCAACGAATGCTAATAATTTTTCATTGCACATGTTTGATGATGGAAGTCAGCAGAGCTTCACCTCATTCACTAAGCTAAGGGAAAATTCACTTGCAAGATGAATGGCCTATTTGCCTTTAGTAAATATACCCTATAGCCATCTATAGGGTATTATGAGAGAGAATTGTTATCCTAGGACAGAGAGTGTATACCTGGCAGGTAAAATCACCAAACAAGCCTGAAAAAAAGAAAACTAATGCAAGCACCAACATTTCTTTTTGGATTTAGTTACACTTTGATGGTGTGGTTTAGGAACAAAAAAGGAGAAAGTATTTAAAAATCCAAAACTTATCTTCACTTTAGGTAAAAAAAAAAGCAAAATAAGTAGATACATTGTACAGAGAGATGGCTTTATAAATGGACAAAACTGTAAAAAGTAGAAATATGATTCAAGCCAATTTTTTGGCAACAATTTTCCTCATAACTAGGTCTCAAAAGTCTCATTAATTTTGTAAACCTATTAAAAAGGCACAACATTCAAAATATTTCCCTGTGTTATTTGCAACAATATACATAAATTGCAAATGTTTGGTTTTAATGACATAAGATTTTTTTTCTTAAAGGTCATATCAAACATTAAGCATATTAACACAATGTGGCATAATTAGACCCAAAGCTTGAGGGATAGATAAAAGGCAAATAAAAACCAGTGTTAAGTATAAAAAAGAAAAACAGTCCCCAGTCTAAACTGAAGAATAGATTATAAAAGAAATGTTTTGCCTGCAAGCTCTCCCTTAAGCTATAAAAAAAAGTCTAGGCTATCCCTTGTAAATCTACATATGTTTCAGTTAGATTTTTTTCTTAGCTTAGAGGTATCTTTATTCTTTTTTGGTCTTACAAACTACTTGATCGTAGCTGTAGCTATCTTGAATTTCTTGCTGTAATCATTGCTGCATACCACTCTGTAGCAATTCAAGGGTATTTCAGTCTACTCCTCAAACAGAAAACAGCTGATATGATATGACAATGCAGTTCTGTTGTTCTCTTGGAAATTGCTGCATAAAATGTGTTTATTAGAACAGACGCGTAGCTGTAGAAGAAAAACAGGACTTTGAAGATAAAAATGAATTGATGCAGTCTAAAGGGTTCATAGCAACATACATAATGTTAAAGGTAAAAATAAAGCAAAATACTGAACATCCTTAAATCTTGAAAAAAAAATGATTATATAAAGTATAAATAGAAGACCTTCTACTAAATGTTTTTAATGCTGAATGGAAAAGTAAATGTAAAACACTGGTATAAATAATTGATATAACTCATGCCATTTTGTACTGCACTGTTCTGATGATGCTAAATTAAAGCCTATGTCTACTTTTTTTTTTTTAAACATCTTAGTAGGGATGAGCCGAACACCCCCCGGTTCGGTTCGCACCAGAACTTTCGAACGGACCCCAAATTCGTACGAACGTTAGAACCCCATTGAAGTCTATGGGACTCGAATGGTCGAAATTAAAAGTGCTAATTTTAACGGCTAATATGCAAGATACTGTCCTAAAAAGGGTTTGGGGACCTGGCTCCTGCCCCAGGGGACATGGGTCAATGCAAAAAAAAGTTTTAAAAATGGCCGTTTTGGTGGGAGCACTGATTTTAATGACGATTAAAGTGAAAAAAAAAGTCAAATATTCCTTTAAATATCGTGCCTGGGGGGTGTCTGTAGTATGCCTGTGAAGTGCCACGTGTTTCCCGTGTTTAGAACAGTCCCTGCACAAAATGACATTTAACGGAAATAACGTCATTTAAAACTGCTTGCGGTTTTAATGTTATATCTGGTTCCTGCAATATGGTTGAAAATCATTGAGAAAAATGGCATGGGTAGTCCTCCCTGCCCATTACCAGCCCCTTTGGGTCTTGTACGCATATTAAGGGGAACCCCGTACCCATATTAAAAAAAGAAAATGCGTGTGGCCCCCCAGGCCCTATATACTCAGAACAGCAGTATACAGGCGGTGCAAACAAGACAGGGACTGTGTAGGTTTGTTGTGTTAAGTTGAATCTGTTTGTAATTTTCAACTGGTACATTTTTAAAGTGTAGCTCCAGTCAAAAAAAATATTTTTAAGCTTTTTGGAAAACATAGGGAAGGGTTATCACCCCTGTATAATTTGTTTTGCCGTCCGTCTTTTTTCATCTCACTTGCTGTTGTCTCCTTCCGTTTGCAAGTAGGAGATGTTTGTAAGTTGGATGTTTGAAAGTAGGGGCCTGCCCTATATGCTCTGCAGAAATGGCGGAACAAGGTGTTGGTTTTGCCACAACATTGTAAGCCCTCAAAGTGACTCTTGGTGGGCGCTGGAGCACCCTGCTGTGAACGATTATATCAAGAATTGTAATTACATGCCATTGTTGAACAGTGGTAGAAAAATTGACCTTTGGTCAGGGGCGGGCTGGGCCAGGGGGCAGGGATGCATTTTCCCCCTGGGCCGCTCTGATTTGCTGTATAATTTGGCTGGTGTCCAGCTCACAACTGCGCATGTGCAGTGTCTGAGCTGGCCGAGTGCAGCAGCTCCATCCAGCAATGTGTTCTGTCACTGGGCTGAAACTCTGTGTTACAGAGCGCAGCCCAGTCCAGCCCCTCCCTCTTCCACATGAATGGCTATTAGATCTGCTCTTGCTTTCCCCGCCCACACTCCGGGCAGCCAATGTGCTGTCTGTGAAGAGGATGTGTGGGCGGAAAAGTTAAAATCAAGCAGTCGGCTGAAATCCAGTGAGCGTCCATGTAAGTGAGCTTCTCATCCCTCCCTTCTCTCTCATCTCTCTCCCAAATCTCTCTCTCCCTCCTTCTCTAAGCTAAAGAGTTTTCTTTCTGGCAGCCTGTGACTGTACCTTGCCCTCCTAGGTGGTATGAAGAGGTTCACACTGACACTGGTATGCTGCAGAGCTGGTAGTCTTCCTGCATGTTACCCCTGGCCCCATAGACCACTATTAGGTTGAACATTTTTACTGCATGTTCTGAAGTGCACAAAAAAAGTCCTGCATGCTGCATCTTTGGGGCACTTTTATAAAATGCAGCAAAAAATGTGCAACTTAAAAGATATCTGGGGGACTGCAGATAAAGAAAACCACCAGTACACCAGCACTGCAGCCAAACACAGCACACCAGTGTGAGCCCAAAGGCTATTCTCTTGTCACAGGCACTGCCACTCCACTGAAAAGCGATTCATGTTCGGGTCACTTTTCTGAGGAATGTGACAGGCAGTGAGGAGGTATCATCACATTTACTCCCTGCCTGTTTTAACCTTCTAAATGCCAATTCCTCCAGCTAATGGCACGATTCACTTTGAACTCCACCTTATTTACATTACTCTCTCTTCAAGCAGTGTCACTCGGTCTCTTTCTTTCTGCAGGCAGTGTAAAGCGGTCTCTCTCTCTCTGTGCAGGCAGTATGAAGTGGTCTCCCTCTCTCTCTCTCTCTCTCTCTCTCTCTCTCTCTGTGCAGGCAGTATGAAGTGGTCTCTCTCTCTCTCTCTCTCTCTCTCTGTGCAGGCAGTATGAAGTGGTCTCCCTCTCTCTCTCTCTCTCTCTCTCTCTCTCTCTCTCTCTCTCTCTGTGCAGGCAGTATGAAGCAGTCTCTCTCTCTGTGCAGGCAGTATGAAGCGGTCTCTCTCTCTCTCTCTGTGCAGGCAGTATGAAGCGGTCTCTCTCTCTCTCTCTCTCTCTCTCTCTCTCTCTCTCTGTGCAGGCAGTATGAAGCGGTCTCTCTCTCTCTCTCTCTCTGTGCAGTTAGTATGAAGCGGTCTCTCTCTCTCTCTCTCTCTCTGTGCAGGCAGTATGAAGCAGTCTCTCTCTCTCTCTCTCTGTGCAGGCAGTGTGAAGCGGTCTCTCTCTCTGTGCAGGCAGTGTGAAGCGGTCTCTCTCTCTGTGCAGGCAGTGTGAAGCGGTCTCTCTCTCTGTGCAGGCAGTGTGAAGCGGTCTCTCTCTCTGTGCAGGCAGTGTAAAGCGGTCTCTCTGTGCAGGCAGTGTGAAGCGGTCTCTCTGTGCAGGCAGTGTGAAGCGGTCTCTCTGTGCAGGCAGTGTGAAGCAGTCTCTCTGTGCAGGCAGTGTGAAGTGGTCTCTCTGTGCAGGCAGTGTGAAGCGGTCTCTCTGTGCAGGCAGTGGGAAGCGGTCTCTCTCTCTCTGTGCAGGCAGTGTGAAGCGGTCTCTCTCTCTCTCTCTGTGCAGGCAGTGGGAAGCGGTCTCTCTCTCTCTCTGTGCAGGCAGTGGGAAGCGGTCTCTCTCTGTGCAGGCAGTGGGAAGCGGTCTCTCTCTCTCTCTCTCTCTCTCTCTCTCTCTGTGCAGGCAGTGGGAAGCGGTCTCTCTCTCTCTCTGTGCAGGCAGAGGGAAGTGGTCTCTCTCTCTCTCTGTGCAGGCAGTGGGAAGCGGTCTCTCTCTCTCTCTGTGCAGGCAGTGGGAAGCGGTCTCTCTCTCTCTGTGCAGGCAGTGTGAAGTGGTCTCTCTCCCTGTGCAGGCAGTGTGAAGCGGTCTCTCTCCCTGTGCAGGCAGTGTGAAGCGGTCTCTCTCCCTGTGCAGGCAGTATGAAGTGGTCTCTCTCTCTCTCTCTGTGCAGGCAGTGTAAAGCGGTCTCTCTCTCTCTCTGTGCAGGCAGTGTGAAGCGGTCTCTCTCTCTCTCTGTGCAGGCAGTGTGAAGTGGTCTCTCTCTCTCTCTCTCTGTACAGGCAGTGTGAAGCGGTCTCTCTCTCCCTCTCTGTGCAGGCAGTGCGAAGCGGTCTCTCTCTCTCTGTGCAGGCAGTATGAAGTGGTCTCTCTCTCTCTCTGTGCAAGCAGTGTGAAGCGGTCTCTCTCTGTGCAGGCAGTGTGAAGCGGTCTCTCTCTCTCTCTCTGTGCAGGCAGTGTGAAGCGGTCTCTCTCTCTGCAGGCAGTGTGAAGCGGTCTCTCTCTCTGCAGGCAGTATGAAGCGGTCTCTCTCTCTCTCTGTACAGGCAGTGTGAAGCGGTCTCTCTCTCTCTCTCTCTGTGCAGGCAGTGTGAAGTGGTCTCTCTCTCTCTCTGTGCAGGCAGTATGAAGTGGTCTCTCTCTCTCTCTCTGTGCAGGCAGTGTGAAGCGGTCTCTCTCTCTCCCTCTCTGTGCAGGCAGTGTGAATCGGTCTTTCTCTCTCTGTGCAGTCAGTATGAAGTGGTCTCTCTCTCTCTCTCTGTGCAAGCAGTGTGAAGCGGTCTCTCTCTGTGCAGGCAGTGTGAAGCGGTCTCTCTGTGCAGGCAGTGTGAATCGGTCTCTCTGTGCAGGCAGTGTGAAGCAGTCTCTCTGTGCAGGCAGTGTGAAGTGGTCTCTCTGTGCAGGCAGTGTGAAGCGGTCTCTCTGTGCAGGCAGTGGGAAGCGGTCTCTCTCTCTCTGTGCAGGCAGTGTGAAGCGGTCTCTCTCTCTCTCTCTGTGCAGGCAGTGGGAAGCGGTCTCTCTCTCTCTCTGTGCAGGCAGTGGGAAGCGGTCTCTCTCTGTGCAGGCAGTGGGAAGCGGTCTCTCTCTCTCTCTCTCTCTCTCTCTGTGCAGGCAGTGGGAAGCGGTCTCTCTCTCTCTCTCTCTCTCTCTCTGTGCAGGCAGTGGGAAGCGGTCTCTCTCTCTCTCTGTGCAGGCAGAGGGAAGTGGTCTCTCTCTCTCTCTGTGCAGGCAGTGGGAAGCGGTCTCTCTCTCTCTCTGTGCAGGCAGTGGGAAGCGGTCTCTCTCTCTCTCTGTGCAGGCAGTGTGAAGTGGTCTCTCTCCCTGTGCAGGCAGTGTGAAGCGGTCTCTCTCCCTGTGCAGGCAGTGTGAAGCGGTCTCTCTCCCTGTGCAGGCAGTATGAAGTGGTCTCTCTCTCTCTCTGTGCAGGCAGTGTAAAGCGGTCTCTCTCTCTCTCTGTGCAGGCAGTGTGAAGCGGTCTCTCTCTCTCTCTGTGCAGGCAGTGTGAAGTGGTCTCTCTCTCTCTCTCTCTCTGTACAGGCAGTGTGAAGCGGTCTCTCTCTCCCTCTCTGTGCAGGCAGTGTGAAGCGGTCTCTCTCTCTCTGTGCAGGCAGTATGAAGTGGTCTCTCTCTCTCTCTGTGCAAGCAGTGTGAAGCGGTCTCTCTCTGTGCAGGCAGTGTGAAGCGGTCTCTCTCTCTCTCTCTCTCTGTGCAGGCAGTGTGAAGCGGTCTCTCTCTCTGCAGGCAGTGTGAAGCGGTCTCTCTCTCTGCAGGCAGTATGAAGCGGTCTCTCTCTCTCTCTGTGCAGGCAGTGTGAAGCGGTCTCTCTCTCTCTCTCTCTCTCTGCAGGCAGTATAAAGCGGTCTCTCTCTCTCTCTGTGCAGGCAGTGTGAAGAGGTCTCTCTCTCTCTGTGCAGGCAGTGTGAAGTGGTCTCTCTCTCTCTCTCTCTCTGTACAGGCAGTGTGAAGCGGTCTCTCTCTCTCTCTCTGTGCAGGCAGTGTGAAGTGGTCTCTCTCTCTCTCTGTGCAGGCAGTATGAAGTGGTCTCTCTCTCTCTCTCTGTGCAGGCAGTGTGAAGCGGTCTCTCTCTCTCCCTCTCTGTGCAGGCAGTGTGAATCGGTCTTTCTCTCTCTGTGCAGTCAGTATGAAGTGGTCTCTCTCTCTCTCTCTGTGCAAGCAGTGTGAAGCGGTCTCTCTCTGTGCAGGCAGTGTGAAGCGGTCTCTCTCTCTCTCTGTGTAGGCAGTGTGAAGCGGTCTCTCTCTCTCTCTCTGTGCAGGCAGTGTGAAGCAGTCTCTCTCTCTCTCTGTGCAGGCAGTGTGAAGCGGTCTCTCTCTCTGTGCAGGCAGTGTGAAGCGGTCTCTCTCTCTGTGCAGGCAGTGTGAAGCGGTCTCTCTCTCTGTGCAGGCAGTGTGAAGCGGTCTCTCTCTCTGTGCAGGCAGTGTGAAGTGGTCTCTCTCTCTGTGCAGGCAGTGTGAAGCGGTCTCTCTCTCTGTGCAGGCAGTGTAAAGCGGTCTCTCTGTGCAGGCAGTGTGAAGCGGTCTCTCTGTGCAGGCAGTGTGAAGCGGTCTCTCTGTGCAGGCAGTGTGAAGTGGTCTCTCTCTCTGTGCAGGCAGTGTAAAGCGGTCTCTCTGTGCAGGCAGTGTGAAGCGGTCTCTCTGTGCAGGCAGTGTGAAGCGGTCTCTCTGTGCAGGCAGTGTGAAGTGGTCTCTCTGTGCAGGCAGTGTGAAGTGGTCTCTCTGTGCAGGCAGTGTGAAGCGGTCTCTCTGTGCAGGCAGTGGGAAGCGGTCTCTCTCTCTCTCTGTGCAGGCAGTGGGAAGCAGTCTCTCTCTCTCTGTGCAGGCAGTGGGAAGCGGTCTCTCTCTCTCTCTCTGTGCAGGCAGTGGGAAATGGTCTCTCTCTCTCTGTGCAGGCAGTGGGAAGTGGTCTCTCTCTCTCTCTCTCTGTGCAGGCAGTGGGAAGCGGTCTCTCTCTCTCTCTCTCTGTGCAGGCAGTGGGAAGCGGTCTCTCTCTCTCTGTGCAGGCAGTGTGAAGCGGTCCCTCTCCCTGTGCAGGCAGTGTGAAGCGGTCTCTCTCCCTGTGCAGGCAGTGTGAAGCGGTCTCTCTCTCTGTGCAGGCAGTGTGAATCGGTCTCTCTCCCTGTGCAGGCAGTGTGAAGCGGTCTCCCTCCCTGTGCAGGCAGTGTGAAGCGGTCTCTCTCCCTGTGCAGGCAGTGTGGAGTGGTCGCTCTTTCTCTGGGGCAATGTGGAGCAGTCTCCCTCCCTCTCTCTCTCTCTGTGCGGGCAATGTGGTGCAGATGGATGGTGAGCTAATTAGGTGGTTCAATGGGCCACTTGACTGGACTTGCCCCCCAGGCCTAAGGCTGCCAGCCCTCCCCTGCCTTTGGTGGTTGTGGTGCTGGTGCCACAACACTATAAGTCCTCACAGTTACTCTGGGTGGGCACAGGAACAGGCCCTCCTGTGAAATATTATATCAAGAATTGTAATTACATGTCCCTGTTAAACAGGGGCAGAAAAAGTGGGCCTTAGGCACTGGTGCTGGTGCCACGACACTGCAACCTCTCCCATATACTCTAGTTTTAGTGCAGGAATTAACCCTGCTGCAAATCATTGCATCAAAAATTGTAATTAAATGCCCCTGTTAAACAGGGGCAGAAAAATTGGGCCTTAGGCACTGGTGCTGGTGCCACGACACTGCAACCTCTCCCATATACTCTAGTTTTAGTGCAGGAATTAGCCCTGCTGCAAAGCATTGCATCAAAAATTGTAATTAAACGCCCCTGTTAAACGGGGTAGAAAAATTGGGCCTTAGGCACTGGTGCTGGTGCCACGACACTGCAACCTCTCCCATATACTCTAGTTTTAGTGCAGGAATTAGCCCTGCTGCAAAGCATTGCATCAAAAATTGTAATTAAACTCCCCTGTTAAACAGGGGCAGAAAAATTGGGCTGATGGCATCACCCAGAACCAAAAATGTTCTTCCAACATATCAGCGGAGGAGGAAGAGGATAGACAATCAACATAACAGGACAGTCACTCAGCATCAGCATAGGCAGTCTTGAAGGGATGTGATATTTCAAAAAAAATTATTCGGTTACATCAGCTTCAGGTGCTTGGTAGCTGTGGGTGATCCAAGACTGATTCATCTTGATGAAGGTCAGTCGATCAACTGATTCGGTGGACAGGCGCACCCTGTGATCGGTAACAAAGCTACCAGCAGCACTGAAGGTGCGTTCCGAAAGAACGATGGATGCAGGACAGGCCAGTAGCTCAATTGCATACTGTGCAAGCTCTGGCCAGTGATCCATCCTCAAGACCCAGTAAGCCAGATGATTTTCGGTGGGAAAGGTGTCCAAGTCTGACCTTCCCCTAGGTATTCCTGCACCATGTAAATCGGACGCTGGCGATGGTTGCTGGAACCGATCATACCTTGGGGCTGTGGACTAAAAAATTGTCTGAAAGCATCGGTCAGACGGCCACCTTCTCCACCGCTCCTTCTGACCAATGCCTCAGCAACAAGTTGTCCAGGACCAGGAGTTTGTAACCTCCCAGTCTCTGGGAACGCGTTGCACAGACCTTTCTGCAAGGCCTCCCGGAGATGTATCATCGTCTGCTCCCTCTGCGACGGCAAGATAAGGTCGGCAACCTTACCCTTGTACCATGGATCAAGGAGAGTGGCCAGCCAGTAATGGTCCCTCTCCATGATCCGAAGAATACGAGGATCCTTCCGCAGGCTTTGCAGGATCAGGAAGGCCATGCAGCGTAGGTTAGCTGAGGCATTCGGTCCGGAGTCCTCTGGGTCAATAAGGACAACATGATCCGCAACTACCTCCTCCCAGCCACGTACAAGTCCACGGGTTTCTTGGGACTGTAAATTATCCCTACAAGACTGCTGCTGCTGCTGATGCTGAGTGCCAGCCTCCACCTACATGCTGACACAATCATCCTCCTCCTCCTCCTCCTCCTCGTCCTCTTCCTGTGTGATGGGTGGCACAGCAGGAACACTGTCTGGATAAAGGGGGCCTTGAGAGGCAAGGAAGTCCTCCTCTTCCTACCTCTGTTCTGCCTCAAGTGCCTTGTCCATTATTCCATCCAGCGTATGCTCCAAGAGGTGGACAAGAGGTACAGTGTCAAACGGTGACAGGACAGTGCATGCATCCCTGATCATGCCCCACTGGTGTGGTGAGAAAAAACCAAGCTCCCCTGACCCTGTCTTGGTGCCGTAGTCGCACAGGTACTCATTGATGGCCCTCTGCTGCATGTGCAGCCGCTGCAGCATGGCCAACGTTGAGTTCCACCTGGTGGGCATGTCACATATAAGGCGGTTATTGGGCAGGTTCAACTCCTTTTGGAGCTCAGCCAGCTGAGCACAGGCATTAAATGATCGGCAGAATTGCACACAGACTTTCCTGGCCTGCTTCAGGACATCCTGTAAGCCCGGGTACCTGCCCAAGAACCGCTGCACCACCAGGTTAAGGGCGTGAGCCACACAGGGCACATGGGTCAGTTGTCCCTGTCGGATGGCGGAGAGGAGGTTGGTGCCATTGTCGCAAACCACCATTCCTGGCTTAAGCTGGCGTGGTGTCAACCACCTCTCGGCCTGGCCCTGCAGAGCTGACAAAACATCCGCCCCAGTGTGGCTCATGTCCCCCAAACAAACCAGCGCAAGCACAGCATGGCATCGTTTTGCCTGCTTACTTGCGTAGCCCCTGGAACGCCTACGGAGCACCGCTGGTTCTGAGGACAGAGCACTGGAAGAGGCCATGGAGGAAGAAGAAGAGGAGGGATGGAGGAGAGAGGTGTGTCACAACCAATAGTAGCATTTTGGAGGCGTGGTGGTGGAACAACCTCCAACACTACTGCACCTTGTCCTGCATCCTTCCCAGCTGCCAGAAGAGTGACCCAATGGGCCGTGAAAGACAGGCAACGTCCCTGTCCATGCCTGCTGGACCATGAGTCAGAAGTAATATGCACCTTACCACTGACCGCCCTGTCCAGCGAGGCAAGGACATTGCCTTCCACATGCCGGTAGAGAGCCGGAATCGCCTTCCGTGAGAAAAAGTGGCGTTTGGGGACCTGCCACTGAGGTACCGCACATTGTACAAACTCACGGAAGGGGGCAGAGTCTACCAACTGAAAAGGCAGCAGTTGAAGTGCTAGCAATTTAGCCAAGCTAGCATTCAACCGCTGGGCATGTGGATGGCTGGGAGTGAACTTTTGCCGGTCCAGCAGCTGGGGCAGGGACATTTGCCTGCTATAATCGGACCTGGGTGTACTGCTAGCAGAGTGCCTGGAAGCACTTGGCTGTGACACACCTAATTCTACACCTTCATTCCTCTCAGAGCAGGTTTCAGAGAGGACTGAAGTCTAGTGGGGTTGGAGATCCCAGCTGATGAAGAGCAAGGAGAGGTCTGCTTTGTTCTTTGGTGTGGGTCTTTGAGGTACGCTTGCCAACGAGCTGCATGGCAGGTCAACATATGTCAGGTCAAGCATGTGGTGCCCAAGCGGCTGATGTTTTGGCCACGCGAGATACGCTTGAGACATATGTTGCAAATAGCAGCGGTGCAATCTGATGCACTCGTCTCAAAAAAGGCCCACACCAAAGAACTTTTAGAATAACGTGCAGAGGCAGCGCCCTGCACAGGCGTAGCTCTGCAGTGTGATTCAGTCGGTGTGCTGCCCCTAAGCTGGAGGGCATCCTGCCTCGTTGGGCATGTGCCTCCTCCTCCTCCTCCTCCTCCTCTCTCCTACCAGGCACCCACGTGGAGTCAGTGCCCTCATCATCCCCTCCCTCTTCATCGCTGGAGCAAACCTGGCAGTATGCTGCAGCTTGTGGAACATGACTGCCAGATTGCTGTCCTTCTTGAGCATTCCCTCTCTCTGCATTCACGCTACTGCCTTCCTCTAGCTGAGTATCCTTATCAGAGCCTACAAAACACTGGGCATCCTCCTGGAGCATGTACCCAACACTGTGCTCAAAGAGTTCAGGAGACTCCTCAGGAGGACGTGGTGGGTCTAGGGAAGGAGTCACTGATGATGACATTGAGCGGAGGCAGCTGCTTTGCTAGTACCCTGAGCCTGGGTGAGAGAGGATGAGGAGGATATAGAGGGCTTGGTCATCCGCTCTACCAAGTCGTTGGCATGTTGCGGCTGCTTGCCCTCTTTTATCGGCTTGCGCCTGTCTGCCTCTCCTTGTTGGCCTTCCAGACATGGTAATGGCCTGAAGGGAGTTGGGAAAACCAGCAATTGGGTAGTGTATATTGTGCTGGAGGCACACACAACTTCCACTAACTCCTGCAGATGGCAGATGGCTCAAATAGAGAAGAGCTATGTAGGTGGATATAGCGGTGTATACTGGGTTCAGAGCACGCAGACAGCACGCACAATCTCATAACACTGACTGAAAGCTCTATTTAAAACGAGCAAGCTAGTTAGCTATATAGGTGGATATAGCGGTGTATACTGCGTTCAGAGCACGCAGACAGCACGCACAATCTCCTAACACTGACTGCAAGCTCTATTTAACCACTTTCAGACCGGACCATTTTGCTGGTAAATGACCAGAGGTCTTTTTACACTTTGGCACTGCGCTGCTTTAACTGGTAATTGCGCGGTCATGCAATGTTGTACCCAAACAAAATTTGCGTCCTTTTCTTCCCACAAATAGAGCTTTCTTTTGATGGTATTTGATTGCCTCTGCGATTTTTATTTTTTGCGATATAAACGTAAAAAGACCGCAAATTTTGAAAAAAAATGATATTTTCTACTTTTTGTTATTAGAAAAATCCAATAAACTCAATTTTAGTCATACATTTAGGCCAAAATGTATTCAGCCACATGTCTTTGGTAAAAAAAAAGTCAATAATTGTATATTTATTGGTTTGCGCAAAAGTTGTCACATCTACAAACTAAGGTACGTTTTCTGGAATTTACGCAGCTTTTAGTTTACGACTGCCTATCTCATTTCTTGAGGTGCTAAAATGGCAGGGCAGTACAAAACCCCCCCAAATGACCCCATTTTGGAAAGTAGACCCCCTAAGGAAACTGATAAGAGGCATGTTGAGCCCATTGAATATTTTATTTTTTTGCCTCAAGCGATTGAATAATGACAAAAAAAAAAAATTTTTTTTTTTTTACACAAAGTTGTCACTAAATGATATATTGCTCACACATGCTATGGGCGTATGTGAAATGACACCCCAAAATAAATTCTGCTGCTTCTCCTGAGTACGGGGATACCACATATGTGGGACTTTTTGGGAGCCTAGCCGTGTACGGGGCCCCGAAAACCAAGCACCGCCTTCAGGCTTTCTAAGGGCGTAAATTTTTGAGTTCACTTCTCACTACCTATTACAGTTTTGAAGGCCATAAAATGCCAAGATGGCACAAAACCCCCACAAATGACCCCATTTTAGAAAGTAGACACCCCAAGCTATTTGCTGAGAGGCATGTTGAGTTCATGGAATATTTTATATTTTGCCACAAGTTGCGGGAAAATTACAAACTTTTTTTTTTTTTTTTTTTTTTAACAAAGTTGTCACTAAATGATATATTGCTCATGCATGCCATGGGCATATGTGAAATGACACCCCAAAATAAATTCTGCTGCTTCTCCTGAGTACGGGGATACCACATATGTGGGACTTTTTGGGAGCCTAGCCGCGTACGGGGCCCCGAAAACCAAGCACCGCCTTCAGGCTTTCTAAGGGCGTACATTTTTGAGTTCACTTCTCACTACCTATTACAGTTTTGAAGGCCATAAAATGCCAAGATGGCACAAAACCCCCACAAATGACCCCATTTTAGAAAGTAGACACCCCAAGCTATTTGCTGAGAGGCATGTTGAGTCCATGGAATATTTTATATTTTGCCACAAGTTGCGGGAAAATGACAAACTTTTTTTTTTTTTTTTTTTTTTCACAAAGTTGTCACTAAATGATATATTGCTCACGCATGCCATGGGCATATGTGAAATGACACCCCAAAATAAATTCTGCTGCTTCTCCTGAGTACGGGGATACCACATATGTGGGACTTTTTGGGAGCCTAGCCGCGTACGGGGCCCCGAAAACCAAGCACCGCCTTCAGGCTTTCTAAGGGCGTGACAGTTTTGAAGGCCATAAAATGCCAAGATGGCACAAACCCCCCCCAAATGACCCCATTTTGGAAAGTAGACACCCCTAAATTTAGGGGTACACTAGTGAGACTAGGTAATAAATGGCGGGTGCCCTGAAACTATAAAAAAATAACTAACCAACCAGCGTCACCTGTAACAGTTATATGGTGATCACTGGTGAAAGGGTTAACTAGGGGGCAATTAGGGGGCTTTATGCGGTAGTATATGGGGGTCCCTGGCGCTATAAAAAGCTGCAGTGAACCTAAATACCTACCTGCCTAACTAGCGTCACCTGTGACACTAATACAGCGATCAGAAAAACGATCGCTTATTAGGCTGGGTTCACACTGGAGCGATGCGGGAACTCCACGAATGCGCGGCGGGTTCCCGCATCGCATGCCTCCCGGCGGCAGTTCACACTGCCCTATGCGAACTGCTGGGAGTGTCAGTGAAATGTTACTGACACCCCCAGATCAGTTCGCATATCGCAGTGCGATCTGCAAACTTGGATCGCATGGTGTGAACACCCATGCGATCCGATTCTGCTTTGGGCCAAAAAAAGGGTCCCGTGCGAATTTGCGGCGGGTGTGGCGGGTGCGGCGAATGGCTGAACTCGAATCGCACAGAGATCGGATGTGATTTGCACTGCAGTGCGGTGCGAATCACATCCGTTCTCATAAACCGCTGCAATGTGAACCCAGCCTTAGTGACACTGGCGACGGGGGGTGATCACGGGGTTAAACCTTTATTGGGGGGGTTAGGGGGGTACATTAGAACTAAAGGGGGCTAACCCTAACTGCCCTAACAGTTATTAGTCACAAATGACACCCGCCGGGTGATCAGGGGGTTAAACCTTTATTAGGTAATAAATGGCGGGTGCCCTGAAACTATAAAAAAATAACTAACCAACCAGCGTCACCTGTAACAGTTATATGGTGATCACTGGTGAAAGGGTTAACTAGGGGGCAATCAGGGGGCTTTATGCGGTAGTATATGGGGGTCCCTGGCGCTATAAAAAGCTGCGGCGAACCTAAATACCTACCTGCCTAACTAGCGTCACCTGTGACACTAATACGGCGATCAGAAAAATGATCGCTTATTAGGCTGGGTTCACACTGGAGCGATGCGGAAACGCCGCAAATCCGCGGCGGGTTCCCGCATCGCATGCCTCCCGGCGGCAGTTCACACTGCCCTATGCGAACTGCTGGGAGTGTCAGTGAAATGTTACTGACACCCCCAGATCAGTTCGCATATCGCAGTGCGATCTGCAAACTCGGATCGCATGGTGTGAACACCCATGCGATCCGATTCTGCTGCGGGCCAAAAAAAGGGTCCCGTGCAAATTTGCGGCGGGTGCGGCGGGTGTGGCGGGTGCGGCGGGTGCGGCGAATGGCTGAACTCGAATCGCACAGAGATCGGATGTGATTTGCACTGCAGTGCGGTGCGAATCACATTCGTTCTCATAAACCGCTGCAATGTGAACCCAGCCTTAGTGACACTGGCGACGGGGGGTGATTACGGGGTTAAACCTTTATTGGGGGGGTTAGGGGGGTACATTAGAACTAAAGGGGGCTAACTCTAACTGCCCTAACAGTTATTACAGTCACAAATGACACCAATGCAAAAAAAAAAAAAAAAAAATGACATTGGTGTCACTGTGACTGGGGGGCAGGGGTAATTGGGGGGGTGATCGGGGGGTAAAGGGGGGGTGTGAGTGTGCCTGGCATGTTCTACTGTGTGTGTAGAGTGTTGGTGCAACTCACTGATCCGCTCTCCTCCGTGTCGGAACGAAAAATACCGACACGGAGGAGAGAATACATCACTTCCTCTCCTGTGTTTACATTACAGGAGAGGAAGTGATGTCACCGGGGATTTCTATTCGTCGGGAGCGATCGCGAGGGGGTGGCCATGAATGAATGGCCGCCCCCTCGTCCCGGATCGCTCCCGGACGAAAACCGACCGCCGCAGGCACCGGGCGGGGGCCCGATCGGGCCCCCGACCCGCGGGAGGCAAGGGACGTACATGTATGTCCTTATGCCTGCCCGTGCCATTCTACCGACGTACATCGGCGTGCGGCGGTCGGCAACTGGTTAAAATGAGCAAAATAGTTAGCTATATAGGTGGATATAGCAGTGTATACTGGGTTCAGAGCACACAGACAGCACGCACAATCTCCTAACACTGACTGCAAGCCCTATTAAAAAAGAGAAATATAGCTAGCTATATAGGTGAATATAGCGGTGTATACTGCGGTCAGGGCACGCAGACAACAACCACTACAGAAGAGCAAAAACGAAAAATCGGCCGATAACGATCGGTGTATACTGTGTTGAAGGTACACAGAATACCCACTAACTGCTACAGACGCCAACACACTACACAAGGCCGCCGCGCTGGCGGCCTTATATAGTGTGGGGCGTGTGCCGACGCTGTGATTGGCCAAGCATGCGGAGTCACAGTGCATGCTTGGCCAATCATGAGCCAGCAATGCACTGCGCCATCGCAGTCCCTTGTGGGCCGTGAGCGCCACATGAATTTGGCGCGAATTCGCCGAACGGGCGAACAGCCGATGTTCGAGTCGAACGTATGTTCGACTCAAACACGAAGTTCATCCCTACATCTTAGTAATTCTGTGTAGCGCTACCCCTGTAGGAGACACTGGTTTTAACTGGTTCTTTCCCAAATAGTACAGAGGCCACCAGCCACCTATGCAACAGTCCATTCACTCTGGCTCCAATAAGCAGTCCAGGATTCTCTTTTTGTGATTAGAGCATGGAATTCTGCAAAACAGTTAGTACTTGGCAATTAGAGGACAGTCTTCTTCTTAAAAGGGCTGTAAACCCTCATGTTTTTTCACTTTATTGCATCCTATGCATTAACCTCCCTGGCGGTATGATTCATTCTGGTTTTAGGTGCTGAAAGCGGTACAATTATTTTGCATGGAAATTTGGCGTTTTATATGGTAGTCCTGTAATTCTTAGGAATAACTCTCTTAAATCTGTTCAAACCAGAGTCTAGCAGACATCCCGGGTATGATAAAGTTTATAATATAATAAATAATAATAAAAATTATTTAATAATGTAATCAAATCCAAAAACACTGAAATTTGCTCATTTGCAGAATTGTCGCTGTCATTAGATTTAGTGTGTGATGACAAATTTCCCCACAAATCGCTATTGCTCAATTCTGCAAGTGATTCTAATTTATTATCGCTGTTTTCTAGTTGGTCTAAAATCACTTTTGACATAAAGGGACACTTTTTGGTTGCTATGGACAATCTCCAAATTCCAGGCACAAAAAACAGTATTTATAATATAAAAGTGCATGCAGGGCACTGCACAGACCACTAGGGACAAAGGGGGTGAGTAATTTTTTTATACAGTACTGTAATCTTACAGATTACAGTACTGTGTGTGTTTTGTGTATTTTAACTTTTTTTAATTTGGCTCCAATCTCCACTCCCGTGCGCTGTAACGTCGCAGGGAACGGAGCTCGGCGGCACTCGGGCACTGTGTGAATTGAGCGGGGGACAGCTTGATCACACAGCGCGGAGGACATCACTGGATCCAGGGGACAAGGTAAGTAACCTCTCCTTGTATCCAGCGATGCGATCCCGAGTCTGGCTTGGGGTTACCGCTTATGATAGTACAATCCTAACCCGAGCCAGACTCGGGATTACCGCCAGGGAGGTTAAGGTGAAAAAACTTCTGGCAGCGGCCAGCCCCCCAGCCCCCCCCCCCTCATTTTACTTACCTGAGCCTTAGAACTTCACCCGGCAGGGATGCACTGTCCCTTTGCCCAGGGTTCTCGGCTCTTGATTAGGATTAGGATATTAAGGGGAACTCCATGCCAATTTTTTTTTTTTTAAATGGCGTAGGGGTCACCCCCAAAATCCATGCCAGACCCTTATCTGAGCATGCAACCTGGAAGGCCACAGGAAAAGAGAGAGATGAGAGAGCAGCCCCCCTCCTCCTGAACCGTACCAGGCTAAATGTCCTCAACATGGGGAGGGTGCATTGGGGTCCCCCCAAAACACCTTGTCCCCATGTTGATGGGGACAAGCGCCTCATCCCCACAATCCTTGCCTAGTGATTGTGGGGGTCTGTGGGAGGGGGGCTTATTGGAATCTGGAAGCCTCTTTAACAAGGGGGCCCCCAGAGCCCACCCCAACAATGTGAATGAGTATCGGGTACATTCCCCAAAAAAGCAGTAAAATGTGACAAAAGACAATAGCCAGTTTTGACAATTTCTTTATTATAAGCGTCTTCTTCTTTCCCTGTTTCTTCCTCTGGTCTTTCTCCAGCTTCTTCTTCCACCCGGTTCTTCCTCCGCTTCTTCCTCCGGTCTTCTCCATCTTCCTCTGGCTTCTTCTTCCCCCGGTTGGTCCTCCAGTCTTTCTCCTCCGCCGCCCACTGAACATTCAAAAAATACACCTCCTCAAAGCTGCAATGGGGCGGATGACGTCACTCAGAGACCCCGCCTCTTGTGACTTTACTGCATGGGGCATGATGGGTCAGTGATGTCATAAGGGGGTGGGGTCTCCTGATGATGTCATCCATCAGCCACTCCCCATAGTTATATATGATATGTGCACTATGGAAGTGGACAAATCGGCTGGCCGCAGCGTCAGAGGAGGTACATTGTTTTCATGTGCAGCAGGTTGGTGACGGCAGCGGCGGAGGAGAAAGACTGGAGGATGAAGCAGAGGAAGATGGAGGAGGATGCTGGGGAAGAAGAAGATGGAGGAAGAAGGAGAAAACCAAAGGAAGACCGGAGAAAGGATCAGGTAAAGAAGAAGACATTTTAAACAAGTAAATAGTCAAAATCAGGCTATTGTCTTTTGTCACATTACACTGCTTTTTTGGTAAATGGGTAGGGGTACAATGTACCCGATACCCATTCACATGGGGGTCGGGATCTGGGGGCCCTCTTGTTAATGGCTCAGTTTAACCACTTAAGGACCGCCTCATGTATATATACGTCGGTACTTTGAAGAGGGATATCTCGGTAGCGGCAGCAGCTGTTGCCAGAACCAAGATATCCCTCTTTACAGGAGGTGGTCCTGTGTACGATAATGATGGTCTCCACTTTGGGTTCACCACGAGATCACCGTTATCGGTGGCGGGGGGTGCCCCGCTTACCGGAGCTGTCGGTAGCGGCGGAGACGATTGGGTCCTTTCCTCGGCTGAGTATGGAGATGAGTGAGGCTAAGATGGCCCCCACTTGTCTCTATACCATAGGAGGGCAGAAGCGATATCAAAACATCACTTCCGCCCATACCTCTTAAAAAAAAATGTCATTGTCATTTTTTCAAATGCCTTTTTTTTTTTTGCATTTAAGTCCAAATATGAGATCTGAGGACTTTTTGGCCCCAGATCTCATATTTAAGAGGACTTGACATGCTTTTTTCTATTACAAGGGATGCTTACATTCCTTGTAATAGGAATAAAAGCGATCCATTTTTTTGTGTAAAAATAAATAAAATCAAGTGAATTAAATAAGAAAAAAAAAATAAAAATTAAACACCCTGTCCCGACAAGCTTGCCCGCAGACACCTTCTCCACATCAACATGGGGACATGGTGCTTTGAGGGGTCACAGACCCCCAAACCATCCTCCCAATGTTGAGGGCATGTGGCCTGGTAAGGTTCAGGAGGGGGGCCGCTCTCTAGTCCCCCCTTCTTTTCCTGCGGCCTGCCAGGTTGCGTGCTCGGATAAAGGGTCTGGTATGGATTTTTAGGGGGTCCCCCACGTCAATTTTTTTTAAAATTTGATTCAGGGTTCCCCTTAATATTCATACCAGACCTGAAGGGTCTGGTATGGATATTTAGAGGGACCCCCACGTCAATTTTTTTTTTTAATTTGAGCCGGGTTCCCCTTAATATCCATACCAGACCTGAAGGGCCTGGTAATTGAATTTAGGGGAACCTATCAATGAATGAATTGTTGGCTAATACAGAGAACACTCATTGAGTGTTCTCTGTATTACGGGAGCCGACAATGGAAAGTGATTTTAAAAGACTTTTTTTCCATGTGAAATTACACTTTGTACAGGGACAGTTCTAAGCACGGGAAGCATGCGCCCCTTCACAGGCATACTATAGACACCCCCAGGTACGAAATTTAAAGGAATATGACACTTTTATTGTTTCACTTTAATCATTATTAATATCACTGCTCCTGAAAAAACGGCAGTTTTTAAAACTTTTTTTGCATTGATCCATGTCCCCTGGGGCAGGACCCGGGTCCCCAAACACTTTTTAGGACAGTAAGTTGTATATTAGCCTTTAAAATTAGCACTTTATATTGTGAACGTTCGAGTACCATAGACTTTAATAGGGTTCTAAAGTTCACACAAAGTTTAGGTCTGTTTGCAGGTTCTGGTGCAAATCGAACAGGGGGGTGTTTGGCTCATCCTTACTGGCAGGGCATCACAAAAAGTCCTGAAAGCAGCTTCCTTGCAGTGCCCCTGCCCATTGAAAATGTTAACCTTTTTTCGGGCGCTAGTGGGGGTTAAAAATGCCCCACTAGTGGCCAAATAGCGGCACTAAAATGACGATAAAGTGCCGCTAAAAATATCCGCATTTTACCTCCGATGCCTGGGCGCTGGCAGTGTGAAAGTGTCCTTAGCAATTGGGTTTTAAATGCCCCACTAGTGGCCGAATAGCGGCACTAAAATGAAGATAAAGTGCCGCTAAAAATACCGGCACTTTATTCCGATACCTGGGCGCTGGTAGTGTGAAAGTGCCCTTAGCAATTGGGTTTTAAGGGCCCTGCTCATAGGAGTTTACAAACGAAAATTTGTTTAAATGTGTTTAAATGTGGACACAGCTTTACTTTCAGTGTATAATGGGTAACATTTCATACAACTACTCACCCACCAGCCCACATGTTTAGATTATAGAAATATACTTAACAGTCATTCTTACAAAGCATTCTAACATATATTTTGAATATGTGCCTTTTTTAATATTAACACCTACCATTAGCCCACAATCCACACACATACATAGGTGACCATGTTCTGCTGGAAGCTGTATTTCTGTGTACATGATTAAGCAATGAGATCAAAGAGTAGAAGGGCAGCAGATTTTCCCAAACCATGTTTACATGGTCAGACAGGAACAATACACACACATTGACAGCATGGCCACAAAAACTCACCTTTGATGGAAAAAATGCACAAGAATTTCAGCAAACAGCCATAGTTGGAGCGTTTGTCAATATGCACAACATCATTTCTTCACTAACCCCCCCCACCCCCCCCCCCCACACACAAATCACAGCAAAAAAACTTGCCTTCCAGGCCAAACCAACTCCCCCCTGCTGCAGCCCTTTATATAAGAAAGTTTGTATTGTTAGCACACTAACACGCACCCATAGAAGTACACATCCACCAGTATCTTTTAAGCAGGCAGCCTCACGCATGTTGTCTGCATCTCTGTAGTGGGAACCAGCCCTAAGGCTGGATTCACACCTATGCATTCTTAGTGCTTTTTGCATTTTGCAGATTTGGACTATGGTCCATTTAACATTGGTTCCTATGGAACTCGTTCGGTAGTACAAATATGCAAAAAGCATTAAAAATGCATAGGTGTGAATCCAGCCTTAGTCCATAGCCATGCTCAGTGTCACAAGCAATATACAATATATTGTCTGAAGTATTGGGACACCTGCCTTCATACGCACATGAACTGTAATGGCATGTCAGTCTTAAGCCTCGTGATTGGATTGTTGGCCAACAGAGCGTCAGACTTTTGTCCGAAGGGCATGTGCCATGAACTTGTCTTTCATAATAACAACACACAATTGTCGGCCAACAAACACGAATGTAGTGACATACTAAGTGGAATTTCAGCTCTTGGGCTCCACCCTTTGGGCACCTTCTGCTAATGTCATGTTTGGTGAGCATTGATTCCAAGCATGCATGTTTGTACTTTGGACTTTTGTGTGACAGAGTTGTGTACACACGATACAAAAATCTGCCAACAGACCGTTGTCCGCTGAAAATTTGCTAGCCTGTCATCCAACATTTGTTGGCAGAAAGTTGGACAACAATTGTCTGATGGAGAATACTAACTGTTGGATTTTAGGCAAACAGTCTGTCATCACACAATTCCCTTCCAAAAATCAGATCGTGTGTACGTGGCTTAAGTCTGTAGGGTTCAAAATTCATTTGGCCCACCCTTTGCAGCTATAACAGCTTCAACTCTTCTGGGAAGGCTGTCCACAAGGTTTAGGAGTGTGTCTATGGGAATGCTTGACCATTCTTCCATATGTGCATTTGTGAGGTCAGGCACTGATGTTGCACAAGAAGGCCTGGCTTACAGTCTCCGCTCTAATTCATCCCCAAGATGTTCTGTTGAGGTCAGGATTCTGTACAAGACAGTCAAGTTCCTCCACCCCAAACTCACTCATCCATGTCTTTATGGACCTTGCTTTATGCACTGGTCCAAATCATTTGATGGAGGGGGGATTATAAAGTGGGGTTGTTTTCAGGGGTTAGGCTTGGCCTCTTGGTTCCAGTGAAGGGAACTGTTAAGGCATCAGCATACCAAGACATGTTGGACAATTTTTTACTCCCAACTTTGTGGGGAAAGTTTGGGGATGACCCCTTCCTGTTCCAACATGACTGAGCACCAGTGCACAAAGCAAGGTACATAAAGACATGGGTGAGCAAGTTTTGGGTGGAGGAACTTGTCTGGCTAGCACAGAGTCCTGACCTCAACCTGATAGAACAACTTTTGGCTTAATTAGAGCAGAGACTGCAAGCCAGGCCTTCTCATCCAACATCAGTGCCTGGCCTCACAAATGCACTTCTGTAAGAATGATCAAACATTCCCATAGACACACTAAACCTTGTGGACAGCCTTTCTAGCCTTCCCATAAACGGTTCTAGCTGCAAAGGGTGGACCAATTTTTTTTTAACCCTACGGACTAAGACTGGGCTGCCATTAAGTTCGTGTGTGTGTGTAAAGGCAGGCATCCCAATACTTTTGCCTAGATAGTGTATCTGGCAAGATTTACAATGGTGGTGGAACCCTCCTACACATAAATACTACATTTAGACATAGTTCTAGGATCTTGGCGATGAGACAACTTCTCTACATGAAGCAACATGATTGGGATTTGAACCCAGATGCCCAGTGATGTTAAGCAGAAGTTCAAACCTCTAAGCCACAGAGCTGCTACATGGACATACAGGTGATGGAATTACATTACTCAAGAGTTATTCTTTTTGATTTATTCTGTGATATTTGGTGGCTCTTTGTGGGTGAGTGTAGAATAGCGAGATTATCCTCAAATTTTTGGGAATTACATTGCGATTTCTGATGTTAGTACACATATCACATTTTTTTAGTTCAAATTATGATTATTTGGAGATAATAAAAAGCACAAAAAATTGTAACTCGTTTTAAATTTGCTCCAGTAATGGTATTGAGTAACAAGTGAAAGTGACAGAGAAAAAAAAAATGCTCTTTAACATAGCACTCATTTTGGTATTTACTATAGCTCCCTGTAAAAAAGCCATGGGAGCTAAAATGAGAGCTAATTGCAGGTCTGAGCATGCTCAGTTGTGTTGGCACCTAGTTGTACAAAAATGGGGAATTTATCTCTTCTCAGACTTTTAAAGATATTCCAGTGTAGAAATATTTTTTTCACACAGTTTAAAAGCAGATTATCTTTAAATAATATACCGCATATGTCAGTACCATTTAGGCAATTATATCATGCTCTAAACTTCCCTGTGCAATTCTCCAGGTTTTAGCAGAGTAAGGGTTTGGGCACTATTTTTTTTCTATTTGATGGTAGTGCCCCAGCCAGGATAAGGATTGGGTCACAATTTACTAACCAGAACAATAGCGTGTATAAACTTAATACCATATGTACATACAATCAATATGTTCATTTTAGGGCAACTGATTCCTGCCATATGATTTTAATCAATGTTTTTCTGTTTCTGGGTATTCTTTTTAATCTTGCCATATCAGTTGGGAAATTACATGTATTTTTATGTGTATAATTTGTGTGTTTCCACCTTTTGCCACTAGATGGTATTCCTGCTCTCTCTCCTCCCAGGGTCCCCTTTTGTTTCTGCCTGGCACGCCTAGGCCATCCGCAAAGTCTTTTGCGGCCGGCCCAATTGTGACAGCTGCTGGGAGGTTGCGGTGATGCCACAACTATCTCAGTGCCCCCATGACCTTGCCTTTGGCCCGGCCACCACTGCGATTATGCGCTGGAGGACTCTCTGTGCATGACATCAGTCCAGCATTTGACAGGCATGCTGGGTCTGGGGGACCACCCATTTAGCGGTGGCCTATGCACAATGGTCATGAGTGACGAGCGGGCATCTGCCACCTTATTTAAACACTAATGGGCGTCCATACATTTGCATGCGTGCCATTTCTGGGAGATTCATTTCACATGCCATCTTGAGGAAATGGATACAGTAATTCAATTCTTGGTAAGAGAATCCCTCTTGAGTTCCTTTACTTTATTTTGCCACTTCTTATTGTGGATATAGTGACCTTTATACTCCTTAAAGTAAGATGAGTTAATTTTCTATGTAATACCCATGACACACATGCATAATTACTCCTGCCATTTTATTTGCAGCAGGGCTTCCCCTGGATTGTAACTATGTATGATTAGATGTTATTAATCTCTCAGATATACAATATACAATCATGAGGTCTGACATGTGTACCATACTGTTACATATTTATTTCCCTTGGTTATTAGACCCGTACCTGTACATAAGTATATATTATTGTTTCTTATCCCAGAGTTTTCGAACCAACTTTTTGATACATGCTGTAGTCAGTGACGGGGTGGTCCCAGTGTGAGACGTCTCAGACCCTTCTCTGTGGGGGGTCTTCAGTGTACTTTTATCGACTGTCAGGGCCAGACTGGCCTACTGGGATACCGGGACATTTTCCGGTAGGCCGTCTGCCCTGGGGCCGCTTTGAGCTATGGTGTGGCTGCAGCGTAGCTCAAAGCAGAGTGGCGCTGTGTCACGGAGCTCAGTGTGAAGTCTCGCTGTGACAAAAGTCTCGCCCTCCTCCTAACCAGCTCATGTGATAGACACAGTGTTCTGTCTATCACACAAGCCTAGGAGGGGGGCGGGACTTTTGTCACAACAAAACTGAACCATTCATACTGAGCTCTGTGACACAGCGTGATATGCGTGCTGTGCCTGTACGTAAGCCACTGGCATTAATTGTGAGGCGCCAATTATTAGCATGGTGAGACAGCAATGATGGGCACAGTAAGGCTGTTATGATTGGCACGGTGATAGGCATGGTGAGGCGGCAATGATGGGCATGGTGATGCTACATTTATTGGCATGGAGAGGCGACAATGATTGGCCCGGTAAGGTGGCAATGATGGGTAAAGTAAGGCTGCAATGATGGGAAGGGTGAGGTGGCAATGATGGACATGGTGAGGCACCAATGATGGGCACAGTGATGCGGCAATGATGAGCACAGTGATGCTACATTGATTGGCATGGTGAGGCGGCAGTGATTGGCATTGTAAGGTGGCAATGATGGGCAAAGTAAGGCTGCAATGATGGTCATGGTGAGGCTACATTGATTGGCACGGTGAGGCGGCAATGATGGGCACGGTGAGGGTACATTGATTGGCACGGTGAGACGGTAATGATTGGCATGGTAAGGTGGCAATGATGAGCACAGTGAGGCTGTGTTGATGGGCACAGTGAGGCTGCATGAATGGGCACAGTGAGGCTGCATGGGTGGGCACAGTGAGACTGCATTGAAGGGCACAGTGAGGCTATATTGATGGGCACTATGAGGCTGCATTGATGGGCAGTGGTGAGGCTACATTGATGGGCACTGGTGAGGCTGCATTGATCTCCTGTATCATGTCTGCATTCTCTCTGGTCCCACATTTTCAAAGTTCCAGTTGTCCCCCTTGATGATTCCTCCACTTTTTCTACTTTTAACTGAAATTTTCATATAGCCATATGTGATCTATATATAATACGCTCTTCAAATGTGCTTTAAAATGCATGGTTTTCCCTTTTATGAACAAGAAAATAATGACGCTATGTTGTTGGGCTGGTATAATAATGCTATGGTGCTGGTATGAAATTATTTCTGGGGCTGGTTTTTATTCCCAGTCCGGCCCCGTCCACTGGAAAGGGTGGATATCGGATTTATAACAAACAATGGCTGTACTTGGTGTCTTATATGGCTTGCCGGTATGTAAATCATCCAATATTTAATATTGTGTACAAAACTCTGTATCTGTATTATATTTTTACCAATGTAGAGCAAACCTTACCAACTTTACTCTATTTACCCCTGATGAAAGACATTTATTGTGTCTGAAACACGTTGTAACAAAGAGTACTTTACTAATACATTTTAATGTACTCAGTTTATTTTTGTATATTCTTTATGTTCAATAAATGTTGGAATTTTACCAACTTCTGTATTTATTCTGTGTTGCCCTTAAAGTCCCACTTTTGAAGGTATTTCTCTTGTTTTCTTTTTAGAGAGCTGATGTCCTTTTCCACCTCAAACATATTGAATGATTTTGGATTGTTGATTCAATAACTCCAAACTCTTTATTGCTATAAGCAAAGGTCAGAAATAGTAGAGATGCCTAGGTAACAAAGTAATCTTATTGGAGTTAATCCTACCAATCACACAGAGTACATATTTGAAGGTCATATTCCAGTTTCTTATATAGGGGTGGGTAATTTGAACAATATAGCTGGTTGATCAAAAGGGTCAACTGAATCCCGAGGTATGGGAGGTAATCTGTCCTCCAGTTAAATGGGAAGGAATCTTTTAAGCAAGAAAAAAGTGATGGAAATACGGTTATATTTCAGGGGACCAATTTATGGGAATTCTCCTTAAGGCCTCAAATGACTCCAAAATCATTCAGTAAGCGCATAAACTTAGGAACCAAGATTAGTGATGATGTGAGAAATAAAAGCAAGTCATCCACAAAGAAGGTGTACTTGATCTGATCCCCACAGGAGACTCTCTGTATATTAGAGTAAGTCCTAATTAATGGCGGCCCATCCATAGGGGGCACCCGTGCACCGCCCCCCTCATCCTGTAGTCACAAAAAAAATATTTTTTTTTAAATGGCCACTTTAAGAAAAAAAGTGTAAAAAAAAGTCCTTTAAGTGCACTGCTTTCGAGCACCGGATGGGAAGCGCCACGTCAATGCAATCACGAGATTGCAGATGTGGTGATTTATTGGCAGGATTTGGAGCAAATGATCATGCCGAGCAGCATCCACACTGGCGCCCGGCCGGGTGCTTTGTTCTCAGTGTGAGAACAAAGTCACTTCCGCGGGCTACAAAAAGATGGCCACTGTGAGGACTAATCCCCTTGTTTTCAGTGGAGAGGGGAGGCCCATGCCCTCTCCACTGAACACACAGAGAAAGCCAGGAACTAGCACAGACATGGATTGAAGGAGTGCTGTGCCACTGGGGACATAGATGTGAGGAAGACTCTGCTGCTCCGCTGGGGACACAGATGTAAAGAGGACCCTGCGGCTCCTCTGCGGACACAGATGTAAAGAGGACCCTGCTGCTTTGCTGGGGACAGAGATGTAAGGAGGGGCTCCACTGGGGACACAGATGGAAGAAGGGACTCCGCTGAGGAGACAGATGTAAAGAGGGACTACGCTGGGGACCAAGATGTAAGGAGGGGCTCCGCTGGGGACACAAATGTAAGGAGGGGCTCGGCTGGGGACACAAATGTGAGGAGGGGCTCTGCTGGGGACACATGTAAGGTGGGGCTCTGCTGGGGACACAGATCTAAGGACAGACTCCGCTGGGGACACAGATGTAAGGAGGGGTTCCGCTGGAGACACAGATATAAGGAGGGGCTCCGCTGACAGGGACACAGATGTATGGAGGGGCTCCACTGACGAGGACAAAGATGTATGGAGATGTAAGGAGGGAGTCCGCTGACGGGGACACAGATGTAAGGACGGACTCCACTGACAGGGAAACAGATGTAAGGAGGGATACTTCTGAGGGGGACACAGATGTAAGTAGGGACTCCCTTGATGGGGATACAGATGTAAGAAGGGTCTCCACTGGGGGCACATGATGTAAGGAGGGACTTCACTGGGAGAACCTGATGTAAGGAGGGACTCTGCTGGGAGCACCTGATGTAAGGAGGGACTCCACTGGAGGCACCTAATGTAAGGACAGACTCCGCTGGGGCACTTGATGGCATCTGGTGGCAGGCGACGTGGCAAGTGATACGCTCAGGGCTCCGACTGATTCTGCATTATGTGTAACAAAATATGGACTGCGCTAACTACCAAAAAAATATATAAATAATTGTGTGTATATAATTTTTTACCACTGTGCTCCAATGCAATGTGTAAAACAATAATAATACCACTAGTGCTATTTAACACAATTAAATGCTTTCAATGCCCAAAACAACTCTCAAATTAATAAGCCCCACAATAGTGACAGCTCATGAATAACATCAATTCCAAAATAAAAGTGGGATTAGATGCAATTCCTTCATTACAGTCCAAAATGAAAAATAAAATTAATTTGTAAATAATCAGACACTCCTATATGCACGTGTGTGATTCCTGCCTCAACAAAATTCACCCTTCATGCCACCACCCCCTGATACCAAATAGAAGCTCGCCTTTGGTTCATTAAATGGATAACCACTCTTTATACACGATCTCTCTCCAGACAGTGATCCACTGATTATTCAAGCTCATAAGAAAACATGTAGAACCATCATAGTGTAATATGTCTCAACTTATTTATTAAAAATGATTAAAAACAGATTGCACTAGCATATTGCAGTGTCAATAAGCCGACACTAAGCCTATCCAGCCATGAATACAGGGTATGCTTTAGACCAGCATGTGTTTCTCAACAGGTAACCTCTCTCTCGCATGTGTTCCAATCCTCAGTCTCCACCTTCGGCCATTCTCGGCGGCTTTCGGCCCTGCTCGGTGGCCAAAAACTGCAGAGAACGGCTGAGAGTGGCCGAAAGCTGACGAGAAGGGACGAAGGTGGCTGAAAGCTGCCAAGAAGGGCCAAAGGCAGCCGAAAGCCGCCAAGAACGGCCGAAGGCAGTCAAGAACTACCGAGCGGCGCCGAGATACACAAGACATCTTTAAAAATAAATTAAATTAAAAAATAAAAGCTGAATATAAAACTGACAAGGCTGAAAATGACACTGACAAGGGGACAACAATGGACAAGGCTGCATGACAAGGCTGCAATGATAGGCAGGCTGCATGACAAGGCTTTAATGATGGACAAGGCTGCATGACAAGGCTACAATGATGGACAAGGCTTCATGACAAGGCTGCAATGATGGACAAGGCTGCATGACAAGGGTGCAATGATGGACAAGGCTGCATGACAAAGCTGCATATGACACTGACAAGTCCTCAGATGGACACTGATAAGGCTGCATTGATGGGCATTTAAATGTAAGTTTTTTTCCTTAAACTTCCCTCCTAAAAGTTTTTTTCCTTAAAATTCCCACCTAAACTTGGGGTGTGTGTTATATGCCGGTGCGTGTTATTCACCGATAAATACGGTAGTTTAGTTTTGTTTTGGATAGATTTGTTGTTACTAATTTTGTTTCATTGATTTGTTTTGGAATGTGTTTAGTTTTGTTTTGTTTAGTTTATTCATTTTCTAACAAATTCCAAATTTTTTGATTAGAACTCAAATCGATCAAAAACTGAACAACCGGGGGGGGGGGGGGGCGTAGCTACCGCACTGCTGTATGGACGGCTGACCTGCTAGCTCTGCTCCAGCGATGGAAACCGAGCACATTCGAGGTTCTTTACCCTGACATTTGTGGCTCTACCGTCAGGGATGACTAGGATGTGGCTAAACCCGGCACATCCAAAGAAACTGAATGATTTCTTTTCTCATAAAGGCCATGACCATATTCAAGATGGCACTGGTGGCGGATCTCCGGCCTCATCGAATGGATCGCATCCTGCCTCACATAGCCTCAGCCCTAGGACAGGATCGCAACAACCATCCTCAGATGCATCCACACCACTGACGGGCAGTCCTGCTAAATCAAGACCTCGCATGATGGCTGAGTTTCACAGCCACAAAGTTAGTGATGACCTCTAAGGGATCGCAACAACCATCCCCAGATGCATCCACACCACTGATGGGCAGTCCTCCTAAATCAAGACCTCGCATTACGGCTGAGTTTCACAGCCACAAGGTTAGTCATGACCTCTGCTCACTAGATGAAACGAGAGAGCTGGCTGACACTATCAACTCTTTCCCTACTGCTAATCAGCCGGTCCCCTACACAACACTGAAAGACATGTTGGTCTCCCTATGCAGCTCCCTACACGCTGATATGATGGAGTGTATGAGGACTTTTAAAACTGAAATAGGGGAGCTGGGTAGCAGGGTTGACCACGTGGAAAAGAAAATGGGGGAATATGCTACCTCATACAATTCTCTGGTAGACTCTCACAATGACCAATCAGATGAAGTGACCCTGCTGAAAGTTAAGGTCGCTGACCTTGAAGAC
The DNA here is from genome assembly GCF_037356315.1 of Lithobates pipiens. Taxonomy (NCBI): domain Eukaryota; kingdom Metazoa; phylum Chordata; class Amphibia; order Anura; family Ranidae; genus Lithobates; species Lithobates pipiens. The sequence goes on along the minus strand of NW_027507903.1, from coordinate 323,378,253 downwards.
AGGTCACGCAGAAACAATGTAAAGGTGAGAGGGGTCCCTGAGAGCATTCAGCCAGCACAACTACAGCAATATGCCCAGGAGCTAATGTTGGCCTTCCTGCCATCTTTGACCCCATCAGATCTGGTGATCGACAGGATACACTTCTTACCTAAGCCATCTGTCAGGAACAGTGCTATTGCTTGGATCGCCTGCTGGTGTCACTGTTTCTTTCGCCATCAAAGGTTGCAGTTCTGGTGGTCACCAGCGGGTGTCTCCCAGCAAATGGACATTCTAGTATTCTAGCTGCACCTGATGTGGAATTGCTTGAAAGTATATAAGCCCGCCCTTCACTGAGGCTCATTGCTTCAGAATTCCTTCCTGCAAGCCTTGTCCCTGCCTGATCTGATCTGTTGCCAGAACCCTGTTCCTGATATGCTTCCTGCCCTGTCCTGGACTCTGTTTCCTGTACCTGGTTCCTGAGACTTGTCCCCTGATTCCTGCCTTGGCTCCTCTTGCTTCTGCTTCCTCCACCTGGACTCCTGTTCCCCTTGTCTCTCATCCCTGCCTTGTTATATATGTGTTCCCTTTCCATGTGTATATATAGTTAGTTAGTTTAGGATTTGGGGGTTGCTGTGTATTATTTGCATTCTTGCTTGTTCATGGTTTGCTGTGTTTGGTTTGCATGTGTGTCTTTATCCTTAATAAATATATATATTTTCACTTACCTTTTGAGCCTGATTCCTTTAGTGCAGCCCATTGATCTGTTTACTATGTGCTGGATGCCTCTGTTAGACATCCCTTCCATGACACCATCCCATCTCCCAGATAATATACTCAGAGAGGTTTTGATGAGGGTTCACTTTTTTCATGTGAAGGATCAATTTATGCTCACCTTCAGAAAATGCACGCAACCCCCTGAAAGCTACTCCAATATCCAAATCTTCACAGATCTTTCACAGTATACTATGCAGAAACGTAAATCTTTAATCACTGTGACCAAAGCTCTGCGTAACCACAATATCCCATATCGCTGGGGCTACCCGACAAAGCTTACAATTACTTATGAGGGAAAGCCCGTGGTGGCCTCCACCTTAGAAGAAGGCTTATCTGTACTACGTGCCTGGGACATTCTTCCGGGTCTTACTCCAAACAAACCTGCCTTCAGATCCCGAAAGGAATCTGTTTTTTTAAAGTTCCAGTTTATTTGTTTGGATATTGACTGTTCTTTTTTTTCTTTTCCTCCTTTCCAACCCCATTCAACCCAGTTCTTGATAGATCACAATTTATATACCAGCTGATGATCTATGACCAGCCAATAAATGTAAGCTGCGGATTGAATGGTGATTAAAGTAACTTCATTTAACTCCCAAAAAACAAAAAGGTGTGGTGATTGCCATCAGGGACTCTGTGGCCTTTTCTCTGCAGGAGTCCCACGTAGATCCTGAGTGTCACTACCTAATAATAATTGGTGAGTTCAACAATCATCTCTACACCTTAGTTAACCTCTATGCGCCTAATAAGCACCAACTACGCTTTATGAGTAGACTCTTTCGTAGGATCAACTCTCTCAAAAAAGGTGCAGTTATAATGTGTGGGGACTACAATCTTACGATGGATTATAAAGTTGACACTACCTCTAAAGCACAACGCCCTCCTTTGTCACTCCATCATCTGACACATGCTGAAGAGATGTTTGACGTTTGGAGATGTCAGCACTCTTCAGAGCGAGACTTCACCTTTCATTCCTACAGACATAACTCATACTCTCGCATAGACTTAATTTTGGTTGACAGAACTCTGTTACAAAAAAATCTCCTCCTTCACCATCCATGATATAACTTGGTCGGACCACGCGCCAGTATCAGTCGTGGTGGAGGAGAACCATCCGGCCACTCCTACTTACATATGGCGAGCTAACTCCTCCTTATTTCAGCAACTGACGCAGGTGGCCTTTATAAACAAACATCTAACTGAATTTTTTGCCCTCAACACTCACTCTGTGACTGATCCCTCCACCATGTGGTGTGCCCACAAGGCATTTATCAGAGGCATTCTGTTACAGATGAGTTTGCGGATGAAGGGACAGAGGGCACAAAAGCTTGATGCCCTGATATCACAAATCAGACTCCTAAAATCCCAAAACAAAAATTTTGCGGACCTTCTTATTGCAAATAAACTTTCTGGGTTGTGCTCGGATCTCACACTCATGTTGTTGGAACAACACGATAAACATATTTTATCTTAAACTAAACCACTACTCCTCCGGTAATCGAGTAGGGAGGTTCCTGGCTCAAAGACTAAAAAATCATCCGCTCCAACCCATTGAAATCAATGGGACAGCGCGACTATACCGCCAGCAAAGCGCCACTGCAGCAGCGCTTTGCGGGCAGTTTTAACCCTTTTTCGGCCGCTGGTGGCCGCATAATGCCGCTAAAAATAGCGGTGCTTTACCGCCAACGCCCGTTAGACTTTTGGTGTGTGTGCGTTTTTGTTTTGCTTGTGGTTTTTTTTTTCCTTGTACATTTGTACATTTGTACAGCTTGTACATTTATCATGGTGGAATTTTGTAGCTCACTGCAGATAAGAAGGTGAAACTCACCAAGATCCTGACTGTAGCAACTCATATTAATGAATGTTAGAATTATTATTATTATTATTTTTTTTAACCACATGGTTTGGGAAAGTGCGTGAATGACAATCTGCATTGGTTCTAGATGTCAAAGGGCCCAGAAAGACTATCTGGATTCTTGTACAATTAACAGATACAGCACAGATCCCTGTTTCATATCAAGAGTATCAATCAGAATTAACCTTTTATTGTGCTAAGCTGATTACAGAATAATGCTGATTATATGCAGTGGGTTACGCCATACTGAATTTTGTTCTTTCATTTGAATACAAATGAGTCAGACTTACAGAATGTCATGTTGACCATTTTTTGCACTATTCCTATGCTTTATTCTTCATTTTTTAGTGTGAAATTCACATTTTACATCTGTGTGTGTGTGTGTGTGTGTGTGTGTGTGTGTGTGTGTGTGTGTGTGTGTGTGTGTGTGTGTGTGTGTAATGTTCAACAGCAACTGTATAGTTATTGCAACTCTTCTGCTCTATGAAACAAATTGCACATTTGTAAGGGGAATATATCAAAACTGGAGCAGCCAGAATCTGCAGCAGCTGTAAATGGCAACCAATCGGCTTCTAGCTTTCATTTTCAAAGCGTAACTGAGCAAGCTGAAGGTAGAAGCTAATTGGTTTCCATTGACAGCTGCTCCAGTTTTCATAAATGTTCCTCAGTTTTACCGGCGGTCCCTACATGCCTTCTTTTTTTGTTTTTTAAGCCCTTCCAACACCCAAAACAGGGCCCCATCACCAATTTTTTTTAAATATTTTGAAACTGTCTGTTTTTTTTTTTTCTTTTTTTGCAAGGACAATATTTTTTATTTTTTTTCCCAAAGTCTTTTATTGAAGAGTATAGAAAACAGAGTAAACAAAGAAAAGAAGTACAATTAAGCCAAAACACAGAGTATAATGGTGTTTTAACATCAGTAAGAAATGTAAATGGCAAATAAACATAACTTGAAGTTCGACAGGATGCATATACATAGCTATTAAATATCAATGCAAGAGCTCAGTACACGTCCTCCCGAAACTTATCTTCCAAAAAAGCTTATCTGGAAATCAATTTTAAGGGGAGACTATGACTATTAAGAAACAAACAGTACCGTGGACCACCTGGCCGGAACCAATTCCCCTTTTCCTTTCACTCACCTTCTGTCGTTACCCTCTACTTCACTCCACTCTCCCCATTCTCTTTCTGCACCTCTTCCCCCTTTTCCTTATCTCTTTTCTATTTCTTACCCCTCTTGTCCCACCCCTTAAAATCTGTTGATGATGTAGCTTATATATCTTTTCACATCTCCGTTACTGTTGCCCAGCTTGCTCGGGCAGAGTCTCTCTTCTCATTGGCTGACCTAACAATTTCTGAGCATATAATCTAGTGACATCTCCAAGCTCATTGTTTTGTTATATTTTCTTTCTTTCTCTTGTTACACGATTTTATTGTATGCCAATACTCGAATCACTCTGTATGTACTTTTGCACATTTTCCCTATTCTCCTTTATCTCCCTCTGCAACCGCTCTGCTACCACTGTTAGTTCCTTGCTAACGATTGTAACAGTTTCAATACCATTTGTATTTTTTTTTGCTTGTTGTCAATAAAAATATTTGAACGAAAGAAACAAACAGTAGGTAGCCGAATTTCACACAAGTTATAAGTAACAGTACTAAAGGGGCTAAATGGATCAGGAAGGCTAAAGGTAGGGTCTAATTAGGGGGATTGGGTCCATACAAGTGGGAAGAGGGTACATCAGGGTCCTAAGGTGGGGGGACTCTGGTTAATAGTTGGTTGCATTCAGCTGAGGTTCTGAAGTGGTGCCAGCAAGCCCAAGTAGCCCAATATTTAGATGGGGTGTCCTTAGCTTGGCAGATCAAATTTTCCATTTCTGCTATATTGGATGCTCTCTTAATTCAATCTGAGACAGAAGGAGGTGTAGTGGATTTCCATAGTGGTGGAATTCACATCTTTGCGGCATTTAGCAGGTGTTGTGCTAAGGAGCGGTGGTATGTTTTCAGCGGGAGAGCTGAGTAGTGTAGAAGCATTGATGCTGGTGAAAATTCGATGGAGAACGTGGTGATTTGGTATATGAGGCGGTGAATCTCCTTCCAAAATGGTTGGAGTCGGGAGCGTGACCACCAAACGTGTATGAATGAGCCTATACTGTCTGAACATCTCCAGCAAGAAGGGGTAACATTGGAGTCACGTTTGTGGAGTTTAACGGGTGTGAGGTACCATTTGGTGAATATTTTAAAATTATTTTCTTGGACAGAGACATTGGAAGAGCCTTTATGAATATGAGTAAAAATGTTAGTCCAGTCAGTATCCGTCAAGGACTGAGATAGATCAGTTTCCCAGCTGTGAACGGCTAAGTTGGCTTTTGGGCTACACGTAGAGAAGAACATCCCGTAAATGCTGGATATGACATGGCGTTGAGGTTCCGTTTGGTTACATAATGTTTCAAATGGCGTGAGTTGCCTAGAGAAATTGTCGGCCCATCAAAAAGTGTCTGATTTGGAAATACACCCACAACGGGAGGGGGCGCCCTGAGGGATGTGTGGGGAGTTCTGGTATAGATCGGAATCGGGCATTAGAAAAAAAGTGTAGAGCTCTAATGTCAGATGAATGCCACAATTCAGAAAGGAATGTGTCTGATTGGCCTGCAGGAAATGTGGGGTTATGTTTTATTGGAGTCATCGGACTATGATTGGAAGAAATGTGATGGGTGTGGCAGGTTGAACGATAAGCCTGCAATGTACTTGCAATTAGGGGGTGTTGTTTGCATGGTTGTAGGACATATTCAGGATTCAGCCATGGTAGGAGTTTAATCGGAGATATAGAAAAAGCATTTTCTATCTGTACCCAAGCTTTGGTATATGAGTGGACATTCCAGTCTACAATTCTGACTAAGAGACTAGCCCAATAATATTTATTAAAATCAGGTAAGTTGATACCTCCTTTGTTTTTCGGTAATGTCAATCTAGCAAAGCTGAGCCTGGCTCGTTGCCCATTCCAAATAAAATCTGCACAGCTAGTCTGGAGTGATTTAAAGAAGGCCGGGGGGAGCTTGATTGGGATTGTTTGAAAGAGGTATAACAAACGGGGAAGAACATTCATTTTAATAATTGCTGCTCTACCGAACCAGGAGAATAGGCCGGTAGACCAGGCTTTGAGATCTTTCTGGATGGTCTGGAGAATGGGGATAAAGTTAGCCGAGTATAAGTTTCCCAGTCTAGAGGGTAATTTAATGCCTAAATAAGTGATGGCTGTAGTATTCCAGCGAAAGGGATTTTTTTTTTGGCATAACTCTATAGTTTCAGTATGCAGAGATATATTCAGGGCTTCTGATTTAGAAAAATTGATTTGTAGATTGGACAGCGCTTTAAAGGCTTCAAGGTCTGTAAGAAGATTCGGAATGGAAACAAGGGGTTCGGTAAGGAAAAGTAATATGTCGTCAGCGAAGGCGGCTATTTTATGAGTCTTGGAACCAATCTGTATCCCCCTAATGTCTGGATTTGAATTTAATCTACGGAGGAGAGGTTCCAAAGTAAGAATAAATAATAGGGGCGAGAGCGGGCAACCCTGACGGGTCCCATTGGATACGGAGAAGGCGTCCGACAGTTGGCCATTAATCCTGACCTGGGCATTTGGAGAAGCATACAAGGCCATAATAAGAGATACCAGTTTATCGGGGAGACCGATTTTCCGCGAAACTTCTTCCATGTAGTCCCAGGCCACTCTGTCGAACGCCTTCTCCGCATCCAACGAGAGGAAAAGTCCTTTCTGAGTCGATGAGGACAACCAACGATGTATGGAGAGCGCTTTTATCGTATTATCTCTCCCCTCCCTCCCAGGCACAAATCCCACCTGATCTAGAGACACAAGCCGGTGAAGGAGGGGGAGAAGACGATTGGCTAGTATCTTGGCGTAAATCTTCAAGTCCACATTAAGCAATGAAATGGGTCTATAGTTTGTTACTAGAGTATGGCCGGGGAGAAGGCCGGGGCTTTTCCCAGGTTTCATGTGTTTAAGAGCTACCTCAAGCTCCGTGGTCGAGAGGGGAGCTTCTAAAGAAAGTGCCATTTCTGATGAGATGGGAGTGGGGGCATAATTTTGTAGAAAGTGCTCAATTACAAGCCGTCTTTGTATCTGATCTTCCTGTGACAACTGTTCCCTAATGTTATAGAGTTTGGAGTAGTATTGAACAAATTGTTCAGCAATCATGTGGTTGGAAACTACTTTGTTGCCCTTGGGGTCCGTGATGGAATGAATGGTTCTAGTGGCCTGTTGTTTTCTGAGAGCTCTAGCCAAAAGTTTACCAGATTGATTGCCATATTCGTAAAATAATTTACGCGAAAGCATATAGTTTCTTTTGATTTGGGAGTTTAAGAGTTGGAGAAGATCTTGCCTCGCTTGGTTTAGTTCAGCGAAGGTATCCCTTGCCCTAGAAAGTTTATGGGTTTTTTCCAGATTTTTTTTTTTTTTTTATATAATTTTTATTAAGTTTCAGCATAAACAGAATACAAAATAAAAGTAACAATACAAAGCTGTGTACGATGTATATTACTAAACAAAGATGTATGTCGTGATTTACATAAGTACCATTTGACATTTCTCAGTCAATGAATTACATAAAGAAAGAAAAACTAAATGAAATATTTCGGCAGAACAAAATCATACGTATTATATAGAAATGTAAAAGTATAAAAGTATAAACGTATGATCCTCCAAAAGTTACTATTACGAACCAATGCGAGCATCCTAATGAGGCACTAAATCTTAAATTTACATTAACTGCTCCTGGGGAAACTAGGAGTTCACTCCCTGCCCCACAGTCACCCCTACTGGGATCTCACTGTGACTACGGGGCTGGAGCTCGCTGCCCACTTCTCACTTAATCTTTATGTCAATAGTTACTTTTTATACCAGACTTTCCAGCAATCCCAATTTCTATCAAAAATTTTGCAAGAGTTATTCCTGATGGCTAGCATCCTCTCAAAGTGGTAATTAAGATTCTCAAATACCACAATTTTCCTACACTTCGCGCCGCCTAGCTAGATGTAAAAAAATTAACAAGCGCTCACATCTAAAACTGTATGTGTGCGTATTCTGGAGGATGTGGAATTATGTTCCTATTTCGCAGCTGTTTTAATTAGGTTCTATACACTGATACAACCTTATCACTATTGTATAAAGAAAACTCTGAAAAAATGGTTCAACTCCTACAGAAGGTGAGTTAATCCATCAAGAAAGAATTAAAAACAGCGCGTATTATTTCTAAATACAGACAGTAACAATAATAAGCATTCACATAGTTTAAAAATCTCCTCAAAATATTCAAACCAAAAAAATGCTAAATGATTTCTAAGCTCAATGTTTTATATTGTGTCCATTTAAACCAATGTCCAGCTCAAAATTAGTGCTTGGTAACGGAGATATCGATCTCACAATTATTCAACATAGTTCATTGGAAATTATATATTGCACTATTGCGTATAAGAAGTACATATATATGTATGCATATATGCATGCATGCATATATGCATGCATGCATATGTACCTGTTTCGCGAAAACATGTATCAAAATTACTAAAAAGTTAATTAAGAAGTGTGTACTGCATATTATGTCGCCTGACCCTCTATATACAGTACTTCCTTATCAATAACGTGCAGATATTAAACGGAAAAGAAGATTACTTATAAAATGCGATTATTACTCCAGAAACGAAGGTGCATGTGTTCTAAATGCACCGTTATTTTGATATATTGCCTTTTTAATTTTATTTTTTGATTATTTAATTTTAATTTTGGGTTTTTAAATCTAATAAAGCATTCATTGGTTTTACGGAATTACGCTATATGCACTTTTCTTTCTAATTATACCTTCGACGGAGATTGAGTGGAGGAGTATATGAAGGAAGAAAGGAAGACGCCTGCATCTTTCGCCTATGAGGATTTCTTGATTAACTGCGAGAAACCAGCCAACGTCTGGTAAGAGTAATACCTAAGGGGGACTATCTCTTTACTGGCAACAATCTCGGGCAGTGTTTTACATGTATGCACGTGTGGAGGTGCATGTCGGGCAATAGTGCAATATATAATTTCCAATGAACTATGTTGAATAATTGTGAGATCGATATCTCCGTTACCAAGCACTAATTTTGAGCTGGACATTGGTTTAAATGGACACAATATAAAACATTGAGCTTAGAAATCATTTAGCATTTTTTTGGTTTGAATATTTTGAGGAGATTTTTAAACTATGTGAATGCTTATTATTGTTACTGTCTGTATTTAGAAATAATACGCGCTGTTTTTAACTCTTTCTTGATGGATTAACTCACCTTCTGTAGGAGTTGAACCATTTTTTCAGAGTTTTCTTTATACAATGGTAATTAAGATTCACTTGGGCTACAACTTCAGAAGGGTTAGGGGAGAGACTACTTCTCCAATGTCTAGCTATCACTAGTTTAGCTGTGTTCATCAAATGAACTAATACGGATCTAAATTGGGGTGGGTAATCATCTATTCCTAAAAGAAGGATAGCAAATGCAGGTTCAGGACTTTTTAAAATACCTGTAATTTCTGCTGCTATACTGAATATTTTCTTCCAATAGCTAGAGAGATTCCTGCAGGTCCAAAAAATATGAAAGATCGTACCTGAATTACCACAATCCCTCCAGCACATGGAGGAATATGTTGGGTACATCATGGCGAGATGCTGCGGTGTCCTGTACCATCTAGCCAAGACCTTTTGCGCTAGTTCCCAATGATTAATACAGTGCGAGGAAGAGTAAACAATTTTCAACATACTTGTCCATTTATCGGGATTAAAGATCTGATTTAAATCTTTTTCCCACGCCTTCATGGGGGGGGGGGGGGTTTAACAAATTCTTGCTTTTGTTGGAGAGTATTGTAAAACAGTCCTATACCTTTCCTTCTGGATTCGGATGACGTGTAAAACTGCCATAAATTTGGTTGGATGCCCATACGGGGAGGGGGATGTTTGGTGATAAAAGAGGCAAGTTGTCTATGTAGATGTACACTATTACTGGGGAGATCATATTTCCTTTGCAATGTGTTGAATGGAATAAGAGTGTCCCGTTCAAACATTTCATCTATCCAGAGTAAACCTTTCTCCTTCCACTTGGTAAAGGAACTATATGGGAGGAGGGTGTTCAGTGTTTCTAGTGGTATTCTAATTGCGGATACAGGAACCCCTTGCTGTATGTTGTTGGTTAAATGTCTCCAAGCCAGTAATGACGCCTGAAGAGTAGGGGATAACCCTTGAATATTTATAGGTTTCCAGCTGTCTGCTAATAAAAGATGTCCTATGTTAGAGATCTTAGAAAGGGCCAGTTCTATGTTTACCCAATGCGGTGTCTCTAATGTATGAAAACCTTGTTTAAGTTGTGTTAGAAGATTGGCCCAATAGTAATCTTTAATTTCCGGTAGCCCAATCCCTCCTACTTTCCTATGCTGAATAAGGTGTATATGGGGGCATCTCGCTCTCTTTCCCTGCCATACATATTGTCTAAGCATTTTCTGCAGTTCATGAAGTTGCGCAGGTTTGATAGGAATTGGGATAGTTCTGAGTATATACAAGATTTTTGGTAAGGCTAACATTTTAAAGGCTGCAATCTTTCCTACCCAAGATACCTCCGTTTTTTAAATGTTCTGTAAAAGAGCCCGAATGTCTTTCAGTAGTGGTTTAATATTTGCTTCCGCCATTTGTGACACTTTAGCTGTGATTGTGGTCCCTAAATAGGAAATGGAGTTATCTGCCCAACTGTAAGGGAGTTGACTTTTTAAATGTGTTCGTATGTGCGGGTTTATACCTAAATCCAGAATAACCGATTTAGTGAAATTCACTTTGTAATACGAAATATTGCTAAAGGTGCGGAGGACTTCATGTGCAAACGGAAGCGACACCAACGGGTTAGATAGAATTAAGATGACATCATCCGCGAATAGATTGATAACATGTGAGGATTGCTTAATTTTGAAACCTGAAATGTGAGGGTGTGATCTAATAGTTTCCGCCAAGGGTTCCATCATCAGGTTAAAAATGGACGGGGATAGCGGACACCCTTGGCGGGTACCATTTGTGATCTGGAATTTTTTTGATAGTAACCCAGATGTGAGAACCTGAGCTGATGGAGTTGAATATAGGGCCCTAACCGCCGATAAGATTTGATCTTTAAAGCGAAATTTATGAAGCACTTTTTCCATATATCCCCAATGGATGCGATCAAACGCCTTCTCTGCATCCAATGACAGGAGCAGAGAAGGCATTTTTGTGGTTTCGGCTAAATGTATCACGTTAATTAGACGTCTTGTAGCGTCTGTGGCTTGGCGGCCTTTGGTGAAACCTGTTTGGTCCCGATTTATTAGGGTAGGAAGAATGTCATACAGTCTTGTAGCCAACGTTTTAGCATAAAGCTTGATATCTGTATTTAGCAGAGATATCAGACGAAAGTTAGCTGGCGTATCCGGGCTTTTTCCTGGCTTAGGCAATGTAGTTATATAAGCTTTTAACATCTCTTCTGGCACCTCACCGGTAATCATTATTTTATTGAATAACGTTGTTAATCTAGGAAGGAGAATTTGTTTAAACCCTTTATAATAAGCATTGGTTAGGCCATCTGGTCCAGGGGCTTTATCAGAAGGTGATGCTAATATTATTTTTCCTATTTCCTCTGGGATGAATGGGGAATTTAATAAAGCTAGCTGGTTTTCTGAGAGCGACGGAAGTTTAAGTTGGGCTAGGAATTTTTCTATGTCCTCTAGAGAGGGTTGAGGGGTATCTTGGTCTACTTTTAGGTTGTAAAGTGCAGAATAGTAGTCTGCAAATGCGTCCGCTATTTCTTGTGGGTTCAGAAATTTAGCTGACGTGGTGGGGTGAAAAATGTGCGGTATATTTGTTTTACTTCTCCTTTTTTTCAATCTACTAGCTAGAAGTTTACCCGCTCTATTATTGTTAGCGTAGAAATTTTATTTGAGCTTCCTCATGTGGTATTCATATTTAGAACTCAGCTTTTCTTTTAAAATGTTCCTCAAATCTGAAAGGGCTGACGCTAACGAGAGGGAAGGGGAAAGTTGATTCTGCAATTCTAGTGTTTGAATTTTGCTGGGAACCTCTGATACGTCTGCTGAATATTTCCTATTCAGTTTGGCGTTGATTTTAATAAGGATGCCTCTCATAAACGCCTTATGGGCGTTCCAATTAGTGAACGTATCAGTGGCTTCATCAATATTAAAAGTAAAAAAGTTATCTATATTAAGGGAAATTTCTTTATGAAACTCTGGGTCTTGTAAAACCCTATTGTTGCATCTCCATATACTGGATGTTGCTCGAGATCTCCCCTCGTCTATTTGGATCATAATTGAGGCGTGGTCTGACCATGTTATACCCATAATTTCCGAAGTTGTGATCCATTGCAGCAATATTTTGTCGACCAAAAAAAGGTCTATTTTTGAATAAGAATTGTGTCTAGGAGAGTAGAAGGTATATGATCTGTCATTAGCGTTTTTACATCTCCATACATCATACAGCTCTTCCCTGACCAGGAGGTCCCTAAACAGAGGGGATTGTCTCCTCGTCAGTGAAGTAGCGTCCAGTTTACTATCCACTACTGTGTTAAAGTCCCCACAAATGATCATGTTCCCCTCTCGCACCTGTTTTACTTTGTTTATAAGTTTCTTAATAAATTTAATTTGGTGCGAGTTTGGAACGTAAACATTAGGTAAATAATTAATAGTACATACTAAAATAATGAAGCGGCCTTGTGGATCAATCACCAATCGTTTCAAAACAAAGGATACCGTGTCTCTTATAGCTAACAATACTCCCCTTTTTTTTGCTCATAATGAAGCTTGAAAAATATTAGGGAAGTTAGGATGAGAACATTTCGGGGTGGCCAACTCATGAAAATGGGTTTCCTGTACAGCCAAAATGTCTGCTTTAAGAGCGGTAGCTTCTCTCCAAATTGAACTTCTTTTGACTGGGTGATTCAGTCCTCTTGCGTTAAGTGATACAACTTTAAGTTCCGAAAAAATAATTGGATTGTATGTTGTCGATCCCTGTCATCCAAGAATCTGAATTAAGAAGTGGGAAAGTCTGGTATCGATGAGTAATGTAGACATTGTAAGTCCTCTTGTTAAGTTTGGAGCAAGGGGACACGGGGACACTGCTACATTCCTCGTAATCTGACTAATCTGGAAAGGAGGATCTTCTGCAAAGGTTCAAACTGAATATAAACTGCCATGCTCCCAACGGGGAGCTTTAAACGTGTTGAGGTTAACCAAAAACCTAGGTAGAACCTGGAAGAAAGACTAAAAAAGGTCCAAAGGACAGGCATCTGCTGCCTAGTGTAACGGGGTCTTGGTACGGTGTTGTGTACCATATAAATTCTAGCCGCTGGGGGACAGAAGTTTAAACGAATGAAGCACTACCACTCTGACTTAGAGCGGTCATTTATGTCTGTTCGAAGACTTACGATGTGTTACGACCTTCCAATCTGCTGTTAACTTCTCAGAAGTGGGTCGCTGAAGAGGAGGAGTAGGCATTTCTGGACTCTGTTCCGGAATCAAAATACGCCATTGAGTTAGGAGCTGGATCCCTTCTGCCAACGAGTTAACTGTGTGGTTGGATCCTTGATAAAATATGATAAGCTTGGCAGGATACTTCCATCTATAAACTACTTTGCTGTTTCTCAAAGCTTTTGTGAGCGTTGCCATGTTGCGCCGTAGTTGAAGTGTATGCTGAGACAGGTCTGGTAATACCTGAATACTGGCGGCATGTTCAGGTAGATTCTCCGCTTTGCGGAAGGCCTCGAGGATTTTTTCTTTCACTAGGAAAAAATGTATACGTAATAGTACATCTCTGGGTATTTCCTGGGGTAGAAATGAGGGTTTTGGTACCCTGTGGATTCTGTCTATCACCAGATCCGTAGGTGTGAGGGATGGGACCACCGCTTGAAACAGATCCTGTACAAACTGTGGGAGTTGCTGCGCAGAAATGGCCTCCGGGATTCCTCTAAGTTTTAAGTTAATTCTGCGGGACCGATCTTCAAGGTCTGCCAGTTTGTTTAGAATATTTGAGATCGTTTGTTGTTGTGCGGTGTGGGAATCCACCAGGGAGTTAAAGGATGTTGTGACGTCACATATATGGTTTTCTACTTGGTGCACTCTATCCCCAATATCTCTTATTTCCTCCTTACATTGTTGTATACAAGCAATCATGTCTGATTGAATAGAAGAGCGTAGAGAGAGCAACATCTCTTTCATGGTGCTGTCTAAAAGGGGTTGGCCTGTGGTGGGGAATTGTGCCATCGGATCACTACCTGCCCCATTATGTGGCTCCTGATTAAGCATGCCGCTCACCTCCATTTCAGTTGAGGGAGCTGAGGCCTCATGTTGTGTTACAAAGTCCAGCCTGGGCTTAGATTTTGCTGGGCTCCTTGTTTGAGGGGAACCTCCTGGGGAAGATGTTGTGCTGGAGTCACTGTACTCCGTTGTGCCCGACGCGCCCTTTGTGTGGTCTGTTGTTTCCGCAGAGCTTACCTGCGTGTGTTCGCTATGCTTACGAGCGGCCTGTCTGCCGTCGCCATGATGCGGAGGGCCTCGCTGTGCCGATCTATGTGCTTCCTAATGCTGCCGAATCAGCGCTAAATCCCCCAGCGACTAACGGAGCCTTCTCCCATGCGGCCATCTCGCTCGGCGGTCGCCACGCCCCCTTTTTTTCCAGATTTTTAATGCGGTTGGTGAGCTGCGTTAAGAGGAGGTTTCTCTCTTTCTTTCTTTTCGCAGCCGCTGCCATGAACACACCACGGATTGTACATTTGTGGGCCTCCCATACTGACATCGGATCTATAGTTGGAGATTGGTTCTCCTTAAAGTAATTGGTCAGATTTTCTTGAATGGAAGCTGCAATCACTGGGTCTGATAACAGGGAAGGATCTAATCTCCAAATCGAAGGTGTGCGGGGGTTGTCTGCAAGTTGTAAGGTCATGAATACGGGATGGTGGTCGGAGATGTACATAGCCTCTATGGAAGCTTCATAGAGGCACGGTAAGTCTCTCTGTGTCAAAAATAGGTAGTCCAATCTGGAATACCAGTTGTGTGGGATGGAAAAAAGGAGTAGTCCTTTCCTTGAGGATGCAGTGTGCGCCAGGAGTCATGAAGACACAATTCTTGTAGATGTGATTTGATGGTACGTAAAGCTTTATATGTGAGAGAAGAAGTACCACTAGAGGAATCTTGGATTGGGTTTAGTGGGACATTGAAGTCTCCTCCCAAGATGAGAATGCCCTCTTGGAAGGAGGAGAGTTTAGCCAGAGTCGTTCTGAAGAAAGAGGGTTGCCCTGAGTTGGGTGCGTAAACATTGGCTAAGGTGATATGCTTGCCCCTCAGTTTGCCTTTAATGAAAATATACCTCGCCTCAGGATCCAGCATGGTGTCTACAATCTGGAGAGGGCATTGTTTAGCTATGAGGATAGAGACTCCTTTCGATTTAGATGTAGGATTAGTGGCATGTATTACTGACGGGAATCGGTAGTTAGAAAGTTTGGGGATGGAGTTAGATTTAAAATGAGTTTCTTGAAGAAAAATTATGTCAGCCCTGCATTTGTGTGCGAAAAGCAGCACTTGAGACCTCTTTTCAGGGATGTTAAGCCCTCGTGCATTCAGGGAAACTATCTTGAGGGAGTCCCGTACTTTCAATCGGGGTTTAGGTGCCATGCTATATGCCGGAAGATGCCAAACTTTAGACCACTTGTGGGATTGATGGGTAAGGAGAGAGCGTTGATTTGTGAGTAAAATTGGGTGTCCCAATATGCAGTTCACTCAGCTGAAAGGGGAGAGGGTTACCAAGTGGGGAGCAAAGGGTAGAAAAAACCGGAGTCCCATCAAGAGGTGTTTGGAAAATACCTATCAAGATGTGTGGGATTCTAGTGTTAGGAGAGAAGGTGGGCACAAGAAAAAAAAGGGGGTACAACACGTCGGGAGCGGGAGTCAAATCTCTCCCAAAGTAGTGCAACCAAAACTGGAATAAATTTTGAGGAGAAATAAAAAAAAAAAAACACCCCCCCTAGAGAGCAAGAGATTACTGTTATGGATGGGGTGATCCTACTAGTTGACAATCCGGAGAAGTGTAAGACCTGCTCTCACTTCCACCACAGATCGTAGGAGTGTTCCCTACGACCAGTATCCGGAGACAGTCGGCGAGTAATCTAGTCTGATGATTGTACCTATCAATTCGAGTTAGCACCACCGTGTGGGGAGAAGGCCCAAAGCTACCGAAGAAAGGAGAAGGGAAATGCATCGCATATCCCGCTGAACGAGGAATTAGGAAGGGAACCAGGCTGTCCTGGGGTCCCGCGATTAGAGAGGCTATTCAAAGGGTTAAACTTATACGCTCTCCTATGTGATTTGTAAATACATCATCTAGACACCTTAATCTAATAAACTGGTAAACAAGTAAGGGCTGTGCTACCTACATGCTGCGACACAGCCCGTCATCTCCTGTGAGGGAACATATATAGATAAAAATACATCATAACAATAATAGCAATGCTAACCATAACAGTAACAGCCCCCCACCTGAGTATGCCCATCACCCCATCGGGATGACCAGAGCTTACGGTGTCATTGTGGGTGGTGTGGAGAGGTACCTTCGGGCACTGGAACTGTGTTCAATATCTAGATCCGGCCCGAGGGCAGGGCCAGGTGAGGAGGAGAAAATTGAGCACAAACCTAGAGAAAATAGCAAGTACAAACGCTGAACATTGAGAAAACCATATGGAAGCTTGAACAAACCCATATTAACTGGTAGAAAAACTACATTGGAGAGATTCAGTGTCCTTCATCTCAAGTATATACCATTTATGTCTCAGATACAATAATAGTAAACAGATTTTAGGGGCGTGTAAACTCCCTGTATGAACTGAGATAGAGGGGACGAAGCCAGTAAGAGTAATAAAAGAGTGTCAGACCCGCATCCCCCCCGGTAACCTCCTAGGGGTGGGCCTGAGGTTCTTATCTCCCTCGTCTAGGAAAAATACCCCTCCCACCGTCATCTTCGGGTTCCTTTCTCCAGAAGAAATTAGACGGGGACTGGTAATAATCTCTAAAGAGTAGACATTCAAAGAAGCAACCACCAATCCAGTAAGTGCAAATAAACAGTCTGGCAGCCTAAGATATCCCCGACATGAAATGCAGCAAGATAAGTAGAGAGGCAAATAAGCATATAAGCCTAAGAGCATATCCACATCGAGGTCTGGACACAGAGGAGGAGACCCAGTAAGAGTTGTTAATCCGGAAAAGCCTGGGGCATGAACCTAGGTGTATTAATAAAGCCAAAGGTAGGACTGCCTATTTAGAAATAATCTTCATAAACCAAATATTGGGTTTTAACCAGAGCCAGTATAGCTTGGGACAGGCGGCCATCATAGTGCAGGAAAACGTGTAAAAGAAAAAGAAAAGTATAGGGTATTACAGGTCTCCAAACCCTGGTCTCCGTCACTCCGGTTACCGAGCGCTGAGCATAAAGCATAAACATATACTTTTTTTTTTTAAAATAATTTTTATTCAGAAAAGATAAGAACATACAGAGGCTTACGTAAAGGCACAATCAGTGATAAAAAGAGAAGATATACATATCCAGGGCAAACCCTGGGGCAGAGGAAACCGTGAAACACAGAAGAGTTCAGTGAACAGTAATACTATAGTAGTCTAGGGCAATAGGGACCAAACTGGATGGATCGGGGACTGTTTTGAACCCTAAACAGAGCAGGCGCCCCAAAGGATCAAGTGCCTGATTACAAACTTATAATTCCAAGTAATTAAGTAATTAAGGAGGGGGGAGGAGAAGGGGAGGAGGGGGGTAGGGAAGGACAAGGGGAGGGAAAGGGACTGGGGGGGGGGGGGAGAGAAAGCAGATTAAGAACACAGAAATATCGTAGGGGGGGGGGGGGTTCATGAGTAATGGCCACATAGAAGAAACCTGGGGAAGGAGAAAGATCCAAGGCACTCTAGGCAGTGAAGTAAGTCATGAAGAAATATTAGGAGTGAACTGAGTCGTTGTAGGTAAAAGGAAGTTGATCCAATGCACGTTGATCAGGTAGTGGCATGGTTGCGGTTATGAACAACCGCCATTTAGCGAAGAAGGCTGCTTTTTGGTAGACATGGGAGAAGTCAGTCATGAGCCTCTCCTTGTACAGGAGAGATAGAAGGTCCTTGAGAAGTTGGGAGGCTGAAGGGCCAGGAGGCGAGAGCCAAAAACGGAGAATGAGGCGACAGGCCAGTAGCAGACATAGAAGGATCCAGTCGACAGTAGCATGCTGGGAATGGGGCCCTAGAATGGGTCCAGCACCTGACGAAGTAGACCATGGCAGCAGCAAGGGGTCCCAATATCCGAAAATTAGGAGCAGAGGGTCCTTGGGTAGTTTCAGCAAAGTGATATAAAAAATGAAAGCCAAGACCTGGTCCCAGAAGATAGATATAGTCTGGCAAGTCCAAAAGCGGTGAGAGAGGGGAGGCTTCAAACATTGACAGTGGGGGCAGGATGCCCCGTCTTGCTTGGACTTGGGAGACAGAAACGGGACGTAGGCCCTGTGGGCGATCTTGAGCTGGGTTTCCCTCCAGATTTCATTGGGCGTGAGTCTCAGTACTTTGTTGAGACCCAGTAGAATCTTGTGGACAATGTCGGGGTCTGGGAAGGCCGAGAACCAGTTGGCGATGGAAGTAGTGGAGGCCGGTGGCGTTGAGCGTTCCAGAAGAGGTCTGTAGACATCAGAGATTCTAAAGCATTTGTCCCGAATCAGCTGGTCCATGAAGCTGGAATGGAAACGAAAGGCAGTTAAGGAGAAAGGGTGAGCCATAGCGGATTCCAATTCAAAATTAGAGTACCTGGATGAGTGGGTGATCCAATCTATGCTGATTCTAAGTAGACAAGCTAAATTATACAGTCTAACATTAGGTAAGCCAATACCTCCTTTGCCCCTGGAAGGTGTAATTTTTTGTAGGCAATACGTGGTCTTTTGCCGTGCCATAGAAATTTTGAGATAGCAGAATCCAATGAAGTAACATCTTTGTGTTTGAGCAATAGTGGGAGAGTTTGCAAAGGGTATAAGAGTCTGGCAAAGCTGGCCATTTTCACAAGGTGACACCTTCCCAGGAGCGAGAGGGGCAGATCCATCCAGTTGGTCAATTCTTGGGATATCTTAGAGAGCAGGGGTGGATAATTCAGCTGGTACAATGAGGATGGCAATTTCCCAATTTTTATTCCCAGGTATGTGATGAAGGAAGGGGCAACCGAGAACAGAGAGTCAACAGCCCCGGGGTGGGGTGGAGTGGCAGCCAATGGGTAAAATCTCGCTTTTGGAGTAGTTAATACAGAGCCCTGAGCACAGCCTAAATTCATCAAAAACGCCTTTAATGGTGTGTATGTCAGCTGCAGGATTGGACGTGAAGATAAGTATATCATCGGCGAACAGGGATGTGCGGAGTTCCCTGCCTCCTATTTTTATGCTATGGAGGGGTGCCGCATGGGATAGGTACCTAGAGATAGGTTTGAGGGCTATGTTAAAGAGTAGAGGGGATAGAGGGCAGCCCTGTCTGGTGCCTTTGTGTAGGGGAAAGCTCGGTGAGAGGAGGCCAGCCGCTACCAGACTGGTGGTAGGGGAGGAGTACATAGAGTTGATGAGGTGATTGAAGGGGCCTGAGAAACCTAATTTGGAGAGGGTCAAGGAGAGCCAGTCAAAGCTGACATTATCGAAGGCTTTCTCAGCATCTAAAGTGATGATGGCATAGATACCCTTGGGGTTTTGTTTGGCTGCTTCGAAAGCTAATAAAACTTTATGGATGTTTAAAGTGGCCGTTCGACCCTTGATAAATCCCGATTGGGCTGGGTAGATTAGGTGGGGAAGGATATCGGCCAATCTCGTAGCAATGATTTTTGAGAGGATTTTCACATCTAAATTAAGAAGGGAGATGGGCCTGTATGATCCGGGCTGTAGCGGGTCCTTTCCTTTTTTTTGAGAGGAGTTTTATGACAGCTTGATTCCCGGAAGGGAGATATGGACCTCCCGTCCAGATAGAGGAATAAAACGGAGAGAAGTGTGGGTGCCGCAATGTGGATATGTTTTTTTATAAGAGTCACTAGTGAAGCCGTCAGGGCCTGGTGCTTTGTGTGAGTGGAGGTGGCGGATGGTATTCTCTATTTCAGGGAGAGTGATGGGGGCATTAAGAGTCTCCAATTGCTCCGACGAGACGGAGGGGATTGATAAAGTGTCTAAAAAGGACTGAGCCTTATGTTGTACGATGGGGTCTGGGGCATATAGATTCGTGTAATACCGCAACATTGTCTCATTAATGGCTTGAGGGGAGGAGTGTGTGCGTCCCGTGTGGTCGCAGAGGGAGGTGATGTGCGTGGGGCGATGGCTACCTTTACATAATCTGGAGAGAAGTTTCCCCGCTTTATTACTGTACCTGTGAAGGGTGGCATCCAAGTGAGCCTTCTTCGTACGTTCAAGGGTGTCAGCCCAATTGTCAAAAGCTGCCTTGGCTGATACCCATTCATCGTGATGCTTAGAGGAACTAGTAGAGGATAGCTGCTGTTGGGCGGCGTGCAGCCTGGCACTGGCCGATTTGTAGTGTTGGAGAGCGTTGCGTTTAAAGGATGTGGCATAACTAATAATGCGCCCCCTAAGATACGCTTTCCCGGCATCCCAGAATAGGTTAGGGTTAGCAGAATGGAGGGCATTTGTGGATGAGTATTCTGCCCAGGCCTTGTCTAAATATGTGATGAAATCTGAATTGTTGGCCAGGAAAGCTGGGAAGCACCAGAGATTAGGGTGAGGAGGGAGATCCAGCCTGTCTAGGGAGATTGCTACCGGAGCATGGTCTGAGATCGCAATGTCGTGTATTTCGGAATCTGAAGTTAAGTTAATGATATCGTCTGACCCCAAAAAATGATCAAGCCTCGCTAGGGATCTATGGGGATTAGAGTAAAACGTGAACTCCCTGTCGACGGGGTGCAAGAGACGCCATAGATCTGTCATGTGTAGGGAGTCCATGGTGGATGCGAATAGGGTAGGGATGGATATAGCTGTGCCTGGTGTCTGGTTTTTTGGAGAGGATCTGTCTATCGAGGGGTGCATGACATCGTTAAAATCACCTCCTACCAAATGAGGTAGGTGGGTGAAGCCAAGTAGCCATGTAGAGAGTTCTGTATAAAATTGCTTGGTGGGGTTGTTAGGGGCATATACGTTGGAGATGAACAGCTCTTTAGTGCCTATCCGAACCGTGGCGGTGAAAAAACGACCTTTATCATCTGAGAGGGTGGATAGGATCGTGCATGGAAGATTTTTGTGGATTAGAAGCAGTACACCAGCCTTCCGTCCCAATGATTCAGCTCCATGGACTGAGCCCACCCACATTTTTTGCATGCGCGGGAAATCGGATGCAAGTAAATGGGTTTCCTGTAGAAGGGCAATATCTGCCTTGAGACGTTTAAGGTGTCAAAGGATCTTCCCCCTCTTTTGAGGAGAGCGGAGACCCTTGACGTTCCAGGAGACTACTCTAAGAGGGGCAGTAGCTGTGGACTTGGAAGGCTGGGATCCTGACTTAAAAGGGCATGGAAGGTTAGGAGGCCTAGGCTGGACTTAATAAAGAAGTGAGAGGAGGGGCCTTTTCCAGGGATCCTTTACGGATAAAGGGGTGAACCCAAGTAAGCAGGGGGGGAGAATGGGGGGGTAAGTTTAAAGGGGGCATGGGGGGAAAACGGTGGTAAAAGAAGAATAACCAAACAAATAAACATGAGCACACACTTCTCTTTTTTCCGCATGAGTTCACTGTGTAGGAGGGGAAGCTCCTCAAGCAGAGCCCTGGGGATGAGATGGAGTGACAGCGGGCAGTCCCGATGATACTCAGTAAGCACGTAATTCTGGGACAAGTGTCGCAGCGTGGCGGCAGAACTGTAATGGAGGGGAATGAAAGGGAATGATACACAGTGGAGTCATGCTAGAACCTGACATGTTGTAGTAACAACAGTAATGCATGGCATGGCAATACGACATATAAACAACAGCAAAGAGCAAAGTGGAAAATGAGAGAAAATGCAGTAATACAAATAACCTGAACAGTTCTACGTGAACTCGGGGAAAACATCAGAAGTGGGGCAAAGGCAGGAGACCTGTAATGCCCAGCGTCCAAGTCCTCTGTGGTCGGCAGAAAAGCAGCTCCCGGAACTGAAGAGCAAAGAACCTGGGATCAGGAATAATGGAGGGAAGGAGAGATAAAAGTTAGGGTAACAAAAGTAGCGAGCAGCCGCTACTTAACATAACTTGCCTTGTGACCTGGGCGGAGGAAGGAAATAGGAGAATCCGTCATATGGGGACAGGAGAGGCTTCAGCGCGGAAAATTATGGTGTCGGTGATCCGGGGCCGAAGCTCTAAAGCACTTTGGTAAATCCTTCCTAGGGCTTCTCTGATCCAACGCTCGGATTGATGAGGCCGGTTTGGAGGGCGTGACTGGCAGTGTGTCCGAACGAAGAGATCGTAGGAACGCTTCTGCTTCAGAGGGGTCCTGGAAAGAGAGTTGTTCCCCTTTAGGGGATTTGAGACGGAGCACTGCAGGGAATGCCAGAGAGAATTTAATTTACAGTTTAAACAGTTCCGAGCAGATCGGTTGAAAGGCTTTGCATTTCTTTGACACTTCAATAGAATAGTCCGCAAAAATTAGTATCTTGACACCATCAATATGCAAGGAAGGGGATTGCCGGAATGTTTGAAGAATAACGGCTTTATCTGCATAATTGAGATACTTGGCAATAATGGGGCGAGGGTTCTTGCGGTCTGCGTTGAATGAACCCATGCGGTGAGACCTTTCCACTATGAAGGAACCCGAGAGTCCCATGGCCTCTGGCACGCGTTTAGAGCAGAAGTCGTTCAGTTCGGCTGAAGGGAGCGACTCTGGGACACCGACGAATCGCAAATTGGATCGTCTGGATCTGTTCTCCAAATCATCTAATTTTTGGATGACATATTGGATTGTTTTTTCCTGAGACTGCTCTGCGGCCTGGGACTGATAGAGATCATCTTCCACCTCAGAGACTCGGTGCTCAAGTTCATTAAGCCTGGTACTATGCTCTGTGAGCTGGGCCTTGATTTGCTTCATACCAGCCTGAATATCTTTTTCCACTGAGGCGGTGATCATTGGAGACAGCAGGGCCGCCACCGCTTGCGCTATGCGGTTGGTCTGGCCATCCTCTCCGGGGGATGGCGAATTAGCATCCCCAGATAGATTGTGAGGGGTCCCTGAGGCTTGCCCATGGGGGTGGGGGGGACCGGTGAAGGCAGGGGACGCCAGGTGAGGTGACCCCGCTTACCTCCATAGCCGTATCTGTGCGTTCCGCAGCCGAGGCCTGTGAAGCTGGAGCGGAGTAGGCCGAAGCCGGGGGCTCGATTTGCGGCCATTCGGATGGCGCCGCCGCGGCCGTGTACGTCCGGGCCCCCGTTTTCTCAACAAAACGATCCATAACAGCGGGGGTCATAGGGGGGATGCACGGGTCCAAGATCGGGCACTGTGTCCGCTGAGACTGGCTTTTCAAGCCGATTTGTGAGGCTCTGTTGCGGGAGCTAGGCTGAGGTGCAGCTAGCTCATGCGGCGCTGGAACCGGAAGTGCATATACTTTTTTTTGAGGAGAAGTTGCCATCGAGAGAGAGCCCCACAAAACACTAGAACATATGGTCAGCATGAAAGCAATAAGACTAGCTGCTGCGCGCTCCAGAGTCCAGAGGCTCGCTGGAGAGTGCCCTATATGTTATGTGTGACCATATCATGGCTTATGGAGAACATAACCATACGAGCATTCAGCCCGTGGCCCAGACCAGAGCAACAGGAAAGGCCAAACCGGGGTCCACAGTGTGACTCGCGGCGATGTCCAGTAAAGATAAGTCGGTAGTGGTAAACATAAGCCAAATGATAAACAAAAAGTTCAGACGGTAGTGAGATGCTATACCAATGTCTTTAGTTAGCACCGGCCCCGTGCGGGAAGTAGAAAGGGAGAGCACAGAGTGAGAAAATTAACAGCGAGCGAGAAGAAAGAAAGCGAGGGCAGAGCAGACAAGAGGGGAGAGAAAGATAAAGAAAAAGGCAGAAAGCGGGTATCAAGTGAGCTGTGCTTCCAATCTTACTGCAGGTTAGGCTCAGCGGTCTCATCGTGCTCTCCTGGAATACGGTGCTCTCGGCGGGCTGGTACCCGAGTCCGAGCCGTGTCGGGCTGGATGTTGCCTAGGTTCCGAAGGCGAGCGGCGTCTCCTAGAACGAGAGTCCTGAAATTCCATGGGTTCCGTGGAGGTGTGTGTACGTCTGGTTGTCGGCGGGCGAAACTCTGCATACCATTCCGGGACATCAGTAACCGGTAAATCAAGCGTGTCACAGAAATGCCTCAGGTCCTCCGGAACCCGTAACAGAGCGGATCTCCCTCCAGATGTGGCCGATAGAGCAAAAGGGAACCTCCACCGATATGGAATACCTTTGGCGTGAAGCCTTTCCAATAAGCGGCGGAGCTCTCTGCGTCTCTGCAATGATATGGTCGATAAGTCCTGGAAGAAGGAAATTTGGGCGCCATTATGGATAATCGGCCCTGCAGCCCTCCGTGATCTGTGTAAAATCTCTTCCTTTAAATTATAGTCTATCACACAGCACACCACATCCCTGGGTGGGTCGGAATCTTTGCCTTTCGGACGTAAAGCTCTATGGACCCGCTCTATACCAATCGGGGTAGCAGGCGGTCTCTCTAGTATGGAATTGAATAAGCCTGTGACTTCAGCGTTAAGGCTCTCGGAGTCAACCGATTCAGGGAGACCTTGCAGACGAATGTTATGGCGTCTGCCACGGTTATCCAGGTCTTCCCTGTGACGGGTAAGTTCACGCAATTGTAGGGTGTGGGTGTCAATAATTTGACAGGTTTTTGTTAGAATCGAGGAGTGGGTCGATGTAGTCTTTTCAACATCCTGAATGTGTGTCGCCATGGCCTGAAGATCGATCCTTAACTCCGCTATTGCGCCAGTCAGGGCCGCCGTAAGAGAGTCTTTAATGTCTGCGGCTACGGACCGCAGGTCCTGGAGGCTCGGCTGGTGGTGAGGGGTGAGAACGATATCATCAGTTCTCGGCGAACTCCTGTGCGATGGACTTGCAGAGTCTGCGGCCTGTGAGGGCTGACCTCGCGCAGCGGCCATATTGGCGTTATACGAGCAGAACATCTCCGGTATATTCTGCGAGATCCTGCTGGTCTCGTCCCTCGGGGATCTGGACCGCAATGCAGAGCAGCTGCGGGAAGATGTTCCCATGATCTTTAGGTATGGCAGGGAGTGAAAAGCCTCTATTTGTCGCTCAATGTTTTCCTCGTCAGCGGGAGCAAACAGATTATGCTGCCAGCTTCAGTAGAGGTCCCTGTTTTTTTTTTTTTATGCTGGAGGAAATTTTGTTTCATGAAGTGGACAGTTTATGACAATACAGCTTTGTAAGTAACTCCAGTTTATTAATAAAAAAAAGTATGATATATTTTACAAAGCAAAAAAAAAAAAAAATCATAGAACACAATCTAGAATTCCCTTTTTAGTTCGCCCCTCAGACAACGCTAAAATGTATCATCCTCAGGACATAGCCAACTCTTTTTCGCTGATTATTATTCTTCTCTTTACAACCTAAAAGACGACCCTAACAAACCTCAACCTTCTGATGAGGCAATTCACAAATTCCTAGCTGACCTGTCTCTCCCTTCCCTTTCCGAAACACAACTCAAAATGTTAAATTCACCTTTTACTGAGTCTGAGATCCTAAAAGCAATCCTTTCCCTCCCCAATGGTAAGTCCCCTGGCCCAGATGGCCTGCAAAATGGGTATTATAAAACATTTCATGAAATTCTACTATCTCCATTGACAGAACTGTACTCTGAAGCTGTGTCCTCTGCCTTGTTCCCCGCAGAAATGCTTAATGCGTATATTGTTACTATACCTAAACCTGGTAAACCTCTTAACTCTCCAGCTAGCTTTAGGCCCATTTCTTTACTAAATACAGTGTTAAGCTGTATGCAAAAATTATTGCGTACAGACTTCTATCGATCCTGCCTATCTTGATCAGACCTGACCAAACTGGTTTTACCAAAGGCAGACAAGCTGCAGACACCACTAGGAGAGTCATAAATATCATCCAGCACATTGGGTCCTGTCGGGTGCCTTCTCTGCTTTCCCTGGATGTGCAGAAGGCATTCTACAGGGTTCACTGGGGCTATATGATTCATACTTTGAAGAAGTTTGGTTTTACTGGCTCCATTCTATCCGCTATTTTAGCCCTAAATTCTTCCCCCTGTGCACAGGTTTATACCTCCAACATACTGTCCCACACAATTTCTATAACTGACGGCACTAGACAGGGGAGTCCCCTCTCCCCCTCAATTTTCAATCTTGTCATTGAACCACTGGCCGAAGGAATTCAAACTCACTCTGGGACTCCGGGCTTCTCTCTACAAGGAGAATCCCATAATATTAACCTTTTCGCCAATGACATTATACTCTTTCTCACCTCACCCCATACATCCCTAAGACAAGCACACAGAATTCTCATTAACTTCAGCCAAATATCCTACTATAAAGTAAATTTCACAAAGTCTCTAATATTAGGTCTAAATCTCCCTCCCCCTCTCCAACTTCAACTGAACAAAGAATTCCCATATACTTGGAGTTCAACTAGTATTCCCTATCTAGGCCTACAAATTACTGCCAACTCTGATAAACTAGCAGAAGCAAATTATAAATCTCTGATTGCTAAACAGACCACGGAAGCCAACAGGCTGAGTAGAATAGAATTATCATGGTCAGGCTGCTTAGCCTCCTTTAAAATTATCCTTCTTCCCCAGGTATTGTACATATTTCATACGCTCCCTGTTCCGCTCAAGAATTCTCATCTTAAATCACTCAACCTTCTGGTTGAACATTATATATGGGGGGGTACCAAGAGGCCTAGAAGTTCCAAACACCTGTTGGTAAAACATAGATCGTGGGGGAATGGGACTAGTGGACATAAAAGACTACTATCAAGCAGCATAACTTACGCAGCTTAGATATTGGTTCTCTCCCCAGTCTGATATCCCTTGGTGCAACATTGAACGGACCCTTAGCCCTACCCGTAACCTACGTTACCTGCTTATTTTGGATGTCTGGAAACGGTATTCCTTACGTCCCCTCCCAATAACTATCCAAGCCTCCCTGCTGGTATGGAGAGATCTTCGTAAACTTGTCACAAAAACCTCTCACAACACATATATTCCTACCCCGTTAGAGGTCTTGAACCATGCGATCCCACACTCTAAATTTACAAACTGGACAGATTGGGGCATCTCTCTGATCAGATTTATACTCTGATAACACACTTAAAACTTTCCGAACATTAGTTAAAGAACACTCTATTCCCCAATCAGAACACTACCAATATCTCTAACTCACGCACTTCCTGAAATCCCTAACTAATTATCGTATACTCATTCAAGACATAGTGTGGCAATTTTTCAATAAAACATCTCCTCCCCCCAAGGGTATATCTCTTTTCTATAATCTTTTCCAGAACAAGACTATTTTTACTAAACTCCCTCCTTTTCACAAATGGGAACAGGAACTAGGGGAAACATTTACAGAATACCAGTGGCAAGCAGAATTCAGAACAACATATAGGGGTATATAGGGGTAGAAGTGTCAGTCATTGGGAACTCTCCCTAAAAATTGCTCAGAGATGGTATCTTACACCTTACAGACTGTCTAAATGTTATCTCAATAGTTCTTCACTATGTTGGAGAGATTGCGGCGAGGTGGGAAATATACTGCATACATTTTGGAGGTGCAAACACCTTCTTAGCTTTTGGAACAATATATTCAGATGCATCTCATGAATCAATGGAATCCTATTACCTCGGAATTCGGGATTGGCACTTTTAAGTCTTGGCAGTGATAAACTCCCTGTTTCCTACCGTACAGTAGTCACACATATCCTCCTGGCAGCTAGGTCATTAATAGCCAAATTGGAAGTCTAGTAAGGTTCCAAAGGTATCTGAGGTACTTGAACTCACCCATCTAATTACATATTTAAATTAATGATAGCTAAAAAAGATGGCAGAAGCCATCTCCTTGATAAACACTGGAACATATGGTCAACCTGGTATAAGCGTTTGTTTGTTGATACTGTTTATTTACTGAGGACTGCAGCCTTGTTATATGTAACGCCACTGTAATGACGCTATTAGTTGAATGTGCTCCATCATCTCTTCTCGGCCAACCCTCCTACCCGACTATTCCTTAGTGGGTGTTGTGTGCTTCCAGCACAACACAGTATACACCTGTATCTACCCTTTATTGCTGGTGTTCTATAATAAAGGCATCTGCAGGAGTTAGTGGGTGTTGTGTGCCTCCAGCACAGCACAGTATACACCTGTATCTACCCTTTATTGTTGGTGTTCTATAATAAAGGCATCTGCAGGAGTTAGTAGGTGTTGTGTGCCTCCAGCACAGCACAGTATACACCTGTATCTACCCTTTATTGCTGTTCTCTAATAGAGCCATCTGCAGGAGTTAGTGGGTGTTGTGTGCCTCCAGCACAGCACAGTATACACCTGTATCTACCCTTTATTGCTGGTGTTCTATAATAAAGGCATCTGCAGTAATTAGTGGGTGCTGTGTGCCTCCAGCACAGCACAGTATACACCTGTATCTACCCTTTATTGCTGGTGTTCTCTCGTACAGGCCCCTGCAGGAGTTAGTGGGTGTTGTGCCAATTGCTGGTTTTCCCATCTTCCTGCAGGCCATTACTATGTCTGGAAGGCCAACATGGAGAGGCAGACAGTCACGGGCCAATAAAAGAGGGCAAGCAGGCTCTGTGTCTAGAGACAACAGTGCTGGTCGTGGACGCGGTGCATCGTCATCATCAGCACGTGGCCATGGGACGCGCTTGTCCTTCTTTTCAGCAGCTGGACATGTTGAGCCGCATCATGCAGAAGACTTGGTAGAGTGGATGACCAAGCCCTCTTCCTCCTCCTCATCCTCTCTCACCCAGTCTCAGGGTACTAGCAAAGCAGCTGCCAACGCATCCTCTTCCCTTGTCTCAATGTCATCATTAGTCACTCCTTCCCTAGACCCACCACCTCCTCCTGAGGAGTCCCCGAACTGTTTGAGCACAGTGTTGGGTACATGCTCCAGGAGGATTCCCAGTGTTTTGAAGGCTCTGATGATGATACTCAGCTAGAGAAAGGCAGTAGCGTGAGCGCAGAGAGAGGGGATGCTCAAGAAGGACAGAAATCTGTGATTCATGTTCCACCAGCTGCAGCATACTGCCAGGTTTGCTCCAGTGATGAAGAGGGAGGGGATGAAGAGGTCACTGACTCCACGTGGGTGTCTGATAGGAGAGAGGAGGAGGAAGAGGAGGAGGAGGCACATCTCCAACGAGGCAGGATGCTCTCTGGGGGCAAGGTTAGGGGCAGAACACCAACTGAATCACACCGCAGAGCTCCACCTGTTCAGGGCGCTGCCTCTGCACGTTATTCCAAAAGTTCTTTTGTGTGGGCCTTTTTTGAGACGAGTTCATCAGATCACACCACTGCTATTTGCAACATATGTCTCATGCGTATCTTGCGTGGCCAAAACATCAGCTGCTTGGGCACCACACATGCTTGATCAGACATATGTTGCCCTGCCATGCAGCTCATTAACAAGTGTACCTTAAAGACCCACATCAAAGAACAAAGTGGACCTCTCCTTGCTCCTCATCAGCTGGGATCTCCAACCCCACTAGACCTTCAGTCCTCTCTGAAACCTGCACTGAGAGGAATGAAGGTGTAGAATTAGGTGTGTCATAGCCAAGTACTTGCAGGCACTCTGCTAGCAGTACACCCACGTCCGATTGTAGCAGGCAAATTTCCCTGCCCCAGCTGCTGGACCATCGAAAGAAGTTCACTCCCAGCCATCCACATGCCCAGTGGTTGAATGCTAGCTTGGCTAAATTGCTAGCACTTCTACTGCTGCCTATTTCATTTGGTAGACTCAGCCCCCTTCCGTGAGTTTGTGCAATGTGCAGTTCCTCAGTGGCAAGTCCCCAAACGCCACCTTTTCTCACGGAAGGTGATTCCGGCTCTCTACCGGCATGTGGAAGGCAATGTCCTTGCCCCGCTGGACAGGGCAGTCAGCGGTAAGGTGCATATTACCACTGACTCATGGTCCAGCAGGCATGGACAGGGACGTTACCTATCTTTCAAGGCCCATTGGGTCACTCTTCTGGCAGCTGGGAAGGATGCAGGACAAAGTGCAGTAGTGTTGAAGGTTGTTCCGCCACCACGCCTCCAAAATGCTACTACTGGTTGTGACACACCTCTCTCCTCCACCCCCTCCTCTTCTTCTTCCTCCATGGCCTCTTCCAGTGCTTTGTCCTTGGAACCAGCGGTGTTCTGTAGGTGTTCAAGGGGCTACGCAAGTACGCAGGCAAAAAGATGCCATGCCGTTCTTACACTGGTTTGTTTGGGGGAAAAGAGTCACACTGGGGCAGATATTTTGTCAGCTCTGCAGGGGCAGGCCGAGAGGTGGTTGACGCCACACCAGCTTAAGGCAGGAATGGTGGTTTGTGACAATGGCACCAACCTCCTCTCCACCCTCCGACAGGGACAACTGCCCCATGTGCCCTGTGTGGCTCACGTCCTTAACCTGGTGGTGCAGCGGTTCTTGGGTAGGTACCTGGGCTTACAGGATGTCCTGAAGCAGGCCAGGAAAGTCTGTGTGCATTTCCACTGATCATTTAATGCCAGTGCTCGGCTGGCTGAGCTCCAAAAGGAGTTGAACCTGCCCAAGAACCGCCTTATATGTGACATGCCCACCAGGTGGAACTCAACGTTGGCCATGCTGCAGCGGCTGCACATGTAGCAGAGGGCCATCAATGAGTACCTGTGCGATTACGACACCAGGACAGGGTCAGGGGAGCTTGGCTTTTTTCTCACCATGCCAGTGGGGCATGATCAGGGATGCATGCACTGTCCTGTCACCGTTTGAGGAGGCCACAAGGATGGTGAGCAGTGACAGTGCATGCATCAGTGACACTGTACCTCTTGTCCACCTGTTGGAGCATACACTGCTTGGAATAATGGACAGGGCACTTGAGGCAGAACAGAGGCAGGAAGAGGAGGACTTCCTTGCCTCTCAAGGTCCCCTTTATCCAGACAGTGTTCCTGCTGTCCCACCCATCACACAGGAAGAGAACGAGGAGGAGGAGGATTGTGTCAGCATGAAGGTGGAGCCTGGCACTCAGCATCAGCAGCAGCAGTATTGTAGGGATGATTTACAGTTCCAAGAAACCCGTAGACTTCTACGTGGCTGGGAGGAGGTGGCTGCGGATCATGTTGTCCTTAGTGTCCTAGAGGACTCCGGACCGAATGCCTCAGCTAACCTACACTGCATGGCCTCCCTGATCCTGCAAAGCCTGCGGAAGGATCCTCGTATTCTTCGGATCAAGGAGAGGGATCATTACTGGCTGGCCACTCTCCTTGATCCACGGTACAAGGGTACGGTTGCCGACCTTATCTTGCCATCGCAGAAGGAGCAGAGGATGAGACAACTCCTGGTCCTGGACAACGTGTTGCTAAGGCTTCGGTCAGTCACAGAAGGAGCAGTGGGGAAGGTGGCCGTCTGACTGATGCGTTCAGACAATTTTTTAGTCCGCAGCCCCTAGGTATGATCAGGTTCCAGAAACCATCGCCAGCGTATGATTTACATGGTGCAGGAATACCTAGGGGCAAGGTCAGACTTGGACACCTTTCCCACCAAAAATCCTCTGGCTTACTGGGTCTGGAGGATGGATCACTGGCCAGAGCTTGCACAGTATGCAATTGAGCTACTGGCCTGTCCTGCATCCAACGTTCTTTCGGAACGCACCTTCAGTGCTGCTGGTGGCTTTGTAGCTGATCACAGGGTGCGCCTGTCCACCGACTTGGTTGATCGACTGACCTTCATAAAGATGAATCAGTCTTGGATCACCACCAGCTACCAAGCACCTGAAGCTGATGTAACCAAATAATTTTTTGGGAAATGTCACATCCCTTCAAGACTGCCCCTGTTTAACAGGGGGGCGTGTAATTACAATTTTTGATGCAATGCTTTGCAGCAGGGCTCATTTCTGCACTACAAATAGAGTATATAGGAGAGGTTGCAATGCCGTGGCACCAGCACCAGTGCCTAAAGCCCAATTTTTCAGCCCCTATTTAACAGGGGCATGTAATACAATTTTTTGCTGTAATATTTTGCAGCAGGGCTTGTTCCTACACTCAACTACAGTATCTGTGAGGGGTTGCAGTGTTGTGGC
The DNA here is from genome assembly GCF_037356315.1 of Lithobates pipiens. Classification (NCBI taxonomy): domain Eukaryota; kingdom Metazoa; phylum Chordata; class Amphibia; order Anura; family Ranidae; genus Lithobates; species Lithobates pipiens. Next base: position 323,346,268 of record NW_027507903.1, on the reverse strand, counting down.
ACCAGCACCAGTGCCTAAAGCCCAATTTTTCAGCCCCTGTTCAACAGGGGCGTGTAATTGCAATGTTTGCTGTAATATTTTGCAGCGGGGCTTGTTCGTGCTCTCAACTAGAGTATCTGTGAGGGGTCGCAGTGTTGTGGCACCAGCACCAGTGCCTAAAGTTCAACAGGAGCATGTAATTACATTTTTTGCTGTAATATTTTGCAGCAGGGCTTGTTCATGCGCTCAACTAGAGTATCTGTGAGGGGTTGCAGTATTGTGGCACCGGCACCAGTGCCTAAAGCCCAATTTTTTTTCATGGCAGCGTGTCCCCAGCTATAACCCGGAAGCAGCGTGACAAAAGCAGTCCTCACCTTTCCCTGGCTGTTATCTGTAAGCTCTCCTCTGCTAGACTCCAACATCTCTCCCCATAGCTTTGATGTTCCTGCGTCCTCTGAATTCCCCCCTCCCCCCCTCAGAGGCTTTCCAAGTCTGCCAGCTTCTCCTCCAGCCAGTGGGGGAGGGGGCTCATGTCCAGCAATGAACACAGGTAAACTCTCTACACAGTCTTTGTGTTATTTCAGAAGAAGAGACATGGTAAGGAGCATAGTAACCTGTTTCTACTTTAAGCTATCTATTAACAAGAGACTGCTATCCATTACTTATAAACTTTTGAATCATTATGAAGCTCTCACTGTCTCCCATTTCCTAGAGAGTGGGAAACAGAGCTACAGTAATCTTTTACAGATTCTCAGAAATACAGATTCTCAGAATTACCTATGCAAAGTGGTATAGGGTCCCGAAACCATATCAGATAAATGTTGGAGAGTTTGTGGCCAGCAAGGGTCACATATCCACATTTGGATTGATATTAGTAAAATGATCTCAGCTATCACTACTGTCCAAATTCATGGCAACCTAGCACAATGTCCCCTTCATGTCACTGCCCAACTCCATCGGGACATATAAGAAAGTGTAGTTCACCAGTTACTAAATGACGCCAAAGGTTTAATCTCAGTCTATTGAAAAAATATAGAGATGCCCTCAATAGAGCATTGGATTAAACAAGTCAATGGGGTTTCTTTATCTAAAACTGGAGAGTGCAAAATCTGCTGCAGCTCTGCATGAAAACCAACCAGATTTTTTGTCAATGCTTAATTAAACAAGCTGACATTGGAAGCTGATTGGATACCATACACAGCTGTACCAAATTTTGCAAGCTCCAGTTTTAGTAAATCAACCTCATTGACTTCATGTCATTACAGATTTGACAATTGTTTTAAAAAACTTGTGAAGTTTTTTGTTACTTGTGTGATTGTATCTAGTGTTTTGGGTAGAAAGGAGATTATAACTTACCCTAAATATCATTACGAAGTTTTTTTTTGATCTCTACAATCAACATGTCAAAAATTAGTACCAGATGGGTGTATTACGAAAGACTTAACTAATGTATGTCAAGTGTATTTTCACACCTTGTACCTTGTACTACTAATATACAGTACATTTTTTTTTCCAAGCTTTAACCTGATCTGTACTCCCTTATGGTCTGAATTTGTGCATATTTGTATGTTGGCACCTTTGGACTTCTGAAGCCTGGGAGATAAAAGACTATATTAAAAAAATACAGATCTCCACTACTTAGCTATCCTGAATTGTCCTCCAAGATAGTATGCATTTCCAAGCTCTAAAATATAATAGGTAATCACCATGCTACTAGTTACAATAAACTACCGGAGCTGAAATAAAAAATATTGTGAGTAAAAGGCTTGCTGCTAAGCTATGTTATGTGTTCTGACACCACAAAAATCAAATCAACCAAAAAAAAAAAGTCTAGTGTTACCTTACTAATCAATAACTCAACAATAATGGTGGAATCCTCCAACATATAGTATTCTCATTAAACTTCAATATCAAAACAATATCAGTCTCTGTGATATGTAACTATACATATAATATGCATCATATTTCTAAGCTCTATTGACGCCTGGAGGATCGATCCCTTGTTTTCTGTTTTACAGATATATACCACCTATAGTACTACAGGCAACTCTGCCTACATGGCCCTTTTTGCTCACACCCTTTTTCTCCTTTTTCTTTTATCTCTTTTCTACTGCTGTATTTTCTCTTCTCTTACACAAGCAATTCTAATGTTCTCATTCCCGAGTAGTTGTTTCTTTGTTTGAACCTCATCAGTACTGCTTTAAATTTTTTCTCTCACCTGAGAAGGTACATTGTGAAGGTCTCAATTTCCCCTTAGGCCTCATACACTAGACATGTTTCTAGACATGTGCATACCGTTTCCTTCCTGAATTAGTTTTTTGACAAAATTCGACAAATTCCTTAATTTGGAAATATTCAAATTAACGAAAAACTATTTAACAAATGTTTCCGATATTTCAAAAATTCGAAAAATAAAAAAACCCGAAAATTTTGAAAGAATAAAAATCTCAAATTCTAAAAATCCGGAATTCGAAAATACGCAAATATGAATGAAAATCCAAAAATTCAAAAGAACAAAAATCCAAAAATAAGAACAAAAATTCTGAGAATTAAAAAAACCCAAAATTTGAAAATCTAAAATAACTAACTAACTAACTAATAATAACTATTACTAACTATTAAATTATAGGTATTGGAATTTCCTTTCAAATTTGGCTGTTCGTGAACATAACGAATATCTATTTATCCAAAGTTACGAATTATCCAAAATAACAAATGTCACATCTAAACGAATGGCGAGCAACAAATTAATAATAAATAATAATATGAATAATAATACTTTTTTAATTATTATTTATTATTATTAATTTGTTACGTTCCATTTGTTTAGATACGGCATTTGTTATTTCGGATAATTTGCAACTTTGAATAAATTTGTATTCGTTATGTTCACTAACAGCCAAATTTGAAAGGAAATTCCAATATCTATAAATACCTAATTTAATAGTTAAGTATTATTAGTTAGTGAGTTATTATTTCTGATTTGCTGATTTTCTGATTTTCTGATTTTCAAATTTTCTGATTTTCATTCTTATTTTCAGATTTTCATTCTCAAATTTTAGTGTTTTTTTTTTGGATTTTTACAAATGTATTCAAAATAACGAATTTCGATCAGAACGAATGATCCAAAAAACACAAAAAAGGAGAGAAACTAAAACTAACAAATTGTTTGGCAGTGCACATGTCTACTGGTTTCTTGTAAATGCTGTTTATCCTGACAGGAGAAAATAAGTGTTATAAATGTAGCACTGGCTCCTGAGGAGCAGGCGCTATTGTTTTTGTAAAGTTAAATTGGCTGAAGTCACAGTAGGGCTTCGGGATTATTTTTCTAATTTTCTGGTTTCAGTAGCAGTCCAGCAGTCTAACTTGATGCATCGAATGCCACTTATCTCTCGGAACCAGCCCAGTGGGAGTGTTTTCTCTCTGTGCATTCTGGGTGGTGGTATTTAAGGTACCGAGGCCATGTTGGCGGGGTATTAATTTCTGTCTGTTTGGTTCTGGTGGTCCTCCTGACCCAGCCCCATGGCCCTCCTGGCCTGGGGTGCAGAACTATGCATCCTGTGTCTCGGGGCTGGCTGGCCTGAGGTGACGCAACTGAAGGGATAGGCCCAAGCGAATTTCGGGGGGCTTACCGATCCAGGGATGGTCCGGTGCTGTCTCATCAGAAGGGAGAGGCCCAGCAACTGAAGAACCACAGGGGAGGACTCTTTCAGGAGAAGACCGTGTGCAGGGCTGGTTTCTCTGAAGGAGCCTGGAGACTTAGTTGAAGGACGCAACCTGGATCAACACTCATACGGTATCGCCAGATCGGCTGAGAGAAAATGGTACCGTATGTCAGTTCTCAAAATGTATCCAGATCCCTCAGTAATGCTCTAGTGCAGTGATGGCGAACCTTGGCACCCCAGATGTTTTGGAACTACATTTCCCATGATGCTCATGCACTCTGCAGTGTAGATGAGTATCCTGGGAATTGTAGTTCCAAAACATCTGGAGTGCCAAGGTTCGCCATCACTGCTCTAGTGTATCTTACAAGTCTGTGGCAGAGACTTTACCGAGCATCCCACCGGCTGCTAGGCCTAGTGAGAGAGGTCTATCCGGGGGTTGTTGAATCCAGTTGTGGAACAGCTTTATTCTCTGGATTCTCTTAATACTTTCACCTTACAATTTAAGTGCCTGAACTCACCCCTAAGCCTCTACCCTCCATTAAGAGACTCTGGGGGTTATTTACGAAAGGCAAAGCCACGTTGGAAGTGCAGTCGCTGTAAATCTAAGGGGTAGATCTTAAATTAGTGTAAGCTCTGCTGATTTTATCATCCAATCATGTGCAAGCTAAAATGCTGTTTTTTATTTTCCTTGCATGTCCCCCTTTGTTTTTTCTAAATAAATAACCAAAAAGAGGATTAGTGTCAGTTTCAACATTCTTTGGGCCATTTACCACGGGATCCCCAAGACGGAGAAGCAAGCAGGTGAGGTAACGGTAAGCCCAAATCAAACCAGCTGCATTTTTAAAAAACAGTCTAAGTGAGTTTAACAGTCTTTACAGATTGGGAGTTTATTTATTTCATTGGTCAGAATTTTAATAAAATAAAATAATATTTCCTCCCCCACGTGCCTCTTCCCCTGACTTCTATGTCAAGAACAATGGCGCAACCATCCACCCATCCCTGCATGCCACGGTGGTAGGTGTTTATCCTGGACTCTGAACTCTCCTTTTAGTCCCACATCCAATCACTTTCCAAGGCTTGCTGTCTCAACCTCTGAAAAATCTCCATAATACGCCCTCTCCTAAACTATCAAATCACAAAGCTCCTGATTCACTCCCTGGTTATTTCTCACCTCGACTACTGTAACTTCCTCCTCATTGGCTTACATTCAAATAGGCTCCTCCCTTCAGTCCATCATGAATGCTGCTGCCAGACTCATCCACCTTACAAACCGCTTAGCGTCTGCTATCCCTCTCTGCCAATCCCTCTATTGGCTTCCAATCATCAAACAAATTAAATTCTAGATACTAACAATAACTTACAAAGCCATCCAAAACTCTGCCCCAGCTACATCCCTAACCTAATCCCAAAATACCAAGCAAATTGTTTTCTTTGTTCCTACCAAGACCTTCTGCTCTCTAGCTCCCTCATCACCTCTTCCCATGCTAGCCTTCAGGACTTCCCCTGAGCCTCTCCCATCCTTGGAATTCCCTACTCTTTTCACTTTTAGGTTATCTCTAAAAAAACTTTTCTCTTCAGAGAAGCCTATCCTGCCTCCACCTAATAACTGTACTTTTATTTTCTTCTTTAGCTCATCCCCCACAGTTATTACCTTTTGCATCACTTGACCCTCCCTCTGAAATTGAAAGCTCTAATAAGCAAGGCCCTCTGAGTCCTCCTGTATTGAATTGTATTGTAATTGTACTGTCTGCCCTAATGTTGCAAAGCCCTGTGCAAACTGTTTTCGCTATATAAATCCTGTATTATAATAATAATAATAACATTTCATTCTGGCCATTGAAATAAAAAAACGTTGAAGTGCTAAATGTGCCTACAATTTATGAGTATTTATGAGCGTTTACCAGTGCTCAGCATTTTTTGTGGTCAGAATTCTCACTCCTGAACGTGATTATAGGGCATTCATAAACTCCTCTGCTGATAAACTGCTAAAAATGTCCATGTGTGCATGGACACATAGGATAACATGTCAAACTCACAAAAACATGAGTTTTACAGCAGCAGGAGGCCTCAGGGTTATTTGGCTTTATACTTTGATGTAGCCTAATTTCCTCTGCTTTTGTATTATCTTTACTCTATAGTGACTATAATTTATCCCCCTGGACTGAATCTGGGCACTTATTTTTTTGTGACATATCCCGTGTTTAACTAATGTCTTCTGTTTTTGTCTTTGTCTTATAACACTCAATAAAAATCATATTAAAAAGCACATGAAACTTTGGTGTAATTTTTCCGGCAACAATATCAATGACAGAGTCTCTTTGCCAGTTGCCATTTAATTACACAGAAATGAACAGTGACAAATAAATTGGTTTCTTTGTGTTTTATGGACCTTTCATGTCAGTGAATAAATAACTTTTTCTAAAGGAATAACTCTCTTTATTAACTAAATGAGACAGTTGACGTCAGAAGACAGGCAAAGGTTGATGGCTTCTTAAATAAGAACTTAATTAAATTGGTTGAGAGAATGGCAAAGTGACATTTACCCAAGCAGCCTTACTTTACAACAACTTTACAAGTTTGGCAAAGTTTGCCACTCTATGTTGATGACCTTTGAAGTAAGACGACCAAAGAATTCATACTTTGTAGTCAAAAAACGCAGCAAGATCTATTTAGGTTAAATTACCAGCAGATTCTGACGATAACACAATCCATCTAGTAAATTGCATAGCTGCACGCCATCTATATAGAAATTTAATTTACATATGTCTACATCAAATAGCTTGGTCACCTTCGAATTAATACATTATGTAAGAGAATTGATTTATGTATTGGCTTGTATACAGATGAGATGCATAATAAAAGCTGAACTTCATTGTTGGGTCATAATTACCTAGTTTATTTTCATGGTCGTAAAAAAAAAAGGGGAACTGCGCTTAACCTCAAAATCCCAGAATAAACAGTATGTGTGTATGTGTGGAATCAAAAACAAAATACAAACCATAAATATTGTGCCTATGAAATCACCTCCAAGTATGGCACATATGTATGTATGTGCATCTGTGTACAACACTACTCCCCTCAAGTGAAATACAATAACATAGTGTTAATGTGACAAAAAATAAAGAAAAAAAAACACTGTATAGTGAAAAAGCAATGAGAAAAACCCAATAAAACAAAAAACATAAAAGAAAAATAAAAAAATAACCCAAAAACGAAATATGTACCTAATATTGTAAATACATAATAATAAAGCAATAATTTGAACATCAATAATTTAAACAGTATGTGTTTTTGTTTTATATATATAGCGCCGCTTTACCGTTGTTTTAGCGGTGGTATGTGGCTGCTAGCAGGGCAGTTTTAACCCCCCTAGCGGCCGGAAAAAGGTTAAAACCACCCGCAAATCGCTGCTGCAGCGGCGCTTTGCCGGCGGTATAGCCGCGCTGCCCCATTGATTTCAATGGGTAGGAGCGGTGAATAAACCGCTCCTTCACCGCTCCAAAGATGCTGCTAGCAGGACATTTTTCACCATCCTCCAGTGTGAAAGCGGCCGTTTTTTTTTTCAGGTACTATACAGGTGCTATTTTTAGTGCTGTAGCACCCGAAAACCGACTCAGTGTGAAAGGGGCTTTATTGTTTGCCTTTGTCTCTAAAATGATAAGTGCATTGCAACTTATATAAAATAACATATTTATTAGTTTTTATTTGTGTTTGTAAAGGGTATAAGATCTATGCATGTTTTGTTGCTGTTCTGATTTTTCAGATGAGGTGCCATAAGTTTAACTGTTGCCTTTAAGATAGTAGTGATTTTAGTAAAAGTTTTCTTGGTTTGGTTTGGGTTTGCCCTTAATATTCATACCAGACCCAAGGGGCCTGGTAATGAACTGGGGGGGGGGGGGGGGGGTAGCATGCTCTTTTTTTCAATGAGTTTTATCTATATTGGCGAGATCTGACAATTAATTACAGCTGCGATCCTTTTTAAATAACAATTTTTTCTTTAGAGATGTCATTTTGCTGTGATACTGTTTTAAACATGGGAAAAATGCGCCACTTTACATGCATAATATAGACACCCCCAGGCACAATATTTAAAAAAAAAAATCATTTTTATTGTTTCACTTTAAGCATTAAAAAAACACTGCTCTCGTTCACTTGCTTACGCATTACTAATTTTCTCAAATCACTTCCCTATCCAGACATTTATGTCCCAAGACTACTGTGGCACTTTTATTCCAGTCATACTAAGCAAACTCGGGGCATCTCATTTTGTTATACCCAACTACAAGATAAACTTATTTTTAAAAGGACGAGAGCAATGACCAGTTGGGAGGGGGACTTGCAGGCTGTCTTCTCTGATACTCAGTGGAGGACGGCCTTCAAGTCCATCCACTCATCGACACATTGTATTAAGCACTGGGAGACGACTCTAAAAATTGTAAATAGGTGGCAATATACACCCTTTAGATTGTCCAAATACTTTTTGGGGTCGTCTTCACAGTGTTGGAGAGACTGTGGCGGGGTAGGCAATCTGCTACACATGTTCTAGAATTGCCCAAACATCAGAAGTCTCTGGAACCAGGTATTCAAATTAATTTCCTCCCTCACGGAGAAATGTTGTACCTCCTCACCAGCTTTGGCGTTATTACACATTGGTACAGAAGACTTTCCTGCCAAATATAGACAAATGGTTAGCCACATTCTATTGGAAACCAGAGCTTTAATTTTACGCCATTGGAAAACCAACACAGTGATAAACCTCTCTGATGTGACCAGGGCTGTACATAGAAATTACACCTTTGAGCGTCTTATTGCACTTAACGCTATGCAGGGCCAAAAATTTGATAAACAATGGGTTACTTGGGTTAAGTATAATTCTCACTGATATTGAACTCTATGGATACTTCATACTACCTATCTTTGTTCTTTCTAAAACAATGATACACTTTTGACCTTATTACATACTTTCATATTGTATATGTTGAGTACTACATGAGTAGAATTTCTATTTTCTTTTGTATTAATATTTGTTTTCTTATTTTTTCTTCTCCTTACCAATTAATGTCTGTACTTTTACTGCTTAACCACTTTCAGACCGGACCAATTTGCTGGTCAAAGACCAGACCACTTTTTGCGATTCGACACTGCATCGCTTTAACTGACAATTGAGTGGTCATGCGACATGGCTCCCAAACAAAATTGATGTCTTTTTTTCCCCACAAATAGAGCTTTCTTTTGGTGGTATTTGATCACCCCTGCGGTTTTTATTTTTTGCGCTATAAACAAAAATAGAGCGACAATTTTGAAAAAAACGCATTATTTTTTTACTTTTTGTTATAATAAATATCCCCCAAAAATATATAAAAACATTTTTTTTTCCCTCAGTTTAGGCCAATACGTATTCGTCTACATATTTTTGGTAAAAAAAATCGCAATAAGCGATTATTGATGGTTTGCGCAAAAGTTATAGCGTTTACAAAATAGGGATAATTTTATAGCATTTTTATTAATAATTTTTTTTTTTTTACTAGTAATGGCGGCAATCAGCGATTTTTATTGTGACTGCGACATTGTGGGGGACCCATCGGACATTTTTGACACATTTTTGGGACCATTGTCATTTATACAGTAATCACTGCTATATAAATGCAGTGATTCCTGTGTAAATGACACTGGCAGTGAAGGGGTTAACCAGTGGGTGGCAGTGTAGGGGTTAAGTGTTCCTAGGGGTGTGTTACTAACTGTGGGGGGCTTGGGCTTTCATTTAGTGAACACTGATCTCTGCTCCAATCACATGGAGCAGAGATCAGCGTCAATAGTTGCTAGGCAGAATGGAGAAATGCTGTTTACAACGTAATTTCTTCATTTGGCGGCTCCGTGAGACAATCGCGGGGATGCCCGCGGCGATCGAGTCCGTGGGTCCCGCGACCGGACTCACGGGGGTCCCGACTAGCGCGGGAGCGCGCCGTTGGCGGCGCGCTCCCGATGGCAGGGCGGCAAATTTAAAGGGACGTACATGTACGCCCATTTGCCTGCCCGTGCCATTCTGACGAGGTACATCGTTGTGCGCTGGTCGGCAAGTGGTTAAAATACTCTTGAATATTGTTACTTCAAAACTTTTCAATAAAAACTATTGAACAAAAAAAAAAACACTGCTCTCGAAAAAATGGGCATTTAAAAAAAAAAATATTTGCATTGATACAGGTCCCCTGGGGCAGGACCCGGGTCCCCAAACACTTTTTATGACAATAACTTGCATATAAGCCTTTAACTGCTTCCGGACCAGCCGCCACAGTTTTACTTTGGCAGGCTGGCTCCCCTGCGCGAAACCACGTTACTGTATATGGTCTCGCAGTGTTTGGATAGCAGGCGCGCACGCGCTGCCCAGCGGGGTTACCGATGCTCATGGCCAACGGTCGCGATGACTGCGGGCCATGAGCGATCGTGACCAGGAGACACAGAACAGGGATGAGTGTGTGTAAACAAACACTTCCCTGTTCTGTTCTGACAGGAGTGACAGATTGTATGTTCCTATTAGCTAGGAACCACGATCTGTCACTTCCTGTAGTTAATCCCTCCCCCTTCAGTTCGAATCACCTCCCAGGGAACACAGTTAACCCCTTCACTGGCCCCCTATTTATAACCCCTTCACTGCAAGTGACATTTTTACAGTAATCACTGCATTTTTAATAGCACTGATCTCTGTATTAATGCCAGTGGTTCCAAAAATGTGTCAAAATTGTCCAATGTGTCCGCCCTAATGTCACTATCTCGATAAAAATCGTGATGAAGATTGCTGCCATTACTAGTAGAAAAATAATAATAATAAAAATGCTATAAATCTATTCCCTATTTTGTAGACCCTATAACTTTTGTGCAAATCAATCAATATACGCTTGACTGCTTTCACACTGCAGCGGGAGCGGCGTCGGCGGTAAAGCGCCGCTATTTTTAGCGGCGCTTTACCGTCGTTTTAGCGGCGGTCTGCGGGCACTAGCGGGGTGGTTTTAACCCCTGCTAGCGGCCGAAAAAGGGTTAAACCTGCCCGCAAAGCTCCGCTGCAGCGGCGCTTTGCCGGCGGTATTGCCGCGGTGTCCCATTGATTTCAATGGGTAGGAGCGGTATAGGAGCGGTGAATACACCGCTCCTTCACCGCTCCAAAGATGCGGCTAGCAGGACTTTTTTCACCGTCCTGCCAGCGCACCGCTCTAGTGTGAAAGCCCTCCGGCTTTCACACTGGAGGGAAAGGGGCCGTTTTTTTTTCAGGCGCTACACAGGCGCTATTTTTAGCGCTGTAACGCCTGAATACCGCCCCAGTGTGAAAGCAGCCTTATTGTGATTTTTTTTACCAAAAATATGTAGAAGAATACATATCGGCCTAAACTGTGGAAAAAAAAATAATTTTATATATTTTTGGGAGATATTTATTATAGCAACAAGTAAAAAAAAATGCGTTTTTTTTTCAAAATTGTCACTTCACTCTTTTTTTCTTTATAGTGTAAAAAATAAAAACTGCAGACGCAATCATAGACCACCAAAAGAAAGCTCTATTTGTGGGAAAAAAAGGACGTCAATTTTGTTTTGGGTACTATTTTGCAATCGATGCAGTGCCGAATCGCAAAAAGTGCTTCTGTCAGGAAGGGGATAAATTCTTCCGGGGCTGATGTGGTTAAAATCAGCACTTTTGATTATTCATGTTCGTGTCCCATAAACTTTATTGGTGTTCATGTATTCTACCAAATTTTTTGCCTGTTCGCATGTTCTGCTGCGATCCAAACAGGAGGGTATTCGGCTCATCCCTACTGGCATGGCATCCATAAAGAACAAACAGGGCTAGATACCTCTGTGGAAGCTGAATATGGAATACCCTCTCTGTTTAGAGAGTGTGCAATAAACATTGGGATTGATTTACTAAAGGCAAATAGACTGTGCACTTTGCAAGTGCAGTTTCTCCAAAGCTTAGTAAATGTGGGGAAGCTGCTAACTTCCATCATCCAATCATGTACAAGCAAGCTTGTTTTTTTTTTTCTTTGCATGAGGTTGGGCATTCTTTGCACATTGAAGCCTCACCTTATTTACTAAGCTCAGGAACAACTGCACTTGCAAAGTGCACAGTTTATTTGCCTTTAGTAAATCAACCTCATTGTTTTCTGTAAGGAGATAAAACAGAGACACTTTTAAAGTACTCGGATCCACATAGGACTGTTTCTAACTGCCATATGTGGCAGAAGTGTTTCTTGGGCATCAGGTAGTACATTCTGTAGCTGTTGTGGTGTATATTGGTTGCTCTTAGTCTTCATTTACACTGCAGCGTTTTGAATCCCAAGCAGATTTGCTGCGGGGCTGCCCGCAATTTGACAGTGCTGAGGTGTGAATGACAAAAAACGCGAGACCCGCATTCGAGATGTAAATTATTTGGATGACACCTCAAATTGAAGCCTAGAACGAACATCCAATGTGCTGAGCTCTCATCTCCAGAGGCCTGGAATGATCATCCAATGTCCTGAGCTTTCACCTTCAGATGATACTGGGCGATACTCCACTCCACATAGGACTGTTTCTAACTGCCATATGTGGCAGAAGTGTTTCTTGGGCATCAGGTAGTACATTCTGTAGCTGTTGTGGTGTATATTGGTTGCTCTTAGTCTTCATTTACACTGCAGCGTTTTGAATCCCAAGCAGATTTGCTGCGGGGCTGCCCGCAATTTGACAGTGCTGAGGTGTGAATGATAAAAAACGCGAGACCCGCATTCGAGATGTAAATTATTTGGATGACACCTCAAATTGCGGTGCGCATCTGCCGTGATTGTGGCAGCATAAAGTATGCTGCAATCGCGACAAGCCACATCGCAGGATGCATGTCGCCCAAAAATTGTTCAGGATCCACTTTTGGGCAACATCTGTCCCAGGACTTAACACGTGCATTAAACTCTTGAACCTCTGTCCCTCTGTACAGGATGGGAACTTCTGCAGTACTCATCTGCCAACATTGCTCTGGGAGACACAGCTGTTCGTAAAAGGAGCACCACCAACATCTCCCTCACTGCTAGAGGCCACTCCTCCTATAGCTGGTACGCGTTATCGACAGGCTGCTTGTTGCACTCCCATTACCTTAGGAAATGACTTGTGTCTTTATACTACTCCACTCCACACCAATGTGTTAATACCCCTATGTGTCAAATCTCACTCTGTGACCCACTCTGTGAACTATGTGTATGCCGGTTACAAGAAATACAATTTCAATACTTTCCACAGTCCAACATATAAGTGCAAGGTTATTCCTATGTTCTTATTCCTATCTACAGGCTGTGTCCTGCCCCATCATACCTGTAAAGGTGAAGTCCAAGAATTACAGTGCTTCATAGGCACTCTCATGTAGATGCAAGCCTTTCAGAAGCATGCTCCAGTACTGGTGTCTTTAGGGCGAATTCCAAGTTGACTTTACATCCCAATGATGGCCTCCTTCTGCTCATTGTGGATATCATTCTCCGTCTCCCTCCCTTCCGGGCACTAGCTGTTTCTCTAAATTCCTCTCTGGGGGTTCTCTGGATGGAACTCAAACCTCTGCCCACCTTTCCCCCTTCTCTCTCTGCCCTAGAGCACTGTCACTTTTATATCTCACAAGATCAGTGGGCCGGACTCTCCAAACAGAACCCGCCAAAAAGACCAAAGAATCAGGAAAGGTATTAATTCTTACCCTCCCATCCAGGACAGCACCTAATTGGCTATATGGACCGGTTCACAGGCATACCAACCTTATTTGCTAGAATACAGCCCACTAATATGCTAAGCATTGCTCTTCCTCTTCAAACTGCAATCATACAACAGAAGAATGTTGATTTGTTCATTTGAATAAAATTCAGTTTTTACTCCAAGTTCCCAAATAAATTTTACAAACTAGTCAGTTCCCATAATTCAGGTACTTGCTCTAAAGTGTTCCTATTTCTCCCATTTCAATGAGTAAATACAGTGTATGACTTGCATAGTCCAGGTCCAGGTCGCATTCTACCCCACTCCACTCCACTCCACTCCCCTCACTTGTCCTTATACAACCTATCACTTGGGAGTCTAAGTGCAAGGCTAATTTCCTTAAACCCAGAATGCCAAAATAACTCTTAAAGGGACCTACCACCCCTTTACAGTTCGGCTAGAGGAAAAAAAGTACAATCAGTACCAGTGCTCCTGAACCCACGTGCTAGCATTTAGATACATACTTACTTATCCATGCAGGCATTAACACAATAGGGAACTTTACATCGTCATATCATCTTACGAGGACACAGACATGCCTGTCACTTGAAAGTATTGCAAAATGAATAAATAGAGATTCTGACATACTTGGGAAACAGTTATCGGAGGTGGAACATCAGTGATTGAGCCCCAAAGAACATTTGCCAACAGAGCTTACAGTTTGCAACTGTTAAATATAGCACAAAGAGCCTCAAGCTACATTTGACTTTTAAATAACTGAAGAAAATACACCCTAAACAGTTTACATCACCCATTGGGGTGGAGCATCACTTTCTACACCTCTGCTTTGTACATCTAGTGCTGCAATCTTTGCATCTGTCTTAGCACATTCAGCAATCCTCTTGGCCTACATCTACAATAGCAGATACAAAGTAGAACGAAATAAAGTTAGTGAGATTCCTCTTGATCTGCTTACCTGTACATCTGAACACTTGACCAGATGAGACCACCACCACAGGTAAAAAAGGAGCATACCAGAAAGCCAGTGACCACGCTTATTCAGGGGGATCATATAAGACTTGTTGGATCTGTGATCCATTTGGAGACACGATTGAAGCCTAGAACGATCATCCAACGTGCTGAGCTCTCATCTCCAGAGGCCTGGAATGATCATCCAATGTCCTGAGCTTTCACCTTCAGATGATACTGGGCGATACTCCACTCCAATCCAAGGTCAAAAGTGAAAATGACTATAAAAGCGCCATGCGCTATGGTTTATTTAAAAGGGTATTTTGTTAAGCTGCTTCTACCATAATAGTCTAACCGTAAGGGTGAACTATACTATGTGCAAAGAAAAAGTGGGTAGACTTGGCGCTATTCCTTTAAGATTAAAAAGTGTGAATTATTCCTATTATAGCATGAATCAATCTGCTAGTGATTGGGTGACCATAAATAAATCTATCAGGGTATGGCAGCAAACAACAAAAAAAAATAAAAAATTATTTACTATCCGTGCCTAAAAATAATGTGTTCTCATCTCACTGTCAATAAACAATCAGTGTGCATATAATTCCTACAAAAAAATCATATAGAAATTAAATAAGAATACACAACCAAAAATATAAATATATAATCCGGTGCAGGTGCATAAATAAATAAATAAATAAATATATAAGTGACAATTAATGAAAGCCGCACCAAAAATAAAAAAAGTGACTTGTGCAATGATCCTTGATTTTTCACAGTAGGACAAACTTCTCCCGGTGCGCTTTTCAGTGCTCAATAATGTAATTGCCCTTACCAGAAATCCTACCCCTGTTGGGGTTGATAATCTTCCACAGTGTAAGCCCCTGTGCTGCTCTCTGGCGTTATCCTGGGAGATGCACTGATTTTAATGATGATTAAAGTGAAAAAAAAAGTGAAATATTCCTTTAAATATCATGCCCGGGGGTGTCTATAGTATGCCTGTGAAGTGGCATGTGTTTCCCGTGTTTAGAACAGTCCCTGCACAAAATTACATTTAACGGAAAAAAAGTCATTTAAAACTACTTGCGGTTTTAATGTAATATCTGGTTCCAGCAATATGGATGAAAATCATTGAGAAAAATGGCATGGGTAGCCCCCCTGCCCATTACCAGCCCCTTTGGGTCTTGTACGGATATTAAGGGGAACCCCGTACCCAAATAAAAAAAAGGAAAGGTGTGGGGCCCCCAGGCCCTATATACTCAGAACAGCAGTATACAGGCGGTGCAAACAAGACAGGGACTGTGTAGGTTTGTTGTGTTAAGTAGAATCTGTTTGTAATTTTGAACTGGTACATTTTGAAAGTGTAGCTCCAGTCAAAAAATCTATTTTTAAGCTTTTTGGAAAACATGGAAAGGGTTATCACCCCTGTATAATTTTTTTTTTCCATCCGTCTTTTTTCATCTCACTTCCTGTTGTCTCCTTCCATTTGCAAGTAGGAGACGTTTGTAAGTTGGATGTTTGAAAGTAGGGGCCTGCCCAATATGCTCTGCAGAAATGGCGGAACAAGGTGTTGGTGTTGCCACAACACTGTAAGCCCTCAAAGTGACTCTTGGTGGGCACTGGAGCGCCCTGCTGTGAACGATTATATCAAGAATTGTAATTACATGCCATTGTTGAACAGTGGTAGAAAAATTGGGCCTTTGGTGGTTGTGGTGGTGGTGCTGGTGCCACAACACTATAAGTCATCACAGTTACTCTCAGTGGGTGCAGGAACGGGCCCTGCTGTAAAATATTATATCAAGAATTGTAATTACATGCCCCTGTTAAACAGGGGCTGAAAAATTGGTCCTTAGGCACTGCTTGCTGGTGCCACAACACTGCAATCTCTCCCAGATACTCTACATAGTTACATAGTTAGTCAGGTTGAAAAAAGACACAAGTCCATCCAGTTCAACCACAAAAAAAAAATAATAATAATAATAATAATATCATACAATCCCATATACCCAATTCTATACCCACAGTTGATTCAGAGGAAGGCAAAACATCCCAGCAGAGCATGATCCATTTTGCTAAAGCAGAGGAAAAAATTCCTTCCTGATCCCCCGAGAGGCAATCGGATTTTCCCTTTATCTATAAATGTTAGTACCCAGTTATATTATGTACACTTAGGAAATAATCCAGGCCTTTCTTAAAGCAATCCATTGAGCTGGCCAGAACCACCTCTGCAGGGAGTCTATTCCACATTTTCGCAGCTCTAAGCCCACGTACACACTGTCGGAGATTTTGCCAACCAAATCCGTCGGATTTTGCCCGTCGGATTTAGTGTGATGGATTGTGTCCGAAACTGTTGCATACACATGGTCGGGCCAAGTTGGCGAAAAATCCGATCTTTCAGAACGTGATGACGTAATTTCGTTACGATGGGACTACATTCAGGCTAGTAGCCAATATCTTTGATGTAGGAATTTGATCTGAGCATGCGTGGCACTTGGTCCGATGAAAATGCTCTACACATGATCGGATTAGGTCCGTCCGGCCCAGTTGGTCGGGAAATATTTCCAACATGTTGGAAAATTGGGTCGGACGGAGATTCAGACGGAATCAGTCCGATGCATACCACACACAGTCGGATTATCTGACGACACGGTCCGATAAGACTCATTCCGACAGATTCTCCGACCGTGTGTACAAGGGCTTACTGTGAAGAAACCTTTCTGTATTTGGAGATGAAATCTCTTTTCCTCTAGACGTAAAGAGTGCCCCCTTGTCCTCTTTGTTGACTGTAAAGTGAATAACTCCAAACCAAGTTCACTATATGGACCCCTTATATATTTGTACATGTTGATCATATCCCCCCTTAATCTCCTCTAAGCAAGAGTGAATAAATTCAGTTCCTCTAATATTTCCTCATAGCATATACTCTAGTTGGAGTGCAGGAATGAGCCCTGCTGCAAAGTCTTGCATAAAAAATTGTATTACATGCCCCTGTTAACCACTTAAGCCCCGGACCAATTGTCAGCCTAAGGACCAGATGTCTTTCTACAATTTCGCACTGAACTGCTTTAACTGGTATTTGTGCGGTCATGCAATGTTGTACCCAAACGAAATTTGTGTCCTTTTCTTCTCACAAATAGAGCTTTCTTTTGATGATATTTGATTGCCTCTTTGATTTTGATTTTTTGCAATATAAATGGAAAAAGACCGAAAATTTAAAAAAAAATATATATTTTCTACTTTTTGTTATAAGAAAAATCAAATAAACTCAAATTTAGTCATAAATTTAGGCCAAAATGTATTCAGCCACATGTCTTTAGTAAAAAAAATGTCAATAAGCGTATATTTATTGGTTTGCGCAAAAGTTATAGCGTCTACAAACTAGAGTACATTTTCTGGAATTTACACAGCTTTTAATTTATGACTGCCTATCTCATTTCAACAACAAAAAAAAAGATTGATCTGTGGGTATGCCCACCATTAGAATACCTCCCTTCATCCACCCACTTCTAATGATGGTCATACATGCACCATTTTTATATGCGAAGCATGGGGACATCCTCCCACAAAAAAAGTTATGCCGCGTACACACGGTCAAACTTTTCCACGAGCAAGCCCTCCGTCGTAATTTCGACCATATGTACGTGGCATTAGGAGCAAAATCGCTTCTCGGCCCCTGCTGCCCCCATGCTTTGGCATATATGCTCTTTTTTTTTTTTTAACTGTGATGGTGAAATCACCTCCTACAGCGCTGGAGTCACGGCTTTATATATCGTGGGAGCAAACGCTGTTGCTGTCAAGATAAATAAATCCATGCTGCAACTGAATGGCGTACCTGCTAAGCAAATTATGGTTAACATTAAAACAAAGTAACATTACAGTATAACAGTAAAACCTTACCATACCATACCTGCAAAGCAAATACCAAAAAAAAAACATAGTAAAAAATAAAACATTTTTTAACGCAACCTGTGCCTAAAATATATATATGCCGAAGCATGGGGGCATCCTCCCACAAAAAAGTTATGCCGCGTACACACGGTCAAACTTTTCCATGGGCAAGCCCTCTGTCGGAATTTCGACCGTATGTACGTGGCATTAGGAGCAAAAATCACTCCTCCGCCTCTGCTGCCCCCATGCTTCAGCATATATGCTCTTTTTTTTTAAACTGTGGTGGTGAAATCACCTCCTACAGCACTGGAGTCAAAGCTTTATGTATCGTGGGAGCAAACGCTGTTGCTGTCAAGATAAATAAATCCGCGCTGCAGCTGAATGGCACACCTGAAAACAAAAAAATTGTTAACAATAAAACACAGTAAACAGTAAAGTATACAAAAAAATTACATACCTGAAAAGCAAGCATGATAAAACATAATAAAATATTGCAGAATAGAATGCAGTAAAAAAGAGCAACAATAGAGAGAGAACAGAGAGAGAGATAGAGAACAATAAAACGACAACTATTTTTGTTTTTTATATTTTCCATTTTTTTGTGTTTTTTTTTTACGTTTTTTTTTTACACTTTTTTTGTAACTGTAACAACTGTAACCGTTCGGGTCTCTCAAAATGCGATGGCATCTTGGGAGACCCTGTGTAAGTGCATCCGAAATGCTGTACCCTACGCTAAAACTTCACTAGTGTGTGGTAGTGTTCAAAACATTCACCGATGCAAAGACCAGGATTGCCAGGACAGCGTGGACAATAATAACGGGTTTCACACCTATATCCGCGCTTGGTACAGACACATCTTCTTTGGGGGGCTCATTGGGTAGGGGTACTCTCGAGGACATACTGAAAATGCCTCTCATGCAGCCGGCTTACTGCATTTGGTTGGGAATGGTGAGGTGCAGAACCGTCTGGACACAGAAGGTCTGTACCAATCTCTTTCTGGAATAAAAGAAAGGATAAAGTCCTGCCTGAAGCTCTGTATAGCACATGAGCGTTCAGCAAAGCCAATTGAAATAAGTAAACAGACACTTTTTTGTAACAGTGTCTGGCCTTACGGGCAACTAGATACGGCACCAACAACTGGTCATTGAGGTCCACCCTTCCCATATTTTGGTTATATTCGTGGACACAGAGGGGTTTCTCCACAACACCAGTCGTCATATGAATTTGGACTGTCGTGTCTGCATGAAGGGAAGTAAGAACGAAAACATTCTTATTATCCCTCCACTTCATAGCGAGCAAGTTATTACACTGCAAGCAGGCTCTCTCCCCCAGCCTAAGACGGGGATCCCTGGGGAAAGCCCCGGCGATTAGGTTGCACAGTGCCACATGCTCCAATCTGCTGATCAAACGACTAAACAGTGGCACACTCATGTAATAATCATCCACGTACAAGTGGTACCCATTTCCGAATAAGGGTGACACCAAGTTCCACACTATCTTGCCAGCGCTTCCTATGTAATCTGGGCAGTTTTCCGGCTCTACGTAACTATCTTTTCCCTCATAAACCGTAAAGCTCCATGTATAGCCTGTTGCCCTGTCACCGAACTTATAGAGCTTGACCCCGTATCTGGCACGCTTGTTGGGAATGTACTGTTTGAATGACAAGCGGCCAGTAAATTTAATCAGGGACTCATCAACGCAGACAACATGATGGGGAATAAACAAGGCTGCAAAACGTTGAAGTGGCTTATGAGGGGCCGAATTTTGTAGAGCCGATCGTATTCAGGGTCTCCACGAGGACGACAAAGTTCATTGTCGTTGAAGTGCAAGAACCGCAAGATCTGCTAGTATCGTTTCCTGGACATGGAGTTAGAGAACACGGGCATATGGTCAGTCGGATGCTTGCACCAATACATTCGCAACGTCATGAATTTATGTGTGCCCATGTTAAGGAAAAGGCCCAGAAAGGTCTTAAATTCGGAAACCGTAATTGGTTTCCAATCTCTGGCAAGGGAAGGCAACTGGGGATTAGTGGCGATGTGTTGACCAGCATATAAATTAGTTTGGTCCACAATAGATCTATAGAGATCTTCCGTGAAAAACAGCGAATAAAAATCAAGTGGCATAAAATCAGCTGTTTCCACCTGAATACCGGGTTGGCCAGTGAATGGGGGAAGTACGGGTTCTGCAGAAGTGGTGGGCACCCAATCAGGATTGGCGAATTCTGCAGGAAGGGCACTATGGGAACGACAGGCCTGCCTTTGTCTTCTTCTTGGTGGCAGCGGAACACTACTTGTGCTTGCCACCTCGCCAGCTTGAACTGCAGTCATGGAACTCGCCACGTCACCACGTGTTACTGCAGTGCTGGATGTACGTCCAGGGTGTACTAGGCCGCTGGTGCTTGCCAGTTCACCAGAAGGATGAGCGGCACTAGTACTGGCTCTCTGCTCCATACAAGGGACCTGCGGTTCTTGCACCTCAACAACCTCAGAAGATCAAGGTTGGGTACGCCTGATCTTAGCAGGGACCTCACCTTCATCGTCAGAGCTATCTGTCATAGAGCTGCTGTCCTCTACAGGATCGTATTCTGAGCCTGAATCTGACAGATGAGTGACTTCCTCTTCACTATCTGTCATGCTCAGAAACGTGTAGGCCTCTTCACTAGTGTACCTTCGCTTTGCCATTTTGGGCTCTAAATTTAGTGGTACACAAGTAAGATTCACAGGTAAAAAAGCACCTAGGCTGTCAGCGACTGTATAAAACACTACCAAAAAACTGTTAGCGATTGCAGGGATCAGGCCTGACTCTGCGAACGCTGCAGTTATGTGTGTTGTGTTTTGTAAGTGACAGTGATTGATCGATACTGCATTTGAGTGAGCTGGGCAGAGGGGAAAAAGGCAGGTGCTAGCAGGTATCTGGACTGATCCCGCTAACAATGCATTTTTTGGAACCCTAAACTGCTGGGGACGCTAGTATAGATCTGATCAGATCAGATATTGATCTGTTCAGATACTATACCACTAAGGGAGGTGTATGCTTTGCGCATGGGTGTTAGCGGTACTGGCACTAACCTGACGCTGCCTGGGGCGACGCAGACCCTATCTGACCCTAAAACCTAATTGATATCACCCGCCGGGTGATCAGGGGGTTAAACCTTTATTGGGTAATAAATGGCGGGTGCCCTGATGCTATAAAAAGCAGACTAACTAACCAGTGTCACCCGTAACACTTATGCGATGATCACTGGTGAAAGGGTTAACTAGGGGCAATCAGGGGGTTAAAACCTTTATTACGTAGTATATGGGGGTACCTGACGCTATATAAAAACCTGACGGGGAACCTAAATATCGAAATAACTAACTGGCTAACCAGCGTCACCAGTGACACTTATAAGGTGATCCCTGATGAATCGGTTAATTCTAGGGGCAATCAGGGGGTTAAAATCTTTATTAGTTTGTACATAGGGGTACCTAACGCTATAAAAACCTGGCGTAAACCTAAAAAATAACTAGCTACCTAGCGGCACCAGTGACACTAATGCAGCGATCAGAAAAACGATCGCTTAGTGACACTGGCAAAAGGAGGTGAAAGGGTTACCTGGGGGCAATCAATGGGTTAAACCTTTATTAGAGGGGTAGGGGGCTACCCTGGACCTAAAGGGGCCTAACACTAACTGCCCTGACACTTTTTACAGTCACAACTGACACTAAATGCAGTGATCAGTAAATAAATGATCACTGCAATCAGTGACACTGTGGCTGGGGGGGGGGGGACAGGGGGTGATTTGGGGGTGACTGGGGTGAAAAGCATGCCTATGTGTACCTACGTGTCAGTGTAGTGTTGGTGCACTTACTTGGATGTCTTCTCTCCTCGCCGCCCGGTCAAAAAGACTGCCACAAGGAGAGTGACATCACGTCCTCCTGCCTGTGTTTACACTACACAGGCAGGGAAAGCTTCTCATTCGCCAGGAGCAAGGGGATGGCCAGAAACCAATGGCCGTCCCCTCATCCCGGATCGTTACTGAAGCAAAATTGACCACCACAGCCAGCGGGAGGGGATCCGATCGGACCCCCCACCCGCTGGAAGGTAGGCACGTACAGGTACGTGCTTGTGCCAGTCCGTGCCATTGTGCTGACGTATATGTACATGCGGTGGTCCTTAACCGGTTAAACAGGGGCTGAAAAATTGGGCCTTAGGTACTGCTTGCTGGTGCCACAACACTGCAAACTCTCCCAGATACTCTATTTGGAGTGCAGGAATGAGCCCTGCTGCAAAGCATTGCTTCAAAAATTGTATTACATGCCCCTGTTAAACAGGGGCTGAAAAATTGGGCCTATACACTGCAACCTCTACCATATACTCTAGTTGGAGTGCAGGAATGAGCTCTGCTGTAAAGCATTGCATCAAAAAATTTAATTACACACCCCTGTTAAACAGAGGCTCCAAAATTGGGCCTTAGGCACTGGTGCTGGTGCCACGACACTGCAACCTCTCCCATATACTCTAGTTTTGGTGCAGGAATAAGCCCTGCTGCAAAGCATTGCATCAAAAATTGTAATTACACACCCCTGTTAAACAGGGGCTCAAAAATTGGGCCTTAGGCACTGATGCCATGACACTGCAACCTCTCCCATATACTCTATTTGGAGTGCAGGAATGAGCCCTACTGCAAAGCATTGCATCAAAGCGGTCAGTAAATTTAATCAGGGACTCATCAACGCAGACAACTTGATGGGCAATAAACAAGGCTGCAAAACGTTGGTTGAAGATTTTTATGAGGGGCCGAATTGTGTAGAGCCGATCGTATTCAGGGTCTCCACGAGGATAACAAAGTTCATTGTCATTGAAGTGCAAGAACCGCAAGATCCGTCAACATAACAGGACAGTCACTCAGCATCAGCATAGGCAGTCTTGAAGGGATGTGATATTTCCAAAAAAATTATTCGGTTACATCAGCTTCAGGTGCTTGGTAGCTGGTGGTGATCCAAGACTGATTCATCTTTATGAAGGTCAGTCGATCAACTGAGTCGGTGGACAGGCGCACCCTGTGATCGGTTACAAAGCCACCAGCAGCACTGAAGGTGGGTTCCAAAAGAACATTGGATGCAGGACAGGCCAGTATCTCAATTGCATACTGTGCAAGCTCTGGCCAGTGATCCATCCTCAAGACCCAGTAAGTCAGAGGATTTTCGGTGGGAAAAGTGTCCAAATCTGACCTTGCCCCTAGGTATTCCTGCACCATGTAAATCAGACGTTGGCGATGGTTGCTGGAACCGATCATACCTTGGGGCTGCGGACTAAAAAATTGTCTGAACGCATCGGCCAGGCGGCCAGCTTCTCCACCTCTCATTCTGACCGAAGCCTCAGCAACACGTTGTCCAGGACCAGGAGTTTGTAACCTCCCAGTCTCTGGGAACACATTGCACAGACCTTTCTGCAAGGCCTCCCGGAGATGTCTCATCCTCTGCTCCCTCTGCGATGGCAAGATAAGGTCGGCAACCTTACCCTTGTACCGTGGATCAAGGAGAGTGGCCAGCCAGTAATGGTCCCTTCTCTTGATCCAAAGAATACGAGGATCCTTCCGCAGGCTTTGCAGGATCAGGGAGGCCATGCAGCATAGGTTAGTTGAGGCATTCTGTCCAGAGTCCTCTGGGTCATTAAGGACAACATGATCCGCAGCCACCTCCTCCCAGCCACGTAGAAGTCTATGGGTTTATTGGAACTGTAAATCATCCCTACAAGACTGCTGCTGCTGATGCTGAGTGCCAGGCTCCACCTTCATGCTAACACAATCCTCCTCCTCTTCCTTGTTCTCTTCCTGTGTGATGGGTGGGACAGCAGGAACACTGTCTGGATAAAGGGGGCCTTGAGAGGCAAGGAAGTCCTCCTCTTCCTGCCTCTGTATTGCCTCAAGTGCCCTGTCCACGCAGCGTATGCTCCAACAGGTGGACAAGAGGTACAGTGTTGCTCAGCGTTTAGTATCAGTGTCCATGCTCTGTATTGAATTCTCAGCACAGTAATTAGACATATCAATTCTGTGTTAAGCATTCAGCTTTCAGTGTGCAATAGTACTTAGCAACATCCTTTCAGTGTTGAATATTTAATATTCAGCACTCAGCGCTACGCTCATTGATAGTATAATTTCCCAGTATTTAGTTCAACACACAATATTTATATCTGTACCTATTCCAATTCTCAGATTTCAGCAACACATTCAGCATTTAGCAGAGAATTCAACAGTTCAAACAATTTAAGCTGTTTGTATTGCCAGCAGGTTTTTACCTATATAGATCTTTACTGTGGGTTCACCTGGATTTGTCTCTTGACCTGTATATTACCTGTATAGGTCTTCACTGAGGGTTAACCGGGAGTTGTCTCTTAACATGAGAGAACCTTAAGTAAATTCACAGAGTTTCACCTCTCAGCCTGAGCCCCAGGTCCCTACCCTCAGTCCAACGACCCCACAGGTAAACACAAATGTTTGTTTTATAACAGGTCTCCTGGCTGATCCATTAAAAAAAAAAAATTCCTCACGCTACTGCCTTCCTCTAGCTGAGTATCATCATCAGAGCCTTCAAAACACTGGGCATTCTCCTGGAGCATGTAACCAACAATGTGCTCAAACAGTTCGGGGGACTCCTCAGGAGGACATGGTGGGTCTAGGGAAGGAGTGACTGATGATGACATTGAGACAAGGGAAAAGGATACGTTGGCAGCTGCTTTGCTAGTACCCTGAGTCTGGGTAAGAGAGGATGAAGAGGATGAAGAGGTCTTGGTCATCCACTCTACCAATTCTTCGGCATGATGTGGCTCAACACTTCCAGCTGGCGAAAATAAGGACAATCGTGTCCCATGGCCACGTGCTAATGACAATGCACCGCGTCCATGACCAGCACTGTTGTCTCTAGACACAGAGCCTGCTTGCCCTCTTTTATTGGCTCGTGACTGTCTGCCTCTCCTTGTTGGCCTTCCAGACATAGTAATGGCCTTCAGGGAGATGGGAAAACCAGCAATTGGGTAGTGTATATTGTGCTGGAGGCACACAACACCCACTAACTCCTGCAGATGGCTGTATTAGAGAACACCAGCAATAAAGGGTAGATACAGGTATATACTGTGCTGGAGGCACACAACACTCACTAACTCCTGCAGATGGCTGTATTAGAGAACACCAGCAATAAAGGTTAGATACAGGTGTATACTGTGCTGGAGGCACACAACACCCACTAACTCCTGCAGATGCCTTTTTTATAGAACACCAGCAATAAAGGGTAGATAAAGGTGTATACTGTGCTGGAGGCACACAACACCCACTAACAACTCCTGCAGATGGCTCTATTAGAGAACAGCAATAAAGGGTAGATACTGGTTAGGGATGAGCTTCGAGTTCGAGTCGAAATCATGTTCTACTCGAACATTGCCTGTTCGCCTGTTCAGCGAACAGTGAACAATTTGGGGTGTTCGCAGCAAATTCGAAAAGCCGGAACACCCTATACAAGTCTATGGGAGAAATCTAAAGTGCTCATTTTAAAGGGTAATATGCAGGTTACTGTCCTAAAAAGTGTTTGGGGACCTGGGTCCTGCCCCAGGGGACATGGATCAATGCAAAAAAAAGTTTTAAAAACGGCCGTTTTTTCAGGAGCAGTGATTTTAATAATGATTAAAGTGAAACAATAAAAGTGTAATATTCCTTTAAATTTCGTAGCTGGGGGGTATCTATAGTATGCCTGTGAAGGGGCGCATGTTTCTGGTGCTTAGAACTGTCGCTGCACAAAGTGTCATTTGTGCAGGAAAAAAAGTCTTTTAAAATCACTTGCGGCTAAATTGTCGGGTCTCCGTAATACAGAGAACACTCAATGAGTGTTCTCTGTATTAGCCGACAATTCATTCATTCATTGATTAAAAAAAAAAAAAAAGCGTGGGGGTTCCCCTAAATTCAATCAAAAGGCCCTTCAGGTCTGACATGGATAGTAAGGGGAACCCCGTGTCAAATTTAAAAAAAAATTGACGTGGGGGTCCCCCCAAATATCCATACCAGACCCTTCAGGTCTGATATGGATATTAAGGGGAACCCCGCATCAAATTTAAAAAAAAAATTGACGTGGGGGTCCCCCTAAATATCCATACCAGACCCTTTATCCGAGCACGCAACCTGGCAGGCCGCAGGAAAAGAGGGGGGGACGAGAGAGCGGCCCCCCCTCCCTCCTGAACCGTACCAGGCCACATACCCTCAACATTGGGAGGATGCTTTGGGGGTCTGTGACCCCTCAAAGCACCTTGTCCCCATGTTGATAAGGACAAGGGCCTCATCCTCACAACCCTGGCCGTTGGTTGTGAGGGTCTGCGGGCGGGGGCTTATCAGAATCTGGAAGCCCCCTTTAACAAGGGGACCCCCAGATCCCGGCCCCCCCCTGTTTGAAATGGTAAGGGGGTACAAAAGTACCCCTACCATTTCACAAAGAAAGTGTCAAAATGGTTAAATAAGACAAACACACTTTTGAAAAATTCCTTTATTAAAAATAAAAAAAATAAAAAAAAAATTCCAGCGGTGCTAATCCACTCTTGCTATCCAGCGACGGGTCTCCGGGGTCCAGCGATGGATGATCATATCCAGCGACGGGGGATCTCTCAGTCCAGCGCTGTCCATACCTCCTTCTTCTGTCTCCACTGCGGAGACACTGCAGAGAGCCGAGCGCTGACATTTCTTATATTGGGAGGGCGGAGCCACCCGTCACCTGACCCCGCCCCTCTGACGCAGGAGAGGGAAGCCAGGGGTTCCCCAGTGACGTGTGGGTGACCCCGCCCCCTCTGATGTAACGCAGGTTTCTGTTACATCAGAGGGGGCGGGGTCACCCACACGTCACTGGGGAACCCCTGGCTTCCCTCTCCTGCGTCAGAGGGGCGGGGTCAGGTGACGGGTGGCCCCGCCCTCCCAATATAAGAAATGTCAGCGCTCGGCTCTCTGCAGTGTCTCCGCAGTGGAGACAGAAGAAGGAGGTATGGACAGCGCTGGACTGAGAGATCCCCGTCGCTGGATATGATCATCCATCGCTGGACCCCGGAGACCCGTCGCTGGATAGCAAGAGTGGATTAGCACCGCTGGAATTTTTTTTTATTTTTTTTATTTTTAATAAAGGAATTTTTCAAAAGTGTGTTTGTCTTATTTAACCATTTTGACACTTTCTTTGTGAAATGGTAGGGGTACTTTTGTACCCCCTTACCATTTCAAACAGGGGGGGGCCGGGATCTGGGGGTCCCCTTGTTAAAGGGGGCTTCCAGATTCTGATAAGCCCCCCGCCCGCAGACCCTCACAACCAACGGCCAGGGTTGTGAGGATGAGGCCCTTGTCCTTATCAACATGGGGACAAGGTGCTTTGAGGGGTCACAGACCCCCAAAGCATCCTCCCAATGTTGAGGGTATGTGGCCTGGTACGGTTCAGGAGGGAGGGGGGGCCGCTCTCTCGTCCCCCCCTCTTTTCCTGCGGCCTGCCAGGTTGCGTGCTCGGATAAAGGGTCTGGTATGGATATTTAGGGGGACCCCCACGTCAATTTTTTTTTTAAATTTGATGCGGGGTTCCCCTTAATATCCATATCAGACCTGAAGGGTCTGGTATGGATATTTGGGGGGACCCCCACGTCAATTTTTTTTTTAAATTTGACACGGGGTTCCCCTTAATATCCATGTCAGACCTGAAGGGCCTTTTGATTGAATTTAGGGGAACCCCCACGCTTTTTTTTTTTTTTTTTTTTTTTAATCAATGAATGAATGAATTGTCGGCTAATACAGAGAACACTCATTGAGTGTTCTCTATATTACGGAGACCCGACAATTTAGCCGCAAGTGATTTTAAAAGACTTTTTTTCCTGCACAAATGACACTTTGTGCAGCGACAGTTCTAAGCACCAGAAACATGCGCCCCTTCACAGGCATACTATAGATACCCCCCAGCTACGAAATTTAAAGGAATATTACACTTTTATTGTTTCACTTTAATCATTATTAAAATCACTGCTCCTGAAAAAACGGCCGTTTTTAAAACTTTTTTTTGCATTGATCCATGTCCCCTGGGGCAGGACCCAGGTCCCCAAACACTTTTTAGCACAGTAACTTTCATATTACCCTTTAAAATGAGCACTTTAGATTGTGAACGTTCGAGTCCCATAGACTTTAATAGGGTTCTAAAGTTCACACGAAGTTTAGGTCTGTTCGCAGGTTCTGGTGCGAACCGAACAGGGGGGTGTTCGGCTCATCCCTAATACTGGTGTATACTGCGCTGGAGGCACACAACACCCACTAACTCCTGCAGATGTCTCTATTAGAGAACAGCAATAAAGGGTAGATACAGGTGTATACTGCACTGGAGGCACACAACACCCACTAATTCCTGCAGATGGCTCTATTAGAGAACAGCAATAAAGGGTAGATACAGGTGCATACTGCGCTGGAGACACAGAACACCCACTAACTCCTGCAGATGCCGGAACACTACACAAGGCCACCGCGCTGGAGGCCTTATATAGTGTGGGGCGTGTACTAAACACCCTGAGCTATAATTGGCCACAGGCATCCTGCCTGGGGCCAATTATGGCTCTTCTCGCTGCCTGCGCTGTAATTGGCCAAGCATGCGGGGTCACAGCACATGCTTGGCCAATCATGAGCCAGAAATGCACTGCGATGGCGCAGTGCATTGTGGGCCGTGAACGCCACATGAATTTGGCGTGAACGGCCCACAGAGTTATGGCTTCGCCGAACGGGTGAACAGCCGGTGTTCAAGTCGAACATGCGTTCGACTCGAACACCAAGCTCATCCCTAGCGGTGGTCTCACATGGTCAAGTGTTCTTATTTCACTATTTATGAATGATTCACTTTAATATGCACCGAGATTCCTTATGAACGGATGTCACTTATTTAAATATATCATCATATGAATATTTTTTTGCATTATTGATATACTGGACTTTTTTTTCCAATTAATTATCATCATTGATTTGTACAGTTCAATATTTTGGATTTTTGCACAAATGCACTTTAATATGTCAGCTATATTAATTATAACTTTGTATTATCATTAGTTCATTTCAATAGCGCTGCACTTTTTTGTTATATATTTTCTTTTTGCCTACTATCTGGGTTATAGTGTATAGCTGCTGTATGTTATTATGGCTCATTTTTAGCGCAGATATTTCTTTTATTTTTTGCCTGTACGTCCACTGAGCTAAAAATTTCAGACCAAAGTCCACAGGGCGGCACAGTGGTGTAGTGGTTAGCACTCTCGCCTAGCGGTAAAAAGGGTTGCTGGTTCAAATCCCAACCACGACACTGCCTGGAGTTTGCATGCTCTCCCTGTGCCTGCATGGGTTTCCTCCCACACTCCAAAGACATGCAGGTAGGTCAATTGGCTTCTGTCCAAAAAAAATAGGCCCTAGTATATGAATAGAGACCTTGGATTGTTGGCTCCTTGAGAGTAAGGACATGAGTGTGCAATGTACAGGGATAGGGACAATTGTAGACACTCACTCAGGTTGAACTGGATGGGCTGGTGTCTTTATTCAACCTTTGCTAACTATGTAACTGCAAACCCACCACTAAAGTGGTTTTAGAACCAAAAATTTAATATATTATAGCTTACCAATCATTAGATGTGGTCGCTGCGTTTTTTTTAAGGCTTTTTTTCCCTCTGTTTTCACCTGGTGATCTGGCCAGAAACACACCCCCTACATTTGTTTAACCCTATTCTGTATAAAGGAGCACAGGGGCACTATTGAACAGCAGCATTGCCAGTCTGGGGCAGGGGGGGTGTTAGATGTTCTAGAAGATTTAGATACACTAAAAAACTAAAGCCAAAATCCAGACAGCAGTTGTTATTTTTTTTTAATAAATAAAAGCTGACCATTGTGAGCACCACTGTCAGTGGTAAATTGTTTGTCTCAACGCACTAACTGCTTCATCTACAGGAGAGCTTGTTCTTTTAAAAAATAACAGATTTACTGGAAGGATAACCAGGTAAAAATAAAGGAAAGAAAACATAAAAAAGAAAATTAATGCAGCCACTACATCTAAAAATTGGTAGTGCAACATAAAATATGTTTTCTTTTGGGTTTTAATACCACTTTAAGCAGTGACAAAGTGCATCAGGACCCATATCCACAATTCCAATGTGCAGTCGCTATATTCAGAAGGGCCAAACTCCTAACCTTTATGACAGAATCCTTCTTCAACCTTCAAATATATAGTGAATACTTGAAACAGTACTCCCCATTAAGCATTATCAATCTTTGTACATTCTTCTGAAAGTTATATTTAATCTTTAATGTAAGCCATTTTAATCTCAGTCATTTTAGATGTATATAATAATTCCATCACTGCCTGGTTTGAAATATAAAAGGATATCAAAGCTATTGACTTTATGGCCCAAGGCTATAGTATAAGGTGGGGTTTAAGATCATTAAATGTGTTAACTGAAATATTTAAAAGCTTTTCCTAGCTAAATTCTTATGTGCCTAACCCTCTTTAAGTACCTAACAATTAAAGCTTGTCAGATCAGTTGGCAGTATAAACAGCCTCCAGCTGTACAGTACTGATATGTAAATATGGAAAATGAAAAGTTACTCTACAAATTCTTAAAAAAATAACATTACACATACACAAATACAAATACACACACGACAGTGTGAATTTTAAAGAGATACTGCAAAAGTACATTAAAAAGCAATGAAATGTACATAAATAAATTGACATAGCATGATTAGATGCACACAGTAAAACACAAGCCAATTATATACAAAAAAAGAAAGAAAGGGAGGAGGGAGGAGTCTAATAATGGTGCTGCTGTGCCGCAAGCCGTAAGGATCCCCTGAGCTCTCTCCCTGCCTATAGGGAGATGGAGGGAGAAAGTGCTTGAAGTCGGCCTCCCCTCCCCCTGTTCCCCCATGCCCCCATACCTCTGCTGTCTTGCATCGCACTGGCCGGTTATCCCCCCTTGCTTCTGGAGTGGAGGAGTGTGTGGGGTTGCGGTGATGTGGGCCAGCGTGGCTGTGCTGTGCTTGGAGCCCGGGCACTTGCGGGGGACAAGAAGGAGCCGGAGGAATCCCGCCCCCCGTCTGTGGCTGCGGCTGGGAGACGTTGAGAGACTGCCGGAGAGGCGCCCTCCGGAGGGGACGGAGAGGTGCGAGTCGCTCCAAAGGGAGAGGAGTCAGGTCGGCGGGAGTGAAGAGGAGAGAAGCCCCCCCACATTGCCCTGAGTTTTCAAGAGATAAGTGCATTTTTATGTGCTTGATACATGTAGAGGAACAAGAGAGACTGTAAAATACTGAATATGGGCAAGTAAATAAATAAACCTGTCTTAGATTCTCAGTCAAGGAAAAACAGCTAGAGTGAAGAAAAGAGCGAAGAAAGGGAGAAGAGAAAAGAGAAGGAGAAGGAGGAAAGGGGGTAGAAAAGGAAAAAAATATGTAAGAACTGAATATATGGAATGACATCCATGGAAATTTGTTTGCAGATATAGATGGAGATGTATATGTTGGACTTATATACTGCATAATACAAGATAAGTAATGACTGTCCCCTCATAGTCTACAGCTACAGCTAAAATCACAGATCATATTAGCGTGCGTGGTTGAATAGATTGGCACAAGGACAGTGTCAGTGCGGGTGTGTTGTTTGTTTCTCCCCCCTCCTTCACCAATGCGAGGTAAAAAACAACAAGAGGCGGTGGAGCAGTTGCTATATCGCCACAATCTAGCCTAAGCCCCGGCCCTATGAGCAAGTATTTAACACAAGGAGAGGGAGAGGGAGAAAGACAACAGACTGCAAAAGGGGCGACAAATAGAATCCAAGGAAAAAAGGAGAAGAAGAAGAAAAAGGGACAGAATAAAACTACAGAGATAACTAGTATACTTTTAGAACCCTGAATAGAACAAGACATGGAAGTGGTTGTGGAGGGGGGTATTAGAAGGCTGGAGGAACAACAGGCTGCTCAGCTCCCAACCAGAACCGATATGGAAAAAAATTTTGCAGCGCTGGAAAATTCTTTGAAGGCAGAAATGGCAACAATTCATAAGGACTTGGGCCATATGCTCTCAAGAATTGAAGAGATGGAGACAAAAGTTGAGTCCCACATAAGAACAATAAAAGAGTTGAAGGGATAAATAAATTAATATTTAAAAAAAAGAACAACAGGAGCAAGCCTATAGCAGGGGTGTCCAAACTTTTTTCAAAGAGGGCTGGATTTGATGAAGTGAACATGCGCGAGGGCCGACCATTTTGCCTGACATTCTTTGAATCGTTAAAATTCGGTCTAAGTGTGTTCGTTCGAGCTCTAATACACTGCCCAACAAGAATTCTCTTGCCTTTGTGGCTGTGTGTGGGAAGAAATGAGCTTGGGCGTATTTGTACATACTGTATTAATTGGCGTATAACACACACCTTCACTTTAAGAGGGAAGTTTCAGGAAAAAAAAATGTTTAAATAAAGAACTGTGAAGCAAAATAATGGTCAGTGCAAACCAATGCAGCCTAATCAGTGCACATCTGCAGACCCACCTTTGCCAGGAACACACCCACCACAGCCAGGAATGCCCCCACCATAGCCAGGAATGCCCCCCCATAGCCAGGAATGCCCCCCCCCATAGCCAGGAATGCCCCCCCATAGCAAGGAATGCCCCCACCATAGCCAGGAATGCCCCCACCATAGCCAGGAATTCCCCCACCATAGCCAGGAATTCCCCCACCATTGCCAGGGACACAGCACCATTGCCAGGGACACAGCACCATTGCCAGGGACACAGCACCATTGCCAGGGACACAGCACCATTGCCTGGGACACAGCACCATTGCCAGGAATGCCTCCCCAAATGCCTCACCATTGCCAGGAATGCCTCCCCAAATGCCTCACCATTGCCAGGAATGCCTCCCCAAATGCCTCACCATTGCCAGGAATGCAGCACCATTGCCAGGAATGACTCACCATTGCCAGGGACGCAGCACCATTGCCAGGGACGCAGCACCATTGCCAGGAATGCCTCCCCAAATGCATCACCATTGCCAGGAATGACTCACCATTGCCAGGGACGCAGCACCATTGCCAGGGACGCAGCACCATTGCCAGGGACGCAGCACCATTGCCAGGAATGCCTCCCCAAATGCCTCCCCATTGCCAGGAATGCCTCCCCAAATGCCTCACCATTGCCAGGAATGCAGCACCATTGCCAGGAATGCAGCACCATTGCCAGGAATGCAGCACCATTGCCAGGAATGACTCACCATTGCCAGGAATGCAGCACCATTGCCAGGAATGACTCACCATTGCCAGGAATGACTCACCATTGCCAGGAACGCAGCACCATTGCCAGGAACGCAGCACCATTGCCAGGAACACAGCACCATTGCCAGGAACACAGCACCATTGCCAGGAACACAGCACCATTGCCAGGAATGCACTGACAAGCGCCAAAGGAGAATCTCCTGTTTACACGGCGGCTTTTTTAATAGAAAGTCCCGCCTCCTTTGATGGACAGAAAAGTCGTCCAATGGCAGTGCAGGAGAAGGACTTCCTATTACAGAGGCCGCCCGTAAACAGTAAATTCTCCTGTGTACGGCGCTCGGTCCTGTCCTCCCTGTACCTTCCGAAGCATATATATCAGGGGTAATGAATTAAAATTAAAGGAGGTCCGGTCACCAAAATTTTCTTTGGGCCGAGGTCCGAATCTCAAGTCTGTGCTACGACTCAGAAATACAGTGGTGTGAAAAAGTGTTTGCCCCCTTCCTCATTTCCTGTTCCTTTGCATGTTTGTCACACTTAAGTGTTTCGGAACATCAAACCAATTTAAACAATAGTCAAGGACAACACAAGTAAACACAAAATGCAATTTGTAAATGAAGGTGTTTATTATTAAATGTGAAAAAAAATCCAAACCATCATGGCCCTGTGTGAAAAAGTGATTGCCCCCTTGTTAAAACATACTATAACTGTGGTTGTCCACACCTGAGTTCAATTTCTCTAGCCACACCCAGGCCTGATTATTGCCACACCTGTTCACAATCAAGGCATCACTTAAATAGGAGCTGCTTGACACACTAAGGTCCACCAGAAGATCCTTAAAAGCTACACATCATGCCGAGACCCAAAGAAATTCAGGAACAATTGAGAAAGAAAGTAATTGAGATCTATCAGTCTGAAAAGGGTTATAAAGCCATTTCCAAAGCTTTGGGAATCCAGCGAACCACAATGAGAGCCATTATCCACAAATGGCGAAGACATGGAACAGTGGTGAACCTTCCCAGGAGTGGCCGGCCGCCCAAAATTACCCCAAGAGCGCAGCGACGACTCATCCAAGAGGTCACAAAAGACCCCACAACAACGTCCAAGGAACTGCAGGCCTCACTTGCCTCAGTTAAGGTCAGCGTTCATGCCTCCACCATCAGGAAAAGACTGGGCAAAAATGGCCTGCATGGCAGAGTTCCAAGGAGAAAACCACTGATGAGCAAAAAGAACATCAAAGCTCGTCTCAATTTCTCCACAACACATCTTGATGATCCCCAAGACTTTTGGGACAACATTCTGTGGACCGATGAGACAAAAGTGGAACTCTTTGGAAGGTGTGTGTCCAAGTATATCTGGCGTAGAAGGAACACTGCATTTCATAAAAAGAACATTATACCAACAGTAAAATATGGTGGTGGTAGTGTGATGGTCTGGGGCTGTTTTGCTGCTTCAGGACCTGGAAGACTTGCCGTGATAAAAGGAACTATGAATTCTGCTGTCTACCAAGAGATCCTGAAGGAGAATGTCCGACCATCTGTTCGTGTACTCAAGCTGAAACGAACTTGGGTTCTGCAGCAGGACAATGATCCTAAACACACCAGCAAGTCCACCACCGAATGGCTGAAGAAAAACAAAATGAAGACTTTGGAGTGTCCTAGCCAAAGTCCTGACCTGAATCCTATTGAGATGTTGTGGTATGACCTTAAAAAGGCCGTTCATGCTCGAAAACCCTCTAATGTACCTGAATTAGGACAATTCTGCAAAGATGAGTGGGCCACAATTCCTCCAGGACGCTGTAAAAGCCTCATTGCACGTTATCGCAAACGCTTGGTTGCAGTTGTTGCTGCTAAGGGTGGCCCAACCAGTTATTAGGTTTAGGGGGCAATCACTTTTTCACACAGGGCCATGATGGTTTGGATTTTTTTTCACCTTTAATAATAAACACCTTCATTTACAAATTGCATTTTGTGTTTACTTGTGTTGTCCTTGACTATTGTTTAAATTGGTTTGATGTTCCGAAACACTTAAGTGTGACAAACATGCAAAGGAACAGGAAATGAGGAAGGGGGCAAACACTTTTTAACACCACTGTATTGTAGTAACTGTATATCTATCAAAAACATGAGAAATGTACAATTTCCTTAGCATTTCAACAATATTTATTGTCAAGTTACATCTGGTGATCCCAGATCAAGTTAAATCTGGTGTCCCCATCACAGTGCCTCTTTAAATCAGGTGTCCCCATCACAGTGCCCCTTTACATCAGGTGTCCCCATCACAGTGCTTCTTTAAATCAGGTGTCCCCATCACAGTGCCCCTTTAAATCAGGTGTCCCCATCACAGTGCCCCTTTAAATCAGGTGTCCCCATCACAGTGCCCCTTTAAATCTGGTGTCCCCATCACAGTGCCCCTTTACATCAGGTGTCCCCATCACAGTGCCCCTTTACATCAGGTGTCCCCATCACAGTGCCCCTTTACATCAGGTGTCCCCATCACAGTGCCCCTTTACATCAGGTGTCCCCATCACAGTGCCCCTTTAAATCAGGTGTCCCCATCACAGTGCCCCTTTAAATCTGGTGTCCCCATCACAGTGCCCCTTTACTTTAGGTGTCCCCATCACAGTGCCCCTTTACA
The DNA here is from genome assembly GCF_037356315.1 of Lithobates pipiens. Classification (NCBI taxonomy): domain Eukaryota; kingdom Metazoa; phylum Chordata; class Amphibia; order Anura; family Ranidae; genus Lithobates; species Lithobates pipiens. The sequence goes on along the minus strand of NW_027507903.1, from coordinate 323,310,186 downwards.
TCAGGTGTCCCCATCACAGTGCCCCTTTACATCAGGTGTCCCCATCACAGTGCTCCTTTACATCAGGTGTCCCCATCACAGTGCCCCTTTACATCAGGTGTCCCCATCACAGTGCCCCTTTACATCAGGTGTCCCCATCACAGTGCCCCTTTACATCAGGTGTCCCCATCACAGTGCCCCTTAACATAAAATAAGTGTCATGCTGATGGGCACATTTTATATTAAGGGGCACTCTAATGGACACAACAAAACATGCCCCTTAACTTAAAATTTGCCCATCAAAGTGCCCCTTTTAATATAAAATGTACCTATCAGTGTTGCTCTTAAAATAAAATCTGCCCATCAGCGTGCCCCTTAACATGAAATAAGGGTCACACTGATGGGCACCTATTATGTTAGGAGGCATTCTGATGGACAATTTTTATTTTAAGGGGCATGCTGATGAGTATATTTTTAATGTGCACATCGATGGGCATATTTTGTAGGGCACATTTTGTTGTACCCATCAGCGTGCCCCTTAACAAAATATGCCCATCGATGTGCACATTAAAAATATACCCATCAGCGTGCCCCGTAAAATAAAATTTGTCCATCGGATTACCTGTTATAAAAGGTACCCATCAGCGTGACCCTTATTTTATGTTAAGGGGCACGTTGATGGGAAAATTTTATGTTAAAGGGCACTCTGATGGGCACATTTTATTTTAAGGGACACGCTGATGGGTATATTTTTAATGTGCACATCGATGGGCATATTTTGTTAAGGGGCACCTTAACAAAACATGCCCATCAGTGTGCACATAAAAAATATATCCATCAGCGTGCCCCTTAAAATAAAATGTGCCCATCAGAGTGTCCTTTAACATAAAATTTTCCCATCAACGTGCCCTTTACAAAAAAAGCCCCTTAAAATATGCCCAACAGTGTGCACAACACTGATCACTAATAGATAACTAATGTGCCCACATACCTTAACTGCAGGAGTGTGGGCACAACTGAAGCTTCCTCGCGATGAGATCCAGGACCCGGGAACCGCGGGCAGCAGGGGGCGGGGCGCGCACGTGACGTCACACCCCTACTGCCCGTGTCTCTTCAGCTCCGAGAGACGCAGCCAGGAGCAGGGGGCGGGCGCATGCGCGCAGCGTCACTGGTTGCTGGGGAAACCCGCGGTCCCAGCAAACCAGTGATTGCTGTTGCTTGCTACACTGGCGGCATGGCGGTCCGGGCAGAAGCGCTGCTCGGTCCAGACTCGGACCGCGGGCCGCCATTTAGTGACGGCTGATATATATCTTTTGTGGCCCCGGCGCTGGGAGATCGTCGGGGGCCACAAAAGATATGTATGTCCAAATAACCAGGCGGGCCGTTCAAAACCGGGCCGCGGGCCGCAATTGGCCCGCGGGCCGGACTTTGGACATGCCTGGCCTATAGAATAGAAGACCAAGAAATTAGGGCCCAAAGGAAAAATCTGAGAATGCAAGGCCTCCCTGAACCTACTCAAGAAGAAAATCTCCCTCAGTTAATAAAGAAGATTTTTAATCCCATTTTGGGAAAAGAAGAAACAAATGTAATAAAAATTGAAAGCGTACATAGATTAAGAAGACCACAAGGGCTCCCAACGGAAATCCCAAGAGATATAATTTTGGGGGGAAAATTGGGAGGAAAAAAAACTAATTTGGAGAAATATGTAGAAAAAGCCACCAATCAAGTATGGGGAAAAAAACGATACAACTCTTTCAAGATTGATCACAAGAAACCCTGAGAAGAAGAAGAATGCTGAAACCTCTACTGAAAATTTTACAAGAACAGGAAATTCAATATAACTGGGGTTTCCCTGCAAGTTTGATAGCCAGGAAAAATGGACGATCAGCTAGACTAAGATTTATAGAAGAAATACCTGACTTTTGCACAAGATTGGAAATTCCATTACCATAAAACCCCAGGGATTTAAATTATAGACAAGAATCAACATGGATACAAGAAGAAGTCCAATGGCAATTGGTTCCAAGAAATTAGACCCATAGGCTAAATAAAATAAATAGATCTTGGGGGTTAAGAACGAGGGGAGGGGGGCATGAGAATGGAACAGGCAGGGAGGGAAGATGGGGAGGTACGGAGAGTGCATAGGGGCCGTCCATCTTGGAATTGATAGGACGGGCCTAGAGTGCTAAATAGATTTCCACCTCAGGTTAGGAAGAGCAGGGGGACAAAGAGGTGCCCCTAAGAATAAAAGACTACCCTACGCAAGGGACCATGAGGTCAAAACAACAACACCGGGGGGGAGGGGGTGGGGACGGGGGAGGAAAGGGGGGTAAAGGAATGGGAGGGAAGAGGTTTGTCTCAAAAAAAAAATCACAGATTTATCTGCCTGGTATGGATTAAAGTTGCCCTCATGTGTCTCCCTATCAGGGGGTGGGGGGGACCTGCCTGGGGGGATGCACGAGGATTAGAGAGGAATGGAGGATAAGAATGATATCCAAATCCTGACCTATAATGTGCGGCGACTAAGCTCACCCTCTACGAGAATTAGAAAGCAGTACTGCTGAAATGATATTTCTCCAGGAGACACACATTACCCAAGATTCAAGAGTGAAATTGTATTCAAGAAATATACCAATATGGTATTATGGAGATTCGCCAATCAGCAGGGCAAAGGGAGTGGCTATAGGCTTCAGTAACAAGATTCGTTTTGTAATATAGAAAAGAAAAGTGGACCCAGAGGGACGTTTCCTATTTTTATTGGGATCTATACAGAATATAAAATATATGCTTGCTAATGTACAGTATATTGCCCTAATAAAAACCCTGAAAAATATCTACTGGGAATATTGAAAGAGTTGTTGGAATTTAGGCAGGGTAAATTAATATTAGCAGGGGACCAGCTGGATTATATTATGGTCGAACACAGAACTATGGAGGAAATAATAGAAACACAAATAGGAATAATAACTGCCTCAGACAATGCTCCAGTGTGGAGGAAAAAAGAGTGGGTTGCGCTACAAAAAAACTGCTGAACAAAAAATACACCTACGTGAAAAAAAACTCCAAAAACTTTGACTTGATAACTTATCTATCCTATGCGGAAAAGTTTTAAGTGCAAGGAAATTTAAATGATCATATAAAGATAAAAGGTGCTAAATCTGTGAAGACAGCAAATATACCTTAATATTATTCATAAAAACACCAACATGATAGTGGATACTCGAATAAATGTGAAAATTAGAGAAAGGGGTGAGCTGCACCAAAAATAAAATTAGTATTTATAAGCGGAAAAACCCCTACATAAAGATGTAATAAACTCTAAAGAATAGCTATTAAGTTAATAACTATACCCGAAGGTGGAATTATACTGGGTATAGATAGCAAATATGTACCAATATTATCAATAAGGACTCCTTAAATAATAATATAAATTATCATAATGTGATGTGAACCTACAAAAAAGCAATGTATCATCCAATAGCCAGTTACCCTAAACATTAATAAAACATCGTTATATGTGACAAAAAATTTTGATCATAACATAGAATATTGGAGTGTTCATAAAGTCCATAGAAAGTCTCTATTTTCAAAGTATTCCACGGTGATATAGTGACAGCATAAATATCCAAAACGAACGTGACCCGTGTACAACCTCCACCATAGATATTACTGCCGCTTACCGAAGGTGTATGGTTCCTTATTACAGAGAACCATGCAGAGCGGATGACTGATTCCCCCAGTCCAGGGTTTTCACAGATGGATGCAAAGGAACTCTAGAACCCGTTCGCCTCTCAATACACTCCCGCTCACAGGTTTACATAAAAAGTAATAAAACTCACAATAGTGTAAAACCCAAATAAATTTTAATCGAACGTAAGAGACAAATGCGCACTTACAGAAATGAAGATTAAAACGATCGTTAAGCAAATCGGAGCCGGCCGGTCTCGATTCGCGCCCAATACTTCCGCAAACAAACAACACGAGATGGTGGCGTCAGGACGTCGCTCCTCCTCCCTACGCGTTTCGTCACTATAGGACGTGGTCACGGGGTATGGGCGGCGTCCTGACGCACCGCTTAACCACTTCAATACAGGGCACTTAAACACCTTCCTGCCCAGACCAATTTTGAGCTTTCAGCGCTGTCGCACTTTGAATGACAATTGCGCGGTCATGCTACACTGTACCCAAATTACATTTTTATCATTTTTTTCCCACAAATAGAGCTTTCTTTTGCTGGTATTTGATCACCTCTACGGTTTTTATTTTTTGCGCTACAAATAAAAAAATACCGAAAATTTTGAAAAAAAAAATGTTTTTTTTGTTTCAGTTTCAAAACTTTGTAAATAAGTACGTTTTCTCCTTCACTGATGGGCACTGATGGGGCTACACTGATGGGCACTGATAAGGTGGCACTGATGGGCACCAATGTGGCACCAATGAAGTGGCACTGATAGGCGGCACTGATGGGCGACACGGATGGGCGACACGGACGGACACTGATAGGTGGCACAAATTGGCACTGATAGCTGGCACGGATGGGCGGCATGGATGGGCGGCACGGATGGGCATGGATAGGCGGCACAGGTGGGCATGGATAGGCGGCACAGGTGGGCACTCATAGGCGGCACAGGTGGGCACTCATAGGCGGCACAGGTGGGCACTCAGGCGGCACAGGTGGGCACTCATAGGCGGCACAGGTGGGCACTCATAGGCGGCATCGGTGTTATAGTAATGGATGCCAATCAGTGCCAAACAATAATGCATGCCAATCAGTGATGCCCATTGTGGGCACTGATTGGCATCCATTATGGGCACTGATTGGCACCCATTGTGCTGACTGGCATCCCTGGTGGTCTAGGGAGGATTATGGATTTTATTACCTTTTCCCTGGTGGTCTAGTGGTGTCCCTGGTGGTCCAGTGTGGGCATCCTCGGGGGGGCTGTGCTGATAATCGATCAGCACAGACCCCCCCTGTCAGAGGAGCAGCCGATCGGCTCTCCTCTACTCGCGTCTGACAGACGCGAGTGAGGGAAAGCCGATCACCGGCTCTTCCCATTTACACTGTGATCAGCCGTGATTGGACACGGCTGATCACATGGTAAAGAGTCTCCGTCGGAGACTCTTTACCGAGATCGTAGTTGCCGGGTGTCAGACTGACACCCCGCAACAACGATCGCCGCGATGCGCGCCCCCGGGGGCGCGCAGCGGCTCATAATCCTAATCATGTCATATGACGTCCGGTTAGGATTATGAAACCACTTTGCCGCCGTCAATTCCCTATAGGGCGGGCGGCAAGTGGTTAAATAATACAAGCAATAAACCAAGCCTCGGTTTGACCCCAGAGCTGAGGCGAAAAACGCCATCTTGGTTTAGGGGAAAAAAAAAAAAAAAACACTAACTAGTGCTGCCGAAAACGGCCATCATATTGAATAGATGAATTTAACATAAAATAAAAACAATGAAAATATAAAATTAAAATTTAAACATCTCTGTAATCAAACGGGAAATGTACATACCATAAAAAAAGGGGAAAAAATAGAAAAAATCTTTGCCCCTAAAGGTATATATATTAAAAACAAAAATATACTGATTCTCTGTATGGTCACATTAAAGAGACCAAAAAAATATACATAAATAAAAACTTGAAAGGGCTCCATTTAAACTTAATTGGATCAGGTGAGCCATCTAGATGAATTAACCACATGTGTGATCCCCTCAATCCCAAAGGTCAAACCATACAAGTACAGCTCATGCAAAACAATTTTAACCTCAAATAATACATACCAATAATAAAATTGGAACAAAAATATATTACATCTATAATTACGTCCCAATGACAGAACCATAGATATATGTGCGGACACTAGAGCCATATGCATAGCCCCAAAAAAAACTAGGATATGTATATGGAGACCTAAGCAGACCCCCTAGATAAATTTAACCCCATGTATAATCCCATACCAGAAAGTCAGACTATAGATATCTGTTAAATTTAATGAATGGCCATAATGGAATTAGAGTAAAGTTGCGCTACATCTGTTGTTACATCACAATGGTCGACTAGAAACTATGCCATACTACACTCATGATCTTAAAAATATGAGGGACATAGGGCCAAGCATGACTCCTAAAAATGGTACATAAGAGTTCAGATGTAAAGAACACAAATATGAAAATTAAATCCAAATATCGGAAAAATATTTTTAGTAGACAGAGGAAATAAGAAAATATACAGTATTAAGAGTTGTCAATAAAACAATTGACATCAACGTCAATGTTTAACCCAAAAGGGGTATAACTCTTTAATTTATGTACCCAGGCCATCTCCAACCTGGAAATACTGCGAACCAAGCAACTACCCCTCCAGTTCGGCCTATATTTATCTATGCCGAGGAACAACGTATTTGAAGGATCCCTGTTATGAACAGTTAAATAGTGCTTGGAAACGGAATGTTTAGTAAACCCTTTCCTGATGTTGCCTATGTGCTCATTGATCGGGACCTGGAGGGGTCTTTTAGTCCGGCCCACATATTGCAGGCCGCACGGACATTGGAGCAAGTAAACAACACCGGTAGTAGAGCAAGTGATAAAAGAATCTATGGGGAAAGTTTTAGAAGTACAGGTAGAAGAAAAACTGGTGGTCCTTCTCGTAGTGCATCGGTTGAGTTGGCACACCTGGCATCTTCTACATTGATAGTATCCCTTTAACTCGGAGAACAAATTTGTTCTCTCTCTAGGGGGGTTTACGACATTAGGGGATAATTTGTCTCTGAGGTTAGGCACACCTCTAAAGACAACCTTTGGCTTATCAGGTAAAATGGCGCCTAAAACCCTATCACTCTTCAAAATGTGCCAATATTTATTCATAATATTTTTCACGCTGAAGTGTTGGCGCGAAAAAGTAGTGATAAAAGGGCATCTATAAGAACCGACTCCACCCTCATTTCTCTCTTTGGCCTCCAATAGATCTCCTCGATTGGTGCCAATAACCTGATCTAAATCGTCTTTAAGGAATTCAGAACTGTACCCCTTATCCAAAAACCTCTTAGTGAGGACCTCCGCCTGTGTCAAAAAGGTACTATCCTCTGAGCAGTTGCGTTTAATTCTGAGGTATTGGCTTTTTGGAACTGAGTTAAGCCATGATTTGTGATGGCAGCTGTCTCGGGGTATATAGGCATTCCTGTCTGTAGGCTTAAAATAGGTGGAAGTGATAAACCTATCTTCCTTAACAGAAATAGTCAGATCCAAAAAATGAATTTGTTCTAAACTTGCTTCATAACTAAAATGTATCCCTCTGTTATTAGTATTCAGGAAATCCATATACTCAGAAAGAGCAGATAAATCGCCATCCCAGAGGAGGAGGACGTCGTCTATATACCGGACCCAGAGGATGACCTCTGACCTGGGTTCCGCATAGACGACGTCCTCCTCCCACTTGGCCATGAAAAGGTTAGCCAAGCTGGGGGCATACTTAGCCCCCATGGCGGCTCCCTTATCTTGACGGTAAAAATGTCCGTCAAACCAAAAAAAATTATGTGTTGCTGCGTAATTTAAAAGGACCATAATGAAATCAATCTGCTCTTGTGGAAGGTTCGAACCCCTTTCAAGAAAACAACGGACAGCCTCTAGACCCAGATTATGAGGAATCACAGTGTAGAGTGAAGTAACATCGGCTGTTACCAGCCACATCCCTACTTTAGGTCTATATTGAGACAAAAGATTAATAACATCCCTTGTATCTTTTATATAAGAAGGGATAGAATGAACTAGGGGTTGGAGAAAGAAATCGATGTACTTGCCCACCCGGGACGTGACTGAATCTATTCCACTTACAATAGGACGACCCAGGGGGCAAGTAACATCTTTATGTATCTTCGGTAAGTAGTACATTATCGGTACTCTAGGTGCCCGAGGCACCAAAAAAGCTTTCTCCTTCTTATTTTTTTTTTTTTTTATTTGATAAGCGCGGCTTTTCCTCTTTTTTCTATCTAATGCTCCAGTGTCCTTGAGAATGAAATTATATGGGGAACCTATGGGAAAAGGTATGTGGAGAATAAATTAAGATCTACTAGAAGATAAGGAAGTTCAAAAAACAATAACGGAAGAGATTGAATGATACACCAGAACTCTCAAAGGCAACCATCTGGGAGGTTTATAAAACTGTCATCAGAGGTAAACTGATATCCATTGGGGCAGGAAAACAGCAGGAAAGAAGGAAAAACATGACAAAAATTATAAAAGAATTGAGTTGGAACAAAGACATAAATAACAAGCAGAAAAAGAAACGTATAGATGTTTAATTACAAAAAGAGAACAACTAAAGACCCTGATGGATCAAGAGGAAAGTCGGTACTTGAATAGAGTTGCTCAGGAGAAATATAAATGGGGTAACAAACCAGGAAAATATCTTGCAAACTTAGTAAAGAAAAATAAATCTATAAATTATATAGAGAAGATTAAAAATGAGAAAGGAGAGTTAGTGAATAAGACATCAGAAATTGCAATAGCTTTCCAACAATATTAGAGTGCATTATATTCAATAAAAAATCAGGAATCACAACAAGAAGAACAAACAAGGAAAAGAAAAACACAAGATTATTTAAGAGAAGCTAAATTACCAAAAATCCAACCTGAGCAACTGGAAGAACTAGAAAAAAGGATGACACAAGACGAGATTAAATTAGCTATGAAAGAAACTCCATCTGGAAAAAGCCCAGGGCCAGACGGCTTTACGATTAAATATTATAAAAAAAAATTCCAAACACCTGATCCCAAGGATGTATGAATTCCTGAATAATATAGGAGAGGATTAAGAAGTAAGAAGAGAATCATTATTAGCACACATTACAATAATACCTAAAGAGGGAAAAGACAAAACCAGCTGCTCAAGTTATAGGCCTATTGCTCTGCTAAATGCAGACATAAAAGTATTTGCAAAGATCTTAGCTACTAGATTAAAAAAACGAATACCATATTTGGTAAATGCAGATCAGATGGGATTTGTTTCAGGCAGAGAAGGAAGGGATAACAGTATAAAAACATTATTGATGCTAGGAAAAGGAAAGTACAGTGAATAGAGTAGACTGGGGGTTCATGATGGATACACTGCAACATATTGAATTTGGACCAAAATATATGAAGTGTATAAAAAAATGTGTATAACTGTCCAACAGCAACGGTTGAAGGTTAATGGGAGATTGTCACCCGTTTTTGAGATGTACAATGGAACACGTCAGGGGTGCCCGCTCTCGCCCCTCCTATATGTGCTGTCAATGGAACCTTTCCTGGCAGCACTGTGAAATAATCAGGAAGTGAGAGGGTGAGAGTGGGTGAAAAAGAACATAAAATTGTGGCATGCTCAGATGACGTTCTGATGTACATAAGAAATCCAAGAGTGAGGCTCCCAAATATAATCCAAGAAGTGAAAAAATATGGGGAACTCTCAGATTTTTAAATAAATCCTATAAAAACTGAAGTATTAAATATAGGAGTAGAACAAATGGAAGCGCAGACACTCCAAAAAGAATTCCCATTTACATGGGTAAAAGAAGAACTAAATTACCTGGGAATTAAATTAACATCAACAATTGAAAAAATATATTACGCAAATTATGTTCCATTAATTAATGAAGTAGAGGCATAAAGAAACTGGCTACACAGACAATATCGTGGATCGAAAGAATAAATATGTTTAAAATGATAATACTTCCAAAATAATGTATACAATCTAAATGCTACCAATAGAGTTTTTTTTAAGATGGTAAGAAAAATGATGATAAAATATATTTGACAAAATAAAAAATCAAGATTAAAATTTTCACTTATCACTAGGAAAAGGGAACACGGGGGGATTAGCAACTCTAGACATAAAAAGGTACCAATAAAGCAGCAGTATTGGCATGTATGGTGGAATGGACAAATGAAAATAGTGAAAAGAAATGGGTAGAAATAGAAAATATAATAAGTAGAACCACTTTGCACAAATACATAAAGATACCACGTAAATTTAGAGTATTAGCTCCAGAAACACATGATTTGACTAGAAATATTTTCAAAATTTGGGATAAAGTTTACTGTGAAAAAAATGGGAATACAATTCACCTTTAATGGCCCTTACGGTAACAAATCTTTTCTTACCAGGAGATGAGATTTTTAGCGCACATGAAATTAGAAATCCATAATCGAGAGATATTATCACAAAGGGAAAGATGAAAACTCGACAAGAAATAATGGAGTCAAAAGGGTGGAAGATAAGTGAATGGAATTACTTCCAGTTTAAGCATTTGGAAAAAACACTTCCGCATCCAATTGGGGATGGAGGAGATCTGAACTTCTTGAAAAAGTTCTGCTTTACACAAATACCAAAAATTTACGGAGTCATGACAGACTTAGAAGGACAAGATGGTATCTGACCCCAGGAAATGCCCGAAATTAAAGGAATACTGGCAAGAAATAGTGAACCAAATACAGGAGATAACGGAGGAGAAAATAGAAAATGATCTACAAGTTTTCCTGTTTCATGACTCTAAAAGGCCAAAGAAGCAATATATGAAAACAATTATTCCAAGACTCCTGAATGCAGCAAAAAGGTTGATCCCAAAAAACTGGTTAAAGAGTGAAAAGCCAGGTATAAAAGAATGGTTTGAACAGATAGAGTATTACAAGAAAATGGAATCCCTGGGCAGCAGAGATAAAGGTCAATATGAAAATCATGTCAGTATATGGGCAGGCTGGGAAAAATTTAAGATTTCAGATAAATATCTGGAGAAGATGATGGAGGGTGGGTGTCCGTGAGTCAGAAAGGAAAGAGTTATAGAATCATACGAATCCAGGGGAGTAGGGGGCGAAGGGGAGTGGGAGGGAAGGATAGTGGGAAGGGGGGGTAAGAAATAGTAGGATAATCTATGGAAGTCTCTTTTTTGTATTGTAAGGAATTAGAATTGAATATATAAAAAAAATTAAAAAAGTTATAGCAGAATAAACCACTATGATGTGAAAACGAGAAGGGACAAAATTGAACTGCAAAGTTGAAATAAGTCTCTCGGAATATTTCGCTGAAGTGGGGGAAAAAAAGAAAGAAAGAAAATAAGATAGAGGGATTGTAAAAGCCGGCCATAGATGGATTGAATCTGGTCTGGTTCAGCAGGGATTGGATGAGATTTGCCCCATCCATGGACATAAATCTACTTCAGTACAACCATGTAACGGAAACCTGCGTTACATCAGAGGGGGGCGGGGTCACCCATACATCACTGGGGAAGTCTGGCTTTCGACCTTGCGTCAGAGGGGGGCGGGGTCAGGTGATGGGTGACCCCGCCTCCTCAGATAAGAAGTGTCAGACTGCTGGGATTCCCACACTGTCTCCGGTGGAGACAGAGGATGGATGTGCTGCGTTGGAGGGAGAGATCACACATCGCTGGATCAGATCAGCCATCGCTGGACCCCGGAGAGATGATCATCTGTCGCTGGATAGAAAGAGTGGATTACCACCGCTGGAATCTTTAAAAAAAAAAATTATTATTAATAAAGGACTTTTGCAATGGGTGTGTCTTTTTTAACAATTTTTTTACACTTTCTTTGTAAAATGGTAGGGGTACTTTTGTACCCGGGGTCCCCTTGTTAAATGGGGCTTCCAGATTCTGATAAGTCCCCTGCCCGCAGACCCCCACAACCACCGGCCAGGGTTGTGGGGATGAGGCCCTTGTCCTCATCAACATGGGGGCAAGGTGCTTTGGGGGGACCCTAATCCTCCCAATGTTGAGGGCATGTGGCCTGGTGCGGTTCAGGAGAGGGGGTGCTCTCTCGTCCCCTGCTCTTTTCCTGTGGCCTGCCAGGTTGCGTGCTCAGATAAAGGGTCTGGTATGGATTTTTAGGGGGAGTTCCCCTTAAAATCCATACCAGACCTGAAGGGCCTGGTAATTTAATTTGGGAGAACCCCACGCTTTTTTTTTATCAATGACTTTTAATGACTGTTCTCTGTATTACGGGGAGCCGACAATTCATTATAAGTTTTAACGGTGGTTACACACACACGATTGCGCACAAGTGCCCGTCACCATGAAGTGAGTTCGCTTACCAGATGGAAGCTTAGTTAAAGCGTTGTATGTAAATCCTCAGTCTCCTCAATATACTCCTCCTTATAATGGATCAGCTAACCGTAGTGAAAAGCAGCATTCACATATAAGTATCTCATTCAGCGATCCCAAAAAGTGCTACCAATGGCTCCAGGGAAGAAAAGGAAACCAGCATAGTATAACACTGTTTGGAAATTTTATTTGAAACATAAATAATGCACTTACATGGGCATCGGTTCAGATGCAGCATGCAGAGTAAAACATAAAAAGCCGGCCGGCATTCAGGAGCCCGTCCTCCCCTTCTACAACATGATGGCGTCACTGCGTGCCTTCCCAGACGCATTTTGTCATAAATGACGTTGTCAATGGGGAACGGGCAGCGCAGCGACGCACCACCTTTTATAACCAGACTAAAACCAAACCTCGTTCTGAGATGCGAGATCCGGTCAGACGCCACCATTTTGATTGATGGCAAATATCCCTAAACCTTACACGATTGGCCCCTCACCAAAACAAAAACAGACCTGCGTGTCACATGAACTAATGTAACTCATAAGACATCACTTCGTTGTACGGACAGGTCAGAGGGTCAAAAAGAGTTTTAACTGATTGTAATATATATTAATTGGTCCACTTATAATAAATCAAGAGGTAAAAAGAATATAGTGAATATACGTATATATTAAAGGCAGAAAATAAATAGAAAAGTGAAAATATGAATAAAAGGCATGTGAGTGTATGTAAATCCAATGATTGACATGAGTGACATTAATAAAAAATCTGATATAAGAATATCAGTATAATAATGACCTAACGTGAAAGGTGTGTAGCTCACATAATGGCATGCACCAAATCGAATACCATCATTACAAATAGCATAATGGCATGCACCAAATCAATTAACTAGTTGATACAATGAATGTGCTAGTATGTTTGGTATCGCACACACATATTATGAAAATTATTAAAATAATAATGTGTATATATAAAGAAGAAGAAAAATAATTTTATTAATAAAGTAAATACTATTATCAGCATATTTATTTAAAAAAATATATATAATCCAAAAAAATGTGTGAAAAAAAAAATTTCCTCAATTTTTTTTTTTATAAGTGGAAGAAAATATGAATTATCATATTAATGTGTAATGATCTGTAAATTTAATCAATAAAAGATATATCACTTCCCCAACGCAAAAAAAAAATATATATGAATATCATATCAATGAATGATGATCGATAGATAATGCGATTAACAGAAATAGCAATTTCACCCATGAAAGAGAAATTGTATTTATATGACCCCATTGATGGGATAAGAAAATAATAGTCAAAAAATAAAAATAAAAAATAGACTATAAAATATAGAAATATAAAATAAAAATAAAAAATAGAATATAAAAAATAAAATAAAATGAGAAACTATCAGGCATCCCAGAACAGGTAGGGTGAGAATATAGAGGAAGGCCGGTCCCCCGAACCTCGATGAGAAAAGATACATAATGATGGAACATTTAAAATAATAAGCAAAAATCAAGAGTTATCAATAAAGGCATTAACATCGGTATCGATATTAAGTCCATGTGGGACATAAGTCAATTCCCAAAAATAAGGTTTTAGAAGGGTCCTTATTATGGAACATCAAATAGTGTTTGGACACTGAATGGTTGGGAAAACCAGTTAATATATTCGTTATATGTTCATTGAGTCTCACCTGTAATGGACGTTTGGTCCGTCCCACATATTGCAGCCCACATGGGCACTGCAACATGTAGACCACCCCAGTTGTGGCACATGGGATACATGGCTTGATGTTATAGTCCAGTGATGGCGAACCTTGGCACCCCAGATGTTTTGGAACTACATTTCCCATGATGCTCCTGCACTCTGAAGTGTAGTTGATTATCATGGGAAATGCAGTTTCAAAACATCTGGAGTGCCAAGGTTCGCCTTCACTGTTATAGTCCATCCCTGTGACTGTACTGTTAAATGTGGTGGTCCGTCTCCGAGAACAAGAGTTCAGAGAACAGACCCTACATCTTCCACATTTGTAGAACCCAGTTAGTTGGTCGAAAAAACCTTTACTCCTCACAGGTGGATCAATGACATTTGGCGCCAAACGATTTTGTAATGAGGGTGCGCCCCTAAACACTATTTGTGGTTTTTCAGAAACCACATTTTTCAATGTGGCATCACTACTCACAATGTGCCAATGTTTATTAATCAACCTTTTTATACCTTTCTGTTAAAATGAGTAGGTGGTCACAAAGGGGACACTTCTCTGGATGGCGTTTTCCCGTGGGCCTCTCTCCACCAACAGATCCTGTCGATCAATGTTGGTCACCTCTTTAAGGGTCTCGACCAAAAAGTCCTGTTGGTATCCTTTCTCGAGAAATCTCGAGGTAAGGACTTCGGCCTGTGTCAAAAAATCACTCACTTCTGAGCAATTACGCCTTAATCTGATATATTGGCTCTTGGGGACTGCCCTAAGCCAAGGGGTATGGTGACAACTGTCCGTAGGGATAAAGGAGTTCCTATCAGTGTCCTTAAAGAACGTTGAAGTGACAAAACGATCCTCTATCACAGAGATTGTCAAATCCAAGAAATTAATTCTTGACTGCCTCATCTCATAGTTGAGTTGTATGCCCCTTCCATTTCTGTTCAAAGAGTCCAAAAAATCCCTCAAATCACATTCATGGCCCTCCCACAGGAGGAGGACGTCATCTATGTACCTAGCCCATAAGGCAATTTGGGGTATATTTTGAGCATAGATGACATCCTCCTCCCACCTTGCCATAAAAAGGTTCGCCAAACTGGGGGCATATTTTGCCCCCATGGCTACTCCCATGGTCTGTCTGTAATATTGATTTCCAAACCAAAAATAGTTATGGGAGGCAGCAAATTCCAAAAGGGACATAAGAAAGGTCACTTGATGGGTGGAAAGGCCAGAGTCTCTATCCAGATAGGAGTGAACTGCCTCAAACCCTAAATTGTGTGGAATGATCGTATACAAGGAGGCCACATCAGCTGTGACCATCCATATACCGGGTCTAGCGGACACACCTTCTAGGAGATTAATAATGTGTCTTGAATCTTTAACATAAGAAGGGGTCTTCTGGACCAAAGGTTGTAAATACGAATCTATGTATCTGCCCACCCGGGAAGTAATGGAATCAATTCCACTAACGATAGGTCTTCCCGAGGGGCAGATAGGGTTCTTATTTAATTTAGGTAAATAGTATAAGACTGGTGTGCGTGGAGCCCTAGGAATCAAAAATAAACTCTCCTTGAAATTCAAAAGGCCAGCCTCTCGGCCCGCCTTTATCAATTTTTCAAGCTCTTTTTTGTTAAAAATTTTGGATCGGAAGATAATTTAGTATAGGTATTAGTGTCACATAAGATCCTATTTATCTCAGCCAAATAATCAGCACGATCCAATATTACAATTGCCCCGCCCTTATCTGCGGGCCTGATAACGAGATCTTTCCTATCACAGAGAGATTCCAGTCCTTCCTGTAAATTTTTATTCATTCTACATTTTTTAACCTCCATCGCATCTAGATCCCTTAAAACAACATCCCTAAACACTCGCAATGAGGCTGGAAGTGTACCCGGGGGGGTTAAAAAGTGAAGCATTCGCTAGACCAGAGTGAACCACCTGTGTGGACACAGTGTTTATGTTATTCACATTATGTGTATTAAGGGACCCCATCATGTATCTTTTGATGTTAAGTTTTCTCACAAACTTTTGCACATCCATATATGTTTGGAATTTATTCAATCCTATAGGGGGTACGAACTTCAAACCTTTGTCTAGAATCTGTTGTTCTGATTCAGACAAAGCTTTTGAACTTAAATAAAAATGCCCTTCCCTGTTACATTATGGGCCTTTTTTGCTGTTCTAACTCGCCGCCCCCCTCTGGTTCCTCTCCTCTTTCTCCTGACCTTTTGATGCCTTGTGTGGGTTTGGGAAAACCCCAACTATTGGGTGCACTTGGACCTAAGGGGCCGTTTCCCAATTGTTCATTAGTTGAAACCCACTGGGGCCCACTCCATGAGGTTTCACAGACAGGAATGAAAGGGGGTTGTAAATTACCATCACCTTCAGGGACATTGAGATCACTCAAAGGAAAAAAGGTGTTTCTGGTAGGGATGTTATAATCCCATTCTGAATGTCCTCCCATATTATCATATGTGTAGGAATTATAATCATAATTATTACCACCATGAGAGCTCCACCCATCCTGATAATTCAGAGATGGGCCTCTTCCTCTTTGATTGGGATATTGAACCCAACCCCTCCCCCGGGGTGGGTAATTTGCATTATAAGGAAATGTATAATTGCCATTCGCATTTCCATGGCCGTTATATGATCTTGGAGGGCCAGAAGGTCTGGGAGGGCCTCGTGGAGGTGCTGCGCCTCTACTGCTGCCACGTCCCCTCCGAGGAAAAGAGTAAGGATGGTTCCCCAAGTTAGGTTGAATTTTATTGACGGGATGGGGCCGTTTCTGGTTAAGTGGTTGAGTAGGTTGCAAACCTCCCCTATCTAGGGTACCCACTGCCTGTGTTGACTCCATCTCCATACCATCCTGTTTGGAAGACTCCTCTAAAAGTTTTTTTTGCCATTCAAAAATAATGTTACCATTATAATCGGCAAGGTCCCTATTGTACTTTTTCTTTTTCTTTGCCCTCTGATCTCTGTCCTCCTTTTCAAGAATTTTTTGAAGATTCTGGGATTTATCTTGGTATTCTATACTTCCTTTGACAGAAGTAAGCTTGACCTGGATGTCTTTAATCTCATCATCTAATTTAGATAACTTAGAAGTTTTCCTACCTACCAGAAATCTAAGAAAAGAAACCCCTGCCTCATTAAAGTATTTGAACCATTCCTCCAGATCCGTGTCCCTTTTTGGGGCGCTACCTCCCACCTCAAACTTCTAGGGACCATTGCATACCTGATATAAGATAGGCAATGTCCCATTTTGTATGGTTTTCTGAGACCATGAGGTTCTTTAACCTTGTGAACAATCCTCCTAAATCACCTTCATCATCTTTATAGAGTTCGAACACTCCATCAATATTTACCACCCTAGTGGCTCTAAAATCAAAAATATCCATTTTAAAAAACTATCCCCCTGTGAGGGCTGATACTCCAATATATATTAAACCTTAAGTTGAAAGGAGAAAATATATATATATAAAAGAAATCCCAGCTGCAGTAAAAGTATCAGAACAATGCATAAAAGGAAAAATAAACTGCGCTTGAGTAAAACAGCAAAACAAACAAAAAAAAAGAAAAGGGAAGAAATGTGCAATAATCTATAAAGAAGGCAGCAGCAGTAAGTGAGATACACACACCCAACAGCAATAAGAAAATACGAAAAGCTGCGCCAACAGGGAAATGGTCTATACCTAACTACCCAGGAACATAAAATTTTTTAAAGGTTATAAATAATTAACACATTCATTATATATTGAAATAAAAAAATGACAGTTAATATGATTTCTTAATTGAAGAGTTCATAAAAAGTCCATAGACAATCCACAGTTGCGATCCTTTATGAGAACACCACGGTGGTTACACACACACGAATGCGCACAAGTGCCTGTCACCATGAAGTGAGTGCGCTTACCATATGGAAGCTTAGTTAAAGCGTTGTATGTAAATCCTCAGTCTCCTCAATATACTCCTCCTTATAATGGATCAGCTAACCGTAGTGAAAAGCAGCATTCACATATAAGTATCTCATTCAGTGATCCCAAAAAGTGCTACCAATGGCTCCAGGGAAGAAAAGGAAACCAGCATAGTATAACACCGTTTGGAAATTTTATTTGAAACATAAATAATGCACTTACATGGGCATCGGTTCAGATACAGCATGCAGAGTAAAACATAAAAAGCCGGCCGGCATTTGGGAGCCCGTCCTCCCCTTCTACAACGTGATGGCGTCACTGCGTGCCTTCCCAGACGCGTTTCGTCATAAATGACGTTGTCAATGGGGAACGGGCAGCGCAGCGACGCACCACCTTTTATAACCAGACTAAAACCAAACCTCGTTCTGGGATGCGAGATTCGGTCAGACGCCACCATTTTGATTGATGGCAAATATCCCTAAACCTTACACGATTGGCCCCTCACCAAAACAAAAACAGACCTGCGTGTCACATGAACTAATGTGACTCATAAGACATCACTCAGTTGTACGGACAGGTCAGAGGGTCAAAAAGAGTTTTAACTGATTGTAATATATATTAATTGGTCCACTTATAATAAATCAAGAGGTAAAAAGAATATAGTGAATATACGTATATATTAAAGGCAGAAAATAAATAGAAAAGTGAAAATATGAATAAAAGGCATGTGAGTGACATTAATAAAAAATCTGATATAAGAATATCAGTATAATAATGACCTAACGTGAAAGGTGTGTAGCTCACATAATGGCATGCACCAAATCGAATACCATCATTACAAATAGCATAATGGCATGCACCAAATCAATTAACTAGTTAATACAATGAATGTGCTAGTATGTTTGGTATCGCACACACATATTATGAAAATTATTAAAATAATAATGTGTATATATAAAGAAGAAGAAAAATAATTTTATTAATAAAGTAAATACTATTATCAGCATATTTATTTAGAAAAATATATATAATCCCAAAAAATGTGTGAAAAAATTTTTTTTGTGAAAAAAAATTTCCTACATTTTTTTTTTTATTTTTTATTTTTTTTTTTTTATAAGTGGAAGAAAATATGAATTATCATATCAATGTGTAATGATCTGTAAATGTAATCAATAAAAGATATATCACTTCCCCAACGCAAAAAAAATTATATATGAATATCATATCAATGCATGATGATCGATAGATAATGCGATTAACAGAAATAGCAATTTCACCCATGAAAGAGAAATTGTATTTATATGACCCCCATTGATGGGATAAGAAAATAATAGTCAAAAAATAAAAATAAAAAATAGACTATAAAATATAGAAATATAAAATAAAAATAAAAAATAGAATATAAAAAATAAAATGAAATGAGAACCTATCAGGCATCCCAGAACAGGTAGGGTGAGAATATAGAGGAAGGCCGGTCCCCCGAACCTCAATGAGAAAAGATACATAATGATGGAACATTTACAATAATAAGCAAAAATCAAGAGTTATCAATAAAGGCATTAACATCGGTATCGATATTAAGTCCATGTGGGACATAAGATTTTAAACGATAAACCCAGGACATTTCAAGTTTTGAGATTTCCCTCACCAGGGAGCTTCCCCGCCAGTGAGGTTTGTACTTGTCAATTCCCAAAAATAAGGTTTTAGAAGGGTCAATTCATTATAGCCACCAGTGATTTTAAATGACTTTTTTTCCTGCAGAAATGACACTTTGTGCAGGGACAGTTCTAAGCATGGGAAACATGCGCCCCTTCCCAGCATACTATACACACCCCCCAGGTACAAAATTTGAAGGAATATTACACATTTATTGTTTAACTTTAAGCATTATTAAAATCACTGCTCCCAAAAAAAACTGACATTTTTAAAACTTTTTTTTGCATTGATACATGTCCCCTGGGGCAGGACCCAGGTCCCCAAACACTTTTTATGACAACAACTTGCATATTAGCCTTTAAAATTAGCACTTTTGATTTTGAACTTTAATAGGATTCTAAAGTTCACACAAAGTTTAGGTCTGTGCAGGTTCTGGTGCGAACCAAACTGGGGGGTGTTCGGCTCATCCTTAGTCATCAAACACTGAATTCACACCTGAGCATGAGCACTTAAAGATGATTCTGCCAAATTTTTTCTGTGTTTTTTGCCCTTTTTTATGTGTATTACAGGTTGAATATTTTTATTTTAGCTAGTTACTAGGACAGGAAGATTGTTTATGCTTGAAAAATACTTGTTTTTGGGTGTTCTCTTTGAAATCAATAGGGCCGTAAATGCCCCATTCCGTTTCCAAAATAGTTCATCTATATTTTCGAGCTTCAGGTGTCAACGTACAGGTCCTCGAGAACTCATATGTGAACAAGCACAATTTAAAAACATGGGATTTTAGTTGTTGAACATTTTGGAGCTTCAAGTTGCAATCTACAAAATGCTTAGGTGTGAGTCATGTCTTAACTTGACTTCTGGAAAGTTTTACCCTCTTCGGGCCTGGTTCACACCTATGCGTCTTTCAGCGTGTTTTCAGTTTTGCAGAAACTTATTACAGTCCATTAAACATGGTTTCCTATGGGCCACATTCACATCTCTGCATTTTCCACTGGTGCATTTTTTGGAAAGGGTCAGGGAATTTTTTTCCCGCAGCAGATTGCATTTTTAGTTACATAGACTTTAATGGAAATGCATCAACCGCAACCTGCATAGATGTAAACCAGGCCTTCATGACCAGGCCATTTTATTATATTCAGTACTTAGATATTTTAACTTGCAATTGTGTGGTCATGCAACATTGTATCCAAATGGCATATACAGTTGTGCTCATAAGTTTACACACCCTGGCAGAATTTATGATTTCTTGTCCATTTTTCAGAGAATATGAATGATGACACAAAAACTTTTCTTTCACGCATGGTCAGTGTTTGGCTGAAGCCATTTATTATCAATCAACTGTGTCAAAAGATCTGCGGAAAAAGGTAGTTGAACTGTATAAAACAGGAAAGGGATATAATAAGATATCCAAGGAATTGAGAATGGCAATCAGCAGTGTTCAAACTCTAGTCAATATAACAAGTATAGGTGCAATCAACTTAGAGGTCATACACAGTCAGATACAAATCTGCTAGAAACAGATACTAAAATAGAATCTAATCAGTCAATATAGTTATAGTATATATAGGCTAAAACAGTCTATTAGGGAATGATGACAAAGGTGAAAAAGCATCCCAAAAATGCAAGCAGGGCAAGCAAAATCCACAGCTGCAACAAAACACAAGTAGAGAAGTGCCTCTGGATAGAGTAGTTTGAAAAAAATTATTTAATAATAAATATATATATATATATATATATATATCATCTCACATTTAGTAGAATTAAAATAGGCATGGTATTGAGACACATATCCATGTAAGTTCCTTGATGACAGCAGTAGTGTCTTCTGGCTGACGAAGAATGCTAGCTCCGAGAAGCAGCCTCAGAACAAGGCATGGAACGCAAACGATGGCTGGCTACAAATTGATGACGTCATCAAACTCTAGCCAAGAAGTGGAAAATGAGGGGTTCTGTTAACCACGGTCAGGTAGACCAACTAAAATTTCAGTCACAACTGCCAGGAAAATTATTCGGGATGCAAAGAAAAACCCACAAATAACTTCAGATGAAATACAGGACTCTCTGGAAACATGTGGTGTGGCTGTTTCAAGATGCACAATAAAGAGGCACTTGAAGAAAGATGGGCTGCATGGCCGAGTTGCCAGAAGAAAGCCATTATTACGCAAATGCCACAAAGCATCCCACTTACAATTTGTCAAACAGCACAGAGACAAGCCTCAAACCTTCTGGCACAAAGTCATTTGGAGTGATGAGAGTGAAATTTAGTTTTTTGGTCACAACCATAAACGCTTCATTTGAAGGGGAGTCAACAAGGCCTATGATGAAAGGTACACCATTACAACTGTGAAACACAGAGATGCATTGATGTTTTGGGGATGTATGAGCTACAAAGCCCCAGGAAATGTGGTCAAAATTGATGGCAAGATGAATGCAGTATGTTATCAAAAAATACTGGAGGAACATTTGCATTCATCAGCCAGGAAGCTGCACATGGAATGTACTTGGACATTCCAACATGACAATGATCCAAAACACAAGGCCAAGTCAACCTGTCATTGGCTACAGCAGAATAAAGTGAAGGTTCTGGAATGGCCATATCAGTCTCCTGACCTCAATATCATTGAGTCACTCTGGTGAGATCTCAAAAGTGCAGTTCATGCAAGACAGCCCAAGAATTTACAGGAAGCCTGCCAAGAGAAATGGGCGGCTTTACCATTCATATTCTCTGAAAAATGGGCAAGAAATCATAAATTCTGCCAGGGTATGTAAAGTTATGGTGGTGAAATTTGATCACCACTTCATTATTTGCTATATAAATTAAAAAAAGACCAAATATTTTGAAAACAAAAAACAATATTTTCTACATATCCAATAAAATCGAAAATCTTTATACATGTCTTTGGTAAAAAAAAAAATGTTTCCAAACAAGTGTGTATTAATTGGTTTGTGTGAAAGTTATAGCGTCTGCATTTGCGCATTTGCATTAGCATCTGAATGACCAAAAATGTATGGATGAATGTCTAGAATGTTTTAATAGAACAGGAAGAGAACTCCAAACTCTCATTTTAAGAAAAAAACTAATTAAATTGGATAGATTAAATGAAAAGATTAGTGAATTACAGAGCAAATTGAACCTGTAGGTGAATATAATGAATTAAAGGAATTTAACAAAAATATGAAGAAAAAATTAGAGAAGGTAGATCGGGATGCCCAAAAAAATAAATGTTAAAAAATATAATAGGGATTCTAATGATTTTAAAACTAATAACATTTATTTATGGCAACATTTTAATTTAGCAAGTAGTGGTACTGAAAATGATAATAAAGAGGAACTTATAACAAACCCTGCACCCAAAACCCCAAAACTGGTCAAATTAGAAATGGGGCAGGGAAAGGCACATCAAATAGAGGGGGCAACAATACCCTGAGACAGGGTCGTAACAATATACTTCAACAATATAGGGGAAACCAATATTGTGTGAATTATCAATCACCTAGACCACCCCAAAAAGATAGGGGTAATTACCAACAAAATTATAATTCCCAATATAATTACCAACAATGGCACCAATACCACCCCCCCCAATCAATTCCCTGACCCGAGAGTCCAAATAGCAACACAAAATAGGTATCAACCTCTTGCCTATGATGAGCATTATCAACAGCAGGATTCTTTTTTAGAACAGTGAGGGAGGGAAGGGGGAACAACGGGAAGAAATACCTACCAGTGAACAAGAGAAGGGGAGGAAGGAATGGGCTACCATACTGCCCAAACAGGAATATGGTACCACAAAATTTTGACAGACTTTGGTGCAGTATCTTATTACAAACTTAATTTCCACAAATCCCTGATACTAGACATGGGAGTCTCCCATATCACAAAAAAAGTCACTACAAGGCACTCTACCATATTCATGGAGTAAAAAGGGTGTTCCATACCTAGGTATTACCTTGACCAACACAACTACATCCTTAGCAGATACCAACCTTAAACCGTTCATAACCAAAATTGAACAACAACTCACAGACATATCCAAAAGAGAATTATCCTGGTTAGGAAAAATAGCGGCATTTAAATTGTCTATCTTTCCACAAATCCTCTAAATGTTCCGCTCCCTGCAAATTCCCATTCCACCCCACTACCTCCTCACACTGTCCAAATCCATATGGAAATTCACATGGGGAGGTAAAAGAACTAGGTGCTCTCGGAACAACCTTCTCGCAAAGGGCCTGGTAATGGACTGGGGGGATCCCATGCTATTTTTTTCAATGACTTTTATCTGTATTGCCAGGACCCAACAATTCATTATAGCCGCTAGTAATTTTAAATTACTGTGTTTCCTTTAGAAATGTCATTTTGTGCAGGGACTGTTCTAAACATGGGAAAAATGTGCCACTTTACAGGAATACTATAGACAACCCCAGGCTATCAAATTTAAAGGAATATTTCACTTTTATTGTTTCACTTTAACCACCTCCCACCCAGTCAATAGCAAATTGACGTCCGGGAAGTGGTTCCGTTATCCTGACTGGGCGTCATATGACGTCCTTCGGGATAACATGCCGCTGCGCGCTTGTGGGGGCGCTCATCGTGGCGACCGGTGGAGCGGTGTGTCAGTCTGACACACCGCTACACTGATCTTGGTAAAGAGCCTCATGAGTGCCCATCAGTGCCACCTCATCAGTACCACCTCATCGTGCCCATAAGTGCCGCCTTATCAGTGCCCGTCAGTCCAGCCATATCAGTGCCCATCATTGAATAACAAAACTTACTTATTTACAAAAAAATGTAACAGAAACAAAGAAAAACTTGTTGTTTTTTTTTCAAATTTTCGGTCTTTTTTTATTTGTTGCGAAAAAAAAAATCACAGAGGTGATCAAATACCACCAAAAGAAAGCTCTATTTGTGGGAACAAAATTATTAAAAATGTGTTTGGGTGCAGTGCAGCATGACCACGTAATTGTCATTCAAGTTGAAAATTGGCTTGGGTAGGAAGGTGTTTAAGTGCCTGGTATTGAAGTGGTTAAGCATTATTAAAATCACTGCTCCCAAAAAAAAGGGTGTTTTTAAAACTTTTTTAATACATGTCCCTTGGGGCAGGACCCAGGTCCCCAAACACTTATTATGGCAATAACTTACATATTAACCCTTAAAATTAGCACTTTTGATTTTTCAAGTCCGTGTCCCATAGACTTTAACAGTGTTTGCGTGTTCAAACAAATTTTTTCCTTTTTACATGTTCTGCTGCGAACCAATCGGGGGGTGTTCGGCTCATGCCTACTCAACAAGCCTCTCAGCAATTTGCTTGGGGTGTCTACTTTCCAAAATATGGTAATTTTGGGGGGTTGTACTGCCCTGCCATTTTAGCACCTCAAGAAATGAGTCAAAAAACTAAAAGCTGCGTAAATTCCAGAAAATGTACCATAGTTTGTAGAAGATATAACTTTTGCGCAAACCAATAAATATACTCTTATTGACTTTTTTTTACCAAAGACATGTGGCTGAATACATTTTGGCCTAAATGTATGACTAAAATTGAGTTTATTGGATTTTTCTTCTAAAAAAAGTAGAAAATATCATTCTTTTTTCAAAACTTTTGGTCTTTTTCTGTTTATATCGCAAAAAATAAAATTCCCAGAGGCAATCAAATACCATCAAAAGAAAGCTCTATTTGTGGGGAAAAAAGGAGGCACATTTAATTTGTGTACAACATTGCATGACTGCACAATTACCAGTTGAAAGCAGCGCAGCACGGGGCTGAAGTGGTTAAACTCACTAGTGGAGTGTTGCATTAGAACCAATGCTAGAAATTGCAAAGAAAAAAGATATCTTAACCCTAATGCTTGTAGAATTCTGGTAATCTATACGTTACCTAAAATTCATAAGAATTTACAACAACAACCTGCACGACCAATCGTGAATGGAATTGGGTATTGGGAATTGGGTCAGTAACAGCAAGACTAGGAGAGTAGGGATGAGCCGAACACCCCCCCGAGTTAGTTTGCATCCAGAACATGCGAATGGCCGGAAATTCACGCAAACTTTCAAACACTGTTAAAGTCTGTGGGATTAGAACTTGAGAAATCAAAAGGGCGAATTTTAAATAATATGCAAGTTATTGTCCTAAAAAGGGTTTGGGGACCCGGGTCCTGCCCCCAGAGGACATGGGTCAATGCAAAAAAAAGTTTTAAAAATGTCTGTTTTTTGGAGCAGTGATTTTAATGATGCTTAACCACTTAACAACCGGCCCATAGCCGAATAATGGCTACAGGGCAGCTGTTTAACTCCCAGAATTCTGCTCTCGTGCTCCCCCTGGGGTGCGCACTCGAGAGCATCCTCCACAGGACCCGGCGCATCACGGATCATCGCGTCAAATGACGGAGCGATCACTTGTAAACAAACCAGCGTCATGTTATGATGCCGGTTCCTAACTCCCCTCTCTGTACCGATCGGTACAGCGGAGGGGGAAGAGATCGGTGTCAGCAGCACTGTGGGCTGCATCTGCAGTGCCCACATCGCTGCTCACCAAAATATAACCCCTCAATTCACTGCCAATACTCTGCAATACCCTGGCAATACTCTGCAATACCCAATACCCTGCCAATACTCTGAAATACCCTGCCAATACTCTGCAATACCCACAATTATTCTGCAATACCTGCCAATACTCTGCAATACCCGCCAATACTCTGCCATACCCTGCCAATACCCTGCAATACTCTGCAATACCCTGCCAATACTCTGCAATACCCAATACCCTGTCAATACTCTGTCATACCCTGCCAATACTCTGCAATACTCTGCCAGACCCTGCCAATACTCTGCATTACTCTGCCATACCCTGCCAATACCCTGCCAATACTCTGCAATACCCTGCCAATACCCTGTCAATACTCTACAATACCCTACCAATACTTTGCCATACCCTGCCAATACCCTGCCAATACTCTGCAATACCCAATGCCCTGCCAATACTCTGCAATACCCTGCCAATACTCTGCAATACCCTGCCATTTTTTTTATTTCAGGCTTCCCAGCCAAGGTGAGATGTGGGATCTTATTGACCCCATATCTCACTGTAAAGAGGACCTGTCATGCCATATTCCTATTACAAGGGATGTTTACATATCAAAAAATGTATTTTAGGGAAAAAAATGTCAAACTAAAATAAATAAAGTAAAATGAACAGAAGCGAACCCATACGTAAGTCTCGCCCACATATGAAAACGGTGTTCAAACCACACATGTGAGGTATCACTGCGAACATTAGAGCGAGAGCAATAATGTTGGCCCTAGACCTCCTCTGTAACTCAAAACATGTAACCAGTAAAAAAAATTAGAGCGTCGCCTATGGCGATTTTTAAGTAGCGATGTTTGGTGCCATTCCACGAACGTGTGCAATTTTGAAGGGTGACATGTTAGGTATCTATTTACTCAGCGCAACTTCATCTTTCACATTATGCAAAAATATTGGGTAAACTTTACTGTTTTGTTTTTTTAAAGCACAAAACAGTATTTTTTTTAAAAAAATTGTTGCGCAAATACCGTTGGATAAAAAGTTGCAACGACCACGATTGTATTCTCTATGGTCTTTGCTAAAAAAAATATAATGTTTTGGGGTTCTATGTAATTTTCTAGCAAATAAATGATGATTTTTACATGTAGGAGAGAAATGTCAGAATTATCCTGGGTGCTCCAGAAAGCCTGATGGTGCTCCCTGCATGTTGGGCCTCTGTATGTGGCCACGCTGTGTAAAAGTCTCACATATGTGGTATCATTATACACAGGAGTAATGGCAGAATGTGTTTTGGGGTGTCATTTGTGGTATGCATATGTTGTGTGTGAGAAATAACCTGATAATATGACAATTTTGTGAAAAAAAAAAGGAAAAAAAATCTTGATTTTGCAAAGAATTGTAGGAAAAAATGACAACTTCAAAAAACTCACCATGCCTCTCACTAAATACCTTGGAATTTTTTCTTTCCAAAAAGGGGTCATTTGGGGTATCTGTACTTTTCTGGCATGTTAGGGTCTCAAGAAATGAGATAGGCCTTCAGTCCTTTGGGTGTGATCAATTTTCAGATATTGGCACCATAGCTTTTGGACTCTATAACTTTCACAAAGACCAAATAATATCCACCAATTTGCACTTATTTTTACCACAGATATGTAGTAGTATACATTTTGGCCAAAATGTATGAAGAAAAATGACTAATCTGCTAAATTTTATAACAGAAACAAAGAAAAATTCATTTTTTTACGTAATTTTCGGTCTTTTTTCTTTTATAGCACAAAAAATAAAAAACCCAGCAGTGATTAAATACCACCAAAAGAAAGCTCCATTTGTGTGAAAAAAAGGACAAAAATTTCATATAGGTACAGTGTTGCATGACTGAGTATTTGTCATTCAAAATGTGAGAGCACCGAAAGCTGAAAATTGGCCTGTTATTAAGGGTGTCTAAGTGCCCAGTGGTCAAGTGGTTAAAGTGAAAAAATAAAAGTCAAATATTCCTTTAAAAATTGTACCTGGGGGGTGTCTATATTATGCCTGTAAAGTGGCATGTGTTTCCCATGTTTAGAACAGTCCCTGCACAAAATGACATTTCTAAAGGAATAAAAGTCATTTAAAACTGCTTGCGGCTGTAATATAATGTCTTGTCCAGGCAATATGGATGAAAACTATTGAGAAAAATGTCATAGGTAATCCTCAAGCCCATTAGCAGGCCCATTAGCAGGTCCTCAAGATCCAGTAACCCAGAGGATTTTCAGTTGGAAAGGTCTCCAAGTCTGATCTTGTCCCTAGGTATTCCTGCACCATGTAAATCAGACGTCGGCGATGGTTGCTCTAACTGATCAGACCTTGGGGCTGCGGACTAAAAAATTATCTGAACGCATCTGTCAGATGGCCACCTTCTCTACCGCTCCTTCTGTGATTGACTGAAGCCTCAGTAACACATTGTCCAGGACCAAGAATTTGTAACCTTCCAGTCTCTGGAAACACGTTGCACAAACCTTTCTGCAAGGCCTCCCAAAGATGTTTCATCCTCTGCTTCCTCTGCAATGGCTGGATAAGTTCTGCAACCTTACCCTTGTAACGTGGATCAAGGAGGGTTGCCAGCCAGTATTGATCCCTCTCTTTGATACCACGAATTTGAGGGTCCTTTTGCAGGCTTTGCAGGATCAGGGAGGCCATGCAGCATAGGTTTGCTGAGACATTCGGTCCAGAGTCCTCTGGGTCACTAAGGATGTCCTTATCCGCATCCACCTCCTCCCAGCCACGTACAAGTCCATGGGTTTCTGGGGACTGTTGATGCTGAGTGCTAGGCTCCACCTCCATGCTGACACAATCCTCCTCCTCCTCCTTTTCCTGTGTGATAGGTGGGCCCACAGGAACACTGCCTGGATAAAGGGGGCCTTGAGAGGTAAGGAAGTCCTCCTCTTCCTTCCTCTGTTCTGCCTCAAGTGCCCTGTCCATTATTCCACACAGCATGTGCTCCAACGGGTAGACAAGAGGGACAGTATCACTGATGCATGCACTGTCACTGCTCACCATCCTCGTGGCTTCCTCAAATGGTGACAGGACAGATCATGCATCGTTGATCATGAGGCCTAGACATTGCCTTCCACATGCCGGTAGAGGGCCGGAATTGCCTTCCTGAAAAAAGTGGCATTTGGGAACCTGCCACTGAGATACTGCACATTCCACAAATTCACAAAAAGGGGAATAGTCTACCAACTGAAAAGGCAGCAGTTGGAGTGCTAGCAATTTAACCAAGCTAGCATTCTGCCGCTGGGCGTGTGGATGGCTTGGACCAAATTTCTTTCGCCGTCTTAGCAACTGGGGTAGGGAAATTTGCCTGCTACAATCAGACGTTGGTGTAACGATAGAAGATTGTCCACAAGTACTTGGCACACCTAATTCTACACCTTCATTCCTCTCAGTGTAGGTTTCTGAGAGAACTGAAGGTATAGTGGGGTTGGAGATCCCAGCTGATGAGGAACAAAGAGAGGTTTGCCTTGTTCTTTGGTGTGGGTCTTTTAAATACACTTGCCAATGGACTGCATGGGAGTTTGACATATGTCTGGTCAATCATGTGGTGCCCAAGCGGCTTCTGTTTTGTCCACACTTGATACACTTCAGACATATGTTGCAAACAGCAATCTGCTGCACACGTCTCAAAAAAGGCCGACACCAAAGAACTTTTGGAAAAACACGCAGAGTCAGCAGCTCCCTGCACATGCGGAGCTCTGCGGTGTAATGCAGTCGGTTGGCTGCCCTTAAGCTGCCCCAAGGAGGGCATCCTGCCTTGTTGGAGATGTGCCTCCTCCTCTCTCCTTTCAGGAACCCATGTAGAGTCAGTGACCCCTCCTCATCACTGGAGCAAACCTGGCAGTATGCTGCAGCTGGGGGAACATGACTGCCAATTTGTTGTCCTTCTTGAGCACCCCCTCTCTCTGGGCTCACATTACTGCCTTCTTCAATCTGGGTACCCTCATTGAAGCCTTCAAAATGTTGCGCATCCTCCTGCAGCATGTACCCAACACTGTGGTCGAACAGTTTGGGGGACTCCTCAGCGCATGATGGTGGGGCAAGGGAAGGAGTGACTGATGAAATTGAGTCGAAGGAAGAGGATGTTTTGGCAGCTGCATTGGCAGCCAAAGTACTCTGAGCTTGGGTGACAGAGGATGAGGAGGATGAGCACAGCTTGGTCATCCACTGTGCCAACTCTTCTGAATGTTGTGGCTCAACACGGGCAGCTGACGAAAAAAGGACAATTGTGCCCCACGGCCACGTGCTGAGGATGTCCCATGTCCATGACCAACAATGTTGGCTGTAGACACAGAGCCTGCTTTCCCTCTTTTAGTGGCCTACGAGCGTCTGCCTCTCCTTGTTGGCCTTCCAGTCATACTGTATTTTATTTATTTGTAATATATTTGAATAGGTACACCAGGAATGGCCTGAAGTGAGATGTAGCTGCGCAAAGCTGGGATGTATATATATATATATATATATATATATATATATATATATATATATATACACACACTGAATGTACTGCAGCTAACTGAATTAACTGCCTGCCTGTAGTATATTAGGAAAAGAACAACAGGAATGGTCTGCAGTGAGGTCTAGCTGCACAGGATACAGTACTCAATATATACTGCAGCTAACTGAATAAACTTCCTGCCTGTAGTATACTAGGAAAATAACAACAGGAACAGTCTGCAGTGAGATATAGGTGCATAGGATACAGTACTCAATATATACTGCAGCTAACTGAATCAATTACCTGACTGTAGTTGATTAGGAACAGAACAACAGGAATGGTCTGCAGCGAGATCTAGCTAAATTGGATACAGTATACTCAATATACTGCAGCTAACTGAATGAACTGCCTGCCTGTAGTATATTAGGAACAGAACAACAGGAATGGTCTGCAGTGAGATCTAGTTAAACTGGATACAGTATACTGAATATACTGCAGCTAACTGAATGAACTGCCTGTCTGTAGTATATTAGGAACAGAACAACAGGAATGGTCTGCAGAGAGATCTAGCTGTACAGTATACAGTACTGAATATACTGCAGCTAACTGAATGAACTTCCTGCCTGTAGTATATTAGGAAAAGAACAACAGGAACGGTCTGCAGTGAAATCTAGCTAAACTGGATACAGTGTACTGAATATACTGCAGCTAACTGAATGAACTACCTGCCTGTAGTATATTAGGAACAAAACAACAGGAACAGTCTACAGCGAGATCTAGCTGCACAGGATACATTACTGAATATACTGCAGCTAACTGAATTAACTGCCTGCCTGTAGTATATTAGGAACAGTACACCAGTCCAGGAACGCTCTGCAGTGATATCAGTATATATACAAAGCCTGGAATGTATATATATATATATATATATATATATATATATATATATATATATATATATATATATATATATATATATATATATATATATATATATATATATATATATATATATATATATACTAAATATACTGGAGCTAACTGAATCAACTGTCTGCTCAATCTATGACACCCTCTCTTTCTCTCTCTCTCTCAATGATGGAACACACTACACACGACCGATGTGCAGGCGGCCTTATATAGTGTGGGGTGTGTACTTAATCCTCTGAGCCATAATTGTCCAAAGGCACCCTGCACCCTGTGATGCGTCTCTCTGTGACAGTTCTCCCCGTCAAGCTCATTGAAAGCTCAGTGTGGGGGGGAGGGAAGAGGGGGAATCTGCAGATCTATGACACAGAGAGCTGTTACAGATCACCCCACAAAGTACACCAAGCACCACTGATCCCCCTGTCCCTATACACATTTCAGTGTCCCAATAAAAAAATCTGTCTGTCCCCTATCACTGCCAACACCAAATAAACACTGATTTGGGTTATTTTTAGCAAAGAAATGTGGCAGCATCATTATTAGTCAAAATTTATCAAGAGGAATTATTTCTTTGCAAACAGAAACTAAGAAAAATGCATTTTTAAAAAAAACGTTCGGTCTTGTTTTATTTGTAGCATAAAAAATAAAAAGCCCAGTGGTGAATAAATACCCCCCAAAAAAATCTATTTGTGTGAAAAAAATTATAAAAATGTCATTCGGGTACAGTGTTACATGACCGTGCAATTGTCATTCAAAGTGTGACAGTGCTGAAAGCTAAAAATTGGTCTGGGAAGGAGGGGGGTGAAAGTGGTCAGTATTGAAGTGGTTAATAGAAATAGACCTCAACTGAAATTCTATTGCAGATATATAGATCTCCTATTTATTTGGGAGGGGTCGGAGGAATCAGTGATGGAATTTCTGGTATATTTGAACAATAATGATAACAATATTGTTCTGGATAACCAAATAAGCGATAAAACGGTTAATTTCTTGGATGTTACCATTGAGAAGAATTTCAATTAACTGAGCACCAAGGTCTACTTTAAGTCAATGGACCGGAATAGTTATTTATCTATTAGGAGTGGACATCACCCGGCTTGGATAAAAAATATCCTGAAGGGACAGATGTTCAGAGTGAGAAGTAACTGCATTAAACAAGAAGATTGTTTTATACACAAGCAAATGTACTTAAAGAAAAATTCGTACAAAAGGGATATAGAGGGGATGTTTTCTATTAAACAATTAAAGAAGTAGCAAATATACCAAGGAAACAATGCTTGATGAAGAAGGAAGCTCAAACATCCACCAACCAACATCAATGGGGTTTTATAGCTAACGTTCATCATATCAATATAGGGGAATTGAAAGTATTTTTAATAAATACGGGTACATTTTACGTATGGATAGACATTTGGGGGGTGTTTTGTCTGACCGACTCAAATTTTGGTGTCCAGGTGGTAAGAAAAATCTTGGACCCACCTGGCGAACAAACATTAAAAATTGATTTAAAGGGATTTTATTCATGTAGGAAATGCATGTTGCAGAACAGTTAAAGTCAGCCACTAATGCTGACCATGAAACATTCTCCATAGATGAATTCATCACATGTAACACTTCACATGTTGTGTATTTGTGACATATCAGCATGGATGTCACACCACTTCCTTAAACTAAGCCTCTCTAAAACTGACTAAAACTATTAATATTCCCACCTGCACATGCCCCCCTCCATGACTTTTCCATCAAAATCAACAATGCAACCATCAGGCCCTCCCCTCACGCGAGGGTACTAGCTGTAACCCTAGACTCTGACTTGTCATTTTAGCCCCAAGTCCAATCGTTGTCAAAAGTTTGTAGATTTTACCTCTGTAACATCTCTAAAATTTGCCCCCTTTTAACAAATGAAACCACCAAGCTTCTCATTCACTGCCTTGTTATATCTCGCCTTGACTATTGCAACTCCCTTCTCATTGGCCTGCCTCTCCACTTCAGTCTATCATGAATGCTGCTGCTAGACTTATCCACGCTACCAACCACTCAGTGTCTGCCAACCCTCTCCTCCAATCCCTACACTGGCTCCCAATCACCCAGCGAATTAAATTCAAAATACTAATCACAACATACAAAGCCATTCATAACTCTGCCCTGAGCTACATCACCAATCTTGTCTCCAAATATCATTCAAATTGTCCCCTCCGTTCTTCTCAAGACCTCCTACTCTCAAGCTCTCTCGTTTCCTCTTCCCATGCTCGTCTCCAGGATTTCTCCAGAGCCTCTCCAATCCTCTGGAACTCGCTACCTCCACTGGTCTGGCTATCCCCTACTCTTGCTACCTTCAGGCAATCCCTGAAAACTCATCTATTCAGGGAAGCCTATCACGTCTCAAACTAATCTCCTACCACTTCCATCATCTCATTCTCGACAGTTATAACCTTTTGTACCACCTGCCCCACCCTATCAGATTATAAGCTCTTCTGAGCAGGGCCCTCTTAATCCTCTTGTATTTTATTGTATTGTAACTGTATTGTCTCCTTTGTATATTGTAAAGCGCTGCGTAAATTGCTGGCGCTATATAAATCCTGAATAATAATAATAATATTTGCTGTGGTGCTCGTGTGGATTATATTACTTGGGGAGAACTAAAAGACTCCTTAAGATCAGCATTGTTGAACACCTGGCTAATATAAAAAAGGGCTTTACACACCACAGTGTATCCCTGCATTTTAAGGAAAAGCACAACCAAGATCCCACATTGCTGCAGTTTTGTGTGATAGATTGTCTTTTTTTATTATGGAGGGGCTCAAATGGTGTACGTGATTTATCCCAAAGAGAAACCAGGTGAATTTTTCTATTAAAAAGTATTTTTCCTAGAGGCTTGAACATTGAGCTAGACCTCAATTGCTTTATTAATAATTTTAATTTTTTTTACTTTTTCCAATTTGCTCTGAGAGACAAATAAACTCTTTTATGGGTTTTAGAAAGATAGGTATTAAATATAAGTGAAGGGATATTTAGCTTTCATTCTTTAAGAAATTTGGTTTCCATTTTGTGTCTCTCTAACATCCACTTCACAAATAGATATGCTCAAGTTTTGCTAATCTAGTTTCGTTTCTCATGTTGCTGTTATCTTTTTTCAGTTGTTTCATTTCTTGGAAAGCACATGATTTTGAGGAATCACTAGTTTCACTTTTGTTGTAGGCTGTACTTGTATATGATTGGATAATGATTGGATAATCTGTATGACATGTTCAAAGAGCGGTACTTTCTGAAAACCCCCTTTAAATATTCACACCAAAGAATAAATATTAGATTTGCTTGGAGAGACTTTGTTGTTTTATGTCATTGTCCCAATGGGCTAATCTTACAGGCCTGTATGGGGATTGGACATCACACTTTAACAGACATTTACCGTATATACTCGAGTATAGGCCGACCCGAATATAAGCCGAGGCCCCCAATTTACCCCCAAAAAAACTGGCAAACTTATTGACTCGTGTATAAGCCGAGGGTGAGACATGCCTGTCCATCCCTGTGTGTGTGTCCGTCCATCCCTGTGTGTCCGTCCATCCCTGTGTGTCCGTCCATCCCTGTGTGTCCGTCCATCCCTGTGTGTGTGTGTGTCCATCCATCCATCCATCCCTGTGTGTGTGTGTCTCCATCCATCCATCCATCCATCCCTGTGTGTGTGTGTCTCCATCCATCCATCCATCCATCCATCCCTGTGTGTGTGTGTGTCTCCATCCATCCATCCATCCATCCCTGTGTGTGTGTGTGTGTCTCCATCCATCCATCCATCCGTGTGTGTGTGTCTCCATCCGTGTGTGTGTGTGTGTGTGTGTGTGTGTGTGTGTGTGTGTGTGTGTGTGTGTGTCCAGCCTACCTGTGTCCCGAGCCTTTGTCCGAGCCTCCGTCCCGTGTCGTGCCTTGCCTTGCCTTCGTCCCGTCCCGTCCCGTGCCGTGCCGTGCCTTGCCTTGCCTCCGTCCCGTGCCCTCTTCGTCGGCGGCCATTGTAAAATTCAAAAGCCGCGCCTCCTCCTTCGCCTATGATAGGCGGAACACTGAATTTCCCAGCAGCCTGTGTTCCGCCTATCACGGACGTCGTATCATCCTCGTCCGTAGTACGAGGATGAGCGGATGCCCGTGATAGGCGGAACACAGGCTGCTGGGAAATTCAGTGTTCCGCCTATCACAGGCGAAGGCGGAGCCGGAGGCGCGGCTTTTGAATCAGAATGGCCGCTGTCTGTCTGCTCGACACGCTGATCGAGCGGGCAGACAGCGATGACTCGAGTATAAGCCGAGGGGGGCACTTTCAGCCTCAAAAAAGAGGCTGAAAATCTCGGCTTATACTCGAGTATATACGGTAACAGACATTGAAGGGGTTAAAAAGCCAACTCTAGACAATCTACATTCCTATCAATAAGGTATACAGTCTCTCTCTCTCTCTCTCTCTCTCTCTCTCATTTTAACATATAATGTAGGTGTCTTAGATGTGCATCATTGACTAACGATGGGGTTGTGGTGGGCATTGGAATTGATACATACTATAAAATCAAATACATTTTGACATTTGATGGTGTTTTAGATAAATGTCTGTTTAACATCCAAAATGTTGATTATAATACTGTGCGGAATATTACCTGTCCCGCTATGGCCACCTGTAAATGTGCTCTTTGGGGGACAGCGATAAGAATTAAGTTATTAGCATGCTTACCAAAACCAATGTGATGTCCCGTAATGTGAATGTGATCATCATAAAGTTTGGTCTATTGTAGTTGCGGGGACATCACTACCACCAGTAATGAACGTGAGGACTATAAAGGAGAGGGATCCTGTGCCATACAGTCAATCCTATGAATACATTGTGACGATGAAACATGGATGGCATGGCTGTACAGCAGGGGTGTCCAAACTTTTTTCAAAGAGGGCCGGATTTGATGAAGTGAACATGCGCGAGGGCCGACCATTTTGCCTGACATTCTTTGAATCGTTAAAATTCGGTCTAAGTGTGTTAGTTCGAGCTCTAATACACTGCCCAACAAAAATTCTCTTGCCTTTGTGGCTGTGTGTGGGAAGAAATGAGCTTGGGCGTATTTGTACATACTGTATTAATTGGCGTATAACACACACCTTCACTTTAAGAGGGAAGTTTCAGGAAAAAAAATGTTTAAATAAAGAACTGTGAAGCAAAATAATGGTCAGTGCAAACCAATGCAGCCTAATCAGTGCACATCTGCAGACCCACCTTTGCCAGGAACACACCCACCACAGCCAGGAATGCCCCCCCCCCATAGCCAGGAATGCCCCCCATAGCCAGGAATGCCCCCCCATAGCAAGGAATGCCCCCACCATAGCCAGGAATGCCCCCACCATAGCCAGGAATTC
This sequence comes from Lithobates pipiens, assembly GCF_037356315.1. Taxonomy (NCBI): domain Eukaryota; kingdom Metazoa; phylum Chordata; class Amphibia; order Anura; family Ranidae; genus Lithobates; species Lithobates pipiens. The sequence continues at coordinate 323,273,543 of NW_027507903.1, read as the reverse complement.
CCCCACCATAGCCAGGAATTCCCCCACCATTGCCAGGGACACAGCACCATTGCCAGGGACACAGCACCATTGCCAGGGACACAGCACCATTGCCAGGGACACCACACCATTGCCAGGGACACAGCACCATTGCCTGGGACACAGCACCATTTCCAGGAATGCCTCCCCAAATGCCTCACCATTGCCAGGAATGCCTCCCCAAATGCCTCACCATTGCCAGGAATGCCTCCCCAAATGCCTCACCATTGCCAGGAATGCAGCACCATTGCCAGGAATGACTCACCATTGCCAGGAACGCAGCACCATTGCCAGGGACGCAGCACCATTGCCAGGGACGCAGCACCATTACCAGGAATGCCTCCCCAAATGCCTCACCATTGCCAGGAATGACTCACCATTGCCAGGGACGCAGCACCATTGCCAGGGACGCAGCACCATTGCCTGGGACGCAGCACCATTGCCAGGAATGCCTCCCCAAATGCCTCACCATTGCCAGGAATGCCTCCCCAAATGCCTCACCATTGCCAGGAATGCAGCACCATTGCCAGGAATGCAGCACCATTGCCAGGAATGACTCACCATTGCCAGGAATGCAGCACCATTGCCAGGAATGACTCACCATTGCCAGGAATGACTCACCATTGCCAGGAACGCAGCACCATTGCCAGGAAAGCAGCACCATTGCCAGGAACACAACACCATTGCCAGGAACACAGCACCATTGCCAGGAACACAGCACCATTGCCAGGAATGCACTGACGAGCGCCAAAGGAGAATCTCCTGTTTACACGGCGGCTTCTTTAATAGAAAGTCCCGCCTCCTTTGATGGACAGAAAAGTCGTCCAATGGCAGTGCAGGAGAAGGACTTCCTATTACAGAGGCCGCCCGTAAACAGTAAATTCTCCTGTGTACGGCGCTCGGTCCTGTCCTCCCTGTACCTTCCGAAGCATATATATCAGGGGTAATGAATTAAAATTAAAGGAGGTCCGGTCACCAAAATTTTCTTTGGGCCGAGCTCCGAATCTCAAGTCTGTGCTACGACTCAGAAATATTGTAGTAACTGTATATCTATCAAAAACATGAGAAATGTACAATTTCCTTAGCATTTCAACAATATTTATTGTCAAGTTACATCTGGTGATCCCAGATCAAGTTAAATCTGGTGTCCCCATCACAGTGCCCCTTTAAATCAGGTGTCCCCATCACAGTGCCCCTTTACATCAGGTGTCCCCATCACAGTGCTTCTTTAAATCAGGTGTCCCATCACAGTGCCCCTTTACATCAGGTGTCCCCATCACAGTGCCCCTTTACATCAGGTGTCCCCATCACAGTGTCCCTTTAAATAAGGTGTCCCCATCACAGTGCCCCTTTAAATTAGGTGTCCCCATCACAGTGCCCCTTTACATCAGGTGTCCCCATCACAGTGCCCCTTTAAATCTGGTGTCCCCATCACAGTGCCCCTTTAAATCAGGTGTCCCCATCACAGTGCCCCTTTAAATCAGGTGTCCCCATCACAGTGCCCCTTTAAATCAGGTGTCCCCATCACAGTGCCCCTTTAAATCTGGTGTCCCCATCACAGTGCCCCTTTACATCAGGTGTCCCCATCACAGTGCCCCTTTACATCAGGTGTCCCCATCACAGTGCCCCTTTAAATCTGGTGTCCCCATCACAGTGCCCCTTTAAATCTGGTGTCCCCATCACAGTGCCCCTTTACATCAGGTGTCCCCATCACAGTGCCCCTTTACATCAGGTGTCCCCATCACAGTGCCCCTTTACATCAGGTGTCCCCATCACAGTGCCCCTTTACATCAGGTGTCCCCATCACAGTGCCCCTTTACATCAGGTGTCCCCATCACAGTGCCCCTTTACATCAGGTGTCCCCATCACAGTGCCCCTTAACATAAAATGTGCACATCAGGATTTCCCTTAACATAAAATAAGTGTCATGCTGATGGGCACATTTTATATTAAGGGGCACTCTGATGGACACAACAAAACATGCCCCTTAACTTAAAATTTGCCCATCAAAGTGCCCCTTTTAATATAAAATGTACCTATCAGTGTTGCTCTTAAAATAAAATCTGCCCATCAGCGTGCCCCTTAACATGAAATAAGGGTCACACTGATGGGCACCTATTATGTTAGGAGGCATTCTGATGGACAATTTTTATTTTAAGGGGCATGCTGATGAGTATATTTTTAATGTGCACATCGATGGGCATATTTTGTAGGGCACATTTTGTTGTACCCATCAGCGTGCCCCTTAACAAAATATGCCCATCCATGTGCACATTAAAAATATACCCATCAGCGTGCCCCGTAAAATAAAATTTGTCCATCGGATTACCTGTTATAAAAGGTGCCCATCAGCGTGACCCTTATTTTATGTTAAGGGGCACGTTGATGGGAAAATTTTATGTTAAAGGGCACTCTGATGGGCACATTTTATTTTAAGGGACACACTGATGGGTATATTTTTAATGTGCACATCGATGGGCATATTTTGTTAAGGGGCACCTTAACAAAACATGTCCATCAGTGTGCACATGAAAAATATATCCATCAGCGTGCCCCTTAAAACAAAATGTGCCCATCAGAGTGTCCTTTAACATAAAATTTTCCCATCAGCGTGCCCTTTACAAAAAAAGCCCCTTAAAATATGGCCAACAGTGTGCACAACACTGATCACTAATAGATAACTAATGTGCCCACATACCTTAACTGCAGGAGTGTGGGCACAACTGAAGCTGCCTCGCGATGAGATCCAGGACCCGGGAACCGCGGGCAGCAGGGGGGCGGGGCGCGCACGTGACGTCACACCCCTACTGCCCGTGTCTCTTCAGCTCCGAGAGACGCGGCCAGGAGCAGGGGGCGGGCGCATGCGCGCAGCGTCACTGGTTGCTGGGGAAACCCGCGGTCCCAGCAAACCAGTGATTGCTGTCGCTTGCTACACTGGCGGCATGGCGGTCTGGGCAGAAGCGCTGCTCGGTCCGGACTCGGACCGCGGGCCGCCATTTAGTGACGGCTGATATATATCTTTTGTGGCCCCGGCGCTGGGAGATCGTCGGGGGCCACAAAAGATATGTATGTCCAAATAACCAGGCGGGCCGTTCAAAACCGTGCCGCGGGCCGCAATTGGCCCGCGGGCCGGACTTTGGACATGCCTGCTGTACAGCAACCATCTTGACATTTGATGTCAAACCGGAAGTGACAATCTGAGTCTGATGGGTTAGTGAGGGTGAGATACAGATCGTACACTGCAGGTCTGCTGTGACCACAATATACCACCACTTGCTGATAACAGGATTGTCTTTAGGTTTACTTTATTTGGATCAATGTGAGTGCAATAGTTGGAGATTTGATTTTATTCATTAAATTGTTTTAAACACTATCATACTATTGAAGCACTTATTTTAGTTTCATGTGGAGATATCTTTTTCCATATGCACAGTTGGATATTGGTGGGATGATTTAACCCTTTGAGGGTAAAAGTGTATATGCCGAGCATTAGAGTGCCAGGCACCTAAAGTTGGTGAGTGCATTTCTTAAGGGGAGGCACTTTCACATGTGGTGTGATGGAAGATCTGGAATATTACAACTCCTATAGAAAGATATTTTTGAAGTCACTGAGTCAAAATTTGGATTATTTTATGGACTTTAATATGTGTCACTTCTGTCACTAATATTCATAGTGACTTTCACTTGTGACAGGGTGTTATTTAATTTATGTTAGTTTATGTTACATATTGATTGTCATATTTAAATATCAGTGCGATTTGCTTTTTTATTTTCGATAGAGTGTAAAGTACGAGTGGCAGCTTTAATCAATTCTCTAATCTTTCCTAGGGGTGCAGTGATAGGGCTTCAAGTGTGGGCATGTTAAACTTGCTGACCATCAGGTAAACTATAGTGTATATATTTGAAACTTGATCACTCCTAATGAACTGATGGCTGGTCTCATTTCTTGAGGCCCTTAAAATGCCATAACAGTACAAATACCCCCCAAATTACTCCTTTTTTTGAAAGTACACAGTCTGAGGTATTTAGTAAGAGACATGGTGAGTTTTCTGAAGTTGTATTTTTTTGTCTTCATTTTTGGGAAAATGAAGAAATGAAATCAAATTTGGATTTTCTTCTTTTTTTTTTTACCAGTGCAGTACAGTGTCATCATTTGACTGCTGTGGTGGTGATCGGGGATACTAACTGGCGACAGTATGTAAACGCACGTACACTGTATAAGCATTCATTTTAGCTGTCATAAATGGGATAAAATTCATAAACAACTTGCTTATATTTGTGATCTGTGATTAGTTACAGCTAATCACATGGTTCAGGTAGCCAGGTACCATGTGATGGCTGTGGGCCAATCACAGATCACATCTGTAAGCAAGCTGTTCATGAATGGAAATCCATTCATCACAGTTTGTTTACATTGTTATCATGTGATTGCTATGACCAATCACAGCGATCACATGATACCTGGTACCCATTTACTGGTAATTGTAATCTGCTATGTCCGGTGGACACAGCGGTCACAGGAGTGGTATGCTTCTCTAAAAAGGAACCGGCTGGATCATGTCTGCAGAGCTTATTGCATGTGATGAAATTTTACTTTGCAAAGAATGCCCAATCATGTACAGGGAAAGAAAAAACTTTTTACTTGCACATAATTGGATGATGAAGGTCAGCAGAACCTCAGCTCATTCACTAAGCTCTGGGGAAAATTCCCTTGCAAATTAAACAGTCTATTTGTCTTCAGTAATTCAACCCCTAAAAGAAAATGGGTCGTTAAAAGCATGTAGAGTCTCTTTTCTTTAAAGGTCCACAACCTTACCTGTCTTTTTATTGTTACTCTGTCTCCAGTTAGGAGAATCAATCTGATATGTTTAAGAGGAGTGGGAATAGACTGTGCTTGTCACAGAAATAAGAAGCAAGTATGAAAGACTAAGTTGGGCCCACAGTGAAACATACCTCCCAACTTTTTGAGATGGGAATGAGGGACACCTATTAGCAAAAGTATGTAGACATAGGACACACCCCCTGTCACACCCCTTAAAGGAGAATTATACAAAAAAAAGTGATTACCCACAAGTGCTTTTTTTTTTTACTACCACTATTCCTTTATACTGGCTTTTGAAATTTACAAACGGTGTAATTAAGAAATTGAATGAAAGGTTTAGCACTGGGAAACACTTTTTGAAAGATAAAAACTGCATTTTATATATAACTATATTGGTCAGACCAAAATGAGCGAAAAATGAGGAGGAAAAAGGGACAGAGGGACTTTGTTTCAAATCAGGGACAATCCCTATAAATAAGGGACATTTGGGAGTTATGGTGAAATGGCAAAATTGTGTCCTAGGGGAGCAGAGTAAAGCTAGAATACTAGTCTACTAGTGTTTTTTGCGTAGAGTTTGCTGTACTCCTAACTGTGGAAGAGAACATTATCCAGTTATCTAGTGAGTCATGCCATGCTATGCTAGGTAACGTGCACTTGGCTGTAGCATTTACAGCATCCTAAATTCTAAATGAGTAAAATATATGAGTTGTGTGGCAAATAGAAACATTTATGCAGCCAGTTCCATTAACACAGTGAAACATGACTTAAAGTAATTAACCCATTCAATTATTTACAAAAGAATAAAACCTTCTTATATAAAGCTTATTATATTTAATCCTGTCTCTGTGTAATACACAGCATTACACACTTTAATCCTGTTGATATTTCCCTGTTATTAAATAAAAAACAGGATTACTGATGTGCCCCAATATCCAGCAGAGAATCACAGTATGTAATTTATGTATATAGAGCTATTAAATTCTACACACAAATCTGCTAAATAGAAGAAAGAAAGAGAAAATCTATTATGAAACAATTCTTGTTTTCTTAAACAGTACATTATTCAGAAGCCTAATCATTTTAATGGATATGCATTGCAAAATACGTTTTTGCTTTCAAACTAAAAAACAACAAAAAAAAATTTGGATGGCAAATTCTCATTGTGATTTTGTTTGTGTCCGTCATACTAGTAATGAAGAAAATTGCTGGTAATTTTCTTAATTCATCTGATCAATAGCAGCACAGTAATTATGTTAAAAAGGAACATAATACCACCATCCCCTTAGAGTTTTGTGGATATTCAAAACAAATGCGCTTGAAATGTAAATGGATTAAAGACTAGGGAGGTATTGTAATGAGAACAAAGCCTTTAGCAGTAGTTGATTAATTGTCAAGAGTCTTTAATCTGCAAGGTTACATATTGAACTGTTAACCACTTCCATGCCGCACCTATTCTGGCACTTCTCTCCTACATGTAAAAATCATCATTTTTTTGCTATAAAATTACTCAGAACCCCATAACATTTTATATATATATATATATATATATATATATATATATATATATATATATATATATATATATATATATATATATATATATATATATATATATATATATATATTTTTTAAGCTTAATTTGTTTAGCAAACCCCCTTGGGAATAAAATGATGGTTGTTGCAACTTTTAATCTTGCGCGGTATTTGCCCAACAATTTTTAAAAAGCTTTTTTTGGGAAAAAATAAATAGTTTCAGGAATTAAAAAAATAACACAACAGTAAAGTTAGCCCAATTTTTTTTATAAAAATAAAGATGATGTTACGCCGAGTAAATAGATACCCAACATGTCACGCTTTAAAATTGTGAACACTCGTGGAATGGCGCCAAACTTCAGTACTTAAAAATCTCAATAGGCAACGCTTTACATTTTTTTACAGGTTTCCTGTTTAGAGTTGCAGAGGAGGTCTAGTGCATGTGGCGATACCTCACATGTGTGGTTTGAAGGCCCTTTACATATGTGGGCAGGACTTATGTGGGCATTTGCTTCTGAGCGCAAGCTACCGGGGACAGAGACATTTTAAAAAATATTTTTTTTATTGTTTATTTTACTTTTTTTTTTACTCTTTTACATTTTTTGTAACACTTTTATTCCTATTACAAGGAAAGTAAACATCCCTTGTAACAGGAATGGTGCGTGACAGGTCCTCTTTATGGAGAGATTTGGGGTCAATAAGACCTCACATCTCTCCTCCAGGCTGGAAATGGAATGATATAAAAAAAATTGATGATCTCATGCTTACCAGCCGCAATTGCAGCTTTGTTTACAATTGTGGCCTGGACATGAAGTCATAACACTGCGCCCGGGCCTCCGACAGTCATAGAGATAACTGGTGACCATTTGGTCACCGGAAATCTATGGTCATCATCCAACAGCAGCCAATTCTTTCTCATGGGTCCCTAATAGCACAGAAGAGCCCGGAGAAGCACCGGATGGCAGCGAGAGGGTGTCGCCTGTAAGAATTATCAAGCAGTGGAACTGCCACTATGATCATTCTCATGGTGCACAGAATCGCCGGCTGAAAATGAAGTTATCGGAATGATGCCTGTAGCTGCAGGCATCATTCAGATATTCCCACTGAAAGTCAAGGATGTAATATGGAAGTAGTTAAATAGCACAATAAAAAGCTAAAACAAATTATTTAGATTATGATTAATAGTTATCCTCGCGCCGCAATGGTTCAAACAGCAAGAAAGAAACTATGATTGCAGCAAAAACACCGACAGGCGTGCAAACCCTCCCCTAGAAATGTGATATCAGGTAAATAAATGGTGTTGCGCTCCACAAGAATAAATCAATCAAATAAAATAAATGAATAAATACTAATAAATAATTCAAAAGAATAGCTACATATGACTATTCAAAGCTTATTACTTTATTACCTTCTAAAGTGCATTAGTGCCAACCAAACAATATTCAATCAAATGCAATGTGCATAATCAAGTACTCCAAATAAAGTGCATGCAGTGAAAATAAATTAATACTAAAAATGTAAATAAATGCAGACAGTAAAGAATAAATAATTACTGAAAATATAATAAAATTCTAGATCATGTCTCAGTCCATAAGGTGCATACAGTGAATATGATTGCAATAAATTGTGTCTCAATCCATAAAGTGCATCCAGTGAAAAAATGTCAAAAAAAAAATCTTGAAAAACAGTTGAGAAAAAGTCCAATCAAAATAAGAATGTCTCTTATCTATAACATCAAAGTAATCTATATCAAAACATGCAGTATGTGAATCCACACTGTGCAATGAAGTAAACTAGCTCTGTGAAAAGAAAAGATAATAATAATTCCACCGGTGACCTTGTGAATCCTCAGAGTCGGGTGTTTACACAGTGAGTGCAATGGCTACCTTACCTCCCTGCTGTAAGGTAAACAGCAAATAATTCCCAATTCCAACAGTTACAATGTTGTTATCAACTGGTATAGGTACTGCAGGCAATCCCCTCTAGATTCTCAGCCATACACCACAGATCATATCCATAAAAGAGAGAAAGAGAGAAAGGGAGCTCCAATAGTGAAGTATGTACTGTCAAATATACTTTATTATAAAAAGGACATAGTCCTGGGTACTCACATTTAATCACACAATCAAAAGCAAATATACAGCATAGAAATGAACGAGCTCCACATTCGTACCCCGGACGTCACTTCCGGTATCCTCCTCATCCAATCCTACGCTGTGACTTCATCAGGGAATAGGCTATTCCCTGATGAAGTCACATGATTAGTGACGATACACGTAGGATTGGATGAGGAGGATACCAGAAGTGACGTCCGGGGTACGAACGTGGAGCTCGTTCATTTCTATGCTGTATATTTGCTTTTGATTGTGTGATTAAATGTGAGTACCCAGGACTATGTCCTTTTTATAATAAAGTATATTTGACAGTACATACTTCACTATTGGAGCTCCCTTTCTCTCTTTTATGGCTATGATCTGTGGTGTATGGCTGAGAATCTAGAGGGGATTGCCTGCAAAACCTATACCAGTTGATAACAACATTGTAACTGTTGGAATTGGGAATTATTTGCTGTTTACCTTACAGCAGGGAGGTAAGGTAGCCATTGCACTCAGTGTGTAAACACCCGACTCTGAGGATTCACAAGAGCACCAGTGGAATTATTATTATCTTTTCTTTTCACGGAGCTAGTTTACTTCATGGCACAGTGTGGATTCACATACTGCATGTTTTGATATAGATTACTTGATGTTATAGATAAGAGACATTCTTATTTTGATTGGACTTTTTCTCAACTGTTTTTCAAGATTTTTTTTTTGGACATTTTTTCACTGGATGCACTTTATGGATTGAGACACAATTTATTGCAATCATATTCACTGTATGCACCCAATGGACTGAGACACAATCTAGAATTTTATTATATTTTCAGTAATTATTTATTCTTTACTGTCTGAATTTGTTTTACATTTTTAGTATTAATTTATTTTCACTACATGCACTTTATTTGGAGTACTTGATTATGCACATTGCATTTGATTGAATATTGTTTGGTTGGCACTAATGCACTTTACAATGTGCAGATTTAAAGTAATAAGCTTTGAATAGTCATATGTAGCTATTCTTTTGCATTATTTATTAGTATTTATTCATTTATTTTATTTGATTGATTTATTCTTGTGGAGCGCAACACCATTTATTTACCTGATATCAAATTATTTAGATTGATTAAAGGGAACCCGTTGAGACAGCTATTACCTATCACAGTCTCCCATACATTGCTACAGTAGAGGTTGCCATTTGCCAATTCCAGGAAACAATATTAGATTTAAAGTAGGCACAACACTCCATGGGAAGTTGCAATGAGGTGACCTGCTTGCATCACATACTGGAGTAAGGCAACAACAGCCTCTAGTAATGAATGGTAGTTTCACATGAGCTTTGAGTTTGGACTAAATAGAATTTGTTCCAATCTTAGCATGTCTGCCTGCCCCCTAAACCAAACCTCCAGTTCCAGTTGGAAGTCACACATTAAGCAGTCTCATTATAATTTTTTTGTGGGGGAATGGTCTAGCAAGGATTTTGGGGGGACCCATGCCTTTTTTTATTTTTGCATGGTGTTCTCCCTAAGAGCCACAAAAGACCCTCATCAAGGATATGGTTCTGAATTTTGCACTAGACCCCACATGTTTTTGTTATACGTTCTGTAGGATGTATTACAGCAAATGTGACATTTTAGAAAGAAAACAAAATGCTGGAAATGTACATTTCCCTGCTGGCTCCTGTTTTTGTTTTCAAACAGCATGGGGTCCCTCAAAAGCCTCCCAAAATATATGTAGCCAGGGGCTTGGGTAGAGTCAGAGAGCGATTTAGGACACTTTGCTTCAGTACTCTCTGTGCTCCCAATGGGCTTTAGCTGATTGGGTTAGCACTACTCACCTCCATCCACCAGGGGGAGCTGACAAGCAGAAGGAGCTCAAGTGTCTAGATGGTGTGCAGCATTGAATTATGGCAAATTAAGTTCGGGGAATAAATCTTACTCTGGCAGTCCATGAACAATTGGGCTACAATTTCCAATGTGAGTCAGGTATAAAGAGATAAAGCTGTATTTTTCACAGGCGTAATACCAAGGGATTCTCTCTTTACTGCAAGGAGACTGAGGTGTGCACATTAATGCTCCTGTGTGCACATAAATATGCCACAAGCCCACGGCCATGTGCTGAGAACCAGATTCACTCTAGGCAGATCTAGATGTGAGCTGAGATCTGAACAGTGAGACCCCAGTTGCTGTGTTTCTGGGAATAGTGAGAGAACACTGCTGTCATTAATGTGTTATTACTAGCAGTGACTGAGCACATAAAGACTGGCCATCTAACTAGCAGCATTATTTACTACATGCAGACTTTACTAGTACTGTACTCATGCACCACTATATAGACTGGGTCCCAATTATAGCCGGCTCAATCAGATAGCTTCTTCACCATTACTTTGCTTATTGTCCATAGTAAGAGGTACTTCTTTAGGGAGATTTAAATGTAATTGCTGCCATTTATATAATGTATACTCTAAAGAGGATATAGCCTACACATCACTTATCATTGCTGTTACTGTTTTCTAATTCAATTGTTAATTGCTGATTTTGTGGATTACCAGGTTTACTCTATTTTATCTGCATAGAACTACACTCTATGCTGCTATAGCCCAGTGAAAATGTTGTCTAGGGAACTGTGATTGGCCTAATCCTGTACTTATTCACTTATTTGCATACTGCTATTTACTGTGACCTGTGACAATGTATTGGGTTCATTTACCATTAACAAGTCTGATGTTTGCTTTTTGACACTGAACCTTAGTTGTGTGCATGGTATCTATATTTGTGCTCCCAGTAGCAATGCAGTATCCATTTACTTAAAGGATAAGTTCACCTTTTTGCAGGTAAAAAGATGTGCATTTATAATTTTTTCTATTAGGAGCCTCTAAGCACTGTATCATCGATCAGGAGATCGCTGATGCCATGCAGGTCTCCTGCACACCTACAGAATATCTGCTTAGCCGTACATTCCATACAGGTAAGCCTATACTCGCTAACAGGAATACTCAATGGACTACCACAGCACTCCACAGCATCTTGGTATTTGATTGAGAATTACAAGTCAACACCGGCTAAGGCTGTCTGGACTTGTAGTTCATTCATACAAGGAGCTCTGTGTATGAATGACGTGTCCGTGTGGACAGAGCCTCACATGGCCATGCTGCTTTCAAAAACTGACAGCTAGAATGGGGAACTTCTCCCATACTGCTGCCACAGGGAGGGGGGCACTTACAGCACTGGGAACCTGTTACATGTTCCACCCTAAAATCAAGTGGAATGGTTCCAAAGGTGAAGTTATCTTTCCTGACAGACTCCATGGCAGCAACGTGTGGGGTTAAGTCCCGCCTCCACTACCCTATAGGACACCACTCCCATAAATCTTTGCTCCCTGCCCATAGCCGTGTTCTTTTTTTGTCCTCCTCCGTAGGACCAGACGTTATGGTCTTTCTACCTGAAGATTGCTCCCACACGGTTCCATTGTTGGTTTGGCCGAATTGCGACTGGATGGAATTGTCGCATGACTCCGTTAAGCCCTAGCTACTAGCGGGGTATGGAGTGGGCATTGGATATAAGCACTGGAGGAAGCCAGGAACCTAGCCACTGGCAGGCAGGCTGCGCATTTGGTCAGATAGCCCAGCTAAATAGCAGGTGACCTATTTTGCCCTGAGAAGTCCGGTATGTTTTGTTCTTACCTTCGGCCTGGAGACGATCGTGGGGGAGCGGTAAGATTGTTCCTCTTTTTCATGGCAGCAGTTTGTGTTTGTTCCTTGCTTTTCCTTAATTTCCGTTCGTTTTTTGTGTTTTCATGTATAAGGGTATAGGCATGGCGGCTGGATTAGCCTGCGTTCCAGCCGCCGCTCACTTCCTGGTTTTTCGTTAGATACGTTCGTTCTGCGCATGCGCGAGTGCGGCACAGGAACGAGGCTTGGTTCGCGCATGCGCGATAGCGGCAAAATGACGCTATTCGCGCATGCGCAGTAGCGGCGCACAGGATACGATGATGGCGTCACTAAGGCGCCCTATTTAAATATAGGAAATAGCCTGCAAGCTTTGGGATTGCTTGTAGGCTATTACGTGACTTCCCCTTGTCCAGGATTTCTTCTGTGGAGGTAGGTGGCCTTCTGGGAAGAGGGGGGTGGGCGTGTGTGTGTATGGTGCTCTCAGCCCTACTTATATGTCTTTGCAGCATTTATGGAAACCCCTAGAGATATGGACTCACCTCCGCCTGTATTTGGCCAGCCCTCTCATAATAGGTACTGTCTGGGGGGGAAGTAAGGGGGGGGGGGGTCCGGTATTAGTCAGGGTGTTATCTTTCCTTATCTGTATGTCTCTTCTATCTCTGTCTTAGCCCATCTAGTTCAGAACAGCAACGCAGCTCAACGCATAGAGGAAGCGATTCTTCTAAGTCTTACCACCGGCATTCATATTCTAAGTCTAAACATCACGGCTCACCCTCAAGATCCGGGCACCGTAGCGAGGATCGATCTCGCTCCTCCAAGGCTCATCCAGCCGTTCAGTTATTAACACTTGCTGGGGATGCAGATCCCAAGTTCCTACTGGGAAATCCCTGTGTGACCTCTGCTTTTCCAAAGCCTCTAGTGAGAGAGGGGGTACGGACCAGCATCTAAGGTCCCTTGTGGAAAATGTGGTGAAGAATCCCTCAAGGGAATCGGTGCCAGTCAGGCTCCTGTGCCTCAGTCAGAGTCACCTCAGTCTCCAGTCAGGGAGTCGCATGCTCAAGAGCTCTGGGAGGCCTCTCTAACAAGCCACCCTTCAGCTGCTGCATCAGACAGTGAATCTGAGGAAGATAGTACCTGTGTGGGGTTTGACTTTGCCTTACTCTCCCCCTTGGTGAAGGCTATCAGAGAGGCTGTGATCTTGGCTAATCCTTCCAAACAAAGGAAGTATTTTAAGCAACTTAAAAGGGAGCGTCTTAACTTTCCATTCCTGTCTGAACTTGGTGAGGTCATCACGGATGAATGGACTAAAGTTGAGAAAAGAATAGTATGCTCTCAAAAGTCCTAAGGTTATATCCCTTTAAGGAGGATGAGGTCAAGTATCTGGTTTCAGCTCCTCTCGTGGATGCAGCGGTGATGAGACTAGTAAAACATGTAACCCTTCCATTGGAAGATACAGTTTCATTTAAGGATGCCTTAGATAGGCGGATTGATTCCGATTTAAAGAGAGTCTACCTCACTGCTGGCTTGGCATGCAAGCCAGCATTGGCTTTAGCGGCAATGTCCAAGGCCATGGAAGTCTGTACGGACAGGGTGGATGATACCCTCAGAAACATTTCGGATGAAGTCGCAAAAACTCTCCTACCCAGGAGTTACGGCTTGTATCGGCTTTTCTGGGGGAGGCTTCGATTGACATCATCCGCTTAGTGTCTCGGGTTATGCTTTCAGCTGTAACCGCCAAACGGGCTCTTGGGCTCCGTCCCTGGCTGGCTGATCCAGCATCAAAACAGGTGTGGTGCCGTATCCCTTTCGAGGGTTCTTCCCTTTTTGGGAATAAGTTGGATAATGCCATAACCCGGGCCTCTGGTAGGAAGTCGGGGTTTCTCCCTCAGGATAGACGTTTTAGAAAGCCAGAGGAGATTTTTTCCTAAAAAGCAATATCAAGAGCAGGCCAGGGAGGCCCGTAGCTATAGACCGGGTCGAAAATATTCCAGGTCATGGAAGTCAAGGCAGTCCTCCTTTCAAGAAATCCGCCAAGAGCAGTGCGACAGGAGAGAGGGAACCAACCAAATCTTTTTGAGATTGGGCCCGCTCAGATAGGCCAGGTGGGGGCTCATCTTCTACTTTTTCAGCATGTCTGGGCAGCCTCAGTCCAGGACTTCTGAACCGTCAGAACGGTCTCTTCAGGTCATTCTTGGACCTTCAGCAGGTCCCCAAGACTAAAGTATGTTCCCACCTCCCTTCCGACCTCAGAAGAAAAAAGGCAGATCCTGTTGGCCTACGTGAAATCTTTATTGGCTCAAGGCGCTGCCGTTCCCGTGCCAGATGATCAACGAGGGAGAGGAATTTATTCTCCTCTTTTTATGGTCCAAAAGAAAAACGGTTCTTGGAGGCCAGTCATAGACCTTACACATCTGAATCATTTTATCAAAAAGGAAAGGTTCAAGATGGAAACCTTGTCAACAATACAACAGTCAGGCGACTGGATGTTTTCAATAAACCTAAAGGAGGCTTACTTTCATGTCCCTGTGGCAGAAGATTTTCTGCAGTTTCTGCGATTTTCAGTAGGAAAACCACATCTTCAGTTCGTATGTCTTCCGTTCGGGCTTTCAACATCCCCCCGAGTCTTTCAAAGGTGTTGTTGGCCGTAGTGGCTCTATTGAGATCCAAGGGGATTCGTCTTCACCACTATTTGGACGATCTTCTGCTGCTAGTCCAGGACAGAGACCGTCTGTTATTGCACAAGGATTAGGTTATTTCCACTCTTCAAGAATTCGGTTGGATCCTGAATCTAGAAAAGAGTCAGTTAATTCCTTCTCAGTCTCTTGTATTCCTAGCCGCACTCTTCAACACAGTGAAGGGCACCATCTCATTACCCGAAGAGAAAGTAGCGGTAATTCGGGACAGAATTCGTCCGGCCCTCTCAGCCTCCCATCTCCCGGCTCTTCAGTGCCTGAGAATTATTGGCACTATGGTTGCCACCATTCCAATGGTGAAGTGGGCCCAATGGAAGATGAGACCATTCCAAAAAGGGTTTCTTCACCAATGGTTAGGCGACAAGACTCAACTTATCCGGATCACATCTTCAATGAGAATCTCTCTGCCCTGGTGGCTTCAGAAGGAGAATCTATTCAATTGTCATTCCATTCTCCCCATCCCATGGATATCAATAACTTTGGATGCCAGCAACAGGGGCTGGGGCGCCCACTGTTTGACGGAAGTAGCACAAGGCACCTGGGACTTCCCTTCCAGGGGGATGGTGTCGAATATTCTAGAATTAAAGACAGCCTTCCGGGCGCTCCTAGCCTTTCGTCATCTGATCTCAGGAACTTCGGTTCTTCTCAGACTAGACAACACAACAGCAGTGGCATATATAAGGTGACAAGGAGGTACTCGGAGTCTGTCCCTTCTTCAGGGGGTAGAGCCAATCATGTCTTGGGCTCAGAAGAACCTGGTCAGCATTACAGCAACTTATGTTCCAGGAACGCAGAACGTCCAAGCGGACTTCCTGTCTTGAGTCAATCTGGACAACAACGAATGGTCTCTTCACGAGGAAGTTTTCAGGTGGATTCTAACGTTGTGTTTCTCCCCAGAGGTTGACCTATTTGCCTCTCCTTGCAACAAGAAACTGGCAAGGTATTATTCCAGGTTTCGGGATCCTCAGGCTTACGGAGTGGATGCACTGACGGATCGATGGCGGTTCAACAAAGCTTACGCCTTTCCTCCGATTCCTATTATTCTACAGTTCCTGCGGAGACTCAAATCAGAAGCAGTAGAGGTGATAGCTGTAATACCTTTTTGGCCCAACAGGCCATGGTTTCCGCTTCTAATGCTCCTCAGCGTCAGAGATCCGATTCCCTTACCTCTCAGACCCGATCTTCTATCTCAGGGCTCGAAGCTCCATCCCTGTCCGGCCCATCTATGTCTGAGGGTCTGGTTTTTGAGAGGGGAAGGTTAGAGGCTCTGGGTTGTCCCAAGGAGGCCTTTCCTACTCTCATGAGTGCAAGGAGGAAAAGTACCAACCAGGTGTATGAGAGGATTTGGTCTAGATTCACAAGTCACTTGTCTTCCAAGTCTTGCTCTAATGGTAATCTGACGGTTCAGGATGTTTTGGGTTTCTTACAGTCCAGACTAGACATTCCCCTATCTGTCAGCGCTCTTCGTGTACAAGTCTCGGCAATTTCGGCTTTTTCTGGAGTATCCTGGGCTAAACATCCCTTGGTTCAGCAATTCTTTAAAGGAGCAATTAGACTTAGACCACAGAGGAAACCTAGATTCCCCAAGTGGATTTACCGCTGGTTCTCGTCTTCTTCTCACAACTGGACAGAACACTTTCAATCAAAGAATTGTCCCTAATGACATCTTTTTTGGTAGCCATATCTTCAGCAAAGAGAGTCTCTGAGTTTCAGTCTTTAGGATCAAAGGATCCTTTCCTCACATTTTTTCCTGACAGAGTGGTCCTAGTGCCAATGCTGGGGTCGAATCCAAAGGTTACCTCAGTCTTCCACAAAATTCAAGATATTACTCTTCCTACCTTTAATTCGGCTGGGAGTCAGGATCTTCATCCTCTCGACATGGGAATTATTCTGAAACGATACTTGGAGGCAACAACTTCTTTCCGGCAATCGGATTATCTTTTTGTTCTTTTTCACTGTAAAAACAAAGGCCTTTGGGCTTTGGTCAGATCCATCGCCACGTGGGTGGTTCAGGCGATCCAGTGGGCTTTTAAAGAGAAGGGCTTGGCTCCTCCTGAGGCGGTTACGGCACATTCCACGAGAAGTCTCTCTACTTCTTGGGCAGCTTCACGTCATGTGGCTCCTGAGTTTATCTGCAAGGCTGCCTCTTGGTCATCCATTCATACATTTATGGCTCACTATTGTGTCGAACCTACCAGTTTATCTTCCGTTGATTTTGGTTTAAAGGTGCTGTCGGTTGACAGTGTTACATACATTTTTGTTCAGCATTTTTGCCCACCCGAGTGTGTTTGGCGAGTTATTTCCCACACGTTGCTGCCATGGAGTCTGTCAGGAAAACTGAAAATTCCTATCAAAATACTTAAGTAAGTATTTTGATAGGAATTTTCCGTTTTCCTGACAGACTCCATGGCAGCAACGTGTGGGAAATAACTCGCCAAACATTTTCCTTTCCTGATGGACTCCATGGCAGCAGGAGTTCCCTCCCAAAATGGCTGGAGTAGGCTAGTTACCGAACACGGCTATGGGCAGGGAATTTTCCGTTTTCCTGACAGACTCCATGGCAGCAACGTGTGGGAAATAACTCGCCAAAAATTTTCCTTTCCTGATGGACTCCATGGCAGCAGGAGTTCCCTCCCAAAATGGCTGGAGTAGGCTAGTTACCGAACACGGCTATGGGCAGGGAGCAAAGATTTATGGGAGTGGTGTCCTATAGGGTAGTGGAGGCGGGACTTAACCCCACACGTTGCTGCCATGGAGTCCATCAGGAAAGGAAAATTACGGTAAGTATTTTGATAGGAATTTTCAGTTTTTCCAAAGGTGAAGTTATCTTTTACCTTGGTGTGTCATTGGAGCTGAGGTTGTTCTCAGAGTCAAGGCAGGAGAACAGAGAGCCCAGTCTACCTTAAGGTTCCAGTATCTATTTTGGCAAATCACCATGTCTTTTTTTTACAAAGAAAACAAAACTGGCAGGAAATTGTCATTTACTGACAATGATAATGGCATTTTTTTCTTTGGTATTCTTTAACCACCTCAATGCAGTGCACTTACACCCCCTTCTTGCCCAGACCAATTTTCAGCTTTCAGTGCTCTCACAGTTTGAATGACAATTACTCAGTCATGCAACACTGTACCCATATGAAACTTGTGTATTTTTTTCACACAAATGGAGCTTTCTTTTGGTGGTATTTAAGCACTATTTTTTTTTTTTTTTTTTTTTTTTTTTTTTTGTGCTATAAATAAAAAAAAATAAAAATTTGTGAAAAAATGCCTTTTTCTTTGTTTCTGTCATAAAAGTTTAGTTTAGTAATTTTTCTTCATAGATTTTGGCCAAAATTTATACTGCTATATATCTTTGGTAAAGATAACCCAAATTAATGTATATTATTTTTTTTATTTTTTTTCCAAAGGTTTTTATTGGTTTTCAAAATACATCATACAGAAGAATAATAACATATATATATATATATATATATATATATATATATATATATATATATATATATATATATATATATATATATATAGAACAGGCAATCCATGTTGAGCAAGAATAATACAAACAAATTGGATATGGTTATACAGTAGATGTAGAATGGAACCTTAGGTCTAAGTAAACAGTTAACAAGATGTAGAAATCTATGGAAGAGATTCCAAATGCAGATAAAATCAGAGCGTTTGATTGCGTAGGTGTAGAGTTGTACTATGATCAACAGGTCTAAAGTTGGATTGCCCGACCACGACAACAAAGAACGTGTCGAGGTAAGGAAAGATCGAGAAGGAGGTAAGGGGGGATGTTATAGGTTTACACCTTCTATTCTGGAGATGCGTATCCTTGTAGAGAGAAGGGTGGGGAGAGGGAACTATGTAAAAGAGAGACGGGATAAAGAACGAGTGAGAAAGGGCAGAGAGAGGGGAGGTTGTGTCTTTAGGTAAAAGAATCAGACAGGGGTTCAGGAGATCTGCTACTCGCCGTCTATGAACTAACACCCTTTTAGGGTGGACGGTTGTGGTGTCGTGTGGTAGGAAACCCAGGGGGTACTCGGTGCTAATTACAGGTATCTAAATATGCGAAGGTTAGTCAGGAGGGATTTTGAATCAGGTCGTGAAAGTCAGCAGTAGTCCGAAAGTGGATCCAAGGTGCCCATTTGGAGCTAAACTTCGTCGGAGTGTCAGCATGAATGTGGATCAGTTCTTCTATGTTTGCTATCTTATCAACTCTACGAAGCCATTCTGCAATGGAAGGGATGGTAGGAGACTTCCAATAGATTGGGATGCATTGCTTTGCTGCACTGATTAAGTGGAGTGTGAGAGATTTTCGGTAAGGCGTGCTAGAGTGGGCATCGTGATGTAGCAAGAAAAGTGCTGGAGAGAAGGGTATTGTCGAGCTCGTAATTTTTTCAATTTTCCTATGTATTATCTGCCAGAAAGGACGTATGGCTGGGCAAAGCAACCACAAGTGTAGGAGGGTGCCACCCGGATTGTGACATCTCCAGCATGTATCCGGAGTCTTTGCATCCCAGGAGTGGATCAGAGCAGGAGTACGGTACCAGCGGCATTGTAGTTTATATCCATTTTCCTGCGTTGATACGTTCAGCGAACCTTTATGAATATGTAGAAAGATACGTTCCCATTCTTCCTGTGAAAAGGAAGATTCCAGGTCTTTCTCCCAAGCCTTGCAAGCCAACGAAGTGCCAGGATTGTAATTTTGAAATAGAAGTGAATGAGTCGAAGAAACGAGGTGAGTCAGGGGGGTCTGTGAGGTGCAGAGTTTCTCGAAGGGAGTCAGGGATCTAGTGCAGTCACTTTGTTTATTTGTGAATTGCAGGTAATGTCTAATTTGTTGGTAGGTCCACATGGGGATTGGGGGCATTTGTAAGTTTTCTGCGATTTATTGTGCCGTGAGCAGTCTTCCTTTGTTGTAAAAGGAGTTAATGAGAATCGGATCGTTAGTCCAATGTTTAACAAGGAAGGATTCGTGCATGCCTGGCGGGAAGAGTGGGTTCTGTTTCAGTGGAGTCATTGGTCCAGGATTAGATGAAATTTCCTTTTGAGCGCATATAGTAGAGAAGCATTGTAAAGTTGGGGCTATTAATGGATGGGATTTAGTCGAAGCGAACATGTGTGAGCGCTGTACCCATGGAAGATGTCGAAGAGGGGAGTCCACGAACGAAGCTTCTAGAGCAATCCAATCTTTGTAAGGTGAGTGGATGTTCCAGTCAATTATCCTCGTCATATGAGTGGCTTTGTAGTAGTTAGCGATGTCAGGGAGACCTATGCCACCTTTGGCTTTGGGTAGGGAGAGTTGGTGATAGCTAATTCTGGGTCTGTGCGTATTCCACAAGTAATTCGTACATGCTCGTTTGTACGATTTAAAAAAAGCTATGGGGAGTTTAATCGGGACGGCTTGTAAAAGATACAGGATGCGAGGGAGGATGTTCATTTTGAGAATAGCAGCCCTACCGAACCACGAAAAGATTGGTTTGTTCCATAGTTTTAAGTCCAACAATATCTTATGTAGGATGGGTAGGTAGTTTTTAGCGTATAGGTCGTCTAAATTTTTTGGGAGTTGTATGCCCAGATAGGTAATAGTCTCATTTGTCCATTGAAATGGGAAGTTAAGTTTACATTGTTCGGCCAATTCATGGGGTAGAGAGATATTGAGGGCATAGGATTTACTAAAGTTAATTTTTAGGTTGGACAAGGTATTAAATGAGCCAAATGCTTTTAAAAGGGATGGAATCGTTATAAGGGGATTGGTGAGAAATAGTAAGATGTCGTCAGCGTACGCTGCGATTTTGTATTCTTTTGTTTTAGATTTAATTCCAGTGATATCTGGGTTATATCTTAAGCTATTTAACCCTTTCATGACTAAGCCTATTTTTGGAATTTGGTGTTTACAAGTTAAAATCCATATTTTTTGCTAGAAAATTACTTGGAACCCCCAAACATTATATATTTTTTTTAGCAGAGGCTCTAGAGAATAAAACGGCGATTGTTGCAATATTTTATGTCACACGGTATTTGCGCAGTGGTGTTTTAAACGCAACTTTTTGGGAAAAGGGACACTTTCATGAATAAAAAAAAAAAAAAACAGTAAAATTAGCCCAATTTTTTTGTGTAATGTGAAAGATAATGTTACGCCGAGTAAATAGATACCAAACATGTCACACTTTATAATTGCGCGCACTTGTAGATTGACGACAAAGTACGGTACCTAAAAATCTCAATAGCGACGCTTTAAAAAAAAATTACGGTTACCAGGTTAGCGTTACAGAGGAGGTCTACTGCTAGAATTATTGCTCTCGCTCTGACGATCGCGGCGATACCTTACATGTGTGATTTGAACACCGTTTACATACGCGGGCGCGACTTCCGTATGCGTTTTCTTTGCTTCGCGAGCTCGCGGGGACGGCGGGCGCTTTGAAAATTTATTTTTTATTTTTTTATTTATTTTATTTATTTTAAAATGACTAAATTGTTTTAAAAAAATAAAAAAATAAATTTGATCACTTTTATTGCTGTCACAAGGAATGTAAACATCCCTTGTGACAGTAATAGGTGGTGACAGGTCCTCTTTATGGAGGGATCGGGGGTCTAAAAGACCCCCCAACCCCTCCTTTACACTTCAATGTATTCAGATCGCCGAAAACGGCGATTCTGAATACCGGATATTTTTTTAAAACCGGCGCCATTGGCAGCCGAGTAAACGGGAAGTGACGTCATGACGTCGCTTCCGTGTTTACGATGAGGAGACTGGAACGAAGCCGATTACGGCTTCGTTCCAGTTCCGCAGCAGCAGCCGGAGGCGTCGGACCACTGATCGGTGCTCCCGATCGAGCGGGAGCACCGGTAACAGCGGCGAGAGGTGGCGGGAGGGGGGGACGTCCCCTCCCGCTCCTCCGGCATAACAGCCGAGCGGCTTGTAGCCGCATCGGTTGTTATGGCTGGAAAGCCAATCGCCCGCTGAACAAAGCGGCACCGGGATGATGCCTGCAGGTGCGGGCATCATCCCGGTATACCCCCCGGAAGCCGAGTACGCAGATCTGCGTACGCTCGGCGGGAAGGGGTTAAGAAAGGTTCCAAGGTGAGAATATATAGAATAGGGGACAGGGGACATCCCTGTCTGGTTCCGTTTCGTATGGAGAAGGCATTCGATAAGGTATTATTCACTCTGATTTTCGCTTTCGGGTTAATGTATAGGGCATCAATAAAGCGGAGAAAGCGAGGTCCTAATCCGATGGTTTTCAAAACACAGTGCATGTAATCCCATACTACCCTATCGAATGCCTTCTCCGCGTCAAGGGAAAGGAAAAAACCTTTTTGTCCAGAGGTTTTGATTAAGTGATGCAAGTTAATGGCTTTAATCGTATTGTCCCGGGCCTCATGGCCAGGGACGAATCCGACTTGGTCACAAGAGATCAGTTTAGGGACAAGAGGAAGAATTCTGTTAGCAAGAATTTTAGAGAAAAGTTTCAAATCAACATTAAGTAGTGAGATAGGTCTATAATTTTCAGATTTGGTTGGATCTTTGTCACCCTTCGGAATTACCACTATATGGGCTTCTAGCATATCCTGATGAAGGGGGGTAGTGTCTGATATGGAGTTGAAGGCTCTACAGAAGGGATCTAAGAGAACGTCCGAAAAGGTTTTGTAATAAACCGCGGGCAGTCCATCTGGGCCTGGGCTCTTTCCAGTTTTGGTCTGCTTAAGGGCGGTCTTCCATTCTAAAGGGGTAATCGGGTCCTCTAGAGAGGATATGATGTCTGGGTTTTGAATTTTGGGACAGAATTGGTGTAAAAATTCCTCCATCGTTCGTTGTCTGTGAAGTTTAGCTAAGGGGGGTACATCAGAGTTTTTAAGATTGTATAAATTAGAGTAGAAGCATTCGAATTCTTTGGCTATCTCTTCGTTCGATGTGAGTTTTTTACCTGTGGAAGTATGTAAGGAATGTACAATTGTCTTCGACCGTTTGGCTTTCAAGGCTTGGGCTAGAAGATGACCACTTTTATTGCTGAACTGGTAAAAGAGTTTCTGAGAGAGCATATATTTTTTCCGGATAGATTTCCCCAATTCCTCACGAATGGAGGAACGAATTGCTTGTAAATCGTGGAGGGTCTGCTCAGCCAGCGTACATTTGTGTGCTGTCTCTAACTTTCTAAGACGCATGAAAAGATCGGATAGGCGACGTTTTCGTTCTCTATTGATCTCAGCAGAAATGGATATGAGTTTCCCTCTGATAACAGTTTTGTGAGCTGCCCATTGAGTGACAGAAGAGGTATCTGGGGTAGTGTTTTCAGTGAAATAATCTGTGAGACATTGTCGGAGTTGAGAAGTGTGAATAGTGTCAGTCAGGATACTTGGATCCAATTTCCAGATATATGTGTGGTCATGAGTCTCAGGGAATGTCAGAGTGATCGAAATAGGGTGATCATCCGACAGGACCATAGGTTCTATAGTCGCATGTTTGAGATAGGATAGATCAGTCTGGGTTAAGAAAAGGTAGTCAAGTCTAGAGTATTTGTCGTGAGGGTTAGAATAGAAGGTGAAGTCTTTTTCGGTCGGATGAAGGGTTCTCCAAGTATCGTGGAGAAGTAGATCTTGTAGCGTCAGTCTAATTTGTTTTAGGGCCCTGTAAGGGAGAGTAGAGGAACCGGTCGAGGTGTCAATCAGAGGATCTAGGGGGACATTAATGTCGCCCCCTAGAATCAACATACCTGATTGAAAAGTAGCCAGTTGATTCGAGATTAACCTAAAGAAGGGGACTTGTGCCGAATTAGGGCTATATATATTTGCTAATGTAATCGGTTTGTCGTGTACTGAGCCCTTAAGAAAAATGTACCTACCATGATCATCGATCTTGGTATCAATAATTTGTAAGGGAGTCCGCTTGGATATGAGAATGGATACACCCTTCGTTTTAGAATTCGGAGTGGTGGAGTGATAACCCTGAGGGTAGTGTAAGTTGGAGAATTTAGGCGTGGCCTGAGAGCTAAAATGGGTTTCCTGAATAAAAATGATATCAGCTTTCATAGATTTCATATGGGCCAGAAGTTGAGATCTTTTTTCGGGCGTGTTAAGACCTTTCGCATTTAGAGATACTATCTTGAGAGATCTAAATTGTGGTGTGCGTATCGAGTGCTGGGAGGGCATGATGAACGAAATCGTAAGTGAACAGCAGAGAAATAGACGGCGAGTAGCAGAAAACCTAAGGGGTTGGGAAAGGGAATGCGAAGAGCAGGATAATAAACTACAGGAAAGAAAAAGAAAGAAAAAAGAAAGAAAAAAAGAAGAAGGGGGGAGGTGAGGGATCAGATACGACAGTAGAAGGACTGATCAAAGGTAAGTGTATTGTAGATAGTATGTGACAGAAAAGGTGGGTTTTTGGGGTGTAAATACAACTGGGGTCCGGAAGTATTATTAGAAACTTCCCGACAGTAAATAATACCAGTAAAGGTCAGGTGGATCTCATAGAGATTCCTGTGGTGGAGAGTGTTCGGTAACCCGACAAAGATGGGATATGTTCCATGTCCCTTGAGGTCGAGAAGGGAGAAGGAGGGGTATCAGTTCGTTTGTGGCGACAAAGATATCATGAGAGGAAATACACAAACATGGAAGAAAATGTGATATTGTTATGTAAAGGTACGGGGAGTGGGTAGATTCTACAAAGAGATCATGAAGAGAGGCACTTCTGATCAGGAAGATGCACAATACAACTATGAGGGATCGGATGTGAGTTCTTAATACCGTACTCTACAAATCCAAACTAGAACATAAGCATGAAAACCGAAGGCAGTCTTTATAACAACTCTTGGAGCGAGTAATCAGGGTCTGGGAGCATACATACTGAGGTGCAAGTTAACTGTATATTCAATGAATGAAGTGGGATCGATTCTCCTCGCGAGGGTTGCCTCAGAGAGAACAAGTGTTCGTAGCCAGATATTCAGTGAATATACAGTGTTATGCGGTATTCATGCATAAATCGAACGAGAAGGTTATTAAGCAAACAACAGTAAACGAAAATCTATAAAGCATGTCAAACTGAACGGATACACTCATCATGCAGCTGGTTTATCAGGTATACAGAGATCCAAGAAAACTTGGGAAAAAACAGAAAAATAATATACCAATAATTAGAAAAGGAAAAGTAAGATAGCACTGCACCACCAAAAAGAAAAAAGAAAAAGGAAAAAATTAAGCAGGAGATGATGACAAAGTCCAAGTGTAAGTTCACCAACTATTAGGGATCGCATCGTGGATATAGATATTGTCCAGCCAGACAGCTTACCTACAGGTTTGACGTACGAAATCCAATGCAGTGCAGTAGAGTCTGTAGGTGGTGCGTTGAGGATGCAGGAGAACATTCGTGGTAAAAGACTCCAATCGAGTGTATCCGTACAGTATCGGGTACATTCTAGGTCAGTAAACCGCAAAATTTCTCATACATCTATAGTGGTTGTCGAATGAAAAAAGAAGTAGAAATCCTCAGAGCAGTATAGGTTCTAGGTTTCATGTGGGACTGCACTTAACTCAGGTAACCGGGAAAACAGAGAACAAGGTTCGTGGGGTTGTGTGTCAACGAGACGGATTTCCAGGAAGAAGAGACTTTACGATCTCCTGGGCTTTCGGTGGTCCGGTGAGGCTGTAGGGCTGAGATTGCGCACGTTGCCTCGAGCTCTCGGTGATGAGGCAGGGGGATGGCTCCTCCTGCGTCTGCCGATGTTAAAGTTGCCTGCCTCTGCAATGCCTTCCATAGAGTCAGCTCTCCGTAACACGGGGAGACGAAAATCACTGTACCAGTCAGGCACTTCAACGTGGGGCAAATTGAGAGTACTACAAAAATGATCAAGATCTTCAGGAACTCTGAGATTAACCGAGTGACCATTATAGTTGACTGAGAGACAAAGAGGGAATTTCCATCTGTATGGAATAGCGCGGGCTCTCAAGAGATCTAGGACCGGTTTTAGCTCTCGTCTCCTCTGTAGAGTAATGGCCGACAGGTCTTGGAAAAGTTTAATTTCAGCGCCTTGATGAAGCATCCGCCCTCCATTCCTCGCCCTCCGCATAATTTCTTCCTTAAGGATATAATCGGCTATGCAGCATATGACATCCCTAGGGGGATCAGCATCCCTTCCCCTGGGTCGTAGGGCTCGATGAATGCGCTCTAGGACAATAGGCGTATCGGGAGGCCTCTCTAAGAGGCCATTGAAAATGGCCGTGACAGAGCGGGCAAGCTGTGTAGGTTCCACGGACTCTGGAAGACCTCGTACTCGAACGTTGTGTCTTCTTCCACGGTTGTCAAGGTCTTCCAGGTGGCGGTTAATGTCCCTGAAGTGGACCGCGTGGGATTCCGAGACTTGTTGCAATCGGCAAAGAGTAGTGTCATGGCGGGCTTGTGTGTCTTCTATGTCTTCCACCCTCAGGATCATCGACTGAAAGTCCGCGTGTAGTTCGGAGACCGCAGCCGCGAGTGCTCCTTTGATATCCGCCGTCATAGCTTTCAAATCTGCAAGACTGAGCGATGGAGACGACGGTGGATCCGTGGGTTGAGATTGTGGGCTCCGGCTTCTGGATCTGTTAGGCCCTCTGCCATGAGGTGAATCGTCGCGCGGTGCTGCATGCGAGTCAGGCGCCGCTCCTCTAGGCCGCGCATGGAATATCTCCGGTATGTGTTGGTTTATAAGGGCGTCTTGGCTCCTGGACGAACGGGAGGGTAAACCAGAAGGGTTTTGCGGTGTGCTCCCCATGTTTTTCGTTGAGATAGATACCCGATAAAAAGATAGCTGGACCTCTGGGAGAGAGAGCTTAGAAGCGAGCGTCCATCTTCCTCAGGCACCAAGCCACGCCCCCCGTATATTATTTGGTCTTTGTGAAAGTTATAGAGTCTACAAACTATGATGCCAATCTCTGAAAATTGATCACATCTGATCAGGCCTTCAGTACATCAGATGACTCTCATTTCTTGAGACATTAGCAAGTCAGAAAAGTACAAATACCCCCCAAATTACCCCTTTTTTAGAAAGTAGACATTCCAAGGTATTAAGTAAGTAGCATGGTGAGCTTTTTTAAGTTGTCATTTGTTCCCACAATTCTTTGCAAAATGAAAAAAAATGTAATTCAATTAAATTTTTTTACAAAATCGTCATATTATCAGGTTATTTCTCACACACAGCATACGCATACAACAAATTACACCCCAAAATACATTCTGCTACTCTTCCCGAGTATGGCGATACCACATGTGTGAGACTTACACAGCCGGGCCATATACAGAGAACCAACATTGAAGTAGCACCTTCAGGCGTTCTACAAGCATAAATGACATATCTCATTTCTCAACCACCTATGATACCATGTACACACGATTGGACTATCCGGCAGACTTATTCCAGCAGACAAACCGCCAGACTTTGCAGCGGAGGTCCGTTGGACTTTCTGAACCTGCCCACACATGACCAGACTTTTCCGGTGGACTATGGCGGGAGTCCGCTGGACTTTTGAAATGAACGGACTTGCCCACACACGTAGAAAAGTCCGTTCATTTTGAACGTGGCTCCAGGTAGGTGGGATTGGCGAGATAGACATGTCGCTAGCCCCGTCACCTGGTATGGACTTAAAGGAGAAGCCGTACACCGAAATAACAGTGTGGGGGTCCCCCCAAAGTCCATATCAGACCCTTATCCGAGCACGCAGCCTGGCTGGTCAGGAAAGGGGGTGGGGACGAGTGAGCAAAACACCTTGTCCCCATGTTGATGAGGACAAGGGCCTCTTCCTGATAACCCTGGCCGTTGGTTGTCGGGGTCTGCAGGCGGGGGGCTTATCGGAAACTGGGAGCCCCTTTCATAAGGGGCCCCCAGATACCAGCCCCCCACCCTTTGTCAATTAGTATGGGGTATGATGTACCCCTACCCATTCACCTGGTGAAAAAAAGTGTAAATAAAAAACACAACACAAGTTTTTTAATTAATTTATTGGACAGCTCCAGTGGTCTTCTCTTCTTCCGTCTTGGGGGTCTTCTCGCCGGACTCCTCCACTATCTTCTGCTAGCTCTTTTACTAGCGGAGGAGCCTGGCTTTCTTCTTTGTCATTGTCACCGCCGTCCCGGGTCTTCTTCTGACTTCGGGGTCTCGTCCCGCTCTTCGGGGGTCTTGCCCCCTCTTCAGTTCTTCTGCTGGGCCTCCACTATCTTCTGTTAGCTCTTTTACTAGCGTTGGCCTGATATTCTGTCGCTGTTGCCGCCGCCTTCTTCTCTTATTCTCTTCTTATTCCTTGCGATGTTGACACTACGCTCTCTCTGGCCAGAATGGCAGGGACGCATTGTGCGGCGACTAATATAGGGACAAGGGGCAGGGTCACTGGGTGATGTCACATGGTGACCCCGCCCCCTTATGATGTCACAGCCCAGCATCTTCTGGGACTGTGACATCATAAGGGGCGAGGTCACCATGTGACATCACCCGGTGACCCCACCCCTTGTCCCCATATAAGTCGCCGCACAACGTGTCCCTGCCATTGCGGCCAGAGATAGCATCATGTCAACATCACAAGGAAGAAGAAAAGAAGGTGGCAGCGTCGACAGCGATGACAGCGACAGAATACCAGGCCAACGCTATTTACACTTTTTTCACCAGGTGAATGGGTAGGCGTACATCATACCCCATACTAATTGACAAAGGGTGGGGGGCTGGTATCTGGGGGCCCCCTTATTAAAGGGGGCTCCCAGATTCCGATAAGCCCCCCGCCTGCAGACCCCAACAACCAATGGCCAGGGTTTTCGGGAAGAGGCCTTTGTCCTCATCAACATGGGGACAAGGTGCTTTGGGGTGGGGGGCCACAGGGCCCCTCTTTCCCAAAGCAACCCCCATGTTGAGGGCCCGTGGCCTGGTATGGCTCAGGAGGGGGGTGCTCACTCATCCCCACCCCCTTTCCTGACCGGCCGGGCTGCGTGCTCGGATAAGGGTCTGATATGGACTTTGGGGGGACCCCCACGCCATTTTTTCGGCGTAGGGCTTCCCCTTTAAATCCATACCAGGTGACGGGGCTAGTGATGTGTAAATCTCACCGATGGAGGCAGCGAAATTGACTTCCTTTGCTAGACTTTTGTACATGTGTGGGCAAGTCCGTTCATTTCAAAAGTCCAGTGGACTAGCACACAGACGGGCGGATTGTCAATTTTGAGTCAAAATTTCTTTCTAAGTCCACTGGACTTTTGGGAAAAAAAGTCAGCCAGAGCCCACACACGGGTGGATTGTCGACTGGACTGGAAGTCCGCCGGATAGTCCGATCATGTGTATGGGACATTACACTTTTGAAGGCCCTGTAGCACCAGGACAATGGAATTTCCAACAAAATGACCTAATTTTGGAAAGCAAAAAACACAGCGTATAATCTATGAGGCATAGTGAATCTTTTGAACAATTCATTTTTTTCCAGAAGTTTTGGGAAAATGTGGAAAAAATTTAAATGCATTTTTTTTACACAAAGTTGTCCATTTATAAGATCTTTCTAACACATAGCATGTATATAGCAAAAATGACACCCCAAAATACATTCTGCTACTCTTCCCGAGTATGGCGTTACCACGTGTGAGACTTTTACACAGCCTGGCCACATACAGGTACTCGGGTACTCAGATGGACTGTGACAGGTACTCGGGTACTCATATGGACTGTGACAGGTACTTGGGTACTCAGGTGGACTGTGACAGGTATTTGGGTGCTCAGATGGAATGCGACAGGTACTCAGGTACTCATATGGACCGTGACAGGTACTCAGGTACTCATATGGACTGGGACAGGTACTCAGGTACTCAAATGGACTGTGACAGATAGTCAGGTACTCGGGTACTCTGATGGACTGTGACAGGTACTCAGGTACTCAGATACTCATATGGACTGTGACAGGTACTCGGGGACTCATATGGACTGTGACAGGTACTCTGGTACTAAGATGGACTGTGACAGGTACTCAGGTACTCAGATGGACTGTGACAGGTATTTGGGTACCCAGATGGACTGTGACAGGTACTCAGGTACTCAGATGGACTGTGACAGGTACTCGGGTACTCAGATGGACTGTGACAGGTACTCAGGTACTCAGATGGACTGTGACAGGTACTTGGGTACCCTGATGGACTGTGAAAGGTACTTGGGTCCTCTGATGGACTGTGACAGGTATTTTGATGGTTGGTGACAGGTACTATGATGGGGGATGAGAGGTGCTCTTTATTGGGGGGCAGTCAGTGTGATTGGTGTACACTGTAGGCGGTAACACGATGTTACCGCAATCTCCTTCTCCATCACGGCCGGTCACATGGTAAACAGCCATGCCCAATGGCTGTTCATCCCCCTCGGTTGGCGAGTGGTGTCTCCATGACACGCCGCCACTGAAGGAACAGGGATGCATGCACACGATCATATGATGCCCTCCCATAATGAGAGCTGCGCCGCCTGGCCATAATATGACAGCCGGTGGTCGGCAAGCAGTTAAAATAAAAAATATTTCATCAGTACATGTCTCCAGGGCAGTGCTAAGCCCTATGTGACATTTTTGACAATCCTTTGCCTATAAGTCTTGAAAATGGTCAGAGATGATTTTAAAGATTCAGTTCCCACTGATTTCAGTGGGGTTCAGATTAACTTCAGAACAGATTACTAAACCTCCAATGAGCCAAACCCATGTATATTCAGTTCATCCCTACTTCAGCTGTAATAGGTAACAAAAAATTAGCAGCACAACAATAACAAGGGATCCCCAAATTTAAAAGTGACCTTTTGGAAATTCCTCAAAATTTTCAATAGATTGTTGCTTTTTCTCCATGTAAAGTAAACCTGTTGCATAATAATAATAATAATAATAGATTTTATATTTATACTTTACATAAAAAAGATCTCAAAGTGCTACAAGTTAAAATGAACAACTATAAGGATAAAACAAACATCTAAAACGAACAAAAAGCTTTGCTAAAAAAAAATGTCTTAAGGCCTTTTTTAAAACATTCAGTAGATTGAGTAGCCCTAAGGATGTCAGGTAGGGCATTCTACAGGCACGGAGCAGCTGCACAAAAGGCCCTGTCTCCCATTGTCCTTAGTCTAGTTCTGGGTATATGAAGAAGATTTGCGTGAGTGGAGCGGAGGGAACGAGTTGTGTTTCGTGAGTTATGAAGTTCTTTAACCACTTCAATACAGGGCACTTTCGCCCCCTTCCTTCCCAGCCCAATTTTCAGCTTTCAGCGCTCTAGCGCTTTCAGTGACAATTGCGCGGTCATGCTACACTGTACCCAAATGAAATTTTTATCATTTTGTTCGCACAAATAGAGCTTTATTTTGGTGGTATTTATTCACGACTCCGTTTTTTATTTTTTGCGATATAAGCGCAAAAAAGCGGAAATTTGGAAAAAAAAAACAATATTTTCTTTTTTCTACTTCAATAAAAATCCAATAAAATCAAATTTTGTCATAAATTTAAGCCAAAATGTATTCTGCTACATGTTTTTGGTAAAAAAAAATCCGTTAAGTGTATAATAATTGGTTTGTGTGATCACGGACATATGTACGCAAATGATCATGTACATATGTGTGCAGGTGATCACGTACATATGTGTGCAGATAATCATTGGGACATGTGATTTTAGTGGGACATATGTGGGGGACATGTTTTTATTATTAGGGACATGTGTTTTTATTATTTGGGGACATGTATGTTTTGGGGACATGTGTGGGGACATTGTGTTTATACTGTGTGATGTGTTTACTGTGTGGTGTGTTTACTGTGTACACTAGACTGGTGATCAGTGAGTAAAAAGCTGTAAAAAGCAGCTCATACTCACTGATCAGCAGCCGGCTGCAGCGATCTGCTCTCCTCTCCACAGCGATGACTTCTGTGTGAGGAGAGGAGGAGCCGATTGCCTAGCAACCGGCTGTTTGTTTACATCACATGACGGCCGTGATTGGACACGGCCGTCATGTGATCAGGAGGGCCAATCACAGAGCCCTCCTGCCGATCTGAGATGCGCCGTGTCCGGATGACACGGGCGCATCGGGATCGCGCCGCTGCGCGGGCGCGCGCGCGCGATCCCGCTACTCCTGAATGACGTTCCTGAACGTCCTATCAGGAGTAGGCGGCTCCCACCCGGCCGTATATGTGCATTGGCCGGGTGGGAAGTGGTTAAGATATGGTGGGGCATGTCCATAAATACATTGATGTGTAAGAAGGGAAACCTTATACTCTATCCAGGCTGAAACAGGAAGCCAATGGAGTGAGTGGAGAAAGGGGGTAATATGCTCACGTTTCCGCACTTTCATTAGGATCCTTGCTGCAGAGTTTTGAATGTACTGAAGCCTTTGCAGACTCTTTCCAGGAATCCCAATAAGAAGTGCATTACAGTAATCCAGTCTGGAGGAGACAAAGGCATGAACCAGCTTTTCAGCATCAGAAAAAGAAAGAATTGGATGGAGTTTAGAAATATTACGAAGATGGTAGAAAGAAGTCTTACATAGATGATTTATATGGGTTTCAAAAGTGAGTTGAGAATCCATTTTTACACCAAGATTTGTAACTGTTGATGCGAGAGGAATGTTAGAGCCAGAAAATATCATGCCTGAGATGATGAAATATCATGCAGAGAGGAATGTCAGAGCCAGAAAATATCATGCCTGAACATATTATGAGAAATACAGTGGTTAAAGAGGAGATTCAATATCCCACCAAAAACATAACAGTCAGCAGCTACATATACTGTGGCTGGTAAGTCTTTCTCCTACTCAACTGTGGTGAGTCCTTATAGAAACCCCAGAAAGAGTTACAAATACTGTAGCTGCTGAATTTTAACCACTTGACCTCCTGAAGATTTACCCCCTTCATGACCAGGCATTTTTTTGTGATACGGCACTGCGTTACTTTAACTGACAATTGCGCGGTCATGCAAGGAAGTACCCAAATAAAATGTATGTCCTTTTTTTCCCTACAAATAGAGCTCTTTTTGGTGGTGTTTGATCAACTCTGCATTTTTTTTTTTTTGCACTATAAACTGTCACGTACCTTATAGTAGCGAGCCCGGATTGCGAAAAGAGGCCTCCCTTTACAACTCCCATTACCGGTTTCCTGGTAATGTAACAGGGAACACAGGAGTAAGGAGGGGTACAGGTGCCTGGCAGGATCAACAGATGAGAGGGATGAATTGATGAGGTTCAGTTTTGCAGACTGGAGCACAACAGCAGGGGGAAAAGTCCAGTGGAACAAATAATCACAGCGGATGGATCAGCAGGTAGCTTATAGCAAATGACACAGTTCAGTAAAGCAGGAAACTCATAGCAGGTGACACAGTTCAATGAAGCAGGTAACTTGCAGCAGATGAAACAGTTCAATATAGCAGGGAACTGGCAGCAGATGAAACAGTTCAATATAAGCAGGTAACTTGCAGCAGATGAAACAGTGCAGTGAAGCAGGCAACTTGCAGCAGATGAATCAGTTCAATAAGACAGGTAACTTGCAGCAGATGAAACAGTTCAATATAAGCAGGTTACTTGCAGCAGATGATACAGTTCAATATAGCAGGGAACTGGCAGCAGATGAAAGAGTTCTATATAAGCAGGTAACGTGCAGCAGATGAAACAGTTCAATATAAGCAGGTTACTTGCAGCAGATGATACAGTTCAATATAAGCAGGTTCACCTTAGCAGATGGATTGTCAACGCAAGCCAGGTCGGATATCAGACTGGAAGCGAAGTACAAGGGAACAGGCAGGAGAATCGTCACAACAAGCCGGGGTCAGGTGCAGGCAGATAGCAGATGGGTCACAGGCAGACCGGGTCAATCAGAAACGAATGCTACGGATCAGGTTCACAGGTATAACGCTGTAGAGCTGGTTTACCATATATATTACTGTGTGATGCTGTATATATATTTTCTGCTAAAATACACACAGGTACCAGATAAACAAAAATAAACAACAAATTTAAACAACAATTTTTTTACAATTGTGCAAAAAATACTCTAAGAAAAGTGCTGATTAACAATCTTAGACAAGTGTCATGCAACTACTTGTGCAAGAAAAAATAGTGCAGAATAATTGTGAGGAAAACACAAGAAGAATGTCCTTCAATATGCAAAAAAGTTTATCCAAAATTGCATCCTGAAGTTGCTAGACAATCGCATGTAGCAGTATTTCTAGAGCTGGTAGTAGGATAAGGTGACTAGTGCAGGAAGGCTAAGGGCATTCCTCCCTGGTGCGCCACTCAGTGCTGTGGGAATTTGCGCTCACCAGATAAAACACCCTCAGAGGGTTAGCCGAGCCTTCACAGTATAAGCCACTGTGCTGCTTTTTGGACTCTGCTACTGATGTGCTGGGAGAATGTTCGCCCTTCACTTCCAAGTGTGTTCCATGGTTAGGTACATGAAGGAGTAGATAAAAGTATATCCATAGTGCAAAACCGTTTTATAACCTTTTTATTTCATATAAAAGAAAATTACTCACAATGCAGTTAAAATTCGATCGCGTGTATATAACAGCTACGCTGGCTGCTGCTGCTGCTGACAGTGTAAAGGTGCACGTCTCTGGCCATTCCCTACGCGTTTCGTCAGAGCGTCGTCTTCTGGAGCGGCCATATTGGTGCACCTTGACGTTTAAATAGGGTGCAGTGCTCCAATGCGCTTGCGTGAATAGTCTGCACCATTTTAAGTGTTGGAATTCCCTAGCTTAGGTTCAGCTATGCTTAGTTAATTGGGTGCAGCATTACACCGCACACGCGCGGAACATCCGCGCCATTTTAAGTGTGGGAGTTCCCTAGCCTAGGTCTCACTATGCTTGGGTTCAGTGTTATGCTGCACATGCGCAGAGGACTCGTGCCATTTTTACTAAGGGATTCCCTATCTTTGTATCAATTTCTCACTGTATCTACTGGCACGTCCCTTATGTCTAATTTCTACTTATATGGAGCACTGCAGCCTACTCTTTACAAATACTACCGATCATAAAATATTGCGATCTCAAAGTGTTATAAATGCATACATAAATTACTGCTTAATGGTCCCCATGGATGCATTATATGATCTTACATGAGATACCCTTAGTAATGCTATGGATAATATAACAACGTGCAGACTAAAATGGGCAATTAAAAAGTGGTATGAATGAACTCAATGGGGAATCTTAAATAAAATATGGGAAAATGTAAATACAACTGTTTAATATACAAAAAAAATACAAATAAAAAATAAATAAAATGTAAAAATAAAAAATAAAATGTATTAAAATCATATTATTAAAAAGAGCTGTATGCTTTCTGAAGGTGGAGGGAAGAGAAGTTTTTTGTAATTTTTATTTTCAATCTTTCAAGATTTATGGATCCCCTATTAGTCTAATAACTTGAGCAATCCTTATTATAGTTGTGTGGGGTCAAGCCAGAAGCCTTCATTTCATTTAATCTAATGTGACTAATATACAGAGTGTGATTCTTCGGTTAAGGCCTAACGCCTGTATTTACCCTTACAAGGTTAGAGGGTTGAATATTAATTGTTATTTATTTTCCTTACATATTTCTTTATCTTTTCCTATTTCTTACCCCTTAGGTATAACATTCGATCCAGCCAAATGGGAAAGATATTAAGAAAAAACGGGTTTTCATTCTCATTATTTATATAGGATACATAGCCCCTGGGTCGAACGTTCCACTACATTCGATCTCCTTATTTATATGGGTACATGACCCCTGGGTTGAACATTACATTACATTCGATCTCAGATCATGTTACAAGTTGAAAGCCTTCAATTTAGAAGAGGGGAATTGGAGTTATCAAAAATTGAGGTCCAGATCCACATTCATTCCACGTGGCTGGAGAGTGTCTAAGTTGTAGATCCATTTGGTCTAATTTTTGGATATTTTGATTGTTTTATCTTCCCCTCTCCAGTGGTCTCTTATTTTATCAATTCCGTAAAACACCATTTGCCCTGGGTCACGATTATGGAAGTCTCTGAAATGTTTGGAGACACTATGTTTAGGGTACCCTTTTTTGATGTTCGTAATATGTTCCCCTATTCTAATTTGAAGCTCTCTTGTGGTTCTCTCTACATATTGCTTAAAACAAGGGCACTCGATGATGTAGGTGACATAAGTGCTGTTACAGGTAATGAGCTCATTTATTTTGTATTCTCTTTCATTTGAGGTTGACTTGAAGATGGTTCTCTTTTTGTCTGTTTTTTTTACTGGTTCTACAAGGGAGGCATTTACCACATTTGTAAAAGCCTTTTAGATTTCCCGCAATTTTTATTTGTTTGGGTGGGTCCACTGTGTTTTTAACCAATTTGTTCCTCAGTGTGGGTGCCCTTCTGTAGATAAACAGTGTTTTTTTGGTAGAATGTCATTAAGTGAACTATCTGCTTTCAAGGTGGGCCAGTGTTTTTTAATAATAGATTCGACATCTTTGTGCTGTCTGTTATAACCGGTGAGGAAGGCAATTTGTAAGTTGTTAGATTTTCCTTCCCGTTTTTTATCTTCTAGTAATTTATTTCTTTCTATTTGTTTTACTTAATTCTTCAACTTACGTAGGACCTTTTCCTCATATCCTTTATTTTTAAATCTCTCAATGACTATTTCTGCCTGTTGTTCAAAATCTGTGCTTTTGCTGCAATTTCTATATAATCGCATCAGCTGGCCCTTTGGTATATTCCCCAGCCACCTTGGGTGATGGCAGCTGTTTGTGGGGATGTAGCCATTGCGATTGGTGGGCTTGAAATCGGTACGTGTGCCCAAACTATTTTCTTCTTTGTAGATCTGTAGATCTAAGTAGTTCACACTATAATCATTATAATTACCGGTAAATTTTATTTTGTATATATTGGTGTTAATTTCATTAAAGAAGTCTTGTAATTGTTCCACTGTGCCCCCCCCCCCCCCACACAGTTATGATGTTGTCTATATATCGACGGTACAGTTTAAGGTTCTTCCTGTGTACTCCATATGTTTGTTCTTCTTCCCATCTGTTGAGGAACAAATTTGCTACACTTGGGGCATACTTCGCCCCCATGGCTACACCTTTGGTCTGGTTGTAATATGTCCCTTTATACCAAAAGTAGTTGTGGTTCATTGCCATTTTTAAACCTTCCATTAGGTATTTTATCTGTTCTTGTTTCAGGTCTGATTGCTGTTGCAACGCCCACTCAACACTACTGAGTCCATCTTCTTGTTCGATGTTGGTACACAATGATTCTACATCGATAGTGACCAATATGTCACTCTCTTCAATTGTCAATCCTCTTAATTCTCCCATCAGTTGTTTGCTATCTCGTAAATATGATTTGCCTTTTGTTACCAGTGTTTGTAAAAAAAGTCAATGTAGGCCCCTAATCTAGAAAACAAGGAGTCAATCCCACTTATAATTGGTCGCCCTGGTGGGTTACTTTGATTCTTGTGGATCTTGGGGACATTATACATAATGGGCGTTTTAGCTGCCTTCTGTACCAGGTACCTAGCTTCTTTTTTGTTCAAGATGCCCAGGGTTCTTCCTTTTTCCACATATTAAGTTTCTTTCCATATTCAACTTTAGGATTTTTCTTTCATTTCTTATAGGTGTTGGGGATATTAAGTAAGTTTTCCATTTCTTTTTCATAATCTTGTTTAATTAATATTACTAACCCCCCTCCCTTGTCAGCTGTTCTGATGACTATACCTTTACGTTCTTCTATTTGTTTAATAGTCTCCCATATGTTTTTA
Organism: Lithobates pipiens; assembly: GCF_037356315.1. Taxonomy (NCBI): domain Eukaryota; kingdom Metazoa; phylum Chordata; class Amphibia; order Anura; family Ranidae; genus Lithobates; species Lithobates pipiens. The sequence continues at coordinate 323,236,003 of NW_027507903.1, read as the reverse complement.
CCTTTAGTTCTCTTTACTTCTAAATTCTTCAGGTCATTTTCGACCATCTTCTTGAAAACCCTTATGTTTTCATCGTGTGGTACTTTGGGGTTAAAGGTAGAATTGTTTCTTAACTGGGAGTGTTTGTAAATGGTATTTTCATCTTCCTTTGTGTGTGGGTTTTTTGTTCCAAAGAATTTTTTGATGTTGAGTTTTCTCACTAATTTTTGGAGGTCAATGTATGTCTCAAACTTATCGAGTCCTTTATCCGGGGCAAATTTCAACCCCATATCCAACACTCTGAGTTCCTCTTCTGTGAAATTGGCCTGGCTGAGATTGTAAATGCCCTCTCCTACTGTTCTCTTCTTCTTTTCTCAAGTCATCTTCCAGGACGGCACACCTGAGAGATGAGAGGCTCCTCCCTACAGGAAACACAATCAATCGACAGCTGTTTTAAGTCCCCACCCTTCCCCTTGATCCTCAGTTTTTGATTGTGTTTCTCCCTACACAGCGAAACTGTTTGTTTTTTTCCAAATGACCCGAAGCCTGGGGCTGGTGGTCTCCCCCTGGGAGCCGGACCACAAGCCTGGGAAGCCTCTGGGTCTGGTAGGATATTCTTGTCCTTCCTGGGGGGTTCCCCTATCTTTTCCTCAGGGCGGGCAGCAGAAATTGGAAGAGCCCCCCTGAGAGCTGAAGGACCCTGGGTACAGTGGTGTACCCAGAACTTCAGGGGCCATTATCCTGTCTCCCCCCTCCTTACCTGTACAGGTGGCTGTTCAGACGGGGGTGCTGGCCATCGGTTCTTTCCAGGGGGCTTGTCCCCGACTCCTGGGTCCCCGGTAGCTCGCGTGGGCTGCCGGAGAGGGCGTGGCAACAAGCACCCGCGTCATTTTCAAACTTCGGGAAAATGGCAGCGGCGTTCTTACCCAGGAGGGAAGGCTGAGAGTCAGTAGGAGCAGGCGCCCACATCCTCCTTTCTCTAGAGCGAGGAGGCACCAGTTTACTACGGTGGATGTCTGCCTTAACCACCTCAGATATGAAGATGGGAATGAGGAATGGAAGGCATTGCCCCCCCCCCCCCCCCATGTATATAGACTGACTTCCCTATGGGGACAGCAGTTGGGGGGGGGAGCACTTTGGCGGCTATCCTCCTTGCGTGTGGACCATAAGGATGGAAAAGCAAGCCCGCTGGCTGTGGCAAAAAGAGGAAGACGACAACGGTGAGTACTTTACTTTCCTTTTGCCGTGGGAATTTAGCTGCAAAATCCCCAATTCCAGCCAGAGGGTTCCTGGGCATTTGAGATCTCACCTGGGGTCTGGATTCAAATAGCCCTTAAGCTTCTGCTAAAAACACCAGCCGCAGCTCCCTCTTACATCAGAGAAGCTGTATGGTGGACAGGTGGTGCAGAGGAACGAGTGTGCCTAAACCACTTCAGATGAGAAAGAGGTAGGTAGGCCATTGCTCCCCCTTCCCCGTGTATATACTGACTGGTGCAGTGCAGAACCTGGGGTCGGGATACAAATAGCGCAGACGCCACTGCTAAAACCACCAGCCACAGCTCCCTCTTACAGCAGAGACACTGGTTATCGCAGCAGTAGGTTGCCAGCCTCTCCCTACATGCCCAGTTGTGGTACATTTAGTAGGGATGAATATAGCGTACAGAGGGGACCTGGTAGATACAAAGTTACTTACAGGCCAGGTATACCACTGAACAGGTTATTAATTGGGCAGTGGTTGGTGGATTCAGAAGCTCCCCTGGTCAGCAGGTGCACTAGGTTACCGGCCCTATTAGCCCAGCTGCTAGGAATCTGAAGTTGCTTCACAATGTTTAAAAGCTGACCTAACATTCAAGGATGGGCAGAGACCAAGCTACTGTGTGGCACAGTAGGGGTTCCCTTGTCACAGATCCTCCTTTTGGGGGTTGCCTGCTATAGTTAACTTTCATAAGCTCCAACCTCCCACTCCACCTTTACACTGTGTTTATATTATAGTGTAGGAGGTAAGAAGAAACTTATTTTTTATTGGTTTGGGCTACAATCCACGCAGTGGCAGATCTAAAGGCGATTCACCATAGATCGCTCCCTACATCCTTTTAATTGAGGATTTTCTGTGCAAACCTATGCAAGAGCTACATAATTAATTGTTTGAAGCCTGCAAATAGCTATTTACCTCCCAGGCTAAACTGGTAACCACCTCTTCTAGAGAGGTCTTAAATTGGTCTCTAGGGCTGGGCTCATTGAGACTTTAGTTGCTAATCAGCACCACCTGGATATGTGCTGGCTAGCGTTTGCTCAGTCTATGGAGGTAAGGTAGGACAACAACTACTACTAATAGTAGGGTGTCCAACCATTTTAGGATCTGTTCCTTCTCTGGTGGTGAAGGTTTAGTATCTACAGCCCAGGCTATGCCTATGAAATAAATTGCCTGTTGGTTATTTCATAAAGGGATAGACCATGACTCCTCATTGGCTGCACACCAGTAGACCTCAGTAGTGAAGGTTTGTGCTTGCTGGGATGTTTTTGTGGCACAGCAGAAATACACATTGAGATTTGTGACATCTCTGCTTATAAGGGCTATATTGCTGTACATCAGAAATGCACTGCACTGAAGCTTGTTTGCTGTCCTTTATATACTAAAGGTACTGCTTTGTTTGGCTACAGATCAGAAAAATACAACAGTGAAGGTGGTCTGTACTTTCTGGTTTTGTGTTGCACAGCAGAAATGCACATCATTGTGTCTGGTGACATCTCTGCTCATAATGGTTATATTGCTGCACATCAGACATACACAAGATTGAGGTCTGTCTGTGGGGCTTTGTGTCCTGTTTTACTGCCTTGTTGGTTACTTATCAGAAAGGCAGCAGTGAAGTCTGATGGTCCTGATTTGCAGGGCGCTGTGCTGATTCAGACAGTGCTATTAACAGCAATGGCTGCCGAGTTTAAACATGCGATTTGACATGTTGAGTCGCATGACAAATCATTTCAATATGGATGTGCTATCTCTATTCATAGTGTTTTATTGTTGCACATCAGATTTGTACAGCATTAAGGTCTGTGAGGTTTTGTGTCCTGTATTACTGCCTTATCAGAAAGGCAGCAGTGAAAATTGATGGTTCGAATTTGTTGGGCTACATAGTAGAAATACAAATTGAACCCCTGCCAGGTGTAGTACATATACTGCCTTTGGTAATCCATGTAGCACCACAAAGTGGTGTTGTGCTGATTTTAGCCATGCGATTTGACATGTTGAGTCGCAAGGCCAAATCGCTTCAATATGCATGTGCTATCTCTATTCAGAATTGTTATATTGTTGCACATCAGACATATACAAGATTGAAGGTTGTCTGTCCTTTTATGTCTTGCATATTCTGCCTTATTGGCTGCATATCAGAAAGGACACAGCAGTGAAGGTTGCTTGTCTTTTTCTGATTTTGTTTTTGCTGCTCAGCTGAGAGACACATTGAGGATGGTGGCCTCTCTGCTCAGTATTGGTATATTACTACACATCAGACATACACAAAGATTGAATGTTTGTGTCCTGTATGTCCTATATTTACTGCCTTATCGTTTGTATATCAGGCTAAGCAGTGTTTCTCATGGATCTACCTTTCTGCATCTTAGGGATACACAGCAGGGGTTTGTTGGCTGCAATCCTCCAGGGAGTCACAGCATTGGGGACCCCTTACTGGTTCGACCTGAAAATTGCTATTTGTTTTTTTTTTTTTTCCCTGCGACCTGTGTAATCTTGAGGTCTGTGGATCCAGGAATCAGGGACTGCTGGTGTCGCACAGACACAAATGGTACCCATTGGAAGCCATAGTATATGACTTCTCATGCGTCTTGCAGTCCCAAGTCGCAGGTTGGGTCGCACGGGTGTGGGAACCCTAAACTTATCTGTCCCTTCTGATTGAGGTTTTGCTACACAGCAGGAATACTCATCATGGCGTTATTGTTTTATTTTGCAGCAGACCAGAAAGATTGCAGCTGTAAAGGCTGTCTGTCTTTTTCCTCAGTGTCTGCTTTTATGTTGTTGCACAGCAGAAATACTCAAGATTGAAGCTTGCTGGTGCTTTCTGTTTCAGAAAAACACAATGCTGCAGGTTGCTAGTGTCCTTTCTCAGTGTTGTTTCTATCTGAACTACACTACAGAAGTGCATGACAGAAAGGATTGTCTTGTGTTCCATATTTTTCCCTGTGGCATAGCAGAAATGCACAACACGGGAGTTGGTGTTCATATTAATCTTATAACTGTGGTGGTTTGTCAGAAATACACAACATGGAAGTTTGGGTCTTTCTGTCTTTATAGCCTTGTTTTGCTGTACATAGGTAAAGCACAACAGTAAAGGGGGTTCTTGTCCTTTCCGTATATATATATCAGTTATGACCTAGCTAGCTGCACTAAAGAAATACGCAGCATTTAGGGTTTGCTTGAGTCTTAATGTTTTTACGTCTTGGCAGCACATCAGAAAACCAGACTATGAGGACTGTTTGTCTACGTTGAGGTTCAGATTTGGGTCTCTTCCCATATTTGATATATTGGTTTAGCTAGTCACACTCAGGCACACAACATTGTTGTCTATGCTTGTGTCCTTTCTGTCTAAATCTATTGTGCCGTGCCCACAATCTATGATCATTTTATTTGTGATATTAATAATGCATGTATCACCTTTTGTATTTCAGCCTTCTTTTCCATGGAGGGGCCAGGAGTTCGGGCTGCAGCTGCCACATGTCAGAAAACCTTGACCACTTGCATTCAGGGATGCCAGAACCATTTCCTAGGGTTGAAGCCCTGTAGGGTTATGGGACACTGGAGGAAGGGGATAATGAATCGCCCTGTTTAGTAAGAACTTGGAGAGTTCTGTTCAGAGGAGTATTAGGGCCTGAGGATGAAGTATAAAGATGTATACCCGATCGAATAGGTTTCGGCTTGGTGCATGGCCTTCATTTTGCCCTTTTAGCAAAACTAGACATAGCAATATGGGTAGTCTACTCCTGCTAGGGACTTTAATTCTCCTGAAGAAGGCTCTCAGGCGTAAGTAAGGACATAGATTGGGCATGCCTTAAACCCAGGGTTCAAGCTTCTGTTAATCTATTTCCCTTAAGTAGGCTTCCCTTTAGTCTTTTGCTGACATAAAGATAAAAAGGAAGCAGTTTTATTTCCCTCAACAGGATAGTGTTAAGACAGGCCCTCTTATTGATTAATGTAGTGTCCTTGTCTTACACAGGTCTCTTATTTATCTTTTTAGTGGTTCTAAGTAGCACCTACAGGCATAATAGGCCATGGTTGTTAGATGTGTGAGATAGGCAACATTGCTAACCTACAAGTTTAACATGTTTTCTGATTCCATTTTTAAGAGCCCATTTCACCTAGATACTGCATCTGAAGCGGAAAAGGCAGGAACATCTGTGGAGCAGACCTGCAGATCAGCCGCATGATCCAGCTAACATGCCTTCATCAAGCATATGAGCGTATGGAGTGGAGGTAAAGCTCACTGCAGAGCCAAGGTTCGCCAAGAGGGTTTTGCAGTGGCCCCACCCTAAGGTAGGCCTGAGGTACTTGTTTATCCTCTCAGGTGTGCCGTCCTGGAAGATGACTTGAGAAAAGTACCAGTTACTTACCGGTAACTGTCTTTCTGGGAAATCTTCCAGGACGGCAGGCCTACTTCCCGCCCGTTGGAGGAGGGAAAATTCTAGAACACTAGAAGGTGAGTACCTATGAGGAATGATTTCCCTTGTGAACCTGGTTCAGGAGTTACTTCTCTACAAACTGAGGATCAAGGGGAAGGGTGGGGACTTAAAACAGCTGTCGATTGATTGTGTTTCCTGTAGGGAGGAGCCTCTCATCTCTCAGGTGTGCCGTCCTGGAAGATTTCCCAGAAAGACAGTTACCGGTAAGTAACTGGTACTTTTTCTGGAGTCCTCCTCTCTTCCCTCGTGTGCGTTTTCTGTTTGCCAGCCTGACATTCTGTATGGTTCCTCCCTTCTCTGGTCCCAATGCCGTTCGTACTCTCCTTGATTTCTCCTTGGATTCTCTTGTCTGGTCCATCTCGGGTTCCAACCTCCATTTCTTCTGTAGGATCCCTGTTGCTGATTTCTTCCCGGGTAGCGGAAAGGTCTCCCTTCTCTTTAGGGATCATATTGTATATCTGATGTTCTCGGTATTCTGTATTCTTGTCCCCTGTGAAAAAAATCCCTTTCATACCTTCTGTTTCTAAAAGGGGTATGTTGAGGGTATTCCCTCAAAGGGGAATATCTGTTAGGGTGCCTTGGGATATTGGGTGTATAAGGGGTACGATTGCCTCGATACCTATTCTGGGCTTGTTCCTCAGGGATCCTATTGTCTGGTCTTCTATGGGCTGGAGTAAAAGGAATGTCTGGTCTGGTTGTGCTATTTTATGTCTGTGTAACCTCATGCCATTGTTGTTCATCATCCTGGATTACATTTTCTCTCGATTCCTCCATTGCAGATACTTCATTTTCCTCATCACTATAATTACTGTCTGTTTGCCACTTATAGACTTGTTGGTTCTTATAATCCAACACGTCTCTTTTGAATTTCTTCTGTTTCTTTTGTTGCACTTCTTCGTCATACTTTTTTATGGCCTCCTGTACTTCCTTTTCTTTATCGATATATTCCGCTGTCTCCTTGAATGGTATGAGTTGGTCTCTAAGTTGTATTATTTCCATTTCTATGTTTTTTAATTTGTGCTGGCGTCTTATTACTATTTTTTGTAATAGCTCAGTCTCACTTTGATTTAAAAATTTGTACCATTCATCCATCAGCTGCTTATCATTACCTGCATCATTGGGGGAGACATCCCAGCGTAACCTTCTAGGGGTTATTTTTTCGGCTATATACATCTCAAGTATGGCCACGTCCCACCATACTCTCAGTTGTTTCTCCAGACAATGTTTCAAGTGTTTGAATAGGCTGTCTAAGTCCTGCCTAATAACGACATGTTCTTGATTAAACACTTCCATTAAATTGACCTTTCTACTGCTGACGTATTTAAAAATGTCCATTGCTGCAACTTAAAATGGGAGCAATAAGTCCCCACCAAAATACGAATAAATCAATAAAGTTGCGCTACGGACTGATTCTGTGACTGTTACAAACAGGAAACAAGGAAAATTCCTGAGCAAATTCTTAAAGGGTTAAAGCTGCCTATGCCTAAATCCTCCTCCTTTGCATAAAGGAGGGGGCAAAAAAATTGAAAATTAAAATTAGGCTTTGGCGCTAAAACCCTATTTTTGTGCATCTAAGTGCGTACAAATGAGTGTTTTAAAATTATTAGAAAAACTGTTTGTGTTTAGCAAAAATATTACTTATATATCCACTGTAGGTGCTAGTTTACTTGTATCAGTGTGGGTGCTGGTTTACCATATATATTACTGTGTGATGCTGTATATATATTTTCTGCTAAAATACACAATATGGTCCCTAAAGAGAAGGGAGACCTTTCCGCTACCCGGGAAGAAATCAGCAACAGGGACCCTACAGAAGAAATGGAGGATGGAACCCGAGATGGACCAGACAAGAGAATCCAAGGAGAAATCAAGGAGAGTACGAACGGCATTGGGACCAGAGAAGGGAGGAACCATACAGAACGTCAGGCTGGCAAACAGAAAACGCACACGAGGGAAGAGAGGAGGCCTCCAGAAAAAGAAGAAGAGAACAGTAGGAGAGGGCATTTACAATCTCAGCCAGGCCAATTTCACAGAAGAGGAACTCAGAGTGTTGGATATGGGGTTGAAATTTGCCCCGGATAAAGGACTCGAAAAGTTTGAGACATACATTGACCTCCAAAAATTAGTGAGAAAACTCAACATCAAAAAATGCTTTGGAACAAAAAACCCACACACAAAGGAAGATGAAAATACCATTTACAAACACTCCCAGTTAAGAAACAATTCTACCTTTAACCCCAAAGTACCACAAGATGAAAACATAAGGGTTTTCAAGAAGATGGTCGAAAATGACCTGAAGAATTTAGAAGTAAAGAGAACTAAAGGTAAAAACATATGGGAGACTATTAAACAAATAGAAGAACATAAAGGTATAGTCATCAGACCAGCCGACAAGGGAGGGGGGTTAGTAATATTAAATAAACAAGATTATGAAAAAGAAATGGAAAACTTACTTAATATCCCCAACACCTATAAGAAATGAAAGAAAAATCCTAAAGTTGAATATGGAAAGAAACTTAAAAAATATGTGGAAAAAGGAAGAACCCTGGGCATCTTGAACACAAAAGAAGCTAGGTACCTGGTACAGAAGGCAGCTAAAACGCCCATTATGTATTATGTCCCCAAGATCCACAAGAATCAAAGTAACCCACCAGGGCGACCAATTATAAGTGGGATTGACTCCTTGTTTTCTAGATTAGGGGTTTACATTGACGTTTTTTTACAAACACTGGTAACAAAAGGCAAATCATATTTACGAGATAGCAAACAACTGATGGGAGAATTAAGAGGATTGACAATTGAAGATTGTGACATATTGGTCACTATCGATGTAGAATCATTGTATACCAACATCGAACAAGAAGATGGACTCAGCAGTGTTGAGTGGGCGTTGCAACAGCAATCAGACCTGAAACAAGAACAGATAAAATACCTAATGGAAGGTTTAAAAATGGCAATGAACCACAACTACTTTTGGTATAAAGGGACATATTACAACCAGACCAAAGGTATAGCCATGGGGGCGAAGTATGCCCCAAGTGTAGCAAATTTGTTCCTCAACAGGTGGGAAGAAGAACAAATATATGGAGTACACAGGAAGAACCTTAAACTGTACCGTCGATATATAGACAGAATCGTAATTGTGTGGGGGGGCACAGTGGAACAATTACAAGACTTCTTCAATGAAATTAACACCAATATATACAACATAAAATTTACCGGTAATTATAATGATTATAGTGTGAACTACTTAGATCTACAGATCTACAAAGAAGAAAATAGTTTGGGCACACGTACCTATTTCAAGCCCACCGATCGCAATGGCTACATCCCCACAAACAGCTGCCATCACCCAAGGTCATACCAAAGGGCCAGCTGATGCGATTATATAGAAATTGCAGCAAAAGCACAGATTCTGAACAACAGGCAGAAATAGTCATTGAGAGATTTAAAAATAAAGGATATGAGGAAAAGGTCCTACGTAAGTTGAAGAATGAAGTAAAACAAATGGAAATAAATAAATTACTAGAAGATAAAAAACGGGAAGGAAAATCTAACAACTTACAAATTGCCTTCCTCACCGGTTATAACAGACAGCACAGAGATGTTGAATCTATTATTAAAAAACACTGGCCCATCTTGAAAGCAGTTCACTTAATGACATTCTACCAAAAAAAACACTGTTTATCTACAGAAGGGCATCCACACTGAGGAACAAATTGGTTAAAAACACAGTGGACCCACCCAAACAAATAAAAATTGCGGGAAATCTAAAAGGCTTTTACAAATGTGGTAAATGCCTCCCTTGTAGAACCAGTAAAAAAACAGACAAAAAGAGAACCATCTTCAAGTCAACCTCAAATGAAAGAGAATACAAAATAAATGAGCTCATTACCTGTAACAGCACTTATGTCACCTACATCATCGAGTGCCCTTGTTTTAAGCAATATGTAGGGAGAACCACAAGAGAACTTCGAATCAGAATAGGGGAACATATTACGAACATCAAAAAAGGGTACCCTAAACATAGTGTCTCCAAACATTTCAGAGACTTCCATAATCGTGACCCAGGGCAAATGGTGTTTTACGGAATTGATAAAATAAGAGACCACTGGAGAGGGGAAGGTAAAACAATCAAAATATCCAAAAATGAGACCAAATGGATCTACAAATTAGACACTCTCCAGCCACGTGGAATGAATGTGGATCTGGACCTCAATTGCTTTCTAACCAATTTTTTATAACTCCAATTCCCCTCTTCTAAATTGAAGGCTTTCAACTTGTAACATGATCTGAGATCGAATGTAATGTAATGTTCAACCCAGGTGTCATGTACCCATATAAATAATGAGATTGAATGTGGTGGAACGTTCTACCCAGGGGCTATGCATCCTATATAAATAATGAGGATGAAAACCCGGTTTTTCTTAATAGCTTTCCCATTTGGCTGGATCGAATGTTATACCTAAGGGGTAAGAAATAGAAAAAGATAAAGAAATATGTAAGGAAAATAAATAACAATTAATATTCAACCCTCTAACCTTGTAAGGGTAAATACAGGCGTTAGGCCTTAACCGAAGAATCACACTCTGTATATTAGTCACATTAGATTAAATGAAATGAAGGCTTCTGGCTTGACCCCACACAACTATAATAAGGATTGCTCAAGTTATTAGACTAATAGGGGATCCATAAATCTTGAAAGATTGAAAATAAAAATTACAAAAAACTTCTCTTCCCTCCACCTTCAGAAAGCATACAGCTCTTTTTAATAATATGATTTTAATGAATTTTATTTTTTATTTTTACATTTTATTTATTTTTTATTTGTATTTTTTTTGTATATTAAACAGTTGTATTTACATTTTCCCATATTTTATTTAAGATTCCCCATTGAGTTCATTCATACCACTTTTTAATTGCCCATTTTAGTCTGCACGTTGTTATATTATCCATAGCATTACTAAGGGTATCTCACGTAAGATCATATAATGCATCCATGGGGACCATTAAGCAGTAATTTATGTATGCATTTATAACACTTTGAGATCGCAATATTTTATGATCGGTAGTATTTGTAAAGAGTAGGCTGCAGTGCTCCATATAAGTAGAAATTAGACATAAGGGACGTGCCAGTAGATACAGTGAGAAATTGATACAAAGATAGGGAATCCCTTAGTAAAAATGGCACGAGTCCTCTGCGCATGTGCAGCATAACACTGAACCCAAGCATAGTGAGACCTAGGCTAGGGAACTCCCACACTTAAAATGGCGCGGATGTTCTGCGCGTGTGCAGTATGCGGTGTAATGCTGCACCCAATTAACTAAGCATAGCTGAACCTAAGCTAGGGAATTCCCACACTTAAAATGGCGCAGACTATTCGCGCAAGCGCATTGGAGCACTGCACCCTATGTAAACGTCAAGGTGCACCAATATGGCCGCTCCAGAAGACGTCTCACTGACGAAACGCGTAAGGCGTGGCCAGAGACGTGCACCTTTACACTGTCAGCAGCAGCAGCGGCCGGCGTAGCTGTTATATATACGCAATCGAATTTTAACTGCATTGTGAGTAATTTTCTTTTATATGAAATAAAAAGGTTATAAAACGGTTTTGCACTATGGATATACTTTTATCTGCTCCTTCATGTACCTAACCATGGAACACACTTGGAAGTGAAGGACGAACATTCCCTCAGCACATCAGTAGCAGAGTCCAAAAAGCAGCACAGTGGCTTATACTGGGAAGGCTCGGCTAACCCTCTGAGGGTGTTTTATCTGGTGAGCGCAAATATATTCCCAAAGCACTGAGTGGCGCACCGGGGAGGAATGCCCTTAGTCTTCCTGCACTAGTCACCTTATCCTACTACCAGCTCTAGAAATACTGCTACATGCGATTGTCTAGCAACTTCAGGATGCGATTTTGGATAAACTTTTTTGCATATTGAAGGACATTCTTCTTGTGTTTTCCGCACAATTATTCTGCACTATTTTTTCTTGCACAAGTAGTTGCACGACACTTGTCTAAGATTGTTAATCAGCACTTTTCTTAGAGTATTTTTTGCACAATTGTAAAAAATTTGTTGTTTAAATTTGTTGTTTATTTTTGTTTATCTGGTACCTGTGTGTATTTTAGCAGAAAATATATATACAGCATCACACAGTAATATTTATGGTAAACCAGCACCCACACTGATACAAGTAAACTAGCACCTACACTGGATATATAAGTAATATTTTTGCTAAACACAAACAGTTTTTCTAATAATTTTAAAACACTAATTTGTACGCACTTAGATGCACAAAAATAGGGTTTTAGCGCCAAAGCTTAATTTTAATTTTCAAATGTTTTGCCCCCTCCTTTATGCAAAGGGGGAGGATTTAGGCATAGGCAGCTTTAACCCTTTAAGAATTTGCTCAGGAATTTTCCTTTTTTTCTGTTTGTAACAGTCACAGAATCAGTCCGTAGTGCAACTTTATTGATTTATTCATAAACAAATTAAAACTGACAATTTTGAAAAAAAAATATATTTTCTACATTCTGCTACCATGCTTCCCCAAAAACAAGCCCGGGTCTTATATAAATTTTGGAAACAAAAGACACAGTAAGGCTTATTTTCAGGGTAGGTTTTATCATGCCATGTGCTGTCTCTCTCCCTCCTTGCCTGTCAGGAATCCCCTGTGTAAAAAGTGCATGCAGAATACTAGAATCCCCTCTGTTAGCCCTTGTACACATGGTCGGACATTCCGACAACAAAATCCGCCGGATTTTGGCCGAAACTGGTGTTGCATACACACGGTCGGACAAAGTTGTCGGAAAATCCGATCGTTTGTAACGTGATGACGTTATTTCATTACGACAGAACTACGTTCAGGCTAGTAGCCAATAGCTTTGGTCTAGGAATTTGATCTGAGCATGCGTGGCACTTTGTCTGATCGGAATTCTCTACAAACGATCGGACAAAGTCCGATTGGATCATGTTGTCGGAAAATTTTATATCCAGCTCTAAAACTTTGTCGGTTGGGTATTCCGACGGAAACAGTCCGATGGAGCCCACACATGGTCGTATTATCCGACAACATGGTCCGATCGGACATTTTCCATCGGAATATCCGACCGTGTGTACAAGGGCTTACAGTATCACACAATGCAAATAGTGTAGTTTTTCATACAGTGGTGTGAAAAAGTGTTTGCCCCCTTCCTCATTTCCTGTTCCTTTGCATGTTTGTCACACTTAAGTGTTTCGGAACATCAAACCAATTTAAACAATAGTCAAGGACAACACAAGTAAACACAAAATGCAATTTGTAAATGAAGGTGTTTATTATTAAAGGTGAAAAAAAATCCAAACCATCATGGCCCTGTGTGAAAAAGTGATTGCCCCCTAAACCTAATAACTGGTTGGGCCACCCTTAGCAGCAACAACTGCAACCAAGCGTTTGCGATAACGTGCAATGAGGCTTTTACAGCGTCCTGGAGGAATTGTGGCCCACTCATCTTTGCAGAATTGTCCTAATTCAGGTACATTAGAGGGTTTTCGAGCATGAACGGCCTTTTTAAGGTCATACCACAACATCTCAATAGGATTCAGGTCAGGACTTTGGCTAGGACACTCCAAAGTCTTCATTTTGTTTTTCTTCAGCCATTCGGTGGTGGACTTGCTGGTGTGTTTAGGATCATTGTCCTGCTGCAGAACCCAAGTTCGTTTCAGCTTGAGTACACGAACAGATGGTCGGACATTCTCCTTCAGGATCTCTTGGTAGACAGCAGAATTCATAGTTCCTTTTATCACGGCAAGTCTTCCAGGTCCTGAAGCAGCAAAACAGCCTCAGACCATCACACTACCACCACCATATTTTACTGTTGGTATAATGTTCTTTTTATGAAATGCAGTGTTCCTTCTACGCCAGATATACTTGGACACACACCTTCCAAAGAGTTCCACTTTTGTCTCATCGGTCCACAGAATGTTGTCCCAAAAGTCTTGGGGATCATCAAGATGTGTTGTGGAGAAATTGAGACGAGCTTTGATGTTCTTTTTGCTCAGCAGTGGTTTTCTCCTTGGAACTCTGCCATGCAGGCCATTTTTGCCCAGTCTTTTCCTGATGGTGGAGGCATGAACGCTGACCTTAACTGAGGCAAGTGAGGCCTGCAGTTCCTTGGACGTTGTTGTGGGGTCTTTTGTGACCTCTTGGATGAGTCGTCGCTGCACTCTTGGGGTAATTTTGGGCGGCCGGCCACTCCTGGGAAGGTTCACCACTGTTCCATGTCTTCGCCATTTGTGGATAATGGCTCTCACTGTGGTTCGCTGGATTCCCAAAGCTTTGGAAATGGCTTTATAACCCTTTTCAGACTGATAGATCTCAATTACTTTCTTTCTCAATTGTTCCTGAATTTCTTTGGGTCTCGGCATGATGTGTAGCTTTTAAGGATCTTCTGGTGGACCTTACTGTGTCAAGCAGCTCCTATTTAAGTGATGCCTTGATTGTGAACAGGTGTGGCAATAATCAGGCCTGGGTGTGGCTAGAGAAATTGAACTCAGGTGTGGACAACCACAGTTATAGTATGTTTTAACAAGGGGGCAATCACTTTTTCACACAGGGCCATGATGGTTTGGATTTTTTTTCACATTTAATAATAAACACCTTCATTTACAAATTGCATTTTGTGTTTACTTGTGTTGTCCTTGACTATTGTTTAAATTGGTTTGATGTTCCGAAACACTTAAGTGTGACAAACATGCAAAGGAACAGGAAATGAGGAAGGGGGCAAACACTTTTTCACACCACTGTACCTTCTTATAGTGCAGTGATGGCAAACCTTGGCACCCCAGATGTTTTGGAACTACATTTCCCATGATGCTCATGCACGCTGCAGTGTAATGGAGCATCATGGGAAATGTAGTTCCAAAACAACTAGGGTGCCAAGGTTTGCCATCACTGTTATAACGCCTGTGACCTGCCGGAGCTCTGCAGATGGAGGGGGGCCCAAGATCCCCCACTGACATCTTAGAGAGGGGGAGATCAGCTGAATGCAGCTTGCCACTTCCTTAGCCCACTGGAGCTCTGCACAGGGAGGGGGCCGAAATCCCCCACTGACATCTTGGAGAGGGGGAGATCAGCTGGGTGCAGTTAGCCACTTTCTTAGCCTGCCGGAGCTCTGCACAGGGAGGGGGGCCAAGATCCCCCGCTGACATCTTGGAGAGGGGGAGATCAGCTGAGTGCACACGCCACTTCCTTAACCTGTTGGACCTCTCCTCCCCGCTCAGAGCACTGTTTTACTATAATGTTTGAGGTGCTTTTAGTAGGGGAAGAGATGGAATTTATTTCCTGCTTTGCAGGGACACAAACTCCATCCCTTCCCTCCTGTCAAAACGGAGATCTGCCTTGTTTACATAGGAAGATCGCAGTTCTGTCTCTCTGCCTGATGATCGGCGAGTTCCAGGGGACATCGAGTACCTTGCACCCACCGATCGCCTCCTGCTGTGTGTGATAGCAGCGGAAGCAAGCCCCCTTTGGTGCACATGTATCCCCCCTGCCCGGAAGTGTTGGATCACGTATACTGTATATATCTAATCTGGCACACAGGTGCTGCCCTGTAGCAGTATATAGTAAATAGTATAGAGCAGACCTAAAGTGGTTAATATATGGACACTTACCTGTCTAGGGATCCAGCAATGTCTTCACATGTGCCGATTCTTCAATCGGCTTCGGTTCCTGGCGTTTGCATCTTAACTAAGGGCCGGTTCACACAGCGAGGCGCGGCGAGGCGTCTCCGACTTGCCTCGCCGCGACCTGCGGGGACCTCAGCGGCGACTTGCAGAGGACTTCTGTATAGAAGTCAATGCAAGTCGCCCCCGAAGTCGCCCCGAAGTAGTACAGGAACCTTTTTTCTGAGTCGGAGCGACTCGAGTCGCTCCTCTCAGAACGGTTCCATTGTACAGAACGGGGGCGACTTGCGGGAGCGAGGCGAGGCGAGCCGTGTCGCCTCGCATCGCCTCGCTGTGTGAACCGGCCCTAAGGTAAACCACTGCACATGCTAGAGGAACGCTGCACTTTTAATTTTTAGTTGTGTGTATTTAAACTTGGATTTATCATGAATTTCACTGATGCCTGTCCGTGATTGCCAGTGAGCTCTGCAGACGAGGCTAACTTGACCCCACAGTGGGCTATATCTGCAAGTGCTTAGGACCTCGCTATTACACAGATAATTTATATTCCCTTAGTGGCGGTGGAAAAGCTTTGGAATATTCAATTTTTCTGGAACTTTTTTCTACATTTTAGAACTTTTCTGTGCATTCAAGATTGCATTCAATATTGTACCTTTTCTCTACTAGAGACATTTATATACTTTTATTATTAATATCATTACTCAATTTTATATTCATATATATCACCTTTCAATGTTCACTAGTAATCAGGGGTCAAGTCCTGGGGAAAAAAGTGTGGGAACTCCCACCCAAGATCCACTCGCCCACCAAAAAAAAAAAAAAAAAGCATACACTCATATGCACAAACACTTTTAAAAGTGGTATTTTTCATCCAATTTTCGTATTGTGTGTATGAAGCTTAACTGTTAGTACATTAAAAAAAACAATCCTCAATAAATATAAATCCGGTAATTCTCTGAATAATCAGCATTCATTCAGTTGTGCTTCCATGCAAATGTGAACATCATGGTCTGATCTTTATTGGGGAATGTTATTTTGTATATAGAGTGTTTATGTGGTGAGTTTACACTTTTCATTGAACAGAGTTTGGATAACACAGGGTTAAACGGAAAGGTCATAAATGAACTGCACATTATCTGGACAGAATGCTTGCAGAGATAGTGATGTATTCCTGCTTAGGAGATGTATGTTAGCTTGGGGGGCTGCAAACTCTGCAGGGCTCCAACACACACTCGCTGCTATTCCAACCCTTCACATATTTCCTTCCTGCCCTTAAACTTTGCCAGGTATTGTGCTCAGCGTACCACCCCAAACTGATGTTCCTTGCTCAGCTCACCTCTCTCCCTGCATGTCCTGTGAGCAGAATAGCTGTGCTCCTCCTCTGGGTTCTCTCATCATATGGCACTGAAGATAGAGGAGGGGGGGATTCAGCGGGACACACAGAGCAAGTATGCAGGAGACTGGGGGGGGGGGGGGGTGAGGAGACAGAAAATCAGGAGGGGCCGGCGGGGAGGAGCTCATCATGAGAGGTCTGACTAAATACAATATCTTAGCAGCAGGGACCTGATCTACCCGTTAGCTAACTGTGATTGACAGGTAGATTGAAGAGGAAGCTGTCATGGGGCCCCCTACTGGCAATGCCTTCATAGTCAGTCCACCCCTGGTGTGTGGCACTTACTATTGCGAGCTGTGTCAGCGGCTTCTGGTGTAGCACCTGCCACACAGCTCGCATACTTCAAAGTCTTGCAGGACGCGGCTACTAATGGGAACTGCGTTCCTGTTGGGGAAAAAGTACAGGAACTCCGTTCCCATGCGTTACCGCAGGACTTGAGCCCTGCTAGTAATCAATGAATTACCATTTAGATACGTTTTTTTTTTTGTGGTTCATTTTGAATAAGCACGTCTTTTTGCATTTTTATTTTATATTATTAATTTTAATTTTATATACACACAACAAAAAGAAGCTCTAAGAAAAGGAAATATCATGCAGTGCATTTATATATATGGATATGTAAAAGATTCCATGATATATTACAGCTAAATTAATTCTGAAAAGAGGTTAAATTTCCACTTTCAAGATGATATGCTGTCACTAGGGATGGGGCGAATGGTTCGGCCTGAGCATAAGTTCGAGCGAACATCGAACAATATGTTGTGTTCGGGGGAAATTCAAAAGCCGCTGGAAGGTTGTTAAAGTCTATGGGACACTAACATGGAAAATCAGAAGTGCTAATTTTAAAGGCTTATATGTAAGTTATGGTCATAAAAAGTGTTTGGGGACCTGGGTCCTGCCACAGGGGACATGTATCAATGCAATTTTATTTTTTAAAACAGATGTTTTTTTGGGAGCATTGATCTTTTGAAATGCTTAAAGTGAAACAATAAAAATTAAATATTCCTTTAAATATTGTGCCTGGGGGTGTCTATAGTATGCCTGTAAAGTGGCGCATTTTTCCCGTGTTTAGAACCGTACCACAGCAAAATTTCTAAAGGAAAAATTGTCATTTAAAACTGATCGCAAATCAATGTCCATGTCTAACTTCACAATTCATTATGCAGTATTTTGAATCTTACTATATTGCACAGTGTATATAAAAAACACTATATAAAAACAGTTTATAAACAAGCAGTGTATAAAAACAACAGTATATAAAAAGCAACAGTATATAAAAAGCAAAGGTTGGTGTATATAACATCAAAGACATTATTCAAAGTTCAAGATTAAAATTAGAAAATCCAAAATAACATTTAAAGAATGGTGAACCAATTTCCTCATACACATGCACCTGCAATAATTAAAAATAACTATCATTTAATTGTTTATTCATTCATTCCCCAGTAGAAGGCTTATTAGTCAAAACGCGTCGGGCTAGCGTTTCCTGCTCCCCATATTGCTTTTTTATCTTTTATTCAGATCACGTGATTTTTTGGATATTTTTATGTAATTTTTATGTCATTTGGAATTTTTTCAAATAAAACCTTCAATGGTGGAATTTCACTATGAGAGGCATTGTGTCCTTACTTTTTGTTTATGGTGAACCTGCTCCGAGCTTCTAACCTACTGGAACTTCCGAGAGAGAGTCGAGAACCCCTGGAGATCTGAGGTGTAGCGATCCTGAAGTGGGCAGTGACTACTCGGTTGGTGATCCATGACCTGATGTACGCAAATCATGCGTGACGCACACAAGCCTGCATGACACATTTACTATACAGTAGTTTGTGTCCATCTCTTTCGGTAAGGGTATCCACCGTTTTCTTTAATAATTTCTGGCTATGAACGGAAGGCTATACATAGTTTATACCAACGGAATATCTGGACTCACGTTTCACGTCATTTTGTCATAGTTGGACTTTTCTATGTTTATACTGGTATTTTAGCACAAATTTTTTTTTGTATTTTTCATGTTATCACACAACATGTGATGTGTGTGCCGTCTCTTCAAATCTTTCACTATCAAATTAGTTGGTGATTTTTATCTAGTTTTTGGTTGCATTTTTGACATCACAGCGCTACATTGTTTGCTATTATCTGTTATTTATTTTTTTATTTTTTTTACACAAATTTTATTGAAAAGTAACAGAGCATTACAATCAAGATTGAATCGCACAGTGACGTTTACATTTCAGCACCTTATCGTAAATGTAAGCAAGGATACATAAGAAATTGCTATATTCACAGGGATTGAACAGCTACAACATGTGATGTTTTAGTCAAAAATGAAAAATTGTATTTATCAGATAAGGCGGAAAGAGAGTCAAAGCGTATATTAGGATAAAATAAGAATGAACTTGTGGAGGAAGGGGGAGGGAGGGGAGAGGAGAGAGAAAAAAAAAAATAATAAAAATAAAAAAAATAAAAATAAAAAAAATAAAATAAAAAGGGGAGTTTATATTTAGGTGTAGCAGCAGGAGAGAAGATTAGGCAGAGAGGTTGGGTGGACAGCGGCCTGCGCTGTTTGAACATCTTAAATACGAGAACATAAATCACTGACAGAGAATCGACAACAGATAATACTTAAATGGACGATTTGTATTCCTGAGTATATTTAACCACTACAATACAGGGCACTTTCGCCCCCTTCCTTCCCAGCCCAATTTTCAGCTTTCAGCGCTCTAGCGCTTTCAGTGACAATTGTGCGGTCATGCTACACTGTACCCAAATGAAATTGTTATCATTTTGTTCGCACAAATAGAGCTTTATTTTGGTGTTATTTATTCACGACTCCGTTTTTTTTTTTTTTGCGATATAAGCGCAAAAATAGCGGAAATTTGGAAAAAAAACAATATTTTCTTTTTTCTATTTGAAAAGAAATCCAATAAAATCAAATTTTGTCATAAATTTAAGCCAAAATGTATTCTGCTACATGTTTTTGGTAAAAAAAATTCCGTTAAGTGTATAATAATTGGTTTGTGTGATCACGGACATATGTACGCAAATGATCATGTACATATGTGTGCAGGTGATCACGTACATATGTGTGCAGATAATCATTGGGACATGTGATTTTAGTGGGACATATGTGGGGGACATGTTTTTATTATTAGGGACATGTGTTTTTATTATTTGGGGACATGTATGTTTTGGGGACATGTGTGTTTTGGGGACATGTGTGGGGACTGTGTTTGTACTGTGTGGTGTGTTGTGTGTTTACACTACACTGATGATCAGTGAGTAAAAAGCTGTAAAAAGCAGCCCATACTCACTGATCATCAGCCGGCTGCAGCGTTCTGCTCTCCTCTCCTCAGCGGTGACTTCCGTGTGAGGAGAGGAGAGCCGATTGCCTAGCAACCGGCTGTTTGTTTACATCACATGACGGCCGTGATTGGACACGGCCGTCATGTGATCAGGAGGGCCAATCACAGAGCCCTCCTGCCGATCTAAGATGTGCCGTGTCCGGGTGACACGAGCACATCGGGATCGCGCCGCTGCGCGGGCGCGCGCGCGCGCGATCCCGCTACTCCTGAATGACGTTCCTGAACGTCCTATCAGGAGTAGACGGCTCCCACCCGGCCGTATATATGCATTGGCCGGGTGGGAAGTGGTTAAAAGCTAGCCATTTTGACCAGGTTGAGGTGAATTGTAACATTCTTTCTTGCGAAATACTGATAAGCTCTTCAATAGTTTCAATAGAGGTGATCCTTCTGAACCATTCTTTTTTCGTTGGGATTGAAGTTGACCTCCAATGGGAGGGGATGCAGTGTCTAGCAGCGTTTGTCATTATCATAATTAGGGATTTCAAATATTTTTTTGAGGGGATTGTGTTGTGGTGCAGTAGAAAGTGGGCTGGATCAAATTCTAACGGTTCTGAGGTTATGAATGTAATGGTTTCATGAACCATTTTCCAAAATGGTTGAATATGCGTGCAGGACCACCATAGGTGGAATAATGATCCCACTTCACCACTGCACCTCCAGCACTTGTTAGAGATCTGGGGGTTGAATTTCTGTATGGTGCTGGGTGTTCTATACCATCTAGTTAGAATCTTAAACCCACACTCCTGAGTAGCGACGTTGAGTGAGCCTTTATGAGCGTACATGAAAATAGTTTCCCAATTTTTATTAGTGAATGAAAGATTGAGGTCTTTTCCCAAGCTAGACAGGATGGGAAGGAGAACTCTAAACCCTCGTCAAATAGTGAGTTATAGATAATTGAAATATTGTGTCGTTGAGGGTGCGTTCCTGAGCATAGAGTTTCAATGGTCTTGGGGGATTTGGAACTCAGAGTTGCCAATACTACCGTGGAGAGAAAATGTCTTATTTGGAAGTATGTCCAGTGTGAGATTAGTCTAGGGTCATTGTCTTTATTGATTTCCTCAAGGGGAAGAGGTTTCCCATTGCGTAAGAAATGTTTAATCAGTACTGCTTTGTGGGGCCAGTTTGCTAAGAAAGATTTTTGTTTGTTTCCTTGGGGGAAGTCGGAGTTGTCTCTGAGAGGCGTTAGGGAACTGATCCAAGGGGTGGGGTCACTTTTCTTATATGTGTCATGGAATATTGCTAACGTGGGTCCAATAAGGGGATGAGATTTGATCTCTTTTGAGTGGTATTTGGGGTTTATCCATGGAAGATGATTGATTGGGAAAGGAAATTGGGCTTGCTCCAGTGATACCCAATCCTTGATGGGCTGGTGTAAATTCCAGTCAACTATTCGTGTGAGTATAGTTGCTTGGTGGTACTTTTTCAGGTCCGGGAGGGCTATTCCACCTTTATTTTTTGGGAGAATTAATCTTGTGTATTTGATTCTAGGAGGTTTACTCCTCCATATAAAGGCGGAACACGCTTTGCGAAAGGCGGCAAAGAAGGAAGATGGTAATCTGATGGGGATCGTTTGCATAGCGTAAAGGAATCTGGGCAGAATAGTCATTTTTATCAATGAGGCCCTACCAAACCACGAAATATTGAGGGAGTTCCATCTTTTAAGGTCTTCCTGTGAGTCTTTTAGTAAGGGTAGAAAATTGAGTTTGAAGAGGTCAGTTAAATTTGAGGGTATTTCTATCCCAAGATAGGTAATTTGTTTAGGAGACCACGTGAATGGGAAATTTTGCTTACATAGTTCAATATCTTTGGAGGGTAAGGATATGTTCAGTGCTACCGATTTGGAGTGGTTAATTTTTAAATTGGATATTGATTGGAACGTTTCAAGTTCTTGAATTATATTAAGCAGTGAGATGAGGGGTTGCGATAGAAAAAGTAGCATGTCATCTGCGAAAGCAGCGATTTTATAGGAATGGTCTTTTATTTCAATGCCTTTTATGTCCGGGTTGGATCTGATTTTATTAAGAAGCGGTTCCAGGGTGAGAACGAATAATAGCGGGGACAAGGGACAGCCTTGTCGCATCCCATTTTTAAGGGTGAAGGCATTCGATAGGTGACCGTTGGTGTGAACGCGAGCAGTTGGATTTGAGTATAGTGCAGCAATGTAGGCTCTCATCTGAGGCAGTATGCCGATGTTTTTAAGGACTGCATCGATAAAGTCCCAGGCCACTCTGTCGAATGCCTTCTCAGCGTTGAGAGAGAGGAAGAATCCCTGTTTCTTTTTGGAAGTCAGCCAATTGTTTATGTTCAGGGCCTTTATGGTATTATCCCGACCCTCCCTGCCCGGGATGAATCCCACGGGGTCAAGGGAGATTAGAGATGGAAGTAGGGGTAATAATCTATTGGCGAGGATTTTGGCATAAATTTTAATGTCTACGTTTATTAAAGAAATTGGGCGGTAGTTCGTGACAAGGGTTGGGTCTTTTCCTTCTTTGGGAATGACTGCTATGTGCGCTTCCAGGACCTGTTTGGGGGGGTTTCATTCGGAATGGAGTGATTGGAAAGTTTTCAAGAATTTGGGTTTAAGAATGTCGAGAAAAGTTTTGTAATATTGAAGTGGGAGACCATCTGGACCCGGGGCTTTGCCAATTTTCATATCCTTTAAGGCTCTATCAAATTCTTCTCCATTAATGGGAGATTCGAGTTCCTGAGCGATATTGTGTGCTATTTTTGGGGGACTGTGTTTGTCCAAATACTCTTGAATGATTTTAGTTCTAGCCTCTGAGTTTGGGGGAAACTTGGGATTGGGAGGGATATTATAAAGTGATTGATAGTACTGCTCGAACTGGGTGGCTATCTCCTCGTTCGAGGAATACGACTCTCCTTTGTTTTCTCTTATTTGGTGTATGGTGGAAGCGGCTTTCTTACTCTGAACTGCTCTTGCAAGAAGTTTTCCACTTTTATTGCCTTGTTCGTAGTATATTTTATGTCGTAATATATATTGCCTTTTGGCCTTTAGATTCAGTTCGTCGGTAAGTGAGTCTCTAGCTTTAGTCAACTCCTCAAACGTGGAGACAGCCACATTTTTTTTATGTTGAAGTTCGAGTTTGTGTATGTGATCTACTAGGGATTTGATTCTAGCTTGTTTTTCCTTTTTGAGTTGGGTCAGCTTCCTAATAAATTCGCCTCTGATGACACTTTTGTGGGCTTCCCATTGAATGATGTTGGAGGTATCGTCAGTGTCATTACGAGTAAAATAATCGGTGAGTATGTCTCTAAAGCGGAGAATATCTATAGGGTCCTTAAGTACAGTGGTGTTTATTCTCCAAGTTTTAGTTTTAGTAATTTTTTCCGGGAAAGTCAAAGTTAGTGTAATTGGGTGGTGGTCAGATAAAGTCATTGGCTCTATAGTTGTGTTCGTCAGGAGTGGTAGGTCTGATTGCGTGATGTAGAAGTAGTCGATTCTGGAATATTTTTGATGGATTGTTGAAAAGTAAGTATAATCTCTGGATTGAGGGTTGAGAGTTCTCCACGTGTCGTGTAGCGTTAGCAGCTGCAGCTGTAATTTTATTTGTTTCAGAGCCCTGAAAGGAATGCTCGAAGAGCCATTCGAGGTGTCAGCAATAGGGTTGAGGGGAACATTGAAGTCGCCTCCCAGTATTAGGATACCGGAAGCAAAATTTGTTAAAAGGTCCTTGATCTTACGAAAAAAAGCTACCTGTTTCGTGTTGGGGGCGTAAATGTTGGCAATCGTGACCGGGCGGGATGACACCTCTCCCTTAAGGAAGATGTATCTTCCCCCCGGGTCAACCATTGTGTCTTGTATCTGCAGTGGAGTGTGTTTCGAGATGAGGATGGAGACTCCTTTCGTCTTCCCCTCAGGGTTGGTGGAGTGGAACACAGTGGGGAATCGTCCATCCGAGAATTTAGGAATATTGTTAGATTTGAAGTGAGTCTCTTGGATACATACTATGTTGGCTCTGTATTTATGAAACTCAGAAAGGAATTTAGTTCTTTTAGTTGGGATATTGAGCCCTTTGGCATTAATAGATAGTAGTTTGAGAGAAAGGGTTGAGGTATGCGGTCCCTGAGACGGCATCACTGTAAGTATCTGCTGTCAATGTTGGGAAAGAAAAAAGAAGAAAGAAAGTAATAAAAGAAGAAATAAATAAAATGAGGGGTGAGGGGAAGAAGGGGGGGATGAAGGGAGTACCTAAAACAGGTAGGTAGAACACACACCGGAGGAAGGATTAGACCAGCTAAGCCAACCTATATGTATATGCCGGTAGGGTCAAGGAGCGATATGGGGGATCACTCCTTGTGTGGGTTCAATGACCAAAAGGGGGGACGAACAAGTGTCAGATGTTGTATCACAAAGTGAGGTGTTAGAGATAAGGCAAGAGGGATCGGCACCCAGGGAGCTCAAATGCGCATGGTAATTTAGAACTAGACAGGGTTGTGATGCAAGGAGGTGGAAGGGGGGTAGCGTGGCAGTATCGCGTAGTGCGGTCAGAGCCAGCCAAGCCTATGTTGCAGTAAGATGTAGTGTGATTAAGTGGTCACCCTTGGGCTGTGGGTGAGCATTTCTCTCTGTAATGACCATCGAGACAAAATCAGTGAGAACGTTTTGTATGTGTTATGTATTGATGCGTCAGGGAGATGAAACCCTTTCACCCTTAGGAGGGGTTGACTAAATATGTTACTTGGTAGTAGTGTGAGATAAAGGAATCCTCTGAACAACAATCTTGATAACAATACCTTTAACCTTATATAAAGAAGAGAGAGGGCGCACCGAGTATCCCGCCAGGCCTCACCAAGTTCGGAGCAAAAAATTAACAACAAATAGTTGTATCAGTGAATTTGGAGACTAGTGCTGGTCCCTGTTAGCAGAAGGGTTGAGTCTATACAACAAGTAGGATATTTAGGATGAGTTTTTGCTTCGACCCAAGGGGGGTGTGCACTATCGGGAATCTCCGTGCGCCCAGTTAACATGAGCTTTAGTGAAAGAGAGGAGGGGATATACCCCTTGCAGAAACCTCTGGCTGGTAACAAACAAAAGCTATATTCAAGCGCCGACTTAAACTTTATGTATATAATGGTAGAGAAGAAGGAAAAACAAGAAAAAAATAAAAATTCTCCTCAATAACCTTAGTGGAATGGGAGTCGAGCCAGACTATGAGAAACCTTTAAACATGGCTGGTATTGGGATAACCCAGTCCCTAGGGACCATAAGAGAGACAAACCTAAAATAATTAGAGCCGTGAGGCTCTTGTATGTTGTCATAAGGAAAAAAAAAGAAAAGAAAACTAGCTAACTTCCACATGGTAGACAGTGAACAAACTGGTTAAAAGAAACAAACTCAAAATTAGACTGTCCCCCTAGTGTATGCATATAATAGCCCATTTCAAGATGGGTATGGGGATAGTGTTCGCCATCTGGTTATGAGTCCACCTGTAAAAAAAACTTTATTATGAGATACTCAGTTCAGTCTTTGCCCCATAAAACAAGAAAAGAAAAAGAACAAGGAAAGCACGAAAAAAAAAGCATGGTTTGAGTGGGCAACTGTAGATCAATGTGTGCAGGCCCAAACGCTGACTAGGTTCCAGCAAAGCGATACAGTATGCATTTTACTCAGAAGCCGGGAAACCCTGAATAAGGGCCCAAAAGAACCCCCTGGAGGGGCTTACCTTTTGGGGCAAACCTGTTTTACCCAGACTTGGATGGGGGTAACGAGCGTTTTCTGGGTATATTTTCAAGCTGCCAACAAGGTGTGGTCTGGCGGATTAAGATCATTGGAAGATATGATGGTGGGACAGTTGGAACAACGGAGAGTTGGCGAGGAGGAGGATCAAAAAGGGTCTTGGGGCTTCTACAGGATAACTGTTTCAGGTAGTTTCAGCGTGAAGTAGGCGATGGACTGCGGTTTAGGTGTCCATAAGATCTGGTCTGTCGATTCGGTCTCGTCTTCTAGGTGGGGAGATGCCTGGGCTTCCGTGTTCTGCTCCCCTTCCATGGTGCGGCGCTGACGGAGACCTTCGTCTGCGGTCTCTGTTTCTCTGCGCTCTGGGAGTCGAGTTGTTTGTTACTTCAAGCCATGTGTCGTGGATCTGGAAGGAGTTGTACCAGTCCGGTACCTCCGTTACAGGGAGGTTGAGCGATTCACAGAATGAATGCAAGTCGTCAGGAGTGCATAGAAGCGCTGTGTGACCTCTCCATGTTGCGGACAAGCAGAATGGAAACTTCCATCTATAGGGAATGCCTCTGGTCCGGAGTTGGTCCAGTAGCGGGTGAAGGGCCCTGCGTTGCTGTAGGGTAATGTTGGAGAGGTCTTGGTACAATTTGATTTTGTGACCGTTGAAAAGCACTCTGTTCTTTTCTCTAGCTTTTTTAAGGATGGCTTTCTTTAGTGGAAAATTTACCAAGCAACAGACAATGTCTCTTGGTGGGTCAGTGTCTCTTCCCCTCGGTCTGAGAGCACGGTGAATTCTTTCAAAGTCAATTGGGGAGTCAGGGGGTCTCTCCAGCAGGTTATTAAAAATGGACGTTGCAGTTTGCATTACAGGGGTTTGGTCTGTTGTCTCGGGGACCCCACGGATTCTGATGTTGTGGCGCCTTCCTCTATTGTCGAGGTCCTCGATATGGCGTTGCATCTCTATAAGGTGACAAAGGTGATTATCAGAGGATCTTTGTATTTGCTTCAGGGCATTAGAGTGACGTGATGCAGTTTGTTCAGCTGCTCCAATTCTTGCTGCCATGTGCTGAATGTCAGATTTCAGATCTGTAATGGCTGCTGACAGTGTAGCCTTAATATCAAGTGCTACAGCCTGTAGATCTGCAAGGCTTAGGGCCTGTGTGGCTGGGGAGGCTTGGGGGGATACAGCCTGGGTCAGTGGGGGGAAACTGTCCTTGTTTAGGCCTAGCGGACCGTTCGCGCCGCCCGCCGCACCTCCGGAGGTGCCGAGCGGGGAGGTTGGCTTAGGCGAGGCCGCGGCTTTGAGGCCTTCCCCGTGCGCCGGGCGAAACATCGCCGGAATGCTGGTGAGAGGGGACTGACCTGCTTCAGCAGTTTCCCTGGATCCCAGAGTGCTCCGATCCCCCTTCCCCATGGTCGGATGGCGGCGGATTGGCCCTGTATGATGCTTAAGAGCTCCCTGTACGCCGGAGGAAAGGGTTCAGACGTCCATCTCTGTCCCCGGTTAGGCCACGCCCCTCTGTTATTTTGACTTAGTTTGTTTGTATGTGAGCTGCTGTTTTTTGTTACATCACAATTTTTTGTCACTTATTTAGGGAGCGCAGTGTTTCTCCTTTTTTTTGATTTGCACATTCAATTTATAATCTTTGCACAATCAAAAATGATCAAGGATAGGTTTTTACAAAAAGATTACAATGAGCATCAACTTGATGCAATCATACAAGAAGTAGGCGAGGCCCCACGCCAATCTTGTCTAAGCCCTTGTACACATGGTCGGAGAATCCGTCAGAATGTGTCCTATCGGACCGTGTCGTTGGATAATCCGACTGTGTGTGGTATGCATCGGACTGATTCCGTTGGAATATCCGTCAGACCCAATTTTCCAACATGTTGGAAATATTTCCTGACCAACTGGGCCGATCGGACATACTTCGATCATGTGTAGAGAATTTTGATCGGACCAAGTGCTACGCATGCTCAGATCAAATTCCTACATCAAAGCTATTGGCTACTAGCCTGAATGTAGTCCCATCGTAACGAAATTACGTCATCACGTTCTGAAAGATCTGATTTTTTTGCCAACTTTGTCTGACCGTGTGTATGCAACAGTTTCGGACAAGATCCGACGGACAAAATCCGACGGGCAAAATCCGACGGATTTGGTTGTAGAAATCTCCGACCGTGTGTACAGGGGCTTATGGATAAAGATCACCAGGGTGACTCGAGATAAGAGTGGGGGTTTATTTCTAGCTTTCATGGACAGTATAGAAAGATTGAGGACATTTTTAAACGACATTGGCTCATTTTACGTATGGATAAAACACTGATTAAAACACTTTTGGTAAAAGCGTCTTTTATCTATAGGAAAATACTCAATTTTGGGGATAGAGTGATCAAAAGGTGCTAGATGCACCCACCAGACCATCCATGTTTTGGGACCATGCAGGGTTCTATGCCTGTCGGAGGTGTAACACCTGCCTACAGGCAAATTGTCTGATGAGAGGGTTGTCTAAATTTATCTCTATGGGAAACAATAAAACTTTCAAAATTACGGACTTTATAACATGCAGTACCATGCATGTGGTGTATGTTCTACAATGTCCATGTAATTTGATGTATGTCGGACGCACCAAAAGAACCCTAAAAAAAAATGGATATCTAATCATGTATACAATATATTGATAGGTTTCAAATACCATAGTGTCTGTTTACACTTCAAACATGTGCGTATATGAAAGTTATCATCATAAAAAGTGTTTGGGGACCCAGGTCCTGCCCCAGGGCACATGTATCAATGCAAAAATGGCAATTTTTTTGGGGATCAGTGATTTTAGTAATGCTTAAAGTGAAACAATAAAAATGAAATATTCCTTTAAATATCGTACCTGGGGGTGTCTATGGTATGCCTGTAAAGTGGCACAGTTTTCCCGTGTTTAGAACATTACCACAGCAAAATGACATTTCTAAAGGAAAAAAGTCATTTAAAACTGATTGCAGCTGTAATGAATTGTCGGGTCTCGGCAAAATAGATAAAACTCATTGAAAAAAACGGTATGGGTCCCCCCTAGTCCATTACCAGGCCCTTTGGGTCTGGTATGAATATTAAGGGGAACCTCAAACCAAAAATTAAAAAACAATTGCGTGGGGGTCCCTCCAACATCCATACCAGGCCCTTCAGGTCTGGTAAGGATTTTAAAGGGAACCCTGTGCCAAAATTTTAAAAAAATAGCATAGGAGTCCCGCAAAATCCATACCAGACCCTTATCCAAGCACACAACCTGGCAGGCCACAAGAAAAGAGGGGGGATGAGAGCGCGCCCCCCCGAACATACCAGGCCACAACATGCCCTCAACATGGGGAGGGAGCTTTGGAGTAGCCCCTCAAAGCACCTTGTCCCCATGTTGATGGGGACAAGGGCCTCATCCCCACAACCTTTGCCCGATGGTTGTGGGGTTATGTGGATGGGGGGCTTATCAGAAACCTGAAAGCCCCCAATAACAAAGGGACGCCCAGATCTCGGCCTCCTCCCTATCTGAATTGGTAAGGGGTACATTGTACCACTACCGTTTCCCCAAAAAAGTGTCAAAAATAGTTTAGAGACACTTTGGGACAAGTCCTTTATTCGTCAGGGGGAGTGATAGAAGACGAATGGACATTGCGGGACATTTTATTTTATTTTATTTTTAATAAAGGACATGTCCCTCCTGTCTTTTTTACTATTTTTGACACTTTCTTTTGTGAAATGGTACCCTTACCAATTAACATGGGGGGGGAGGGGTGAATCTGGGGGTTCCTGAAGAACTAAATAATATCTAATATTCTAGTATCTCAAGGGCATTTCTGGATGAATAGCATTGATACTCAGAATCACTTAAAACAAAGTGTGAGTTTATTGTCACACAGTTGGCATCATAATTACAATGTAAAAAGTATAATATTTCAGTTCAGTGTAGGTAAAAATATATGAAATAGAATAAATAGTTACAAAGCTGTAATGAGCTTATTAAAGCATATTAAAGCAAGCTTGGTGTTCGAGTCGAACGCTGTTCGCCGAATCCAGAACTTTGTGGGCCGTTCGCGCCATATTCGTGTGGCACCCAAAGCCCACAATGCATTGCTGGTTCATGATTGGCCAAGCATGCACTGTGACCCCGCATGCTTGGCCAAACACAGCGCCGGCAGCAAGGAAAGCCATATGGTCAATTATAGCTCAGGGGGGTTTAGTACACGCCCCACACTATATAAGGCTGCCAGCGCGGCGGCCTTGTGTAGTGTGTTGCGGCGGTCAGGGAAAGAGCACGATAGGCAGGGACAGTGTCTTTGTTGCTTGGGAACCTAGCGCTTGTTCACTGGGTGTTGTGTGCCTCCTGCACAGTATACACCTGAAGCTACCCTGTATTACTGGTGTTCTGTTTCTGTAAGACAGGCATCTGCAGCAGTTAAAGTGGGTGTTGTGTCCCTCCTGCACAGTATACACCTGAAGCTACCCCTTATTGCTGGTTTTGTTCTGTTTCTGTAATACAGGCATCTGCAGCAGTTAAAGTGGGTGTTGTGTGCCTCCTGCACAGTATACATCTGAAGCTACCCCTTATTGCTGGTGTTGTTCTGTTTCTGTAATACAGGCATCTGCAGCAGTTAAAGTGGGTGTTGTGTACCTCCTGCACAGTATACACCTGAAGCTATCCCTTATTGCTGGTGTTGTTCTGTTTCTGTAATACAGGCATCTGCAGCAGTTACAGTGGGTGCACAGTATACAACTGAAGCTACCCCTTATTGCGGGTGTTGTTCTGTTTCTGTAATATTGGAATCTGCAGCAGTTACAGTGGGTGGTGTGTGCCTCCTGCACAGTATACACCTAAAGCTACCCCTTATTGCTGGTGTTGTTCTGTTTCTGTAATACAGGCATCTGCAGCATTTACAGTGGGTGTTGTGTGCCTCCTGAACAGTATACACCTGAAGCTACCCCTTATTGCTGGTGTTGTTCTGTTTCTGTAATACAAGCATCTGCAGCAGTTACAGTGGGTGGTGTGTCTCCTGCACAGTATACACCTGAAGATACCCCTTATTGCTGGTGTTGTTCTGTTTCTGTAACAGAGGCATCTGCAGCATTTAAAGTGGATGTTGTGTGCCTCCTGCACAGTATACACCTGAAGCTACCCCTTATTGATGGTGTTGTTCTATTTCTGTAATACAGGCATCTGCAGCAGTTAGAGTGGGTGGTGTGTGCCTCCTGCACAGTATACACCTGAAGATACCCCTTATTGCTGGTGTTGTTCTTTTTCTGTAACACAGGTAGGAAGCTGCAGTAATTACAGTCGGTGTACTGTCTATCTGCTCAGTGTGCACCTAAAGCTACCCCAATTGCTGTTTTTTCCATCTCCCTGCAGGCCATTACTATGTCTGGAAGGCCAACAAGGAGAGGCAGACAGTCACAAGCCAATAAAAGAAGGCAAGCAGACTCTGTGTCTAGAGACAACAGTGCTGGTCGTGGACGCAGTGCATCGTCATTAGCACGTGGCAATGGGACGCACTTGTCCTTATTTTCAGCAGCTGGACGTGTTGAGCAACATCATGTCGAAGACTTGGTAGAGAAGATGACCAAGCCCTCCTCATCCTCTCTCACCCAGGTTCAGGGTGCTAGCAAAGCAGCTGCCAATGCATCCTCTTCCTTAGTCTCAATGTCATCAGTCACTCCTTCCCTAGACCCACCCTGTCCTCCTGAGGAGTCCCCCAAACTGTTTAAGCACAGTGTTGGGTACATGCTGCAGGAGGATGCCCAGCGTTTTGAATGCTCTGATGATGATACCCAGCTAGAGGAAGGCAGTAGCGTGAGCGTAGGGAGAGGGGATGCTCAAAAAGGACAGCAATCTGGCAGTCATGTTCCATCAGCGGCAGCATACTGCCAGATTTGCTCCAGTGATGAAGAGGGAGGGGGTGATGAGGTCCCTGACTCCACATGGGTGCCTGATAGGAGAGAGGAGAAGGAGGAGGAGGCACATCTCCAACAGGGCATGATGCCCTCGGAGGGTCAGCTTAATGGCAGCACACCGACTGAATCACACCACAGAGCTCCGCGTGTGCAGGGCGCTGCTTCTGCGCGTTATTCCAAAAGTTCTTTGATGTGGGCCTTTTTTGAGACCAGTGCATCAGATTGCACCACTGCTATTTGCAACATATGTCTCAAGTGTATCTCGCGTGGCCAAAACATCAGCTGCTTGACCAGACATATGTTGACCTGCCATGCAGCTCATTGGCAAGCACACCTTAAAGACCCACACCAAAGAACAAAGCGGACCTCTCCTTGCTCCTCATCAGCTGGGATCTCCAACCCCACTATACCTTTAGTCTTCTCTGAAAAGGAATGAAGGTGTAGAATTAGGTGTGTCACAGCCAAGTACTTGTGGGCACTCTGCTAGCAGTACACCGAGGTCTGATTGTAGCAGGCAAATTTCCCTGCCCCAGCTGCTGGACCATCAAAAGAAGTTCACACCCAGCCATCCACATGCCCAGCGATTGAATTTAGCTTGGCTAAATTACTAGCACTTCAACTGCTGCCTTTTCAGTTGGTAGACTCGGCCCCCTTCCATGAGTTTGTGCAATGTGCGGTTCCTCAGTGGCAGGTTTCCAAACGTCACTTTTTCTCACAGAAGGCGATTCCGGCTCTCTACCGGCATGTGGAAGGCAATGTCCATGCCTCACTGGACAGGGTGGTAAGCGGTAAGGTGCCTATTACCGCTGACTCCAGCAGGCATGGACAGGGACGTTGCCTATCTTTCACGGCCCATTGGGTCACTCTTCTGGCAGCTGGGAAGTGTGCAGGACACAGTGCAGTAGTGTTGGAGGTTGTTCAGCCACCTCCTCTTCTTCTTCCTCCATGGCCTCTTCCAGTGCTTTGTCCTCGGGAACCAGCGGTGCTCCGTAGGCATTCAAGGGGCTAAGCAAGTACTCAGGCGTAAAGATGCCATGCCGTGCTTGTGCTGGTTTGTTTGAGGGACAGGAGCCACACTGGGGCAGATATTTTGTCAGCTCTGCAGGGGCAGGCTGAGAGGTGGTTGACGCCATGCCAGCTTAAGCCAGGAATGGTGGTTTGCGACAATGGCACCAACCTCCTCTCTGCCCTCCGACAGGGAAAACTGACCCGTGTGCCCTGTGTGGCTCACGTCCTTAACCTGGTGGTGCAGCAGATCTTGGGCAGGTACCCGGGCTTACAGGATGACCTGAAGAAGGCCAGGAAAGTCTGTGTGCATTTCTGCCGATCATATAATGCCAGTGCTCGGCTGGCTGAGCTCCAAAAGGAGTTGAACCTGCCCAAGAACCGCCTTATATGTGACATGCCCACCAAGTGGAACTCAACGTTGGCCATGCACATGCAGCAGAGGGCCATCAATGAGTACCTGTGCGACTACAGCACCAGGACAGGGTCAGGGGAGCTCGTTTTTTTTCACCACTCCAGTGGGGCATGATCAGGGATGCATGCACTGTCCTGTCACCATTTGAGGAGGCCACGAGGATGGTGAGCCGTGACAGTGCATGCATCAGTGACACTGTGCCTCTTGTCCACCTGTTGGAGCATACGCTGCATGGAATAATGGACAGGGCACTTGAGGCAGAACAGAGGCAGGAAGAGGAGGACTTCCTTGCCTCTCAAGGCCCCTTTTATCCAGACAGTGTTCCTGCTGTCCCACCCATCACACAGGAAGAGGAGGAGGAGGAGGAAGATTGTGTCAGCATGGAGGTGGAGCCTGGCACTCAGCATCAGCAGCAGCAGTCTTGTAGGGATGATTTACAGTCCCAAGAAACCCGTGGAATTGTACGTGGCTGGAAGGAGGTGGCTGCAGATCATGTTGACCTTAGTGACCCAGAGGACTCCGGACCAAATGCCTCAGCTAACCTACACTGCATGGCCTCCCTGATCCTGCAAAGCCTGCGGAAAGATCCTCGTATTCTTCGGATCAAGGAGAGGGACCATTACTGGCTGGCCACTCTCCTTTATCCACGGTACAAGGGTAAGGTTGTGGACCTTATCTTGCCATCGCAGAGGGAGCAGAGGATGAGACATCTCCGGGAGGCCTTGCAGAAAGGTCTGTGCAATGCGTTCCCAGAGTCTGGGAGGTTACAAACTCCTGGTCCTGGACAAAGTGTTGCTGAGGCTTCGGTCAGTCACAGAAGGAGCGATGGAGAAGGTGGCCATCTGTCCAATGCGTTCAGACAATTTTTTAGTCCACAGCCCCAAGGTATGATCGGTTCCAGCAACCATCGCCAGCGTCTGATTTACATGGTGCAGGAATACCTAGGGGCAAGGTTAGACTTAGACACCTTTCCCACCAAAAATCCTCTGGTTTACTGGGTCTTGGATGGATCACTGGCCAGAGCTTGCACAGTATGAAATGGAGCTACTGGGCTGTCCTGCATCCAGCGTTCTAAGGCCACATTTTTCATCCCCTGTTTAACAGGGGTATGTAATTACAATTTTTGATGCAATGCTTTGCAGCAGAGCTCATTCCTGCACTCCAACTAGAGTATCTGGGACAGGTTGCAGTGTCGTGGCACCAGCACCAGTGCCTAAGGCCCAATTTTTCATCCTCTATTTAACAGGGGTATGTAATTATAATTTTTGATGCAACGCTTTGCAGCAGGGCTCATTCCTGCACTCCAAATAGAGTATCTGGGAGAGGTTGCAGTGTCATGGCACCAACACCAGTGCCTAAGGCCCAATTTTTCAGCACCTGTTTATCAGGTGCATGTAATTACAATTCTTAATATAATATTTCACAGCAGGGCCTGTTCCTGCACCCACCAAGAGTAACTGTGAGGACTTACAGTTTTGTGGCACCAGCACCACCTCCACAACCACAAAAGGCCCAATTTTTCTACCACTGTTCAACAATGGCATGTAATTACAATTCTTGATATAATCGTTCACAGAAGGGAGCTCCAGCGCCCACCAAGAGTCACTTTGAGGGCTTACAGTGTTGTGGCAACACCAACACCTTAGGCCCACACTTTCAAACATCCAACTTACAAATGTCTCCTACTTGCAAATGGAAGGAGACAACAGGAAGTGAGATGAAAAAAGACAGACGGCCAAAAAAAGTATACAGGGGTGATAACCCTTTGCTATGTTTTCCAAAAGCTTAAAAATAGATTTTTTTGACTGGAGCTACACTTTAAAAATTTACCAGTTCAAAATTACAAACAGATTCTACTTAACAAAACAAACCTACACTGTCCCTGTCTTGTTTGCACCGCCTGTATACTGCTGTTCTGAGTATATAGGGCCTGGGGGCCCCACGGCTTTCCTTTTTTTAATTTAGGTGCGGGGTTCCCCTTAATATCCGTACAAGACCCAAAGGGTCTGGTAATGGGCAGGGTGGGCTACCCATGCCATTTTTCTCACTGATTTTCAACCGTGTTGCCGGAACCAGACATTACATTAAAACCGCAAGCAGTTTTAAATGACTTTTTCCGTTAAATGTCATTTTGTGCAGGAACTGTTCTGAACACGGAAACAAGTGCCACTTCACAGGCATACTATAGACACCCCCAGGCACAATATTTAAAGGAATATTTCACTTTTTTTCACTTTAAGTCAGTGCTCCCACAAAAACAGCCGTTTAAAAAAAAATGGCATTGTTCCATGTCCCCTGGGGCAGGAGCCAGGTCCCCAAACCCTTTTTAGGACAATATCTTGCATATTAGCCTTTAAAATTAGCACTTTTGATTTTGTTTGTTCGAATTCCATAGACTTTAATGAGGTTCTAAAGTTCGTACGAATTTTCAGTCCGTTCGAAAGTCCAAATCGGGGGTGTTCGGCTCATCCCTAGTCTTGTGTAACCAAAAAGAAACAGGAAATGACTTCTTAGATTTAGGGAGAATTCAGCTGCTCCAACTTGTCAAAGTGTCTTCATGTGAATATGTCAGTGTCATCTCTCCTAGTGTGTGTGACGGTATGTTACATATAAACGTCATAACCTCACAAAAATGTAGACCCTTGTATGGCACACATTCATTTTTGCTAACTTCAGCAATATGCTATACAAAAGGAGATACTAACTCAGAGAGTCATATGTAGTTTGATTGACAAGCCCACATATAACACTCTATACTTGAAGTAATGTGCTGATCATGTAATGTCATATAACCAAACATTTACTAATATGAATGAACACATATTACCAACTTTAACTACATGAAGTAACTTTACACTAATACTTATTAATATGACTGAGACTTCACTAAACTAGCTTAACAGGATATTTAAAAAAAACGTATTATTCCTCTACATAAATATGGGTCTATTTTTGTCTTCTCATGTCATTCTATACCAAGATACCTTATATGTCATTCTCATACACCAGAAACTTCTAGCACTACTCAGCTTTAGATGAAGAATCATATCAAATCAATTGATCAAGGTCATTCACACATACTATATTTATTATGACTAATCATAAAACCAAATATGTTTTGCAAGCTTACGATGAATATAATATAAAACCTATAAGTGCCTAATTATGAATTTAGAATAATATTCTAACAATCCCCCCTGAATTATGATTAATCATATTAAATTATTATTAATACATTAAAATATCATTCATATCACATATACACTTCCTTGTATCAAATGATCAGACACAATATTCCTCAAAATTGAAGAAGCTAGAAACAACTCTCCTTCTAATCGATTTTTTCTTTACTTTAACTCCTCTTAGATCTATCTATTCAAATTTTTAAAATAATGGTATAGATTTTAAAAATGTATGAAATAATGATGACTAATATCAATATTTAATAATAATAATAATGATAATAATTAAAATAAGTAAACAATGAAACAATATATTTCCATATTTGTGCTCAAATAATAATTTAGCTCTTTGAAAATATACTTTACTCTCTAAAATGTGTCATAACGTTTCACAGTTCTTTGAAGAGTGATATGTTTCTTAAGTTATGAACAAAAGATGTTCTATTATAATAGAATGATTGTGCAGTTGTAAACTAAAAATATTCAATATATCAATAAGGAAAAATAAATAAAAATAATAATGATAATCCCAATTTAATATGAACATTAATATTAGAATAATTGGATAACCAAAACATTTATATGTAGACAAATGTTTCAATCCTAAATGATTTATCTATAGTAGATAGATAAAGTTTCTTCTGATTATTTTTTTATTCATGATATGTCTTGTAAAATTTCTTCTTCAAGTTCTCTTAGATTAGAAAAACCATGTTGAATAAGATAAAACAGTCATAAATATGAAGTATAAATCTTTTGCCCAATATTCTTCCCAAGAGGATTCCTTCTTTAATTTTGAATTTCTTGATATTCTCTTTGCTCTTCATATGAGCTTGTTAGCCTCCATATTTTATTTTATTTTAGATGCCATTTCTGTAAAAGAGATGCAGTATCATTACTTGGGCATAAAATATTTACATTATTTCTTTTTCTTTTTTTTAAACAAATGTAAAACATTATGGGACAATAACTTTGTGAATTTGTTAAACTATATGTAAAATAATACTATCTTAAATTTTCCTTCAAAGAGAACTTCTGTATGACAAAGTACTATCCTTATCCTATCTAAGATGGCCTAAACCAGGGATATGCAATTAACGGACCTCCAGCTGTTGCTAAACTACAAGTCCCATCATGCCTCTGCCTCTGGCAGTCATGCTTGTGGCTCTAAGAGTCTTGCTATGCCTCATGGGAATTGTAGTTCTGCAACAGCTAATTGCATATCGCTGGCCTAAACTATAAAACATATGTACTGTGAAGTTTAGGTATGACAGGACGCAACACCTCCTTTTGGTCATGATACAAATCCTTGTTTTCACAAAGAAAGGTTTTGTATCACCCCAGAGATGACAATGGACTCTGCCTTTGTTCTCATTTCTAAATTATTAGAAATATGCGTAACTGTATTCTGTGTTGAAGCTCTTATTCTAGTGGTAGACTGTTCTGCAGTAACAAGTACTGGTTCAATGTCTTTCTCAGTTCTTATGCTGGAAACCTGAGATAAAGAATTCTCAAATACATGTGCTGGTGTACTTTCCTGAAGATGTCTTCCTTTTACATCTATCTGAATGTGTTTGGATGATGACTCTCTGAACCATAGAGGATATGTTTTCTGACATTCTCAAAAACTATCTTTCTCAAAAATACTTTTTAGTGAGCAGTCAGGTGTTTGTACAATGATTTTGTTTGATTTTACTATGCTCTCTGTAGCTTTAATTGCATAATAAACACTTATCAGTTGCTTTACACTTGACTCAAATTATTTTTTCAAAAATGATAAAACTTTGGAGAAATAGGCAATTATTTTCTCCTTACCGTCTTGAAATTGAGACAATGCTACTGAGATGATTCTCAGATATATGAGTTTTCAAAACAAAAGATGCTTCAGAACAAACCTCTATTGTATTTAATGCTGGATAATTCTGCAAATCTTTTTTTTCAACACTTCAAAGGCATTTTTCTCATTTGGATCCCATTGGTCAACTATATTACCTTTATTCCTCAAAAGATTATATGGTGAATTAACTTTTTCTGCGAAATAATGTACAGATTCTTTGCAATGATTTATTTTATGCAACAAATTATGCAATGCCTTATGAGTTGTTGGAGTTGGAATTGCAGTGATATCTCTAACTGTTTCTTACAACAATTGTATTTTTCCTTGACTAATTTGCATGTGAAGGTATTTAACCTGACTTTTCATCAACTGAACTTTCGCCGTGTTTAATTTTAGACCTTCAGCTTGTAACATCATAAACAAATTAGACAAAGGAACCAAATGTTCATCGGTATTCTGAGTACTCAGCAAAATCATATCCACATGCTGACAAATACAGTCTGGCCAAGAAAATTTTGAAAGTATTTTTGCTATAGTTTCATGTACTACACCATCACCAATACCTAGGCCAGGTATTAAACGTACAAGTCTCTTTTCTGAATGTGAATGCGAGTTTGTATTGATACATTTTAGTTAAAGGGATGGAAAAATGACTATTAACGATTTCTAGTACAGAGAACACTTTATCCTCAGCATTCAAATTTAACTTTATATTAGATTTAACAGGAAGAATTGGGTTATTTGTGATGTGTTTATTCAATGTCCTTAAGTCAACTGATAAAGAAAATGAATTATCAATTTTTTTGATAGGCCAAATACAGTTACTTACCGCTTTCTTTACAGTTCCAAGTT
This sequence comes from Lithobates pipiens, assembly GCF_037356315.1. Lineage (NCBI taxonomy): Eukaryota > Metazoa > Chordata > Amphibia > Anura > Ranidae > Lithobates > Lithobates pipiens. Next base: position 323,197,003 of record NW_027507903.1, on the reverse strand, counting down.
CTACAAACTCTTGACTAATGGTAGAAAGTTGATCAATTGTTTCTAGTGGTAACTCATACTGACTAAGGGGTTCTGGATCTTTTCCCTCAATATTCAATTCAGTATTTCTCAAAGTTCCAATGTTATTTTTGAACTTTGACCACAAACTTGGAAATCATTGTACCATTTCTTTTAAAGCACAATTACCATCAATATCAGGCTACTTTTGTTCTGTAGATATATTGTCAATGGAACCAACATTACTGTATACGGAAGAATCAATAAGTACTGATTTGGGCCTAGATGGATCTTTCCAAATACTTATATTAAACAAATCAATCACCTACTTTTGTTTATTGATTACATCAATGCCAAGTATATTCTCTACATCATGACAGACCCAAATGTTAATATTAGTTTTCCCTAATCCAGGTACTTCAAATGTTACATTCAATACATGTCTAGCAGTGGAATTACCTGTATTATTAAAACCCACTATATTACACATATGAGAATTAGGTTTCACAGATATGTTTTCTCTGGTAAGGCTAATCTCAGATCCACTGTCAATGAGACAATTAATATTTTTACCATTCAGCAAACCTTTTATATATGGTCTACCATTCACATCCAAAATAATTGGTGCTACATATTGTAATGGCAGAGAAATCGAATCGCGATGTGAATCTATTTTTGACACTGGCAATAATCCCTCTCTTTCAATGACAGCTCCTTGTGCCATGTTGTCTGAACTGCTGTTAACAGTCAAATTACTGATCTGTTTGACTTCAGTGACATAAGGCAATTCAGTCAAAATTTTATCTTGACATTAAAAAACTGGTTTTACAAAAGCTGATTTTTCATTCTCCATAACTTTAGTTTTTATTTGTGAGTCTCTCTTAAATTTACAGCAATATTTTCTCATATGGCCAGATCAATGACAGTAAAGACACGTGATAGGCTCTCCTTGGCTCACTTGTCTGCACCTGTCATCGTCATTCTTGCTAAGAACTGTAGTTTCTGTAGCCTGACTATTTTTGTCACATTGAATTATAGCTACCTCTTATGTGAGATTGCTTTGATTCACTTGTCTCCTAATTTTCTCAATGAAGCTTACTATATCATTTACATTTTGACATTCCTGTGCTATGGCTATTGAAGTTGGGTCAAGGTATTTACATTTTCTTATGAAAGCCATTTTCAAACCTGGATCATGCTCATTATCTACTCCAAATATCATTTCATAAACCTTGCAAAATGTTATTTTAATCTCAAATGGATCTTCTTCTGCAGTAGTCTGTAATAAATCTAACATTTCTATGGTCGGTATTTGCTCACCAGTCATACATAGCAATAATTGTTGCAGTCTATCTGGCATGTCATTTTGTTTTTCCTGACCTTCTTCATCAATAACAGGTGAATTAATTAGTTCAGCAAAATTAACAGGAACCCAAAACTGAAATATGTAATTGTGTTGATCATTTGACAGATTAAAACAATCCGCAAACATTTCAAATAAATCCCAATTAGAAAATACAGTTGCCTCAAAGTCATAAATAGGAAAGTCTTTTAAAACTTTCATAAGTTGGTCATGTATTTGCAACTTTAGTTTTGCAGTTCTACTTAATACGTTTTTATGTTTAATTTTGTGGGACGTAGAGGCACGGGAAGTGACTCAGGCGAGCTCGGTGCTCGTGGTTTAATGACTGTAATTTATCTTGTGAATGTGAGTACCTGTATCCGCCATTTTTATTAAATAAATCAAGTTGTTTTAAAACATACTACACTATCCTGGGATCCCTCTCTTCCCCCTTGCCATCTTACACTTACCTGTATTGCAAGAGTTACACATTTATGTGTAGAAAGATAAGTGGCACTAGATTGAAAAGGAGCAGACTGCCATTCCAATATTGAAAATATACAAGCATAGGAGTTTTGACCATTGCCAAGAACCATCTGTGATTAAAACACAAATGCTGTTATCCCACAGCCTTGAGGTAAGAGGCCATCCATCATCACATTACACAGCACGGAAGGATGTCACTAATAAAGAAAAGTACACTGCATTTTATATGGTGTTTGCACAGAAGAAAGGAACTAACTTTATCTTTTATTCTTTGTTTACTTCACAGAGCACTTTATTATCTAGTACTTTTTTGGAAGATTGTGAATTACTCTTCAGAGGATTGTGAATCGATTTTATTTATTTATTTATTTTTTCTTTGTTTACTAATTGTTTACAAGTATAGAACATTAACTAATTTTCATTCATTTATATATGGTATATGTGTGGCACATATTGGTTTATTATTCGTTTTTGTATATTGTACATGGGGATAATAACTTGCATATAAACCTTTAAAATGAGCACTTTTGATTTTTCATGTTCGTGTCCCATAGACTTTAACGGTGTTGGCGTGTCCGAACAAATTTATGCTGCAAACCGAACCGGGGGGGGGGGGGGGGATGGTGTTGTTCGGCTCATCCCTAATGAACACCTATTACCAACTTTACCTACATTAATTAACTATATACTAATACTTATTAAGATGACTGAGACTACACTAAACTAACTTAACGGGATATAAATAAATATGTATTATTCTATTCTATTCTATTCTATTACTCTAACTACATAAATATATGTCTATTTTTGTCTTTTCATGACATTCTATACCAAGATACCTTATATGTCATTCTCATACACCAAAAACTTCTAGCAATATCAAGCTTTAGATGAAGAATCATATCAAATCAATTGATCAAGGTCATTCACAAATACTATATTTACGCCCCTTCTAGATTGTAAGCTCCAACAAGCAGGGCCCTCTGATCTCACCTGTATTGAATTGTATTGTAATTGTACTGTCTCCCCCAATGTTGTAAAGCGCTGCGCAAACTGTTGGTGCTATATAAACCCTGAATAATAATAATAATAATAATAATATAATGACTAATCATAAAACTAAATATGTTACGCAAGCTTGCCATGAATATAATATAACACCTATAAGTGCCACATTATGAATTTGGAATAATATTCTAACAGTCTTCTTGGTAAGAGGGCTTCCAGATTCTGATAAGCCCCCCACAGACCTCCACAACCATCAGGCAAGGCTTATGGGGATGAGGCCCTTGTCCCTATCAACACAGGGACAAGGTGCTTTGGGGGACTACTCCAAAGCACCCTCCCTATATTGAGGGTGTGTGGCCTGGTATGGTTCAGGAGGTTCAGGAGGGGGAGTGCTTTCTCACCCCCCCTCTTTTCCTGTGGTCTGCCAGGTTGCAGGCTCGAATAAGGGTCTGGTATGGATTTTGGGGGGGACTCCTATGCCATTTTTTTTATTTGGCACAGGGTTCCACTTAATTTCCATACCAGACTTGAAGGACCTGGTATGGATTTTTGGTTCAGGGTTTTTTTCAATGAGTTATATCTATATTGCCGAGATCTGACAATTCATTACAGCCACAATCAGTTTTCAATTAATTTTTTCCTTTAGAAATGTCATTTTGCTGCAGTATTGTTCTAAACATGGGAAAACTGCGCCAGGAACAATATTTAAAGGAATATTTCATTTTTATTGTTTCACTTTAAGCATTATTAAAATCACTGCTCCCAAATAAACGCCCATTTTTAAAACTTTTTTTTGCAATGATACATGTCCCCTGGGGCAGATTCCGGGTCCCCAAAACTTTTTTATGACAATAACTTGCATATAAGCCTTTAAAATTAGCACTTTTTAATTTCGTGTTCATGTCACATAGACTTTTTTGCCTGTTAAGATGTTCTGGTATGAACCAAACCGGGGGATGTTTAGCTCATCCTTACTCTTTAATTGTTATTTAGAATTTTCTAATTTTAATCTTGAACTTTGCATAATGTTTTTGATGTTATATGCACCAACCGTTTCTTTTTATATACTGTTGTTTTTATACACTGCTTGTTTATACACTGTTTTTATGTAGAGTTTTTTTTATATACACTGTACAATATAGTAGGATTCAAAATACTGCATGATGAATGTCAAGTTAGACGTAGACATTGATTTGTGGTTGGCTCTTACATCACCTTCATAAAAATACAGATGTTTGTATGTGTTTGTCGATTGGTGCTAGCTTGTGGTTTGTGAACTTGCCCACTGTAATGACTTTTCTGTCTGGATATCGATATCCAGAAGGAGGCTGCAAAGCATTAAGGGTTAAATTTCCCTGGGTTAATCGTGGTATACAAGATGGTACGTCTTGCCGTAAAACCACGCCCTCAGATGATGTCGTGGATGACCAAATGCATCAGTGTGTGGTTTTACGACGACCATCAGTGACATCAGCATATCAGCAAAGAGGTACTCACTGAGGCCAAGATGCAGAGAGCGGTGGTTGTTGCGACTCAGCACACCCTTCTTGCAATTTCTGCACAGCGTCTGCGAGGGCTGTAACTTGCTGGCACAACATCTCCAAAGGTGAACCTGCTCTGTTGGCCTCTGAAATGGCTGGTTTGTACTATCAGCAAAGAGGTACTCACCGAGGCCAAGATGCAGAGAGCAGTGGCTGTTGCGACTCAGCGCACACCACCCCTGGAGGTGATAATGGGAGTGGGTTGCACCAAGAGGCACAAGCCTCCAGCGGGATACCTGACTTGTGTGAAGGTCTGGAAGAGGGCTCATGCAGGATGGACCGGACCAGAAGATAAGTAGCAAGCAAGTCTGTAAAACAGGTAAGAAAAGTGCAGAAACAGGCCGAGGGTCAAACACAAGTAATCAGTCCATGAGCCAGCAAGGCTGAGTGCAGAGGATAATCCAGAGGCAGGCCGAGGGTCAAACACAGGTATCAGTCTGGGAGCCAGCAAGGCTAAGTGCAGCAAACAGAGGTTAATCCAGAGGCAGGCCGAGGGTCAAACACAGGTACCAGTCCGGGAGCCAGCAAGGCTAAGAGCAGGAAGTCCGTTAAACAAGCCAGGGGTCAGGTCAGGAGAGAATCAGCATAGTCTTCAGGTAATCCGGGTCACAACAGGAAGTGGTAAACAGGAACAGGAAGCAGAGGAACACAGGTGAGCTGAGACAAACCAGCAACTTGTCTGTGTGCTAAAGCTCCTTTTATAAGTTGGTCAGGGAATTCACGTTATGCGTGTGCTTGTGCTCACTCCTGCGCCGCTCAGTAGGGCCGCGAATGTGTGTGCACCAGAGCGTAGATCCATGGCAAATTTCTGTGCATCTTTGCACAGGGAGAGGGTGAGCTTGATCCAAATTACTTCCCTAATAGTGCCCCCCCCCCCCCCCCCAAGGGGTGGCCTCTGGACACCCAAGCTGGCAATCAACTCCAGATGTTCCCGGTGAAAAGCTCTAATCAATCTTGGAGCATGAAGATTACCGGAAGGTTCCCAGGAGTTGCCTTCCGATGGGTACCCTTTCCATTTTACTAGGTACTGAAGTTGTCTGCCCAACTTCCTGCAGTTAAGTATGGCTTCCACTTCAAATTCGTCCTCCCCATCTATTTAACTGGAGGCGGGGGAGGCTCCTCTCTTCTGGAAAATGGACTAGGGACCACTGGTTTTAAGAGAGATACGTGAAAGACCGGATGTATTCTGTATGATCTGGGTAAGTCTAACTCGAAGGCCACAGGATTCACCATTCTCTTGATTGTGAATGGGCCTATGAACCTAGGACCTAACTTACTTGAAGGGCAGGGTAGTTTTAGATGAGTAGAGGCTAGCCAGACCTTCTCAACAATTCCAAAAGCTGCATTCTCCTTTCTCCCTTTGTCGTAGTACTTCCTGTAGTCGTCTTGAGCTCTTTGCATGGTTTCTTGAATCTTTTGAAAATTTGATTGGATAGAGACTATCCGATCCTGAACAGCAGGGACTGATGTTTCAGGGATGGAGTTGGAGAAGAAGGAGGGATGGAATCCAAAATTCGACCAAAAAGGTGTTTGATTAGTAGCCGTGTGTACAGAATTGTTGTATGCAAATTCTGCATAAGATAGGAGGGAAGACCAGTCATCCTGGGAGCCGGAACAGAAATAGCGGAGATATTGTTCTAGAGATTGATTTGTCCTTTCTGTCTGACCGTGGCTCTGAGGATGGTATGCGGATGAGAGACAGACCTTGATTTCCAGGGCATTACAGAGTTCTTTCCAGAATTTAGAGGTAAACTGAGTGCCCCTATCTGAGACGATACTGTTAGGTACTCCGTGGAGTCTGACTATTTCCTTAATAAAGGTATTGGCAGTGTCCCAGGCAGAGGGAGTACCAATCATGGGCAACAAGTGGGCCATTTTTGAAAGATGGTCAACCACGACCAGGATGGTGGTGAGCCCTTCTGAGGGTGGCAGGTCCACAATAAAGTCCATAGAGACATCTGCCCGTGGCCATTCAGGGATAGGTAGGGGTCTCAGTAATCTCCAAGGTTTGGCTTTAAATCCTTTGTTGCGTTGGCACGGAATACATGAGGAGACACATTTTTGACACTCCCGCCTCCAACCAGGCCACCAGAAGGAACGGGAAATTAATTCTGACGTCTTCCGTATTGCCAACTTGTGGTCATGAAAAGTCTTTAAGATTGCTGGCCTTACTTCGTGATGGACAAAGATCTTATCCTATGCCCAAAGTAGATCATTGCGTTTCTCCAAGGAAGACACTACGGGATCGGTGCAGTGGCTTGAGGCTGTTTTAATGCGGTTTCCAGGTCGAATTGTGTAAGCCCACGTACACATGGTCGGAGATTTTGGCAACCAAATCCGTCGGATTTTGCCCATCGGATTTAGTCCGACGGATTGTGTCCGAAACTGTTGCATACACACGGTCGGGCCAAGTTGTCTGATTTAGCGGTTGCCAAGAACGCGGTGACGTAAGCCGTGTACGGCGGGACTAGAAAAAGGAAGTTCAGCACCACGTCCGGCACCCTTTGGACTCCTTCTGCTGATCTCGTGTTTTAGTAGAAGTTTGGTGAGAGACGATTCGTGCTTTTCAGATTAGTGATTTAGATCGCTACCGCTCTTCAGTTTGTGTTTGTCTTTGCATATCTGATAATCAGTGCGTGCAGTCATTAAGTATTTGCTTCTCATTGTGGACTATATCTTGGTATAGTACGCTTTGAAAGGCATTTTTTATTGTCTGCTTGCTTCTGCTATTCAGGTCGTCCTTTCAGGCCTTGCTGTTTATCGGTGCTTTCTGGTGTCCGTTCTGACCAGCCGACCATTTTCCAAACATGTTTCGTCTACGTACTCATCGTACAGTTTGTGCTGTGCAGGGGTTCTTACTTTGACTTTGACACAAGCCCAGTCCATGAACAGGGAGGGGAGGCGTTTGTGGACCAAGAATTGGTTGCGCCAGCGTCACTAGTTCTCCCACATGCCTTTGCTCCGTGAAATCCGCGAGAATAATCCTGATCATTTCTGGATTATTCTCAGGATGACGGACCCCGTTTTTCACTGCCTGCTGGCTTTGCTCACCCCTTATATCACCAGGCAGGATACCTGCATGCGGCAAGCCATCACTCCGGAGCAGAGGCTCATCGCCACGTTGCGCTACTTGGCGACAGGGAGAAGCCTTCAGGACCTCAAGTTCTCTACAGGCACCTCCCCCCAGGGTCTGGGGATCATTATTCCAGAGACCCTTTTCTGTCGTCATTCAGCTCCTGCAGAAGGACTATATTATGCTAAGTTTTATCCTTAAACATCACATTCTATGTATTTCATGATTGCTAATGTCTTGCATTTCTTTCCTCATTCCCTAATTACCATCATTGCAATATGCTCTAATTCATATGCTCTGCCCCTTTGTCCTCATGCAGATTTGCCTCACTAACTTCCCCACCATGCTCTTATTGGCCCCTAAAACTAGTGACTAGTCTAGTCACTTAACAATGTCTTTTGGCAGCTCCATAGTATTGCTTTCCCCTAAACACCCCCTAAAATCTCTACAAATGTGATGTGTGTGCTTCAATTCATGCAAAGTGACCTTTTTTGTTTTTTTTGGAGTTGTGCCAAACTCATTAGGAACCCCCCTCTCCCCAACTGCTACCTCAGCTGATAGCAATCTTCTATCTGATGACTTGACCCAACCCAATACACACTCTAAATACCTTTTTCATGATCACATTTATGGACAAATTCGCCAAAGCATGTAGTGTAAGGGCCTGCCTCAATACTTTCAAATGCTAGTTTTTTTTTTTAAACACATTAATTTTCTTGCTATGTAATAGCAGAATGTCAAAATGTCCTTCCATTTTGTTATTATGACACTTCTTACCTGTCCGGTGGGCTGCCAATAGTGTAACTAAGGAGGGGCTTCACAAAGTATCACACATTATTTAGGCATTCAGCTCTCAATCAAGTGGAGAGCGTTACCTGTCCTAAACATCCCCCCTCATTTTTTAGCAAGGGCCCATCAGATGGGGGGGGGGGGGGGGGGTTATGACTCTCATAAGGGGACCTTATACTTTAGGCTTTAAATACTCATTTCAAAAAATGTTATACAAATTTTTCCAAAAAATGTGGGTGTCTAATCTGCATGCAATGTTGATTTGTCAAATTACTAGTTTTTTTTCTTGTGTCACTACACAGTGTCCTTCAATGCCACAGGAATGGCAGACTGTGGCCTCCCACTTTGCCATTTTTATTAAAGTTGTGCCTTTTTCACCAACAGTGCAAACCCAAGTTCAGAGCGAGATGAGGGGACAGTCTCTTCTTCAGATAATCTTATTATGTTGTGGGTCTGCTACACACACACACCTTCTTTTTGTTAACTAATGTGTAGTGCATTACTGATCAAAATCATGCTCATTTTCAGCACCATGGCAGGAAAAGGGCATGATTGTCCAAATTTACACATCACTGTGGGTGCTTTTTACAAAAGGCACATCCACTATGCACTACAAGTGTACTGCAAAAGTACACCTGAAACTGCACTTGGAGTGCAAAGTGGAGTTGCCTTTAGTAAATCGCACTCCTTCTCAGCACAAACTCAAATTTCACTACAAATACATTTTAAGCCCAATGAAAAAGGAAGCCACACATTGTTGAGAATTCAACTTTTTAATACAAGCACATTCATATGTGCGTTTAGTAAAGGTTTTTACCATAAACCAAGATATTTTGGGTATCCAAAACCGAGTTTAATCATATTTATTTTTTACTTGTTTTTTTGTGTAAACAGGCATGTATCAAACCGTAAAATACAGAACACAGGAACTTACAAAGTTCAACTTGGAAAAGTGAAGACAATATCAGACATGAGTATGTACAAACTGGGCTGATATTGCCTTCATCACTTGGGGTGTGACCCCTGAAAAATCCAAATTTGGAAGATGCACACAGTGTGTCAACATGTGCTAACTCCCATCATGGGGGATCAATGTACATGCTTTGGGGCTGCAACCCCTTCATCTCAGACACTTTCCAGAAAAAACATGTACATTGATCCCCCATGATGGAAGATAGCGCATGTTTACACACTCTGTGCATCTTCCAAATTTTTAATTATGCAAAATACAACATTTTTATGTTAAAAAGCAAAAATAAAACCCTATCTAGTTTTTTATTTTTCACACTCTCCCCAAAACATCAATGATGTTCTTCATTTTATTTTTAACATCATTGATGTTTTGTTGTACAATTACCAAATCCCTATTGCACCCCATTATTTCCCTGATCAAGATCTGGGCACTTTCACTGGTAAAACGAGAATCTTCCTCCACATCACCTAGAAAAAAAAAAAACACACCATGTAGTCCAAATATGGTGATATACATTGATGAGCTTACCGGAAGCTGTGTTCTCCGACACTCACCTGTTGTGGTGACAATTTGGCCAACCTCCACGATCTCTCCTTCTTCCTCCTCCTCCTCCTGCTCCTGCTCCTCTGTTTCTTCTTTTGGAAGTTGCCCTTCTTTGGGAGGGGTGTGGTCCCTCATGGTCCCTGGTGTCCCCTGGTGTCCTCATACTTGCCGAGTCTTCTCTCCCCTATGAGAATGTAAACAAAGATTAATTAGCACACAGAGAGCAGAAATAGGAATCTGAAACATTGCTTGGAAGTGTTGTACAATTGTGTTTTTGGGCCGAGTTACAAGGTGAGAACATTATTGGGGCCACTTTGTTAAGCTGGAATACTTCCCTGCAGAACGATGTTTCATACGAACGAACAAAACCATGACCTTGAAAGTGGCAATTTTAAAATGCACAACATGAAATCAAAGCACATGGAGCATGTATGCAAGCAAGAATAATCATATGAACACACGACAACTACTTACTTTTTTTAAGAACACGCTTGATCCTTAGGTACTGCTCGTGCTCCCTCAGTTTCAGGTCTGACCAGCATTTTCTCAGTTGATCCTTGGATCGGCGTACCCCAAAATTCTTCAGAAGACTCTTCACAACTTTATTCATGATCTTGGCCTTTTTGATATTTGGGTTTGGGTAAGGTCCATACTTCCCATCATAGTCGGTTCTGTTCAATATGTCGACCATCTCCAACATCTCTCCAAAAGACATATTTGAGGCCTTAAATCTTGTCTTCCTGGATCGGGACGTTTCAGGCTCCGGGCACCCTCCTCCTCGTTAGTGGAACTATTAGTGCGCACCTGCGTTCTCTCCGCCATGTGCTCTCCCCACTGCGTGGGAAGCGAAGGGGCGGGGAATAGTCTGGAAAGAATGTCAGGGGCGGGCGGAGTTTCACGCATGTGCACTGTATATAAAACGCCACACGTGTATCGTCCGTACGATCTGGGAGGAGAGTGTGAGTCACGGACGCGGCAAACGTGGAAACAAAGGTAACATTTTTAACTTTGTGCTTCACAAGACTAGACTGCTCGTATCTAGGCCGATGTTGGGACACGATTAGGAGGGATTTTAATTGCATTATTAGTATTTGTGGGTTTGTCTTGTGTTGTGTCTTGCAGACAAAATGGACCCATTCAACAATGCCAACTTTATGAGGCTATTCCTCGAGCTCTACATGGAGATGCCCTGCCTGTGGCAGTTCCACAACAAGTTTTATAATGACAGATCAAAGAGGAACACAGCACTGGAGAAACTGCTTGCTTTGGTGCAGATCAGGGTCCCCACGGCAGACATGACATATCTGAATCGCAAAATTGTGGCCATGAAGCTTACCTATTTCAGGGAGAGAAAGAAGCATCTCCTGGAGTCCTTGAGAGCAGGAGATCCAGATGCTGTTTATTACCCCAGGATGGTGCACTTTGACAGGCTGCATTTTCTGGTAGACCAGGGGGTACCCAGGCCACCACTCAGGCCACCACTCTCCATGCTTCCTCCAAGGCATCCTTCACCCCCAGCTGAGGCTTCTGATGTCCAACATGGGCCTTCCAGGCAGCACCATGTGGTGGGGCCCAGCTTGAGACAGGTATTGCATTGTTGAACATATTTCTTGTGTTACATTTAATGATGTTAACTAGATGTTCTTATTGATCAGTAAGTTGAGATTTCTCCAAGTGGTTTACATCTCAATAGACAGTAGTGACCAAAAATTATTGGGACGGGAAAGAAAAATGCTGGGGTCAGAATGATAGTCTGTTCTATTTGGTAACATTCAATTAGCAAAAGCCAGGAGCACAAAATGTTGTGATTGATGATCAAAAAACTAAAACTATGTCCCCTTTTCATACACAGGAAGACCTCAGTCGGGGGGAGGCTGTGGCAAGTGGCAGCCAGGAGGTCCACCAATGCCCTCCTTCTCCTGCCCCAGCTACAGGAGCCCAGCCACAGCCTGGAAGGATGCCTGGTGGGAAGTCACAAAGGAAGACCAGAGAGTGATGGCCTGGGTTGAGTCTGGTGTGCCAGAAGATGCAGCCTCTTGAAGATCACCATCCTGGGGACAGAAATGGCATCTGAATTTCCTGCTCTCTAGGACTTCGGGAGCAGACTTCTCTTCCTGAGATATCTACTCCTCAGGCCACCAATTTTTTAATATCTCATTTAGTCATGTCTGCCCTGGGGGCCAAAGGCTGCACCAAAGTTAAGAAGTTTCTCCAGTGCTGCGTTCCTAGTTTTATTTTCGAGCAAACAAAATAAATTTTATTTTTGTTTGATGAAACACTTGTGTAATGTGTTTTCCTTCAAAAAGTACAGTTTATTTGTGAGCAGGCAGGTACATTTCCAAAATACAAAGTGAACTAAAGAACAAGGGGTACTAACACTAAACAAACCTCCTGTAGATTAAAAAAGAAAAAGAAAATATAAAAAATACAATAATGTTGTTGTTGTAAGTTTACACCCAAAAAAAAAAAAAAATAAGGAGAAATGAGCAGTGTCTTTAAAGGAGATTTTTAGGGAATCCCCCCAAAAAAACATCCAAAAAAAAAATTTAACATTTTGTAGATGTGACGCAAACTAAAATTGTATTGCTAAAATGGTTAAAAAAGAGTAATGAAATCAGTTCGGGAGAAGTGTGTGTGACTATGAGCATCAAAAGAAGTTCGTTCTTGCAGCATTGTTAAAGATCAAGAGAATGCGCTTGATGAATGATTTTTTAACATTGCAGCGTGACGAATGTGCTATATCGCTTACGAGCAGTAGTTTTACCTGAACGAGAGCTTCCGTGTCGGAATTTGAAGGTGAGCATGCGTGGCACTTGGTCCGATCAAAATGCTCTACACATGATCGGATTAGGTCCGACCGGCCCAGTTGGTCGGGAAATATTTCCAACATGTTGGAAAATTGGGTCGGACGGAGATTTGGATGGAATCAGTCCGATACATACCACACACAGTCGGATTATCTGATGACACGGTCTGATAAGACGCATTCCGACAGATTCTCCGACCGTGTGTACAGGGCAAAAGAAGGAGGAAATTTTGCGGTGACAGAATGGTTCGGTAAACTGGGGGGATTCAGGGAACATCTGGGAGAGTGCATTCGCTTTGCCTTTTCTGGACCCAGGATGGTAGGAAATGTGGAAGTTGAACCTAGAAAAAAAAGTGCCCAAAGGGCTTTTCATAGTCTTAAGCGCTTGGCTGTTCTGAGATATTCTAGGTTCTTGTGATCCGTAATAATTGTAATAGGATGAGTTGCGCCCTCTAAGAGATATCTCCATTCTTCTGAGGCAAACTTAATGGCCAATAGCTCTCAGTCACCGACATCATAATTCTTTTCTGGAGGATTTAGCTTTCAGGAGGCAAAAGCTACTGGATGCAAAAGGGCCTTGGGGCCCCGTCTTTGTGAAAGAATGGCTCCAGTGGCGGTTTCAGAAGCGCCAACTTCCAACACGAATGGCAAAAGCGGGTTTGGATGCTGTAGAATGGGTGCTGAAGTGAACAAAGATTTTAGCTTAATGAAGGCTTCCTGAGCTTCTTGGGACCACTGGAAGCGCCCATGTTGACAGGTCAGCTGCGTAATCGGAGAAACAATGGATGAGAAGCTGGCAATGAATCTTCGATAGAAGTTAGCAAAGCCTATGAATCTTTGCACAGCTTTTTTGTCCCCTGCCAGCGATCCCCTCAGTGGAAATGATGAATCCGAGAAATTGGACAACGGTCTTCTCGAATTCGCATTTTTCTGCCTTAAGGTATAGTTTATGTTTCCTAAGAATGGTAAGGACCTTTCTTACATGGTTTCGGTGTAGTTCGATGGTGGCAGTAAAAATGTGAATGTCGTCCAAATATACGACTACAAAGTCGTCAAGGTAGTCTCTAAAAATATCATTCACCAGGTGTTGAAAGGTGGCTGGGGCGTTGCACAGACCGAAGGGCATCACTAAATACTCAAAGTGCCCAAACCTGGACCTGAAGGCAGTTTTCCATTCGTCATTGGCATGAATCCGGACAAGGTTATAAGCACCTCCTAGGTCAAGTTTGGAGAAGATCTTGGCAGTCCGGAAGCACTGAAATAGTTCTGGGATGAGCAGGAGCGGGTATCGGTTTTTGTTAGTTATTTTATTGAGTTCTCTATAATCGATGCAGGGTCTGAGGGAGCCATCTTTTTTCTCAACAAAGAAAATACCCCCGGCTGGAGATGAAGAGGGACGAATGAAGCCTTTTTCCAGGTTCTCATCAATGTAGGCTTTGAGAGCCTTTAGTTCAGTCTCTGATAGAGGGAATATGCGCCAGAAAGGAATTTCAGATCCTGGTAACAATTCGATGGGGCAGTCGTAAGACCGGTGAGGTGGTAGACAATCGGCCTTCTTCTTATAAAAAACATCCTTAAACTCAAGATATACTGGAGGGACATGCTGAAGACTGTCAGATGCAGGAACGACTGCCATACAAGGAGCTGGAACTGGAGGAAAACTGTGTCGAGAACAGTAGGAGGATGTAAATGAGACCTTCTTCGTGCCCCAGCTAACTTGAGGGTCATGGGCCTGCAACCAAGAAAGTCCTAAAATAATAGGGAACATGGGAGAAGAAATCAAATCAAAGCGTAGAAACTCCTGGTGGCCCGAGTCCATGATGGAGAGAATCGGCTGGGTCTCTTGTGTAACTGGTCCGGAGCGAGGTAAAGACCCATCAGCCAAGTGGACAAGAAGATTTTGTTTTTTGTCATGGAGAGGGATGTGAAGTTTTTGAGCATGCTCCAGAGTCAATTAGGGCCGGTAGTTAAATCCTCTCTTCTGCCAGTTGCAGAGAAACAGAAAGAGTAACATAAGACTGGGTGAGGTTTGTGGCTTGATAGTTCATAACAAATTGCAGAAGTGGCTTACAGGGTCTCACTGAGCAGTTGCAAAGGTAATGGCCAAACCCTCCGCAGTACAGACATGGGTTGGCCTGTCATCTTCGTTGCCTTTAATCAGGGGTGAGACGAGGGCGAACAAGTCCTAGCTGCATGGGTTCCACTTCTGCGGGCAAGGGGCCAGCAGGGACCAGAATTGGAGGCTAAGGAGTGGTCGACTTGGGGAGCATCCAGCTGGGCCAAGGGGTCTGAAGGCACTCAGAGCGCCGCTCTTGCATGCGCCTGTCCAGCTTGGTGTCTAATTGAATCAGGTCCTCCAAAGAGGCGGGGGTCTCCACTCTAGCTAATTCATCCTTCAAATTTTCTGAAAGGCCTTGTCGGTATTGGTACCTGAGGGCGGCCTCATTCCAGCTGGTGTCAGCTGACCACTTGCGGAACTCGACGGTATATTCCTCCACTGGTCTCTTTCCTTGTGTTAAGGTGTGCAGAGTGGCTTCAGCTGTAGCAGTACAGTGTGGGAGTTAAAGAAGGTTTCCACAGAGTTCAGGAGAGGGCTTCTTTGTTCCATAAGGCTATGTGCCCATGCCTGGGGTTCTTCAGATAGTAGGGAGATGATGAATCTGACTTTCACTATTTCAGAAGAAAAAGTCCTTGGTTGCAGGGCCAGATATAAGGTCAAAAATCGCTCGGGTGTAGGTACCCTCGGTTCAGCGGTTGCCATCATCAGGGCAGGCGGTGAATGGGTCTGTGGTAGGGAGGCCCCGCCGGGGAGCGCTGGTGCTGTGTTAACTATTGCAGGTGTTCCAGCTAATTGCTGAAGACGGATGTCGATTTGGGTGTACCCTTCTTGCAATTTCTGCACAGCATCTGCGAGGGCTGTAACTTGCTGGCACAACATCCCCAAAGGTGAAGCTGCTCTGTTGGCCTCTGACAAGGCTGGTTTGTACTATCAGCAAAGAGGTACTCACCGAGGCCAAGATGCAGAGAGCGGTGGCTGTTGTGACACACCACCCCTGGAGGTGATACAGGGAGTGGGTTGCACCAAGATGCACAAGCCTCCAGCGGGATACCTGACTTGTGTGAAGGTCTGGAAGAGGGCTTGTGCAGGATGGACCGGACCAGAAAGTAAGTAGCAAGCAAGTCTGTAAAACAGGTAAGAAAAGTGCAGAAACAGGCCGAGGGTCAAACACAAGTAATCAGTCCAGGAGCCAGCAAGGCTGAGTGCAGAGGATAATCCAGAGGCAGGCCGAGGGTCAAACACAGGTATCAGTCCGGGAGCCAGCAAGGTTAAGTGCAGCAGCCAGAGGTTAGTCCAGATGCAGGCCGAGGGTCAAACACAGGTATCAGTCCGGGAGCCAGCAAGGCTAAGAGCAGGAAGTCTGTTAAACAAGCCAGGGGTCAGGTCAGGGGAGAATCAGCATAGTCTTCAGGCAATCCGGGTCACAACAGGAAGTGGTAAACAGAAACAGGAAACAGAGGAACACAGGTGAGCTGAGACAAACCAGCAACTTGTCTGTGTGCTAAGGCTCCTTTTATAGGCTGGTCAGGGAATTCAGGTTATGCGTGTGCTTGTGTAGGGCCACGAATGTGCGTGCGCCAGGGCGCGGATCCATGGCGAATCTGTGTGCGTCTTTGCACAGGGAGATAGTGAGCTTGATCCAAATTACTTCCCTGATACTGCATGCTGCTGGGTGACATGGCGTTCACCCCCACTGGGAAACACAGCCGAATGTGGTAGGAGACACCACGCTATCCCCGCACGGCCTGCTGTTGCGATCCTATGTAACGATATGCCTGTTTGCAACTTGTGTTTGTAAGTGCAATTCTTAAGAGAGGATTTTGTGTGGAAAAACAATAAATTGTTTTAAACGGGATTACACTTTGGAGTTACTTTTTTTTTTTATTATTTGAATTGATCCCATTATTGTGTGATCCAACCCATTTATGCAGGGTTCCTGGGAGTTTGGAGACAGAGAGATCAAACCCATGTGTTTTTGCTTGTGATCCAGTTGATTCTAGCAAGAGTTTATTTTGAAGGGGGATGTTTGTATCCCCTTACTTCTACACGTGTGGTGGTGTTGGTGACAGCATATCATCTTGAAAGTGGAAACTTAACCTCTTTTTTAGACAGTCTTATTTTGCTAATCCACGGAATTAATTTAGCTGTAATATATCATGGACTCTTTTACATATACATATATATAATTGCCCTGTATAATATTTCCTTTTTTTTTGTTTTTTTCTTGTGTGTGTATATATGTTTATTGTGCTCAGAGTGGCCTTCATGGTAGCTGCTTTAGCATTAACTGGCCACCATTTATCCTCATTTGAGGTGTTGAATCAATTTCACCTAATCCATAAATTCGAGTAGGAACCTGCGTGGTTTCTACATATATTTATATTATTAAGTATGCTGTGTTAACTGTGTTGTAGTCCTCTCAAAGGAACAATATCATAATAGCATGAAGAATATGCTTGAGGAAGAAAATACCTATAGTAAGTTATTGGGCAATCCCATGTTTAAGTGTAGGAGTGAACGTGAACAAGTCGTGCACCTAGGATTAAAGAAAAACATACTAAACAAAAAAGAAGCCAGATTCTTAATACCGGATTCATGTCGTACACCAATAATATATTCACTTCCTAAAATACATAAAGACAATACGAATCCACCACCGAGGTCATTCGTGAATGGAATTGACTCACTCACCTCCAAAATGGGCCAGTATATAGACCATTATCTGCAACCAGCCGTACAAAGTAAAAAAGCATACCTAAGGGACAAGAAACAGATGTTACAGATTATAGAGAATATCCCTAAAGAAGATGGCCTGTGGATTAGGGCTATTGCAGATGTTTCATCTCTATACACGATTGATTACATTATCAAGCTTGTGAAGCTGCCAAATGAGGTTTGAGGAAACATACTAAGCTACTGTGTGCATAGAGAAAGTTTTTAATAAAATGTCTTGATTTCTGTTTAAAGCATAATTATTTCTGGTATAATAAAAATGATTACCATCAACAGACCGGACTTGCGATGGGAGCCAAATTTGCCCCTAGTGTAGGAGGCCTATTTATGGCCCAGTGGGAGGAGGAAAATGTTTTTAACAACAGACCTGGTGAACTATTGCTTTATGAAAGATATATTGATCATGTCTTCATCATGTGGAAAGGAAATCCTAATCAGCTTATCTTATTTTTTGAAAATCTCAATATAAATGACAGGAACATAAAATTTTCTGGGGACATCAATTAGAAGAAAGTAACATTCCTGGATTTGGAAATTATACAAGAAGATTTGATACTTAGGTCACAAACGCATTTTAAAAATATTGATAGGAACAGTTACTTTCCAGTAGAGAGCTGTCACCACAAAAATTGGCTCTTCAATGTCCCTAAAGGACAACTTATGCGGTTAAGATGCAATTGCACTAATATAGACACTTTTCTGGGTCAGGCAGAAAAGATGGGACATAGATTCACCAGAAAAGGATGCAGTGGTTACTGTTTATTAAGAAGAAGATAGCAGAAGTAACAGAAATTAATCAAAACTAGGGATGAGCTTCAAGTTTGAGTCGAAGTCATGTTCTACTCGAACATTGCCTGTTCACCTGTTCGCCGAACGGCGAACAATTTGGGGTGTTTGTGGCAAATTCGAAAAGCCGCGGAACACCCTGTAAAAGTCTATGGGAGAAATCTAAAGTGCTAATTTTAAAGGCTTATATGCAAGTGATAAAAAGTGTTTGGGGACCTGGGTCCTGCCCCAGGGGACATGTATCAATGGGAAAAAAGTTTTAAAAACGGCTGTTTTTTCGGGAGCAGTGATTTTAATAATGCTTAAAGTGAAACAATAAAAGTGTAATATTCCTTAAAATTTTCCTACCTGGGGGGTGTGCATAGTATGCCTGTAAAGGGGCGCATGTTTCCTGTGCTTAGAACTGTCCCTGCACAAAGTGTAATTTCTGCAGCTATAATGAATTGTCGGCTCATTGTAATACAGAGAACAGATGTCATTGATAAAAAAAAAGCGTGGGGTTCCCCCAAATTCAATTACCAGGCCCTTCAGGTCTGGTATGGATTTTAAGGGGAACTCCACACCAAAAAAAAAAAAAACAATGACGTGGCGTTCCCCCCAAAAATCCATACCAGACCCTTTATCCGATCACGCAACCTGGCAGGCCGCAGGAAAAGAGGGGGGACGAGAGAGTGCCCCCCCTCCTGAACCATACCAGGCCACATGCCCTCAACATTGGGAGGATGCTTTGGGGGTTTGTGACCCCTCAAAGCACCATGTCCTTATGTTGATGGGGACAAGGGCCTCATCCCCCATACAAAAGTACCCCTACCATTTCACAAAGAAAATGTAAAAAATTGTTAAAACACACACACACACACACACACACACACACACACACACACACACCGTTGGAAAAAGTCCTTTATTAAAAATAAAACAAATTATAAAAAGATTCCAGTGGTGGTAATCCACTCTTGCTATCCAGCGATGGCTGATCTCTTCTCCGGTGTTCAGAGATGGGTGATCTGATCCAGCTATGGATGATCTCTCCCGATGGTCCAGTGCAGCACATCCATCCTGTCTCCACAAGAGACACTACGGGAATCCCGGCAGCCTGACACATCTTAGCTGAGGAGGACGGGCCACCTGTCACCTGACCCCGCCCCCCTCTGACGCAAGGGGAAAGCCAGGCTTCCCCAGTGAGGTGCGGGTGACTCCGCCCCCACTGATGTAACGGAAACCTGCGTTATATCAAAGGGGGCGGGGTCACCCATACATCACTGGGGAAGCCTGGCTTTCCCCTTGCGTCAGAGGCGGACGGGGTCAGGTGACGGGTGGCCCCGTCCTCCTCAGCTAAGACATTTAAGGCTGCCGGGATTCCCGCAGTGTCTCTGGTGGAGACAGGATGGATGCACTGCGCTGGACCATCGGGAGAGATCACCCATCAATGGACCAGATCACCCATCACTGGACCCCGGAGAGATGATCATCCATCGCTGGATAGCAAGAGTGGATTACCACTGCTGGAATCTTTTTTTTTTTTTTAACTAGATGCTGACCGCTGGCTGTCAAATGACGGCCAGGCGGCGCACCTATTGTGGCGGGAGGCCGTCATATGACGGCCTCCCGTTTAAACAGGGAATGCGCACGATCGTGCGCGCGCATCCCTGTTTCTTCAGTGGCGGCATGTCACGGAGACACCGCTCACCCCCGAAGGGGGTGAACAGCCATTGGTTATGGCTGCTCACCACGTGATCGGCCGTGATGAAGTCACGGCTGATCACAGATGGTCACACCCCGACTGTGCACGGCGCATGCGCGCGATCGTGAGCGTGCTGCGCATGCACGTCGGTGGCGGAGTGTTCCCCGGGAACACTGCTCGTCACCGACGCTGGTAAACAGCCATTGGCCGGCTGTTTACCCACGATCGGTGTGTGAGGAGGAGGAGAACCCGGTAACATCTTGTTACCGCGGTTTGTTTACATTTTAGTGATAGGCTGTGAAAGGATCACAGCCGATCACTAAAATGTAAACAAACCGCGGTAACAAGATGTCACCGGGTTCTCCTCCTCACACACCGATCGTGTGTGAGGAGGAGATTGCAGTAACATCTCATTACCGCCAACAGTGTACACCAATCATACTGATTGCCCCCCCAATAAAGAGGACCTGTCACCACCCCTCATAGTACCTGTCAATCACAGTCCATCAGAGTACCTGTCATAGCCCATCAGAGTATTTGAGTACCTGTCACAGCCCATCAGAGTACCCGAGTACCTGTCACAGTTCATCTGAGTACCCGAGTACCTGTCCCAGCCCATCTGAGTACCGAGTACCTGTCCCAGCTCATCCGAGTACCCGAGTACCTGTCACAGCCCATCTGAGTACCCGAGTACCTGTCACAGCCCATATGAGTACCCGAGTACCTGTTCCAGTCCATCCGAGTACCTGTTCCAGTCCATCTGAGTACCCGAGTACCTGTCACAGCCCATCAGAGTACCCGGGTACCTGTCCCAGCCCATCAGAGTACCCGAGTACCTGTCCCAGCCCATCAGAGTACCCGAGTACCTGTCACGGCACGTCAAAGTACCCGAATACCTGTCACGGCCCATCAGAGTACCCGAGTACCTGTCACGGCACATCAGAGTACCCGAGTACCTGTCAAGGCACATCAGAGTACCTGAGTACCTGTCACGGTCCATCAGAGTACCCAAGTACCTGTCACGGTCCATCAGGGTACCCGAGTACCTGTCACGGTCCATCAGGGTACCAGAGTACCTGTCACGGTCCATCAGAGTACCGAGTACCTGTCACAGTCCATCAGGGTACCCGAGTATCTGTCACGGTCCATCAGAGTACCCGAGTATCTGTCATGGTCCATCAGAGTACCCGAGTACCTGTCACAGCCCATCAAAGTACCCGAGTACCTGTCACGGTTCATCCGAGTACCCGAGTAGCTGTCACAGCCCATCAAAGTACCCGAGTATCTGTCACGGTTCATCCGAGTACCCGAGTACCTGTCACAGCCCATCTGAGTACCCGAGTACCTGTCACAGCCCATATGAGTACCCGAGTACCTGTTCCAGTCCATCCGAGTACCTGTTCCAGTCCATCTGAGTACCCGAGTACCTGTCACAGTTCATCTGAGTACCCGAGTACCTGTCACAGTTCATCTGAGTACCTGAGTACCTGTCACAGTTCATCTTAGTACCCGAGTACCTCTCACAGTCCATATGAGTACCTGTCACCGCCCTTCAGAGTACCCAAATACCAGTCACCAAGCCATCAGAGTACTTGTCACCAGGCCATTAGAGTACACGAGTACCTATCACCAGGCCATCAGAGTACCCGAGTACCTGTCACCAGGCCATCAGAGTACCCGAGTACCTGTCACCAGGCCATCAGAGTACCCGAGTACCTGTCACCAGGCCATCAGAGTACCCGAGTACCTATCTCCAGCCCATCAGAGTACCTGAGTACCTATTTGCAGCCCATGTCTCATAGAATATACGTTGGGGTGTTTGCTTTCCAAAATGGGGTCATTTTGTGGGTAATTTCACTGTCCTGGTCGTCCAGGACCTTCAAAAGTGTGATAGGTAGGAATGAAAGGAGATGTGTCATTTATGCTCCTAGAACGCCTGAACGTACTACTTCAATGTTCGGCCTCTCTATGTGCCCAGGCTGTGTAAAAGTCCTACACATGTGGTATCGCCATACTCAGGAGGAGTAGCAGAATGTATTTTGGGGTGTAATTTTTGCTATATACGTGCTATGTGTTAGAAATATCTTATAAATTTACAATTTTGTGTAAAAAAAAAAATGCGTTTTAATTTTTTTCCACATATTCCAAAAACTTCTGGAAAAAAATATTAACCATTCAAAAGACTCATTATGCCTCACAGATTATACGTTGGGGTGTTTGCTTTCCAAAATGGGGTCATTTTATGGGAAATTCCATTGTCCTGGTACTCTAGGGCCTTCAAAAGTGTAATAGGTGGTTGAGAAATGAGATGCGTCATTTTTGCTCGTAGAACGTCTGAAGGTACTACATCAATGTTGGTGCTCTGTATGTGGCCAGGCTGTGTAAAAGTCTCACACATGTGGTATCACTGTACTCGGAAAGAGTAGCAGAATGTATTTTGGGGTGTAATTTGCTGTATACATATGCTGTGTGTGAGAAATAACCTGATAATATGACAATTTTGTAAAAAAAAATAATAAAAAAAATCTTCATTTTGCAAAGAATTGTGGGAAAAAATTACAACTTAAAAAAACTCACCATGCTACTTACTTAATACCTTGGAATGTCTACTTTGTAAAAAGGGGTCATTTGGGGGGTATTTTTAATTTCCTGACTTGTTAGTGTCTCAAGAAATGAGGTACACCTGATGTACTGAAAGCCTGATCAGAAGTGATCAATTTTCAGTGATTGGCACCATAGTTTTTTAGACTCTATAACTTTCACAAAGACCAAATAATATATACTAATGTGGGTTATTTTTAACAAAGATAGGTGGCAGTATAAATTTTGGCCAAAATGTATGAAGAAAAATTACTAATTAGCAAAAATGTATGACAGAAACAAAGAAAGAGCAATTTTTTTCACAAAATTTACGTTTTATTTTATTTATAGCACAAAAAATATAAAAAACCCACTAGTGATTAAATACCACTAAAAGAAAGCTCTATTTGTGTGGAAAAAAGGACACAAGTTTCATATGGATACAGTGTTGGATGACTGAGTAATTGTCATTCAAACTGTGAGAGCGCTGAAAATTGGTCTGGTCAGGAAGGGGGTGTAACTGCACTGTATTGAGGTGGTTAATAAAGGACTTTTCCCAATGGTCTGTGTGTGCTTTTTAACAATTTTTTACACTTTCTTTGTGAAATGGTAGGGGTACTTTTGTACCCCCTTACCATTTCAAACAGGGGGGGGCGGGATCTGGGGTCCCCTTGTTAAAGGGGGCTTCCAGTTTCTGATAAGGCCCCCGCCCGCAGACCCCCACAACCACCAGTCAGGGTTGTGGGGATGAGGCCCTTGTCTCCATCAACATGGGGACATGGTTCTTTGAGGGATCACAGACCCCCAAAGCATCCTCCCAATGTTGAGGACATGTGGCCTGGTACGGTTCAGGAGGGGGGCACTCTCTCATCCCCCCCTCTTTTCCTGCGGTCTGCCAGGTTGTGTGCTCGGATAAAGGGTCTGGTTATGGATTTTTGGGAACTCCATGCCATTTTTTTTTTTCAATTTGACGTGGAGTTCCCCTTTTTTTTATCAATGACTTTCAATGACTGTTCTCTGTATTACAAGGAGCCGACAATTCATTATAGCCGCGAGTGCTTTTAAATGACTTTTTTTCCTGCAGAAATTACACTTTGTGCAGGGACAGTTCTAAGCATGGGAAACATTTGCCCCTTTACAGGCATACTATACACACCCCCCAGGTACAAAATTTAAAGGAATATTACACTTTTATTGTTTCACTTTAAGCATTATTAAAATCACTGCTCCCGAAAAAACTGACATTTGTAAAACTTTTTTTTGCATTGATACATGTCCCATGGGACAGGACCCAGGTCCCCAAACACTTTCTAGGACAATAACTTGCATATTAGCCTTTAAAATTAGCACTTTTGATTTTGAACTTTCAAGTCCCATAGACTTTAATAGGGTTCTAAAGTTCACATGAAGTTTAGGTCTGTTTGCTGTTTCTGGTGCAAACCGAACCAGGGGGGTGTTCGGCTCATTCTTAATCGCAACGTACTAATCAAAGACAAGACTAAACAAGAGTCAACAATGGTGGTAGCACCCATAATTTTGGATTATAATGTACAGCACAAAAAGATAGAACGCATTATTAAATGACATTGGCATATACTTCTGGCAGATAAACAACTACAAGACACTCTACCAACTAACCTTAGATTTACATACAAAAGAGCACCAACTATTCGGGATAAAGTTGTGAAAAATGTACTAGGTCCACCTAAGGCCGCGTACACACGGGCGGACTGTCTGCCCAACTAAGTCCGTCAGACAATCCGACAGACAGTCCGTCCTACTTTCGAATGAACGGACTTGACTACACACAATGAACAGACAGTCCGCCGAAAGCTTGCGCGATGACGTGTACAACACGTACGACGAGACTAGAAATACGACGTCCAATACACTGCAATGCAACCTTTCGCCGTGTAAATCCTTTCTGAGCATGCGCCATACTTAGTCCGTCGAACTAGCCTACTCACGAGCGGACTGTCCGCTGAAACCAAGTTTGGACGGACAATATTACGGAAATTCCGAAAGACTTAGTCTGCCAGACTGTCCGCCGAAAAAGTCCGCTGAAGCCCACACACGAGCGGATTGTCCGCTGAAACACGTTTCAGCGGACCAAGTCCGTCAGACAGTCCGCCCGTGTGTACGCGGCCTTAGAAACCATTTACTTTTTTTTACAGGAAAAGGTTTCTATCCCTGTAATAGATGTTTTGCGTGTAAGAGAACCAGACGTCCAAATGAAAAGAAATTTCACATCTACAAGCACGGGAGATACACACAAGATCAAAGATTTTATTTGCTGCAATACAGAAGGAGCTGTGTATGACCTTGAATGTAGCTGCGGCCTACAATATGTCGGACGAACTAAAAGTCCTTTGAAGGTTCGCATTAAAGAACATGTCCAAAATATCCTTAAGGGATATGACAAGCATAGTGTGTCAAAACATTTTCTTTTATGCCACAATAAGGACCCCACTGATCTAAAATTCTGGGGAATAGAACCATACATCAAACACTGGCGAGTGGGTCGTAAGGTTAGGACTCTTAGCCAGTGGAATCAAAATGGAGCTTCACGTTGGATACTTTCTCGCCTAGAGGTTTGACTATCGAATTCGACCTCAACTGTTTTCTTAGCGACTTTTAGGACTCCCACCACTATTATATCCCCCTCCATTCTGCTTATTTGCTTCCCAGTGTGCTATTCCATCCGTATCCATATGTTAAAATAGTTTAGACACACCCCTCCCTTCCTTCCCTCTCGTTTATACTCAGATATGTACACGTCATTTTCTTCTCTCTTGGATATTTTTATTAAGATTTTTTTTTGTTTTGTTTTTGTTTTTTTTAGGAATTTACTATATTTTATTTTTATTATTATTATTATTCTAATGATTCTGTCAGGTATATTGAACATTTGCACTATTTTCATAAGTTTACTCTATGCATACGTCAATGCTGATGTTCATTCCACTCGTTTTTAAGCATACATTTTTGCTGAGTTCAGTCCATGTTTTTATAATACCTTGTTATTCTTAATCTATTTTAAAATATTTCCATTTGCCAGCCTATGCACCAGTTTTGCTTTTTGCAGCCCGTGCAATTATTCTCCTGTTGATCATTCTCTTGCTATTATTGGGCCTGACAGTACTACATAACCCAGCAAATTATTATAGTGGTCTAGCATATAGGACCTCTGGGTACGTGGCCGTGTTCAGTACTAGACAACCAAGAAAATGGCTGTGCTGCATAGCAATAGATACCAGGTAACCAAAAAAATGGCAGCGTTTGTATACATCCATAGTCTCTGAGAAAATGGCCGCTACACTATTCTTGCATTGAGCCACAAGAAAATGGTCATCCATTATAGTCAATAGTATAAACTATTTAAAGACATCTTTCTGTGCCTTCCCTTTAACCACTTTCAGACCGGACCAATTTGCTGGTCAAAGACCAGACCACTTTTTGCGATTCGGCACTGCGTCGCTTTAACTGACAATTGCGCGGTCGTGCGACGTGGCTCCCAAACAAAATTGACGTCCTTTTTTTCCCACAAATAGAGCTTTCTTTTGGTGGTATTTGATCACCCCTGCGGTTTTTATTTTTTGCGCTATAAACAAAAATAGAGCGACAATTTTGAAAAAAACGCATTATTTTTTACTTTTTGTTATAATAAATATCCCCCAAAAATATATAAAAAAACATTTTTTTCCCTCAATTTAGGCCGATACGTATTCTTCTACATATTTTTGGTAAAAAAAATCGCAATAAGCGATTATTGATTGGTTTGCGCAAAAGTTATAGCGTTTACAAAATAGGGATAGTTTTATAGCATTTTTATTAATAATTTTTTATTATTTTTTTTTTTACTAGTAATGGCGGTGATCTGCGATTTTTATTGTGACTGCGACATTGTCGGGGACCCATCGGACATTTTTGACACATTTTTGGGACCATTGTCATTTATACAGTAATCACTGCTATATAAATGCAGTGATTCCTGTGTAAATGACACTGGCAGTGAAAGGGTTAACCTGTGGGTGGCAGTGTAGGGGTTAAGTGTTCCTAGGGGAGTGTTACTAACTGTGGGGGGGGTTGGGCTTTCATTTAGTGTACACTGATCTCTGCTCCAATCACATGGAGCAGAGATCAGCGTCACTAGTTGCTAGGCAGAATGAGAAAATGTTGTTTATACAGCATTTCCTCCATTCCGCCGCTCCGTGAGACGATCGCGGGGATGCCCGCGGCGATCGAGTCCGCGGGTCCCGCGACCGGACTCACGGAGGTCCCGACCAGCGTGGGAGCGCGCTGCCGGCGGCGCGCTCCCGATGGCACGGCGGCAACGAATATTGGACGTACATGTACGCCAATATGCCTGCCCGTGCCATGCTGTCGACGTACATCGTCGTGCGCTGGTCGGGAAGTGGTTAACTCCTGATGAAGTCACATGATTGTGACGCCACATATAGGGAATGGAAAGGCACTCAGACTGACGTAGGCTGACGAGCTTGCCGCTCTTAGGAGATAAGTTTATTTTTTACATGTGTTTTGTGAGTACCCCATTGTTGTTTGAATAAATACCATTGATGTTTTTTAAAAATACTACACTATCCAGTATCCCCCTTCTTTTTATTACTCTCCTTTGCATCCACAAGAATTAAAGACGAGTATTAAATAATATTGGTCCAGGAAACAGCCATTGCAGGTGTATATGTTATATATATATATATATGTATATATATATATATATATATATATATGTATATATATAGTTACATAGTTACATAGTTAGTCAGGTTGAAAAAAGACACAAGTCCATCCAGTTCAACCAAAAAAAATAAAATATATATATATATATGCGGTTACATCCTTGCCACAGGTTAAGAGGCCACTTCTATTGGTGTGTATTTTTGCATGTAGAGGAGAGGTGTATTCTTCCAGCATGTTTGACTATTTGCACATTGGAATGCCTATTTGCACAAGGAAGAAAACAATCTATTTTACTATTCAATTGCTATTTTTGCACATTTGGGACTAGATTGTACTGTTCTAGCTGGCACAATTGAAGACTTGCTTTTATGTGTTTTTTTTTTTTTTTTTTTTGTATTTTTGCACAAGATCTTTGCACATTGCACAGGAAGTTTTCTTACTGTCGATTATTGCACTTTTGTAATTTTGCACATTTGTAACTTTGCACATTTTTTTGCACCACTGCATATTGAACAGTTTTTTATAGTGGTATTAGCAATTTATTTATGCACCTTGCACTTTGCACTGCTTTGATATCAGTTGTTTGAAGTTTATGATTACTATTTGCATTGTTGATTCATTCTCATTGAAATTTAGCAGTTAAATTCTTTCATTGTGTCAGCACCACTCCTTTTCAATTGTATTTATTTTTGGGTAGGGTTTGACCCTCATTCGGTGCTTGCAGCAGTTCCATTATCCACCTTTT
This sequence comes from Lithobates pipiens, assembly GCF_037356315.1. NCBI lineage: Eukaryota > Metazoa > Chordata > Amphibia > Anura > Ranidae > Lithobates > Lithobates pipiens. The sequence continues at coordinate 323,169,157 of NW_027507903.1, read as the reverse complement.
TTCGTAGTGCAGGAATAACTATATACTTTATAACAGGAACACAAAACAAACATATAGTTGGGGTTCTAAATTTGGCTGCAAAAGTGGAAATACACTTTAAGCCCCAGTGATAATGGTCATCAATACAATAGGCAAGAGTAAATCTTAGGGACAAAGACAGCAAAAAAGAAAAACTTAACATAGCGTTCTCCAAAGTTGGAGTTCACTATCCGTGTCTGTAGTTGCACCCTGTAAAATTATATTTTATTCAAGAAAGAATTTGTTCTGTATCATTTGCATGCCTTTCAGCTGGGTACCAAAGTTTGATTTCCCTCCAAGGCTGAAAATCCATGATGCATTGCTTTGGTTCTTTTCCCAGGAAAAAAAAAAAATCTTCTGCCTTTTTATTGCCATCATCTCTGCCAAGTCTTCAAGGTTAGTAGTCCCCTCAGGCTGGAAATCAATGATGCTTTGCAGTGTTGCTGTGACAATCTATAAAAAGATCTTTCTTTTTTCACAAAAACTCTCATCCCTTTCATTGTCAGCCCCTCTACCTAGTGCAATGTTGGTAAGCGCCCTTGTTGGATAAAGCTTTGTCATGGTGTTGCATCAGATTATTTTATATTGTTAACAGCCCTGCAAAGTCCAGTATAGTAAAAGTTCTGTCAATGTTACCTGATCAAAAAAATACGAAAGTAATAATAAATAATATAAGCATATCTTTTTCATATTGTTTCTATTGTAATTTAAATAAATAAATATATATATATAAATATAATATATATATATTATATATATATATATATAGATATAGATAGATAGATAGATAGATAGATAGATAGATAGATAGATATAGATAGATATATAGCTATAGATATATGGATTTATATATATATATATATATATATATATATATATATATATATATATATATATATATAGTATATCTGCACATTTAAACCCTCCCCAATGACTAAAGGTATGTTTAAATAAAACTATAGGCAATTTTTTTTATTTTATTTTGGATAGAGTAAGTAAGGGTTATAACTCTTTACGCTTTTTGTGCCATCTGTGTCCCATTGGGTAGCTTTCCCTTCACTTCCTGTCTCATAACCAAACAAGAAGTGAGAGGAAATCCCTACAAATTAATGGAATTCCTTGGGGACCCCCCATGTCACCATAACTAGTGTCCTCATTGGAAGATGTTGCCTCTATTACTTTTCTGGGGACAACCCAAAATTTGGGATTTTCTTTTATTAATGTTATTATTATACAGGATTTATATAACGCCAACAGTTTGCGCAAACAAGAGTGTGTGAATAGAGGGGCCCTGCTCCTGTGAACTTTACTTTGACTTTCAATAATAAAGGTAAACAGGAGGGATTGACAAGTGTTCTACTCCATCTCCTCTGGCAATCCCTGCAGAATGAGCAGACTGCTGAGGCATTAATCTGGGACACGCACCGATCATCGGTGGCTTCTACCACTCACAGCATACAAGACATCTTTAAAACAAAGTCCCATCTGTGCAGACCTACAGATACCATACACAGAGCTACCTGACTGGTATGTTGAGTTCCGAACACCTTCAACTGAATGAAGTCCTGGCGGTACACCAAATTCTTCACTCGCCAAGCCTCCGGTAAAGAAGAGCAAATATGGTAAACAAACAGGTCTTCTCACCATTCTCTTCTAAACAATCTAAACAACTCAGATACCGTGGTCAGACCTGAAGGTCATGGGAACACTCATGCAGAAAGATTTGTCTCCCTTGGGAAACTTGTTATTTTACACATCCTATCGTTTACCTAGTTATTAAAAATATAGTACTGAGATTTTCTGCAAGCTGTTGCCTGCTGTCTGAGCCTACAATTACGCTAAATTTTAGACATTTTTTTTTTTTTTGCAGTCCACCTTCTATCTTCTCTGAGGCCTTACTCTTAGACTACCAGTGACTGAAAAATGTAAAGGCCCTTTCAGGATCCCTCTCAGTCATATCCTTCTGGTTGATAGTTTATGGGCCCTGATTCACAAGCAAGTGAAAAAGCTACCCTCTGCAGGGGTCCTCTGTATATAATAACATTCTGTTTTTCTCCACCCCTCTTTTTTTTGTCACACAGGTTTAGTTAGACATTGAAACCATGGCATATTCATCCTTAGGCCAGAGTCCCACCCTGGTATCACATAATGTTTGGGGGTTGCACTCCCCTGAGAAACAGACTTCCCTTCTAATGGGACTTAATAAGGTGAAACCTTTTTTCGTTTTCCTACCGAAAACGCATTTCCAGTCTGTAAAAATCCCAAACTTGCATTATAAGTATTTCCCTAAAGCATATCATGCCACAAATTATGCAGCCAAAACCAAAGGGATGTCTATTCTTATTAGCAAATCAGTGGGGTTTGAGACATCATGGGGATCAATATGGGGATCAATACTTTTAACTCTGGCAATTGTTTATTTCCCCAATAAAGCACATTTCTTTTTGCAGGCATTTCATTGAGGAGTTAAAAAGCTTTGCCTCAGTGTGTATTGTCCTTGGGGGGGGTAGATTTCAATGTTTCTTTGAATACTCTTCAGAACACTTTATCAGGGAAATCTAGCCTAACATATCACACTCTAAAACACATCAAAATCCTACTCCAATCCTAAACCCTCAAAGATTCATGGTGCATGGTAAACCCAATGGGAAAGGATAACACTTGCTATTCTGCACCTCACGATAGGTATACCCACATTGACTATGTTTTCATTACGCAGAAAGACCTCCTGAGCTTGCACAATACCCACATTGGCATACAAACGTACTCAGTCTATGCTATTTAATTTACTCTGAACCCTCCTGAATCTCATACTAAACCTTGTATGTGGAGACTAAACCCCATCTATACTAATGGATCCTTACTCACTGCAAAAAAACACTGAAACACTGCATAATTATTTATTTGAAAATTCCATGGAAGACCTTTCCCCTTTAACAATTTGGGAGGCACATAAAAGTGCCCTCCAAGGACAATTTATTAAAATATGGGCCCAATGCAAATGAAATTCTGAACGACAATTTGCCGACTTGGCAAACAAGATAGCCCAACTAGAGATGCTCCACAAACGCTGCCTTTTCTTCAAGAAAATTATCTATTATGACCACGGGGCTAAAGGGGGAAAATACTTGGCTAGAGCCCTGAAATAAGTTTCCCTATCGTCTAATATTACAGAACCACACGGATAAAATTGCTGATAGCTTTCAAAAGTATTATTCTAGACTTTACAAAATCCCCCAAATACACAAACCACCAGACCTACGGAGTGATAGGAAACAAGTAATTAAAGATTATTTGATACAAAGTGGCATGCCCACGCTTTCTACCAAAGATGCAGAGTCCTTGGAGATTTCGATATCATCAGAGGAATTACTGTCCACAATAAAACGTTTTGAACCTGGAAAGAGCCCCAGACCAGATGGTCTTATGGCACATTACTACAAGACATTCAGCAACATTTTTGCATCCCCACTACAGCTAGGGATGAGCCGAAACAGCCTCCCGTTCGGTTCGCACCAGAACATGCGAACAGTCAAAAAAATTTTTGGAACACGCGAACACCGTTAAAGTCTATGGAACACGAACATGAATAATCAAAAGTGCTAATTTTAAAGGCTTATATGCATGGTTAAAAGAGTAGTGGTGCGCTGTACAGGGAGATGTTTTAACTACCAGACAGGAAGCAAACAGTAATCCATAGCAGTGATTTCACTGATATTAAACAAAAGTATCAAGTGACGTAACCAAATAAATATGTATTAATAAAACTTTAAAATAATTCCAAAAATTGCATAAAATAGCATAACGTGCAATAAAGTGCTTAGTTGGAAAGGAGCCAAATTGGCTAAGAAGTCTATATATCTCGATAGTCTCAAGAGTTTCAAGTGTCTATAAATATGACGTTCACAGTGTAGCGATTTTATCCAAAAGCATAAAGTGTCAGTGCTTGTAAACAAGGTTTGGTATAAAGTGCTGATGGTGGTGGGTATCCCGTGTGGTCCTGTGTGGTATTTTTATGGGTGTCCCCTTACCTTACTGCTGTAAGGAAACAGCATAAACGTGGTATATCTTTAGGGTCCTTGGTGACCTTTCCCTTTAAGGATCCTGCTGTGGTAACCCGAGTCCTGGCTGGGGTTCCTATCCTACTTATTCGCAGCGGTGTATGGTCCCTTTAAGGGTGGCTTTAGGGTATTCAGCAAGGAGGGTCTCAACCAAATATCATGTATAAGGGATTAAAGCACAGAGGAAAGATGCCCCATAGTGTAGTATTTTTACAGCATTTATTTTGATTCAAAGTTAAGGTAAAAACAGGTACTCACAAACATATAATTCACAGAGCGTTGTATAAACGATATGCGTCACTTCCGGTAGCAGCAGTCCCGACGCGTGTTCATCACGAATCACGTGACTTCATCAGGGGATCCCCGTGCGTCAGAGGAGGGCGAGGTCACTGGTTTTTCTTTGACATCTAAATTTTCTGTCAGTTTCTATTAAGCCAGAACAGAACAAGTTACTGTAGTGATGTCTGCATCCAATTTACTTCCATACATGTTTAAGCCATCATTAAAAATCTTACTCAACTTGGCCTTTGATACTATGTCTGCTAACTAAGGCTTCAGCCAAGGGCTCATCTGGATAATACTACTGACAACATGGCCCTATAAGAACATCCAATAATGTTGATTGAAGCTTGCCAATAAAATCTCCTGCTATATTTAACTATTGTAGGGCTTTGACAATCATTTCTGGCTGTACATTTTCTAGAAGCCTTTTTTCAATGTATCTTATCCAGTTGCTCATTGTGTTGGCAGGAGGCACTAGTGCCATAGCTGGTCTGCTGATCTGCAGGCTCCTCCTGCTGTTATGTATGTTCACTTTAGGTTCAAGTCCACCTTGCAACCTAATACATCACAGAACATTGCAATATCCTCCATTGGGAGCATCACACACATCCATCCAAGTGGTGCTGATATAAGACAATTTGTCTTTGATTCAATTAAAGGATAAATGTTACCCAACCTTTTATTAACGCATTGCCTTTTCTGTTGTAAGCCACTTATCCAGGAGGATGAGCTTTTCCTACTTTTCAGTGTAAGCTAACGTAACTTGTTCCTTTTTCAAACTTTTTTTTCTGTGAATCCTTGTCAGATTCCTCTAAAGCACTCTTGAGAGTGGTTTAACTAGGGTAAAGTTAAAGTCCTAAGGATGTTTACCCTCCTCTTCCTTGAATTCAGAGTCAGTGTTTGATCTCATTTACTGTCTCTGAAGAGATTGCTGTTGCCAATAATTACATGGTCTCAACACCGTTGCAGATTGGTAGATATTTTTAGCATGGATTATTGGTCTGATTGCTTAATTAGATACACCACCTCTCTTGATGCAGTTGTAGAAGGATGCTGAAAATAGATTTTCAAAGGGTATCAAAATGAAGATAAAGTTATTACTTTAATTGGCCTCTATTTGTCAGTTCGCCACAAAGATGGGGATTCACCAGGGGAAGAAATTCACCTAAATCAAGAAATCCAAGTGTAATCGGTTAAAGTCCAAAGTCCTTATTGTTCAATTGAAAATAACAAGCAGGGCAAAAGACAATTTGTTTTGTGGGCCACACAACCCCCCTTCATCAGGACTGGGTGAAATGGCAGAATTTTAAATGAGCACAAAAGTACTCCTAAACAGATTGGTGTTGTGCTACACTGTGCCAATTTCTGAACTCTCCTTACTTCTAAATCCACTTGTCCGAACCAATATTATATATCATCAGTATCAAATAATATGTGCTAAATAATCATATGATATAAGTGAATATAATATAATATACAGAAAACAATATAAAAATAAATATGTATAAAACAGAATGTAAATCCACACCATTAATATTGCATTTATCACTATTATGGTCTGTGTATAAGTCCAATCATAAGTGTGAAATTAAAGTGCTTTTAAATCCCTTTCTTAATAATCAATCTTCCATAAGATCAGCATCCTTGTGCACAAAAACCATATGCAGCTGTGTGTATCCTTCACCTGATGGACTCTCACCTGATGTGACTGACCCTACGCTATGTAGGTTCCTGAATCCTAATACACTTTTCTCCCTCTCCTGGGGACTAACTGGGATGTTTCCAGTTCCGATAATACTCCAATATGTACAATTCGCTCCATGCTTTATAATCCCTCCTAGTTAGGTCTCCATTCTGCCATATAATGCTATACAGTTGTATTTGCCCCCTTTCTGATTTTTTTTTTTGGATATGTGTCACACTTAAATGACTCATGTCTTTAACCACCTCAATGCAGTGCACTTACACCCCCTTACTGACCAGACCAATTTTCAGCTTTCAGTGCTCTCACAGTTTGAATGACAATTACTCAGTCATGCAACACTGTACCCATATGAAACTTGCGTCCTTTTTTCCAAACAAATAGAGCTTTCTTTTAGTGGTATTTAATCACTAGTGGGTTTTTTATTTTTTGTGCTATAAATAAAAAAAAACGTAAATTTTGTGAAAAAAAAATGCCCTTTTCTTTGTTTCTGTCATAAAATTTTGCTAATTAGTAATTTTTCTTTATAAATTTTGGCCAAAATTTATACTGCTACATATCTTTGGTAAAAATAACCCACATTAGGGTATATTATTTGTTCTTTGTGAAAGTTATAGAGTCTACAAACTATGATGCCAATCACTGAAAATTGATCACATCTGAACAGGCCTTCAGTACATCAGGTGTATCTAATTTCTTGAGACACTAACAAGTCAGGAAAGTACAAATACCCCCCAAATGACCCCCTTTTAGAAAGTAGACATCCCAAGGTATTAAGTAAGTAGCATGGTGAGTCTTTTTAAGTTGTCATTTTTCCCCACAATTCTTTGCAAAATGAATTTTTTTTTAATTCAATTTTATTTTTTTACAAAATCGTCATATTATCAGTTTATTTCTCACACACAGCATACGCATACAACAAATTACACCCCAAAATACATTCTGCTACTCTACCCGAGTATGGTGATACCACATGTGTGACACTTTTGCACAGCATGGCCACATACAGAGCACCAACATTGAAGTGGCACTTTCAGATGTTCTATGAGCAAAAATGACACATCTCATTTCACAGCCACCTATTACAATTTTGAAGGCCCTGGAGTACCAGGACAATGGAATTGATCATAAAATGACCCCATTTTGGAAAGCTAACACCCCAACGTATAATCTGTGAGGTATAATGAGTCTTTTAAACGATCCATTTTTTTCCACAAGTTTTTGGAAAATGTGGAAAAAAATGAAAACGCTTTTTTTTTTACACAAAGTTGTCAATTTATAAGATATTTCTAACACATAGCATGTATATAGCAAAAATTACACCCCAAAACACATTCTGCTACTCCTCCCGAGTATGGCGATACCATGTGTGTAGGACTTTTACACAGCCTGGTCACATAGAGAGGCCGAACATTGAAGTAGTACTCTGATGGGCTGTGACAGGTACTCGGGTACTCGGATGGACTGTGAAAGGTACTCGGGTACTCTGATGGGCTGTGACAGGTACTCGGGTACTCAGATGGACTGTGACGGGTACTCGGATGGACTGTGACAGGTACTCGGGTACTCGGATGGACTGTGACAGGTACTCTGATGGGCTGTGACAGGTACTCGGGTACTCTAATGGGCTGTGACAGGTACTCGGGTACTTTGATGGGCTGTGATAGGTACTCGGGTACTCAGATGGACTGTGATGGGTACTCGGATGGACTGTGACAGGTACTGGGGTACTCTGATGGACTGTGACAGGTACTCTGGTACTCTGATTGGACTGTGATGGGTACTTAGTTACTCTGATGGACTGTGAGTGACAGGTACTATGATGGACTGTGAGTGATAGGTACTATGATGATGGTGACAGGTATTTAGGTACTCTGATGGCCTGGTGACAGGTACTCGGGTACTCTGATGGCCTGGTGACAGGTACTTGGGTACTCTGATGGCCTAGTGACAGGTACTCGGGTACTCTGATGGCCTGGTGACAGGTACTCTGGTACTCTGATGGCCTGGTGACAGATACTCAGGTACTCTCCTGGCCTGGTGACAGGTACTCGGGTACTCTGATGGCCTGGTGACATGTACTCGGATACTCTGATGGCCTGGAGACAGGTTCTCTGATGGGCTGGTGACAGGTACTTGAGTACTCTGATGGCCTGGTGACAGGTACTCGGGTACTCCGATGGCCTGGTGACAGGTTCTCTGATGGCCTGGTGACTGGTATTTGGGTACTCTGAAGGGCGGTGATAGGTACTCAGGTACTCATATGGACTGTGACAGCTACTAGGGTACTCGGATGGACTGTGACAGGTACTCGGGTACTCTGATGGCCTGGTGACAGGTACTCGGGTACTCTGATGGGCTGTGACAGGTACTCGAATGGACTGTGACAGGTTCTCGGGTACTCTAATGGGCTGTGACAGGTACTCGGGTACTCGGATGGACTTTGACAGGTACTCGGGTACTCGGATGGACTGTGACAGGTACTCGGGTACTTTGATGGGCTGTGATAGGTACTCGGGTACTCAGATGGACTGTGATGGGTACTCGGATGGACTGTGACAGGTACTGGGGTACTCTGATGGACTGTGACAGGTACTCGGGTACTCTGATTGGACTGTGACGGGTACTTAGTTACTCTGATGGACTGTGAGTGACAGGTACTATGATGGACTGTGAGTGATAGGTAGTATGATGGATGGTGACAGGTCCTCTTTATTTGGGGGGTGCAATCAGTGTGTGTTGGTGTACACTGTAAGCGGTAATGAGAAGTTACCGCAATCTCCTCCTCACACACGGTCGGTGTGTGAGGAGGAAAACCCGGTAACATCTCGTTACCGTGGTTTGTTTACATTTAGTGATCGGCTGTGAAAGGATCACAGCCGATCACGTGGGTAAACAGCCAGCCAATGGCTGTTTACCAGCGTCGGTGACGAGCAGTGTTCCCACCACCGACGTGCACGCGCCATGCACAGTGGGAGTGTGACCATCTGTGATTGGCCCTGACTTCATTGCGGCCGATCATGTGGTAAACAGCCATGCCCAATGGCTGTTCACCCCCCTCGGTGGCGAGCAGTGTCTCCGTGATATGCCACCACCAGAAGAACAGGGATGCGCGTGCACGATCGCGCGCATTTCCTGTTTAAACAGGAGGACGTCATATGACGTCCTCCCGCCACAATAGGTGCGCCGCCTGGCCGTCATTTGATGCCGGCGGTCAGCATCTAGTTAAACAAATTTTATTATTACACAAAGAAAACCAGAGTAAATGCAAAATGCAGTTTTTAAATGATAGTTTAATTTGTTAAGGCAAAAAAGCTGTCCAAACCTGCCTGTCTTTATGTGAAAAAGTAATTGACCCCTAAACTTAACAACTGGTTGTGCCTCCCTTGGCGTCAACAGCTGCAATCAAGCGTTTGCGATAACTGGCAACGAGTGTTTCACATTGCTGTGAAGAAATGTTGGTCCCTTCTTCTTTAAAGAATTGTTTTAATTTAGCCACATTGTAGGGTTTTCCAGAATGAACGGCCTGTGTAAGGTTATGATACAGCATCTTAATTGGATTTATGTCCGGGCTTTGACTAGGCCACTCCAAAACCTAAATTTTTCTTTGTTTAACCATTTTGAGGTGGACCTGCTGTTGTGTTTTGGATCACTGTCCTGCTGCATAACCCAAGTACACTTGAGCTTGAGGTCACAATTTCATGGTCGGACATTCTCCTTTAGGATTTTCTGGTAGAGCTCAGAATTCATGATTTCATCAATTATGGTAAGTCGTCCAGGTCCTGAAGCTGCAAAGCATCCCCAGACCATCATGCTACCACCACCATGTCTGGCTGTTGGTATGATGTTCTTGTTATGAAATGTTGTATTGAATTAGACAAACAAAGCAATACGTAGATTGCCCTGCCCGATCGCTTGATCAGAACTCTGAAGGGGGAAAACCAGAGAGACGCAGATACCAGGCCCCCCCCTTTTTTTCCTCTCTCTCCCCCCTCCCTCCCTTTCCATTGGTCCACCTCGCCCTAAGTCCCCCCTGCCCCCCTACCTCCTCCCCCTCAAGCCTCCACACCTCTGCCTAAAAAACTTCAATGAGGACCGCACTAGGTATAGAAACCAGGGATGATCCCGGCCCGTTTCCCACAGACCAAAGCCAATGGTAACCAGTAACCAGATCCCTCTGGCCCCTATAGTGGGATACACCACGCCCAGATCTGGAGACAGAAAGTCTTAATCCCCACATCTTAAGCCCAACAGACACTGATTTACCCTCACACATTAGCTACTGTTCCCCAATAAGGATCGGAAGGGTAATGACTCTAGTAGCCAAAAATTTCAGATCCCAGCAACGAGACAAAACAGTGTTAAGCATGTAGACCTATCCCTACCGGGTCCAAAAACAAAGATAAGATACCCTCCGAGAGGTTATAATGGAGTTTATGTTTTGTTATAAATGTTTTGTTATAAATGCATGATGTCTCAAAACAAAATTCAGTTTCTTTACGAAATGTTCAAGCTTTCTGTATATGCTCTTCTTTTCAATAAATTGTGTTTTAAAAAAAATATAAAAATGCTGTATTCGTTTTATGCCAGATGTAACGAGACAAACACCTTCCAAAAAGTTAAATTTTTGTCTCATCGGTCCACAGAATATTTTCCTAAAAGTCTTGGGGATAATCAAGATGTTTTTTGGTAAATGTGAGATGAGTCTTTGTGTTCTCTTTGGTCAGCAGCGGCTTTGGCCTTGGAACTCTCCCTTGGGTGCCATTTTTGCCCAGTCTCTTTCTTATTGCTGAATCATGAACACCGATCTTACCTGAGGCAAGTGAGGCCTGCAGTTCTTTAGACCTTGTTCTGGGTTCCTTTATGACTTCCTGGATGAGTCGTCGTTGTGTTCTTGGAGTCATTTTGGTTGACCGGATACTCCTTTTAAGGTTCTCCATTGTTCCAAGTTTTCTCCATTTGTGGATAATGGTCCTCACCATAGTTCCCTGGTGTCCCATAGCCTTAAAAATGGCTTTGTAATCCTTTCCAGACTGATACATGTCAATTACTTTATTTCTCATCTGTTCTTGAATTTCTTTAGATCACAGCATGATGTGTTGCTTTTTGAGATCTTTTGGCGTTCTTCACTTTGGCAGACAGCTCCTATTTAAGTGATTTTTTTTTATTCAGGTCTGGCAGTAATCAGGCCTGGGTGTGGCAAGTGAAATTTAACTCCAAAAAATTGTGGTTAATCACAGTTCATTCATGATTGAGCATGGGAGGGGGCAATTACTTTTTCAGGCAGGTTTGAACAGCTTTTTTCCTTTAATAAATGAAAAAATAATAATTACTCAGGTTATCTTTGTTTAATATTACAATTTGTTTGATGATCTGAATAATTTAATTGTGAGAAATATGCAAAAAAATTACAAAATCAGGAAGGGGGCAAATACTTTTTAACAGCACTGTACATGAAGAGAAAAGCCACCAAACATAGTGTTTTATCATTTAAAAACATAAATATTTATTAAAACTCTAACTAGAACACTCACATGATCAAGGTTCTTGAAGTGCAGCACACTGTATATGAAATCCAATGTGTAATTTGTGCCAATTGCCACTTTGATACAGTCTGCCAGCGGTTGATTGAATCTTTGCGTCTTGATGTCAAACAGATCCTCCCCTGGTTGTGGGGGATCCCCCCTATGTTTTTAAATGATAAAACACGTTTGGCAGTATTTCTCTTCACATTACCAACAGTATTGAGATGCTTGCCTTTACATGCACATGAACTTTAATGGAATCCCAGTCTTAGTCCATAGGGTTCAATATTGAGTTGGCCCACCCTTTGCAGCTATAACAGCTTCAATTCCTCTGGGAAAGCTGTCCACAGGGTTTAGGGGTGTGTCTATGGGAATATTTGACCATTCTTCCAGAAGAGCATTTGTGAGGTCAGGCACTGATGTTGATGAGAAAGCCTGGCAAGCAGTCTCCGCTCCAATTCATCCCAAAGGTGTTCTATCAGGTTGAGGTCAGTCAAATTGCTCCACTCCAAACTCTCTCATTCATGTCTTCATGGACCTTGCTTTGTGCACTGGTACGCAGTCATGTTGGAAAAGGGGGCATCCCCAAACTGTCTTGGTATGCTGATGCCTTGAGAGTTCCCTTCACTGGAACTAAGGGGCCAAGCCCAAACCCTGAAAAACAACCCCACACCATAATCCCCCCCCCATCAAATAATTGGAACTATTCCTATAGATACATGCCTAAACCTTGTGGACAGCTGTGGAAAGCTGTTATAACTGCATAGGGTGAGCCAACTCCCTATTGAATCCTATGGAATAAGATTGGAATGTCATTAAAGTTCATGTGCATGTAAAGGTAGGTCTCCCAATACTTTTGGTAATATATTGTATATATGGCAAAATGGAGACCTAACTAGGAGGGATTTTTGTTTATGGTAAATTATTGGTAATTTTTGCATACAAATATGAAAGAAATCACTAGAAATATCCAATGCAAACAGAAAATAAAAGGAAGGTTGTATACAGATCATCAGAAAATGAAGGAATGTTGAGTATAATCAAAGGGGTGAGGGGGGGGGGGGGGGGTGTAAAGTGGTGGAAGTCAAGCAAGATGATCTAATATTAGAGTTGACAGATGACTCGGCCCGGGCAGGCTGAGCATGATAAATGGTCAAATCGCACATACATAGCTATCCTAGTATATTTATATACAAAGCTGGTGCATAGAAGGTGATCATGGAGGGAAGTATCTTTTTTTTTTTTTTTTTGTGTGGCTGGTACACCCAGGCATGTAGGTGAACAATTAAGGCAAAAATACAGAAAGAGAGAGGAGGAGTAGAGAATGATTAAGGCAGCTGTCTTATTCGAAGACATCAGAGCCGGGTTGTGATCTTAAGTGGAAACATGGTGTTTTTGGGGGGGGGGCACAGGAGTGACAGGGTGGGATTCCCCCAAGAGGTGACCCTCCGAGTTTGGTAATATCTTTGCAATGTAGAGGTCCCATTTGTGGTGAAAACAGGTTGTTGTCTGGTGGTTGTTTAGTATCAAATCCAGCTTTTCTTTATGCATTAGATTCAACATATCAGATTTGATGTCATTGTTAGTGGGGATGGAGGAGGAGGTCCATAATTTGAGAATGGCCTTTCTGGCAGTCATATAGCAAGTGGTCAGCCAAGGTTTGTTGTGTTGGATGATGCTGGTCTGTGATTTTAGCTGGCCTGGGGGAGGAGTATTTAAAGACGCGAAGAGTAAGGAATATACAGTATCTCACAAAAGTGAGTACACCCTTCACATTTTTGTAAATACTTTATTACCGTATATACTCGAGTATAAGCCGAGATTTTCAGCCTCTTTTTTGAGGCTGAAAGTGCCCCCCTCGGCTTATACTCGAGTCATCGCTGTCTGCCCGCTCGATCAGCGCGTCGAGCAGACAGACAGCGGCCATTCTATGATTCAAAAGCCGCGCCTCCGGCTCCGCCTTCGCCTGTGATAGGCGGAACACTGAATTTCCCAGCAGCCTGTGTTCCGCCTATCACGGGCATCGTCTCATCCTCGTACTACGGACGAGGATGATACGACGTCCGTGATAGGCGGAACACAGGCTGCTGGGAAATTCAGTGTTCCGCCTATCACAGGCGAAGGAGGAGGCGCGGCTTTTGAATTTTACAATGGCCGCCGACGAAGAGGGCACGGGACGGAGGCAAGGCAAGGCACGGCACGGGACGGGACGGGACGGGACGGGACGAAGGCAAGGCACGACACGGGACGGAGGCTCGGGACAAAGGCTCGGGACACAGGTAGGCTGGACACACACACACACACACACACACACACACACACACACACACACACACACACACACACACACACACACACACACACACACACCTGTACTGCCCACTAAACATGATGGGATTTTTGTCGTGGCTATGACGCAAAGTGGCTGCTGGATGGTCTTCTCTGTGTGGGTGGCCAGCGGGAATAAATCTGCGACTCAACTATTCCCTTTTCCCTGCCAAAGTGAATGGGTCCTCAGCCCTGGTTCACACTATATTGCCATGCAGCTAACACTGCAAACCCTATTCATTTCCGCACTGCGTTTTGCGATCTGCTGCGGGTGTAGGTGCAGGTAGGCTGGACACACACACACACACACACACACACACACACACACACACACGGATGGAGACACACGCACACGGATGGATGGATGGATGGAGACACACACACACACAGGGATGGATGGATACACACACACACAGGGATGGATGGATGGATGGAGACACACACACACAGGGATGGATGGATGGATGGATGGAGACACACACACACAGGGATGGATGGATGGATGGATGGAGACACACACACACAGGGATGGATGGATGGATGGACACACACACACACAGGGATGGATGGACGGACACACAGGGATGGACGGACATACAGGGATGGACGGACACACAGGGATGGACGGACACACACACAGGGATGGACAGGCATGTCTCACCCTCGGCTTATACACGAGTCAATAAGTTTGCCAGTTTTTTTGGGGGTAAATTGGGGGCCTCGGCTTATATTCGGGTCGGCCTATACTCGAGTATATACGGTATATCTTTTCATGTGACAACACTGAAGAAATTACACTTTGCTACAGTGTAAAATAGTGAGTGTACAGCTTGTATAACAGTGTAAATTTGCTGTCTCCTCAAAATAACTCAACACACAGCCATTAATGTCTAAACCGCTGGCAACAAAAGTGAGTACACCCCTAAGTGAAAATGTTCAAATTGGGCCCAATTAGCCATTTTCTCTCCCTGGTGCCATGTGACTCATTAGTGTTACAAGGTCTCAGGTATGAATGGAAAACAGGTGTGTTAAATTTGGTGTTATCACTTTCACTCTCTCATACTGGTCACTGGAAGTTCAACATGGCACCTCATGGCAAAGTACTCTGAGGATCTGAAAAAAATAATTGTTGCTCTACATAAAGATGGCCTAGGCTATAAGAAGATTTCCAAGACCCTGAAAATGAGCTGAAGCAAGGTGGCCAAGACCATACAGCAGTTTAACAGGACAGGTTCCACTCAGAACAGGCCTCACCATGGTTGACCAAAGAAGTTGAGTGCACGTGCTCAGCATCATATCCAAAGGTTGTCTTTGGGAAATAGACATATGAGTGCTGCCAGCATTGCTGCAGAGGTTGAAGGGGTGGGGGGAGTCAGCCTGTTACTGCTCAGACCATATGCCGCATGCTGCATCAAATTGATCTGCATGGCTGTCGTTCCAGAAATCTAAAGATGATGCACGAGAAAGCCCGCAAACAGTTTTCTGAAGACAAGCAGTTTAAGGACATGGATTTAATGTGTTGCCTTTCCATGTCCTGTGGCCTGATTAGACCAAGATAAACTCATTTGATTCAGATGATGTCAAGTGTATGTGGCGGCAACAAGGTGAGGAGTACAAAGAGTGTGTCTTGCCTACATTCAAGCATGGTGGTGGGAGTGTCATGGTCTGGGGCTGCATGAGTGCTTCTGGCACTGGAGAGCTACAGTTCATTGAGAGAACCAGGAAGGCCAACATGTACTGTGACATACTGAAGCAGAGCACGATCCCCTCCCTTCAAAGACTGGGATGCAGGGCAGTATTCCAACATGATAACCACCCCTAAGATGACCACTGCCTTGCTAAAGAAGCTGAGGGTAAAGGTGATGGACTGGCCAAGCATGTCTCCAGACCTAAACCCTATTAAGCATCTGTGGGGCATCCTCAAAAGGAAGGTGGAGGAGCGCAAGGTCTCTAACATCCACCAGCTCTGTAACGTCGTCATGGAGAAGTCAAAGAAGACTCCAGTGGCAACCTGTGAAGCTCTGGTGAACTCCATGCCCAAGAGGGTTAAGGCAGTGGTGGAAAATAATGGTGGCTACACAAAATATTGACACTTTGGCCTCAATTTTTATATTTTCACTTAGGGGTTTACTCACTTTTGTTGCCAGCAGTTTAGACATTAATGGCTGCGTGTTGAGCTATTTTGAGGGGACAGCAAATTTAAACTGTTATACAAGCTGTGCACTCACTACTTTACATTGTAGCAAAGCTTCATTTCTTCAGTGTTGTCACATGAAAAGATAGAATAAAATATTTACATAAATGTGAGGGGCGTACTCACTTTTGTGAGATACTGTATATCCTTGCAAGGTTGGATTCCAGTGACTGTGGCGGCCAGAGATTCTACTTGATCCCAGAATCGTGAGATTGAGGGACATGACCAAAGTCTGTGTAGTAAAGAAGGTCTGTATTCATTTCACAGAGAGCAGTGTTGCCAGTCTGGAGATTGTGTTTGCTTTAGATGGGGTATATATGCCCGGTGCATTATCTTGTATTGCTGTTCACGCCATAATTCGTCTGGTAAGAATGCACAGGTGATGTTGTAGCCATTTATAATATGGTGTAGTGCCCCCGAAGATTGCAGGTCCTTGTTCTAGGATGTTGTTGCAGTATATTGTAGCGGTTTTGCAAATAGGGGGTTCAGTGGTTTATGTAAGTTGGATATTTTATGGAAATTGAGGTCGACTAAAGAGTCTATGAGAGAGTTCTTGAAACACAGTTCTTCGAATGGGAATGTTTTACAAACAAAACAAATTGCTTGCTGGGTATATAGGAGGTGATGAGGGGATAAGTCATACCTTTGGGTTATCTGGGGGAAAAAAAGAGGGGTCTGCCTGTGGAGATGTCAAAGAGTTGAGAAAATTGGTGGCTGGGATGTGAGCCGGAGAACACGTGTGCCACCAGAGCTCTGTGCACATCCGTCTAAATTACCCTTTTCCTCACTCCTTCACTGCAGAAAAGACATCTGTCTGCCTCTCCCAGAGTCCTGGACCCTTCGTGGACCACGATCATGTCTGCAAAAGGCCGGGGTAATGCTTTGAAAGACCATAAACAGCAGCTCTCGGGAAGGGGGTGGGCTGTGGATTCCCCCGGTGCCATTTTGCCTAATACCTCCAGAGCACACCGTAGATGGGAGCAGCAGAAGAGCCCAGTGAAATCATCTGCAGCCATGGCATCTCCTGTTCCTGAACAAGACATGCCTCTGTCCCCTAACTTTCTAGAGGCAGCTCTGGAAGCTATCACAAAACCCATACTAGAGGCAATAGAAGGTTTTAAGACCCATGCGGGTAGAACACATGGCATCTGAATGCATGCTGATCTGCCATGATTTGGACAAAATCAGGGGATGGAGGCAGAGAGCAGGATTGGAGAGGTGGAAAACTAACAGGGATTCCAGGCTGCACAGTTAGCTGAGTTACAGTTGGTGGTGAGTTACCTGGTCCATAAAGTGGACGATGCTGAAAATAGGCAAAGACTCAATAATATACATGTGGTGGGCCTACTGGAGGGTGCTGAGGGCTCCAGTCTATCCAGCCGCTTTTTCCAAATCATTATTTAAGAACCTGCTAGGCCTCCCTGCCTTGCCTCCCACATACGTGGTGTAAAGAGCCCACAGAGTCCCTAAGGGTCGTCGCCCTGAAGGTGCACATCCGTGGCCACTTTTGGTGAGGTTTTTGAACTTTCGGGACAGAGATATGATACTGGCATAGGCCAGAAACACGCGGAACTGCCTTATGAAAACACCAAGGTGATGTTTTTCCCGGTTTTCTCAGCCAAGGTCCAGAAACGCCGCAGATCCTTTAACGAGGTGAGATGCAGACTGAGCGAAAAGAGGATAAAATATAGTATGCTATGTCCCAGCAGGCTACGAGTCCCTTACAAAGGCACGGTCTGATTCTTTGACACACCTATGGAGGCCAACGATTGGATCGATGGGCTGTGAGTCAAGAAGCTAACATGTTAGAGGTTGGAGTCTGTTTCTCTCTTTTTTTTTTACTGCAGGTGCGGGACTGTTTCTATTTCTCTCATTTACCTTTTGCTTTTGTTGTGGTGGGAGGGGGTCCCCTCTCCTCTGCTCAGGATGGGGGAGGCTGGGAGATGATACTCCTGCACACAGTACCAACTAGTTACCTGTCTACTCTCAGCATACCCTGTACCCTAACAGCCCTCACCTGCATATTCTGTTGAACTTGGATGTTTCCTGATGGACAGAATGGTTTTACTCCTCTCAATAAGGGGAATGCAATGGTTCCGTTCTGAAGCATGGAGTGACAAAGGCACGGACAATAATGTCTATCAGACTGTCGGACTCTGAATTCTCTTTTTTTTAAAATTTTTCTGGTGTGTTTTGACCCCTTTTTTACGGTCACATTTTCTCACTGTTTGGAGACAAGTTTTGGGAACAAGCTGGATGTATAGTTTTTCTTGTTTTTTTAACACTGCAGCAGGGGGTTACATGGGACTTGGGAACCTTTTTCAGCGAATGTGCAACATTTCATTTTTGGTCTCTGGAGACATGTGTACTCAGGTACATGCACCAAATATGGAAAATTTGGTTGAAGATCAATACTCACTATTAGTTACCACAACACTGGGTGTTCAATATACCCGTGTGGTGTCCCAAAATTTGCTGGCTCACCAATAATAGTTGAGGTCTCTGTGCCTAAAAACTATAGAGAGAGAAGATTTACAGGGAAAGGATTCCCACTGAAAAGAGACACAGGCGGACCATTCTGCTTAATAAGGGATACATTTTATTAGAAAAATATATATAATACAAAAGACCAGGTAGCCACCACCAACACCAAGATCATATTAAAAATAGACAACGTTGTCTGTTTAAAAGCAGCTGCATCACACTTCAACCATGCATGCACACACCTATAACAAGGCTATTGTTAATTAGAGTGGGTAATATTTATGGATCAGACTGTTGATCTTAGTGGCATGCACAATGCGTAACAAAGTCCATCCTGTCACTGGGTTTAATTAGAAACCCTTTTAACAAAAACAACCCCTGTTGAAGGGTGGTTGATTGAGTCAAGTTGCTAGTCCCACAGAAACAGCTTTAGTTTAGCATTGTAGCAAAAAATAGCTGTCAGTGTGGAGAAATGATTATAATCCACAGTTAATATCCATTCCAAAGGCACAGAAATAAAGTCTCTTAGAGTGAAATTGCATGTATTCACAGGTTTTAACTGTTGAAAAAACAATAGCTCAATGACGCTGTTGTGAAGCTGGCTAATACATGCACCAAAAATGGGGATATCTTGGTCACTCATTCTAAAGCTTACGATATATAGTGTTTTATATGTCCTACGAATATATGGCTATGGCGGGGGCAAATTGTTAATGTGGTGTCTTGGAACGTCAGAGGCTTAAACGATAAGTTTCGTCGTGCCTTGATGTTCCAATATTTGAAACTGGTTAAACCGCAGGTGGTCTTACAGGAGACACACTTAGATGGGAACAGAGTATTGTCCTTGTGCATATCATGGATCCAGCGTGCGTTCCATGCCACATGCTCCACATATGCCAGAGGAGTTATTACTTAGTTACTATTTTAATTAGCAAGGCGGTACCCTGTACCATTCATCGGGTCATATCTGACCCTGGAGGTTGGTTCTTAATTGTCATTGCTGAATTGTATTCACATAAAATGGTGTTGGTGAACCTTTATGTTCCACCCCCATTCCAGATTCAGGTGCTGTATGATCTGCTGGGTAAGTTGGCTCCTTTCATGCATCTCCCCCTATTGATAGCAGGAGATTTCAGTGCCATTTTGTTTTCCACCTTGGATTCGTCCAACGCATTCAGGATGGCATTGGTGGATTTAACCACTTGGGCAGACACGGATTCTTTGACAGAGCTGTGGAGATGGAAAAATCTAAATACCAGTAGTTTCTTCTATTTATCAAAAATTCACAGATCTTCCTCGCATATAGATCTGGCATTTGCTAATGATTCAATGCTCCAGCTAGTAAGGGGTGCAAATTATCTTGCTGGTGGCCTCTTAGATCATGCTCCCTTATCTGTGCACATTGGTCTGCCCTCACAGCTTAGGAGGGGGGGGGGCATGGAGGTTGAACCCCCGTTGAAGGTAGAGTCAGTGTCCTCTTAGGTGGCACCGCACTTCTCTGGTTACTGGGAGGACAATCTTGGATCGGCTGATTTACCTATTGTGTGGGATGCCTTCAAGGCATGTATGCGGGGACAGTATCTGCCCTTGAGACTTAGGGGGGAGCATGGAGGTTGAACCCCAGGTGGTTGAAGGTAGAGTCAGTGTCCTCTCAGGTGGCACCACTTCTCTGGTTACTGGGAGGACAATCTTGGATCGGCTGATTTACCTGTTGTGTGGGATGCCTTTAAAGGCATGTATGCGGGGACAGTATATATCGGCCATTAAACAGGCATGTAAAATATTCAATATCAAAACCCAGGAATTACAGGATCAGGAAAGGGCGCGCAAACTAGATTATGCCAATAACCACTCAGACGTCACCTACTTAGAGCTTTTGGAGGCTCACCGTCTTTTGGCGCTGCACTTCACAGAGCTAACACATTCTTTCTGGACAAAAAAAGCTGAGTCCATCTTTGAACAGGGTGATAAAAATCAGAAGTCACTGGCCATTTTAGTAGCAGAATAAAGAATGCAAACAAACATCCCATGTATTAAAAATGGCCAGGGCATTCTCCTTGCGGATCCAACTGATGTTTTGGATACGTTTGTAGAATATTATAAGGCACTGTATTCTCTTATCCCTGCTTACAATGCACATGAATTGGAGACATTTTTGTCTTCCTTAGATATCCCTGTACTAACGGAAACAGATAGGAACAACTTGGAGGCAGAGATTACAGAGAAGGAGATAAATCTCCAGGCCCTGATGGGTTGTGTATAGAGTGGTATAGATCGCATCTGGAGGCCCTGGTCCCAAGGCTTATATCTCTCTTTCTTTTTTGCTTGGAAAATAAGATTCTTCCACACTCTCTATTGGAGGCACAGGTTATTCTTCTGCCCAAACCGGGTAAGGACCCGTTAGCCTGCTCCTCTTATAGACCCATAGCACTTGTTGAATCAGGATCTTAAGATCTTGACGAAGATACTAGCCACTAGGGATGAGCTGAACACCCCCTGCGAACGGACCAAAAATTTGTGTGAACTTTAGAACCCCATTAAAGTCTATGGGACTCGAACGTTTGAACTCAAAAGTGCTAATTTTAAAGGCTAATATGCCTAAAAAAGGGTTTGAGGACCCAGCTCCTGCCCCAGGGGACATGTATCAATGCAAAAAAAAGGTTTAAAAACAGATGTTTTTTCGGGAGCACTGATTTTAATGATGCTTAAAGTGTCTATAGTATGCCTGTGAAGTGCCACATGTTTCCCGTGTTCAGAACAGTCCCTGTACAAAAATACATTTCTAACAGAAAAAAAGTCATTTAAAACTGCGGTTTTAATGTAATGTCTGGTACCGGCAATATAGATGAAAATCATTGAGAAAAATGGCATGGGTAGCCCCCCTGCCCATTACCCTCTGGGTCTTGTACGGATATTAAGGGGAACCCGTACCCAAATTAAAAAAAGGAAAGGCGTGGGGCCCCCAGGCCCTATATACTCAGAACAACAGTATACAGGCAGTGAAAACAAGACAGGGATTGTGTAGGTTTGTTGTTAAGTAGAATCTGTTTGTAATTTTGAACTGGTACATTTTTAAAGTGTAGCTCCAGTCAAAAAATCTATTTTTAAGATTTTTGGAAAACATGGGGAAGGGTTATCACCCCTGTAACATTTTTTTCCCCATCTGTGCACCTCTTAAGAAGATTTCACATCAACCTCATCCTACCTCATACATGTAGGAACCATGGGCCTATCTCGAGACTGTTCAGATATATTCACTCTTACGAAGCTTAGGGAACAGCGTACCTGATTATTATTTTTTGTCACTATACTCATTGTAAATTGTTCTGCTTATTTTACTGTACCCTGCTTGACATTTCAATAAAATATTTGAAACGAAGAAGATTTCACATCACTTTCTGTCCCAATGACCAATGTTTTTTGAAAATTTGGGTTTTTTAGTAAAACAAGGATTGGGATAAAGCATCAGTGGAGAGGAGACACGTTTCTCCCATATCAACTCTTAAAGGAGAGAATTTCCCTTCCTAGGTGTAGATTTCATCTCACTTCCTGTTGTCTCCTTCTGTTTGCAAGTAGCAGACCTTTGTAAGTTGGATGTTTGAAAGTAGGGGCCTGCCCTATATGCTCTGCAGAAATTTGGGCCTTGCTGTTACCACAACACTGTAAGCCATCAAAGTGACTCTTGGTGGGCGCTGGAATGCCCTGCTGTGAACTATTATATCAAGAATTGTAATTACATGCCATTGTTGAGCAGTGGTAGAAAAATTGGGCCTTTGGTGGTGGTGGTAGTGGTGCTGGTGCCATAACACTGTAAGTCCTCACAGTTACTCTTGGTGGGCACCGGAACAGGCCCTGCTGTGAAATATTATATCAAGAATTGTAATCACATGCGCCCGCAGAAAAATTGGGCCTTAGGCACTGGTGCTGATGCTACGACACTGCAACCCCTCACAGATACTCTAGTTGGAGCGCAGGAATGACCCCTGCTGCAAAGTATTGCATCAAAAATTGTAACTACATGTCCCTGTTAAACAGGTGCTGAAAAATTGAGCCTTAGGCACTGGTGTTGGTGCCACATCACTGCAACCACTCACATATATTGTAGTTGATTGCAGCAAACGAACCCTCCTGCAAAATATTGCATCAAAAAATTTTCATTACATGCCCCTGTTAAACACGGGGGCTGAAAATTGGGCCTTAGCCACTGGTGGCGGCACCCAGAACCAAAAATGCTCTTCCAAGCTATCAGCAGGATCATTGAGGAGGAAGAGGATAGTCACTCAGCATAACAGGATAGTCACTCAGCATCAGCATAGGCAGTCTTGAAGTGATCTGAAATGTAAAAAAAAAATATTCAGTTACATCAGCTTCAGGTGCTTGGTAGCTGGTGGTGATCCAAGACCGATTGATAGTCAGTCGATCAACCGAGTCTGTGGACAGGCGCACCATGTGATCAGTTACAAACCCTCCGAAAGAGGCCAGTAGCTCAACTGCATACTGTACAAGCTCTGGCCAGTGATCCATCCTCAAGACCCAGTAACCCAGAGGATTTTCGGTGGGAAAGGTGTCCAACTCTGATCTTGCCCCTAAGTATCCCTGCACTATGTAAATCAGATGCTGGCGATGGTTGCTGGAACGATCATACCTTTGGGCTGCAGACTAAAAAATTGTCTGAACGCATCGGTCAGATGGCCACCTTCTCCACCACTCCTTCTGTGACTGACCGAAGCCTCAGCAACACGTTGTCCAAGACCAGCAATTTGTAACCTCCCAGTCTCTGGAAACACATTGCAAAGACCTTTCTGCAAGGCCCCCCTGAAGATTTTTCATCCTCTGTTCCCTCTGTGATGGTAAGATAAGGCCCGCAACCTTACCCTTGTAACGTGGATCAAGGAGAGTTTCCAACCAGTAATGATCCCTCTCCTTGATCCGCTGAATACGAGGATACTTCCGCAGGCTTTGCAGGATCAAGGAGGCCATGCAGTGTGAGTTAGCTGAGGCATTCGGTCTGGAGTCCTCTGGGTCACTAAGGACGGCATGATCCACAGCCACCTCCTTCCAGCCACGTACAAGTCCACAGGTTTCTTGGGACTGTAAATCATCTCTAAAAGACTGCTGCTGATGCTGAGTGCCAGGCTCCACCTCCATGCTGACAAAATCATCCTCCTCCTCGTCCTCCTCCTGTGTGATCGGTGGGCCATCAGGAACACTGTGTGGATAAAGGGGACCTTGAGAGGCAAGGAAGTCCTCCTCTTCCTGCCTCTGTTCTACCTCAAGTACCCTGTCCATTATTCCATGCAGCATGTGCTCCAACAGGTGGACAAGAGGGACAGTGTCACTGATGCATGCGCTGTCACTGCTCGCCATCCTCGTGGCCTCCTCAAATGGTGATAGGACAATGCATGCATCCCTGATCATGGCCTACTGGTGTGGGGAAAAAACTCCTGACCCTGTCCTGGTGCCGTAGTCGCACAGCTGCTCATTTATGACCCTCTGCTGCATGTGCAGCAGCTGCAGCATGGCCAACGTTGAGTTCAACCCGATGGGCATGTCACAGATTAGGCGGTTCTTGGGCAGGTTCATTTCCTTTTGGAAGTCAGCCAGCTGAGCACTGGCATTATATGACCGGTGGAAATGTACACAGGCTTTCCTGGCCTGCCTAAGGACATCCTGTAAGCCTGGGTACCTGTCCAAGAACCGCTGCAACCACCAAGTTAAGGACATGAGCCACACAGAGCACATGGGTCAGTTGTCCCTGTAAGAGGGCGGAGAGGGGGTTGGTGCTATTGTCAAAAACCACCATTCCTGGCTTAAGCTAGCATGGCGTCAACCACCTCTCAGCCTGCCCCTGCAGAGCTGACAGAATATCTGCCCCAGTGTGGCTCCTGTCCCACAAGCATACCAGCGCAAGCACAGCATGGCATCTTTATGCCTGCGTACTTGCGTAGCCCCTTGAACGCCTAAGGAACACCGCTGGTTCTGGGGACAAAGCACAGAAAGAGGCCATGGAGGAAGAAGAAGAGGAGGGGGTGGAGGAGAGAGGTATGTCACAATCACCAGTAGTAGCATTTTGGAGACATGGTGGCGTAACATCCTCCAACACTACTGCACCTTGTCCTACATCCTTCCCAGCTGCCAGAAGAATCACCCAATGCGCTGTGAAGATAGGTAACATCCCTGTCCATGCCTGCCTGGCCATGAGTCAGTGGTAATATGCACCTTACAGCTGACTACCCAGTCCAGCAAGGCCAAGACATTGCCTTCCACATGCCGGTAGAGAGCCGGATTCGCTTTCCGTGAGAAAAAGCGGCGTTTGGGAACCTGCCACTGAGGAACCGCACATTGCACACACTCACGGAAGAGGGCAGAGTCTACCAATCGAAAAGGCAGCAGTTGAAGTGCTAGCAATTTTGCCAAGATAGCATTCAACCGCTGGGCATGTGGATAGCTGGGAGTGAACTTCTTTTGGTGGTGCAGCAG
The DNA here is from genome assembly GCF_037356315.1 of Lithobates pipiens. Classification (NCBI taxonomy): domain Eukaryota; kingdom Metazoa; phylum Chordata; class Amphibia; order Anura; family Ranidae; genus Lithobates; species Lithobates pipiens. Next base: position 323,144,083 of record NW_027507903.1, on the reverse strand, counting down.
CTGGGGCTGGGAAATTTGCCTGGTACAATCGGATGTCAGTGTACCGATAGCAGATTACCCGCAAGTACTTGGCTGTGACACACCTAATTATACACCTTCATTCCTCTCAGTGCAGGTTTCAGAGAGGACTGAAGGTATAGTGGGGTTGGAGATCCCAGCTGATGAGGAGCAAGGAGAGGTCTGCTTTGATCTTTGGTGTGGGTCTTTTAGGTACACTTGCCAACGAACTGCATAGCAGGTCGACATATGTCTGGTCAAGCATGTGGTGCCCAAGTGATTGATGTTTTGGCCATGCGAGATACACTTGAAACATATGTTATGTAAGTGCAAATGGCAGTGGTGCGATCTGATTCACTCGTCTCAAAAAAGGCCCACACCAAAGAACTTTTGGAATAAGGCACAGAGGCAGCACCTTGCACATGCGGAACTCTGCAGTGTGATTCAGTCGGTGTGCTGTCCTTAAGCTGGCCCCTGGAGGGCATCCTGCATCATTGGAAATGTGCCTCCTCCTCTCTCCTATCAGGCACCCACGTGGAGTCAGTGACCTCATCATCCCCTCCCTCCTCGTCACTGGAGCAAACCTGGCAGTATGCAGCTGGGGGAACATGACTGCCAGATTGCTGTCCTTCTAGGGCATCCCCTCTCTCTGGGCTCATGTTACTGCCTTCCTCTAGCTGGGTATCATCATCAGAGCCTTCAAAACGCTGGGCATCCTCATGGAACATGTACCCAACACTGTGCTCAAACAGTTCGGGGGACTTCTCAGAAGGACATGGTGGGGCTAGGGAAGGAGTGAGCCATTGAGACGAGGTAAGAGGCCGTGTTGGCAGGTGCTTTGCCAGTACCCTGAGCCTGGGTGAGAGAGGATGAGGAGGATGAGGATGGCTTGGTCATCTACTCTACCAAGTCTTCGGTATGTTGCGGCTCAATGCGTCCAGCGGCCGAAAATAAGGACAAGCGTGTCCCATGGCCACGTGCTGATGAGAATACTCCGTGTCTACGACCAGCACTGTTGCCTCTAGACACAGAGCCTGCTTGCTCTCTTTTATTGGCTCGTGACTGTCTGCCTCTCCTTGTTGGCCTTCCAGACATACTAATGGCCTGCAGGGAGATGTAGCTGCACAAACCTAGGACATATATACTGATTATACTGCAGCTAGCAGAATCAACTGCCTGCCTGTAGTGTTATTACTATGAGAACACCAGAAATTGGGGTCCTTTTAAGTGCACACTGTGCAGATGACACAGTACACCGACTGTAATTACTGCAGCGGCCTGCGGATAGGATCAGCAGAACACCAGCAATTGGGGTAGCTTTAGGCGTACACTGTACAGATGACACAATACACCGACTGTAATAACTACAGCTGCCTGCCTGTGGTATAGGATCGGAGGAACACAAGCAATTGGGGTAGCTTTAGGTGCACACTGTGCAGATGACACAATACATTGACTTTAATTACTGCGGCTGCCTGCCTGTGGTATAGGATCTGAAGAACAGCAGCAATTGGGGTAGATTTAAGTGCACACTGTGCAGATGACACAGTACACCAACTGTAATTACTGCAGTTGCCAGCGGTATAGAATCAGCAGAACACCAGCAATTGGGGTAGCTTTAAGTGCACACTGTGCAGGTGACACAGTATACTGACTGTAATTACTGCAGCTGCCTGCGGTATAGGATCAACAGAACACCAGCAATTGGGGTAGCTTTAAGTGCACACTGTGCAGATGACACAGTACACTGACTGTAATTACTGCAGCTGCCTGCAGTATAGGATTAGCAGAACACCAGCAATTGGGGTAGCTTTAAGTGCACACTGTGCAGATGACACAGTACACAGACTGTAATTACTGCAGCTGCCTGCAATATAGGATCAGCAAAACACCAGCAATTGGGGTAGCTTTAAGTGCACACTGTGCAGATGACACAGTACACCGACTGTAATTATTGCAGCTGCCTGCGGTATAGGATCCTCAGAACACCAGCAATTAGGGTAGCTTTAGGTGCACACTGTACAGATGGCACAATACACCGACTCTAATTGCTAAAGCTGCCTGCAGATAGGATCAGCAGAACACCAGCAATTGGGGTAACTTTAGGTGCACACTGTGCAGATGACACAGTACACTGACTGTAATTGCTACAGTTGCCTGCCTGTGGTATAGGATCCGAAGAACACAAGCAATTGGGGTAGCTTTAGGTGCACACTGTTCAGATTACACAATACATTGACTTTAATTACTGTGGCTGCCTGCCTTTGGTATAGGATCTGAAGAACACCAGCAATTGGGGTAGCTTTAAGTGCACACTGTGCAGATGACACAGTACACCAACTGTAATTACTGCAGTTGCCAGTGGTATAGAATCAGCAGAACTCAAGCAATTGGGGTAGCTTTAAGTGCATACTGTGCAGATGACACAGTACACCGACTGTAATTACTGCAGCTGCCTGCGGTATAGGATCAGCAGAATACCAGCAATTGGGGTAGCTTTAGGCGTACACTGTGCAGATGACACTATACACCGACTGTAATTACTGCAGTTGCCTGCCTGTGGTATAGGATCTGAAGAACACCAGACATTGCGGTAGCTTTAGATGCACACTGTGCAGGTGACACAGTATACTGACTGTAATTACTGCAGCTGCCTGCCTGTGGTATAGGATATGAAGAACACCAGCAACTGGGGTAGCTTTAAGTGCACACTGTGCAGATGACATAGTACACTGACTGTAAATACTGTAGCTGCCTTCGGTATAGAATCAGCAGAACATCAGCTTTTCTGTCTGGGTGAGTTAGTCTCCATAGGTCTGTTAAATTAAGGCCTTCCATGAAGTGTGGTAGTAGAGAGTTAGGGGGAGTCAGTCCTGGGAGGGTGATTTAATTTATCTTCATAGGGGTTTAGAGTTTGGTTAAAGTCTCCAGCTACTAGGAGGGGAGATGTATATAAGGGGCAAGAAGGAACGTAAGGTCTCGGAAGAAGGTTTGCATGGAGTATTGGGGGCGTATATGTTAGATATTACCTATTCCTTCCTTTGTATAAGTTGTATAAGTTTTTTTTTATAAGTTTTAAGTTTAGCTAGGTGGGTTCGACCCTCTTTATCTGTTTGTAAGGAGAGAACCTCTCAGGGGATTTGTTTATGGATGAGGAGGAGGACTCCAGCTTTCCCTTTGATAGCTGGGGACCCAAGTCCCTGTCCCACCCAGAGCCATACAAGATAAATCTGCTGTGGTTAGGTGTGCCTCCTGTAGTATTGCAATCTCAGATTTTAGATGTTTAAGGTGGCTAAAGACTGTCATGCATTTTTGGAGGAGCATAGACCTTTTACATCCCAGGATATCACTTTCATGAAATCAATTTGGGGGGAAGGGGTTTATCTAGCATGTAGAGAGAACTTAAAAGATAAGTGTGGGGTGGTACACAGTGCAGTGGTGGGGGGTCACCTGCAGATGTATAGTAAATTGATGGGTGCTTGCTTCTTGAACAAGAGGGGTTAGAAGGGAAAATAACCCAACAGGGGTCTAGGGAAAAACAAAAATGTACATACCCAGGGAAGCCATTACCCACGGATGTGAGATGGTCTTTGCTGGAATGCGATGATGGAGACACAGAGTGCCGCATTGCAGGGCCATATGTCATCCCCGCAGTAAGGTGTAGGTGTTAATACCAAAACGTGAGAAAACATAACAAGTTAATAGTCTGCTATGGCGGCGGGTGCCTGGGGTGCCTGGCGGCGGCGAAGAAGAAAGCCGGGCTCCTCCGCTAGTGAAAGAGCTAGCAAAAGAGCAGAAGATACCGGAGGAGTCCGGTGAGAAGACCCCCGAAGACGGACAGAAGACCCCCCGGAGCTGTGCAATAAACTATTTTAACCCTTGTGTGTTGTGGTTTTTTTTAGCTTTTTTTTACAGGTGAATGGGTAGGGGTACATTGTACCCCATACTGATTCACATAGGGTGGGGGGCCGGTATCCGGGGGCCCCTTATTAAAGGGGGCTCCCGGATTCCGATAAGCCTCCCGCCCGCAGACCCTGACAACCAACGGCCAGGGTTGTCGGGAAGAGGCCCTTGTCCTCATCAACATGAGGACAAGGTGCTTTGGGGTGGGAGGGCTCCCCAAGGCACCCCCCATGTTGAGGGCACGCGGCCTGGCATGGCTCAGGAGGGGGGGGGGGGCGCTCACTCGTCCCCACCCCCTTTCCTGGCTGGCCGGGTAGCGTGCTCAGATAAGGGTCTGATGTGGACCTAGGGGGGAACCCCCACGCCGATTTTTCGGCGTAGGGATTCCCCTTTAAGTAGCCAGGGCCAGCGAAGGAGGTGTCGCTGGCCCTGGCTACCTGGAGACGCGCTCTAAATGAGCGGACTTTTCTCTGTGCGGGAAAAGTCCGCTCATTTCAAAAGTACGGTGGACTAGCACACACACGGCCGTACTGTCCGCCGAAAAGTGAGTCCGGCGGACAGATTGGAGTGCAAAAATACTTTCTTAGTCCGCCGTACTTTTGGGTAAAAAAAGTCCACCGGATGCTACACACGGGTGGATTGTCTGGCGAACAAGAGTTTGCCGGACTTTTCCACCGGATTGTTTGATTGTGTGTACGCGGCAATCAAGTACAGTTTTAGCACCAAAAGTGAGCTAACTCTCCTGATAGATGCAAAAAGAAACTCCATCATCCAAAAACAAGTCGATCATGTGTGACGTCACGTGGTGTTGGCTCATGTTTGAGCAGCAGAATTTTACTTGAGTTTTGGTGCTGACATTTTATCCTTATATGGAGGAATCCTTTAGAACACACAGTAGACATGTGCGATTCGTTTCGTACGAATCTCAAATTCGTACAAATTTCCCTAACTTCGTACGTTCGGGAGGATCCGAAATATGAATTGCCATGCGTCCAAATTTTGTACGAAATATGAACTTTTGTTTACGAATCCCCAGGAGGAAGTCAGCACAGCACAGGGATGGTGGGAGCCCCTCATCTAACGAAAATTTGTATTTCGGATAGGAAATTCTTCAACGGAATTTCGTATTTTGGATAAAAACCAAACTTCCATCAGCATCGACTGTCATATTGAGGTATATTTTTGCCTTTAAATTCATCATAACGAACGTTCGTACAAGTTAACGAACCTAACGACAATTCATATTTCGTACGAATTGAAACAGAATTTCGGACACGAAATACGAAGTATGAATTAATTTTAAAACAAACCGTAACGGAACAGAACAAAACTAATTTATTGACGGCGCCCATGTCTAACACACAGCCTGTTGGAGATCTTAGGTGCTCACTGACCTCTATATATAGTATATTTAATTAAGGTCTTACAGATTGGTCAATGTACATTTGAATTCTCTAGTGATGGGAGTGACCTTTATGAAGGTGAAGTATTTTATTAAATATGCATAATACAGTAGACTTCTTTTAACACTAAGCTCAATACATCTGATGAGCAGTGGTAGCCTTCATCAATGCTGGATTGTTCTACACATAAGAGAGGAAATTCAGTTTTATTCCTGGTGATGAAATCACACGATAATGGAAATGGAGTTTCACTTTTGGAACTGCAATTGTGTTTTTTTGTGAATGATTTTACATACTGTATATCAGTCCTTGTTGGAAACATTCTTTATTTGTAAGATGGTGTATATAAGAGTGGACATATTATTTATTTGCTTATTGGATTCCTTTTTATTAAGACTTTGCACTCCTAAGGATTTTCCATTTTGTACTCTATTTGATCTATCACACCTCCTCTCTGAGAAATGTAGTGATAGCAACAGGGGTGCAACAGCCACAGCCCATTGTATGCTGCCATGATACATCTAGCCCTTTCCTATGCTTCTATATATTTTCTTTCATTTTCTTTCCATAGCTCTTCCTTTTTCTGTTGGGGGGGTTTTCCCCCACTGAACAGAAAATGAGGTTAAATATCTCCAATGGGAAGAGAGACAGCAATATAAACCAGACAAAAAAACTAACAAAGTATGAATAGTTTTAACTAGAATTCCAATTAAATAGTATGTAATATATTAACAAGGAAGCTCTTGTAGTTGTAATTTTTTTTTACTGTATACATGAGAATCAATGTTTGTTTTTGTTTCTTATGCATTTTGTGTTTTATATAACTTGCATTAAAGCGGTAGTAAACCCGCACATTTTTATTTATTTTTTTAAACCTGCAAAGCAAAAGGCATAATGAGCTAGTATGCACCGCATACTAGCTCATTATGAAATACTTACCTTAGAACGAGGCCCGGACATCTGGCCCGATCCACGCCGAGGGAGCTGACATGCTCCCTCAGCGTTTCTTCCAGGTATCGCGGCTCCGGCGCTGTGAGTGGCCGGAGCCGTGATATCGTCACTCCCGCGCATGCGTGCGGGAGATTTCATTCTGGCCGGCCGGCCACTGCCGGATTTTCAGGCCGAGAATCCCCTTGTGCGCATGCGCCGCTGCAGTCAGCGGCGCATACTGAGGGGAATATCTCCTAAACCGTACAGGTTTAGGAGATATTTTTTTCCCTACAGGTAAGCCTTATTATAGGCTTTCCTGTAGGTAAATTTAAAAAATTGAGTATACAACCACTTTAACATTTTTATACTGCATTTTATTGTCACATGTAAAGCCTCAGTAAAAGTCTAAAAATAAGAATAAGAAATGTGAAGTCAGTAAAAGTTTGTTCATTTCAATCCAGTCTAGTGCGAAGAAAACTCCTGTTTTTTTTTTTTTGTTAATTATCCTGAACATGATTGGGTATTCAAAGTGAACACTGGTTCTTCAGTTGGATAAATGAACAGTGTTCATCTATTACACTATATTTCCTTAGTAAATCAACCCCAGCCAACACCAAAAAAGAAGGAGAAAGACCAAAAAAACTCATCTAAAAAGTAAGCATAATAAGGGAAATGTAATTCTATAATAGTTCATAGATAAGAAACACTAATGATTACTAATCAAAAAAATGTCACAATGTAAGAATTAAACAAAGAAACAGGAAAAAACACACCCAATCCCAGAAAAAAAAAAACAATCACAAGAACAAAATGTATTCTGTCATAATTTCTAAAGTTACAAATTTATTTTTCACAATATAATTGAGGACAGAAAGTGAAAATGCTATACATGCGTCATAAAACCTTTAATACTAAGAATGCAAAACTTCCTGGCCGACTTTATAAGTCTCATAAGTTCATATTTTTAACATAGCCATTGTTTCTTTTGTTCAAAATGTTCTGGGGATAATTTTATGCAAATGCACTTATCTTCATCAGACTCATTTATAATTCTTTTGTAAAAGGTGTATTGAATTATACAGAGCAATAGCTGAGAGGTATTGTTCCTTACAAAAGAACTTGTGAGATTTTGCTGAAGTTATTTGTGCCATTTTAATGCACCTTTATATAAAGGTGGTTATGTATGTCTGTTTGTCATTACATTTGCATTTGTCAGTGTTAAAAAATTAGCTTTACTGTTATTTAGCCTGTGCTGAGTGAAATATCTTAAATGACAATTTGTGTAAAATATTCATTTTCATTTCTATTGTGAATTTTCCAAAAATGTGTGACAAAAAAATGTAATCTTCAAAAGATTCACCATGCCTACTAGAAGACCTTGGGGTGTTTGCTTTCCAAAATGTGTCATTTATGGGTGTTTCCACTGTCCTGGTTTTTCAGGGCCTCTAAAAATGTCACAAACAGTCATGAAATTGTGTCATTTATCTTTCTAGAAAGCTTGAAGGTACTTCTTCGATTTTTGGGCATCTCTACATGGCCAGGCTGTGAAAAGTATCATGCATTTTATCAGGAATTGTAAGTATGCGAGTGTATGAGAAATAACTTAACTTAAACAAAAATATTTAATTTCTTTCTATACATGTTTATAGACTCATAATTATCACCTTTCATCTTGTCATTTTTCATGTTTTGTTGCCTTACAACCTGGAATTAACATGGACCATTTGAGGATTTACATCATTTAATTTACAGAACATGCCCACAACTTTGAAGATTTTTTTTTATTGTGAAGCAAACAACAAATAGGACAAAATAACAGAAAAAGTTATGTGCATAAATATTCACCCCCCTAAAGTCAATACTTTGTAGAGCCACCTTTTGTGGCTATCACAGCTCCAAGTCGCTTTTGATAAGTCTCTATGAGCTTGCCACATCTTACCACTGGGATGTTTGGCCATTCCTCCTTGCAAAAATGTTCCAGCTCCTTTAACCACTTTCAGACCGGACCATTTTGCTGGTCAATGACCAGAGGTCTTTTTACAATTTGGCACTGCGCTGCTTTAACTGGTAATTGCGCGGTCATGCAATGTTGTACCCAAACAAAATTTGCGTCCTTTTTTTCCCACAAATAGAGCTTTCTTTTAAAGGTATTTGACTGACTCTGCGATTTTTATTTTTTGCGATATAAACGTAAAAAGACCGCAAATTTTGAAAAAAAAAGATATTTTCTACTTTTTGTTATTAGAAAAATCCAATAAACTCAATTTTAGTCATACATTTAGGCCAAAATGTATTCAGCCACATGTCTTTGGTAAAAAAAAAGTCAATAACTGTATATTTATTGGTTTGCGCAAAAGTTGTCACATCTACAAACTAAGGTACGTTTTCTGGAATTTACGCAGCTTTTAGTTTATGACTGCCTATCTCATTTCTTGAGGTGCTAAAATGGCAGGGCAGTACAAAACCCCCCCAAATGACCCCATTTTGGAAAGTAGATACCCTAAGGAAATTGATAAGAGGCATGTTGAGCCCATTGAATATTTTATTTTTTTGCCTCAAGCGATTGAATAATGACAAAAAATTATTTTTTTTTTTTTTTACACAAAGTTGTCACTAAATGATATATTGCTCACACATGCCATGGTTATATGTGGAATTGTACCCCAAAATACATTCTGCTGCTTCTTCTGAGTACGGGGATACCACATGTGGTTGACTTTTTGGAAGCCTAGCCGCGTACGGGGCCCCGAAAGCCAAGCACCGCCTTCAGGATTTCTAAGGGCATACATTTGTAATTTCACTCCTCACTACCTATCACAGTTTTGAAGGCCATAAAATGCCAAGATGGCACAAAACCCCCACAAATGACCCCATTTTAGAAAGTAGACACCCCAAGCTATTTGCTGAGAGGCATGTTGAGTCCATGGAATATTTTATATTTGGCACAAATTGCGGGAAAATTACAAACTTTTATTTTTTTTTATTTTTGTTTCACAAAGTTGTCACTAAATGATATATTGCTCACACATGCTATGGGCATATGTGAAATAACACCCCAAAATAAGTTCTGCTGCTTCTCCTGAGTACGGGGATACCCCATATGTGGGACTTTTTGGGAGCCTAGCCGCGTACGGGGCCCCGAAAACCAAGCACCGCCTTCAGGCTTTCTAAGGGTGTAAATTTTTGACTTCACTCCTCACTACCTATTACAGTTTTGAAGGCCATAAAATGCCAAGATGGCACAAAACCCCCACAAATGACCCCATTTTAGAAAGTAGACACCCCAAGCTATTTGCTGAGAGGCATGTTGAGTCCATGGAATATTTTATATTTGGCACAAGTTGCAGGAAAATTACAAACTTTTATTTATTTATTTATTTTTTTCACAAAGTTGTCACTAAATGATATATTGCTCACACATGCTATGGGCATATGTGAAATGACACTCCAAAATAAGTTCTGCTGCTTCTCCTGAGTACGGGGATACCACATATGTGGGACTTTTTGGGAGCCTAGCCACGTACGGGGCCCCGAAAACCAAGCACCGCCTCCTCACTACCTATTACAGTTTTGAAGGCCATAAAATGCCAAAATGGCACAAACCCCCCCCCCCCCCCAAATGACCCCATTTTGGAAAGTAGACACCCCTAAATTTAGGGGTACACTAGTGAGACTCACAGGTAAAAAAGCACCTAGGCTGTCAGCGACTGTATCAAAACGCTACAAGAAAAACTGTTAGCGATCGCAGGGATCAGGCCTGACTCTGCAAACGCTGCAGTTATGTGTGTTGTGTTTTGTAAGTGACAGTGATCGATCGATACTGCACTTGGGTGGGCTGGTCTGGGCTTGGCGGAGGGGCTAAACGCAGGTGCTTGCAGGTATCTGGGCTGATCCCGCTAACAATGCGTTTTGGGAAACCTAAACTGCTGGTGACGCTAATATAGATCTGATCAGATACTATATTACTAAGGGAGGTGTATGCTTTGTGCGTGGGTGTTAGCGGTACTGGCACTAACCTGACGCTGCCTGGGGCGACGCAGACCTTATCTGACCCTCAAACTTACATCACCCGCTGGGTGATCAGGGGGTTAAACCTTTATTAGGTAATAAATGACGGGTGCCCTGAAACTGTAAAAAAATAACTAACCAACCAGCGTCACCTGTAACAGTTATATGGTGATCACTGGTGAAAGGGTTAACTAGGGGGCAATCAGGGGGCTTTATGCGGTAGTATATGGGGGTCCCTGGCGCTATAAAAAGCTACGGCGAACCTAAATACCTACCTGCCTAACTAGCGTCACCTGTGACACTAATACAGCGATCAGAAAAACGATCGCTTATTAGGCTGGGTTCACACTGGAGCGATGCGGGAACGCCACGAATCCGCGGCGGGTTCCCGCATCGCATGCCTCCCGGCGGCAGTTCACACTGCCCTATGCAAACTGCTGGGAGTGTCAGTGAAATGTTAATGACACCCCCAGATCAGTTCGCATATCGCAGTGCGATCTGCAAACTCGGATCGCATAGTGTGAACACCCATGCGATCCGATTCTGCTGTGGACCAAAAAATGGGTCCCGTGCGAGTTTGCGGCGGGTGCGGCGGGTGCGACGTGAATTCAGCCATACTATCTGTATGGCTGAACTCGAATCGCACAGAGATCGGATGTGATTTGCACTGCAGTGCGGTGCGAATCACATCCATTCTCATAAACCGCTGCAATGTGAACCCAGCCTTAGTGACACTGGCGATGGGGGGTGATCACGGGGTTAAACCTTTATTGGGGGGGTTAGGGGGGTACCTTAGAACTAAAGGGAGCTAACCCTAACTGCCCTAACAGTTATTACAGTCACAAATGACACCCGCCGGGTGATCAGGGGGTTAAACCTTTATTAGGTAATAAATGGCGGGTGCCCTGAAACTATAAAAAAATAACTAACCAACCAGCGTCACCTGTAACAGTTATATGGTGATCACTGGTGAAAGGGTTAACAAGGGGGCAATCAGGGGGCTTTATGCGGTAGTATATGGGGGTCCCTGGCGCTATAAAAAGCTACGGTGAACCTAAATACCTACCTGCCTAACTAGCGTCACCTGTGACACTAATACAGCGATCAGAAAAATGATCGCTTATTAGGCTGGGTTCACACTGGAGCGATGCAGAAACGCCACGAATCCGCGGCGGGTTCCCGCATCGCATGCCTCCCGGCGGCAGTTCACACTGCCCTATGCGAACTGCTGGAAGTGTCAGTGAAATGTTAATGACACCCCCAGATCAGTTTGCATATCGCAGTGCGATCTGCAAACTCGGATCGCATGGTGTGAACACCCATGCGATCCGATTCTGCTGTGGACCAAAAAATGGGTCCCGTGCGAATTTGCGGCGGGTGCGGCGGGTGCGACGCAAATTCAGCCATACTATCTGTATGGCTGAACTCGAATCGCACAGAGATCGGATGTGATTTGCACTGCAGTGCGGTGCGAATCACATCCGTTCTCATAAACCGCTGCAATGTGAACCCAGCCTTAGTGACACTGGCGACGGGGGGTGATCACGGGGTTAAACCTTTATTGGGGGGGTTAGGGGGGTACCTTAGAACTAAAGGGGGCTAACCCTAACTGCCCTAACAGTTATTACAGTCACAAATGACACCAATGCAAAAAAATTGCAATTGGTGTCACTGTGACTGGGGGGGCAGGGGTGATTGGGGGGGGTGATCGGGGGGGTGAAGGGGGGGTGAGAGTGTGCCTGGCATGTTCTACTGTGTAGTGTCGTGTTGGTGCAACTCACCGATCCTCTCTCCTCGGTGCCGGAACGAAAAATACCGACACGGAGGAGAGATTACATCACTTCCTCTGCCTGTGTTTACATTACAGGAGAGGAAGTGATGTCACGCCTCACTTCCATTCGTCAGGAGCGATCGCGAGGGGGTGGTCATGAACGAATGGCCGCCCCCTCATCCCGGATCGCTCCTGAACGGATACCGACCACCGTGGGCCCCCCACCCGCGGGAAGGCAGGGACGTACAGTTACGCCCATATGCCTGCCCGTGCCATTCTGTCGACGTACATCGTCGTGCGGCGGTCGGCAAGTGGTTAAGTTGGAGGGTTTATGCTTGTTAACAGCAATCTTTAAGTCTGACCACAGATTTTCTAGTGGATTAAGGTCTGGGCTTTGACTAGGCCATTCCAACATATTTATGTTTCCCCTTAAACCAATCAAGTGTTGCTTTAGCAGTGTGTTTGGGGTCATTGTCCTGCTGGTGTGGTGCAGGTTTTGCTCAAGAATATCCCTGTATTTAGCACCATCCATCCATAGACAAGCTCCCAGACCACTCTTCTGCTGGCTCCGATGTACTCTGGGCATTCAGGGGGATGCAGTTTGGAGTCCTTGCCTTCATACACCAGGAAGGCGTAGATGTACCCCGTGGCTCGGTCACAAAGTTTGTACATTTGAACCCCATATTTTTTTTCTGGGGATAAACTGTTTGATGCCAAGCCTGCCTGAGAATTTTACAAGGGACTCATCCACGGAAATATTCTGTTAGGGGGTATATAATTGGGGAAATTTTTCAGAGAAATAATTTAGGAGTGGCTGAATTTTAAATAGTTTGTCAAAAGCTGGGTCATTTCGGGGAGGGCACTGGGTGTTGTCATTGTAGTGGAGGAACCGCATAATCATTAGGTATTGTGATCTTAGCATAAGGGATGAGAAGAGTGGCATGTGGTAGACCAATAACAGTACAATTGTTTTTTTTTGAGTCCCATAGAAAACGTTAGGCCTAAGAAAATGTTGAATTCCTCTACGGTTAGTTCTCCCCATTTAAAGGGACGGGTGTAACTAGAGCCAGGGTTGCTTACTATGTGCTGCTGTGCATAGAGGTTGCACTGGGCCACAATGGACGATAGTAAGTCTTTGGTGAAAATCAAATGAAAAAAATCAAGCATGGCAAAAACATCGGTGTTCACCTGGACACCTGGCTGGGCGGTGAAAGGGGGGATATTTGCTGCTCTGGAATTAGTGGGAAGCCACAGGGGGTTTTGAAGGGCATAGGGAAGGCTGGCATGGTCCATATCCCTTTGGGGCTGAGATGTAGGGGCTTTATTGTAGTGGCTCTGCTCTCGAGGTGGGCGGCACTGCTCTCGAGGTGGATGGTACTGCGCTGCTGGTAGTAGGCTGCTGCTCCACACCAGAACGCCTTCTTTTCACGAGCCAACATTCCTCTTCCAATTCTGTATCAGACCCGCTGCTTGTAATGAGTTCATAGGCCGAATCCGAATCAGACTGAGACTCAGGGAGCTCCCTGCTGCACTCATCGATCATACTTAGAAGCTGGTAGGTCTCCGCACTAGTAAATATTTTTTTGCCATACTGGTGGCTGGTGAGGCTGCACTACAGAGCACTGTGGTGGCACTGGTGGGCACAGATACACTGGTGGGCACAGGCGGCACTGGTGGGCACAGGTGGAGCACTGCAGTGGCGCAGGTGGCACTGATTGGCACAGGTGGCAATGATGGGCACAGGTGGCCCTGGTGTGCACTATAGTGGCTCTGGTTGCACTGGTGTGGCTCTGATGGTACTGATTAGCACACAGGCGGCACTGGTGGGCACACAGATGGAACTGGTGGGCACAGGTGGCACTGGTGGGCACAAGTGGCACTGATGTGACACTGCAGTGGTGCAGATGAGCACTGATGGGCACAGGTGGCACTGGTGTGGCACTGGTGTGCACTGTAGTGGCACTGGTGTGGCTCTGGTGGCTCTGCTGTGGCTCTGGTGGCACTGGTGTGGCACAGAGGTGGCACAGGTGGCACAGGTGGTACAGATGACAAATGGCACTGTTGTGGAACTGTTGTGCCATTTTTGGGCACTGCTGGGCACTGCTAAAACTCACTGTGTATCACACAATTGCTCTCCTCTCACACTGCATCGGTGTGAGGAGAGGAAACTGATGAACTTCTGATGACCCTTCTCACTGTCATTGTTGACATTTGTGATGGCTCCGTCATTGAACGGATCGATCATGTGGTAAAGGGTCGCTGTCATTGGCCCTTTACTCCGATCCGTGTTGCGCCGGGTCCCGTGAACCCGGCAAGCACGGATGTTCCCGTGTGCACGCCCCAGCCTCATAGTACCTCCTCCCAGAGTTAACAAACCGACCCGTAGCTGTCAATTGGCTATGGGCCAGTTATTAAGTGGTTAAATACAATATAAAGCTCCATCTATCTCAAAAAATTATATAAAATTAATTTGAGTGCAGTGTTGCATGACTGAGTAATTCTCATTCAAAGTGTAACAGCACAGAAAACTATAAAATGGCCGGGATTTAATGGGGTAAAACAGCCTGGTGTTCGAGTTTATAAAGGGGGTTTCCAGGTTTTGATAACCCCCCCATGCATTTGGACCCCCACACAATCACCAGACAAGGTTTGTGTGGAAGAGGCCCTTGTCCTCATGACCTATATGTGCAGCCCGCACCAGGTTTGGAGAACATAGGATATTTATGGAAACTGGTGATGTGGAACACAGTGTGCTTACACACTTCACCCTGAAACATAATAAATCCATCAAAGATTTTAGGTATGGGTTATATAATCCATTCCTACTCTCTCTTCCTTTGAAGAAAGATTGCAACAATTGTGTATATGTGAGAGCTTCTGGATTTTAACATGAAATACCCTTGCTCCAAAAGGTTTAAATGAAGAATTTGAGGTTCACACCATTATTTAGTCTGTCAGCTCACTAGGATTATGATTGTTCATTCTTCTTCCCCCTTATTTTTTTAATGTATATATTAAAGATGAAAAAAGATATAGATACATAGGCTTCTGATCAACAGTCTGAGTTGTTTTATATTTTATAAATTTATTTACTCTTTAACATTGTATTGAAATTAATAATGCGGCTTTTCATCTCCCATTTCTCTCTTGTCTGGATGCCTCCTTGCATAGCAATGTACAAGTATTTTGTCACTTCCCACATACATACTGCTCTCTATCATGTGTCATTTTGACAGTTTTGATAATACCTTCCATAAATGTATCAAACGCTTTCAAAGATTAATAAAGATATTTCTAATTGTCTTTTATTACCACCACACCAGCCAAATATCTAATATCATTTTAACCAGTTTGGTCCCTCAGTCAGTTTTGTTTCATTAACATTTGGTTTATTGAACTTCATTTAGTTCCTCATAACATTCCCTATACTATTTGTTGATTTTTAATTAAATATATATGTATGGTCACTGTCATGCGTCTAGCCCGCCTCCGCAAGCTCATTGGTCTTTTCAAACGTGTGAAAGTCACTCTCAATTCCCACCTGCCATATTGGCTTGTAGTCATCGGTATAAAAGAAAATCTTGCTTCACTATTAGGCATACTTGATAAAGGAGGCAAGGCCTCTGAAACGCATTGTATATGCCCTTTTACTTTCCCATGCCTTCTGTCTTGGTCCTAGGAGCCCATACACGCTGCTGTCTTCACATCCCTTTAGCAGTTTACTAGCTGTGCTGCACTCAGCTCTCCTCTGTTCCAAGCTCAAGCAGAACTGTGCTTACTTGAATTTAAGTGTTTACTTATGTTTTTCAATAAATGGACACATGCTCTTATTAACACGTGTGCTCTGGCCACTTTTATATTCCCTTGTCCTCATGAACATGGGGACAAGGTGCTTTGCCAGGAAGACTCACTCCAGAGGACAAGCAGCGATAGTTGCTCCCTTGATAATGTCCAATGACAAAACATATTGGGAAGGGTCAATTAACACTGTCTGTGAGTGTATCACTGCTTATTCTCTGGAGTAAATCCTGGAGTAGCCTGTCTGTCAGCCAAATTGGATGTCTGACAGGTAAAGGGGAACAAGGATGAAGGAGAAAAAAGCTAAGAGTGATATGGTGGCGTATGGACATTGATTTATACAGTTTGTTTAATTATTAAAATGTGAGTGCATTTTGGTTATTTTAACCTTTTTTATAAATGTTCTAACCTTTACCCGCTTAAGGACCGCCCCTGGTACATATACTGCAGTAGGGTGGCCTTTAAGCACAAAATCACGTACCTCTATGTGATTCCTCTCTTCGTCTCTGGGGTGCACTCCACCGGAGCCCTGCTCCCGCTGTGATTGGACACAGGAGGAGCCAATCAATGGGTCCGGCGGACATCCCGGAGATCATTTGGAGAGCTTCATTTCACCATTCTGCTAGTAAGAAAGACAGAGCTCTTGTGTTTCTGCTAAGCAGGAACACGGATCCCTGTCTTTCTTCAAGCCATCCCCCATACCGTAAGAAAGCACTCCCAGGGAACACAGTTAACCCTTTGATCGCCCCTGATGTTAACCCCATTCCCTGCCAGTGTCATTTATACAGTGACAGTGCATATCTTTTTAGCACTGATCACTGTATTGGTGTCAGTGGTCCCCAAAAAGTGTCACTTGGTGTTAGATTTGTCTGCCACAATGTCGCAGTCCCACTAAAAATCACTGATCACCGCCATTACTAATAAATATATTATATGGACTTTGTGTCTTTATTCACATTTTTCTGATGAAATTTGATTCGGAACTGGTTCGCTACTGTGGAATATTAATTAGAATTTCCCACTATGTTGTTTGATTTATAGTATTGTTTTAAAGGTGTGTTGTGCACATTTTCACTAAGCTGCATATCGTTTTTTTTTTTTTAAAGGGTTATAGTGTAAAATTATATATTTATAAGTTTAGTGCAGGTGTATTCAATCCTAGTTAGATCCTCTCTGCTTCTTCCATGTTGCCTCAGACAGTATTGGTTCTTCACAGAGAGAGGGCTTGGGTAAGCCATTGTCTTCTTATACTTTAAAAGAGTGGAAACCATGCTCTGTTCTGGGCTTATCTGAATTAAACTTTTCTTGGATTTAAATTCTGGGTCTTAATGCAGATTGTGGATGGTGCCAAGTCAGCAGTTGACGATACCTTCTGGACATATTGAGTCTATAGACAAATTTCAATGCATAAAGCAACATTTGAAACAGTAACAGTCAGTGTAAAAGTGGGTGCGCACAGTAGCTTTCGTGAGTTAGTGTGCCCGAGCAATGGTGGCCAGTGGCGTACTGGCAGGGCAATAAAAGTCAGTCGACGAGTGAGTCAGTGTCAGACCCACGTACCTGACAGGTGAGCCACAAATAGCAGGGGAAGGTCCCCCTTACGGGTCTGGTTCACGGCCCCTGGTAGGATGGACAGGAGGCACGGGAGCGCAGACGGGTATGAGAGCCTGGCGGGTTAGATGCTGAAGGAGAGATCCGACGGCAGGGTTCAGACAGGTAGAAAGACTCTCACAGCTGGATGCAGGAGCAGATGCGAGCAGAAGGTGGTGAGCAGGTCCAGCCACAGGCACAGATGACAGCAGGCAGACAGTGCAGAAGAGGGATGAGCAAGTCCGGGTCACAAGCAGGGTTGGCAACAGGCGGGCAGCGTGATACAAAGGAGCAGGCAGATGCGAGGTCACAGACAGGCCGAGGTCAAAGGCAGGCAGCAGACAGGAAAATCCAAGGGACGAGCCGGGTAAACAGGAGTTCAGGAACACAAGCAAAGTCACAGGCAACAGGGCACAGGAAGCTGCAGATCGGACAGCACCGAGCACACCATGGGGGAACACTTAAGTAGGCTGATTGGCGCCAACGTGCACCAACGCGCGCCAGCGCGCACCAGCACACATCGACGCCCCACAGCGCGCCCAGTGACACGTCCGCTACGGGCAACTCTCTGACAGTGCCCCCTCCTCAAGGGCAGCCTCCGGATGCCCATCCGAGCCAATCTATCCAAGTGGGCACTTTTAAAAGCACTGAGCAGTTCCTCCGCATGTAAATTACTTTCAGGTTCCCAGGAGTTATCTTCCAGACCGTGCCCCTTCCACTTGATTAAATACTGAATTTGGTTACCCCTCCTTCTACAGTCCAGTATCGCTTCCACTTCGAATTCCTCTTCATTATTAACGATTACGGGTTTAGGTGGGCCCGAGTTCCGGCCAGTGAAAGGATTAGGAGTAACAGGTTTTAACAAAGATACATGGAAGACTGGATGAATCTTTAGGGAACCGGGTAAGTCCAACTCATAAGTAACATCGTTAATTTTCCTCCTGACTGCAAAGGGACCCAAAAACTTAGGACCCAGCTTCCTTGAGAGACAAGCCATCTTCAGATTAGCCATAGAAAGCCAGACCTGATTGCCCGGTACAAGGATGAGTTCTCCTCGCTTCTTCCTATCAAACATCCTCTTGTTATAATCCTGGGTCTTGGCCATAGCCTCCTGTAGCAATTTGTTGTTGGTCAAGAAAAAGTCAATTGTCTCTGAAACTGCAGGAATGGCACACTCAGGAACCGAACCGGGCAAGAAGGATGGATGGTAACCATAATTTGCGAAGAAAGGCGTCTGTTTGATAGCAGAATGCAATGAGTTATTATAGGCAAATTCGGCTAGAGGCAGAAGAGAGACCCAGTCGTCTTGTGAAAAGGCAGAGAAACAGCGGAGGTATTGTTCCAAGGTCTGATTAGTCCTCTCCGTCTGCCCATTCGTCTGGGGATGATAGGCAGAAGAAAAAGCCAACTCAATTTCAAGGTAACTGCACAGAGCCTTCCAAAACTTGGAGGTAAATTGGACACCCCGGTCGGATACAATGCTTGAGGGAACTCCATGCAACCTCACCACTTCTTGAACACCTTTGCAGTTTCAAGGGCCGAAGGTGTGCCTTTCATAGGCAGAAAATGGGCCATCTTAGACAGTCTGTCGACCACCACAAAGATGGTAGAGAAGCCTTCCGCCAGGGGCAACTCCACGATGAAATCCATTGAAATCATCTTCCAAGGTCTTTCTGGAACTGGCAAAAGTCTTAGTAGACCCCAGGATCTTGTCCGGCTAGTCTTGCTCCGGGCACAGGTGGTGCAGGACTCTACGTACTTCTTGCAATCACTACTTAGCTGCGGCCACCAGAATGCACGTTGTACCAAGTCCGCTGTCTTCAAAGTGCCAAAGTGGCCGGCAAGTTTGTGGTCGTGGCAGAGCTCCAGAACAGCCATCCTCACATCCTCCGGGACTAAAATTTTGTCCCTGTACCGGAACAGGCCATCTTGTGACCTCACAACATTCTCAACCCACAGGGACCACCCCACAGAGTCTTGTCTAATCCGGGACAGGAGGTCCCCCTGGAGAAGCGAAAAATTTCCAGCAGGGAGGATGGTATCTGGAAGCAAGGTATCCTGGGAGTTATGAAACATACGGGAGAGGGCATCTGGCTTGATGTTCTTGGAGCCGGGTCTGTACGTGATGTGGAAGTGGAATCTGGAGAAGAACAGTGCCCACCTCGCCTGCCGTGGTTTCAATCTCTTAGCCGTTCTCAGATACTCCAGATTCTTATGGTCGGTATAGACCAGGATTGGATGTGCAGCACCCTCCAGTAAGTAACCCCACGCCTCCAAAGCTGCCTTTATAGCCAGTAGTTCCCGGTCCCCAACATTGTAGTTTCTCTCCGCTGAGGAGAGCTTGCGAGAGTAAAAGGCCACAGGGAAGAGAAGGGCCTTGGCACCTTGTCGCTGGGAGAGTACAGCCCCTACCGCGATTTCCGAAGCGTCCACCTCAAGGACAAAAGGCAGGGCAGGATCCGTGTGCTTTAGGATGGAAGCAGAAGTAAAAAGTTCCTTCAGTTTCTGGAAAGCAACTTGGGCCTTAGGGGACCAACAGAAATGGTTTCCTTGCTTGGTTATTTCAGTGATGGGGGCGATTATAGCAGAGAAGCCCCTAATGAACTTCCGATAAAAATTGGCAAAGCCAATAAAACGCTGGACACCCTTTTTATCGGTAGGAGCAGGCCAATCCAGAATAGCGGACAATTTCCGAGGATCCATCTTGATACCATCAACAGAGATAACTAGGCCAAGGAACTGTATGCTTTGGAGCTCAAATTCGCACTTTTCCAACTTGGTGTAAAGTCTATGCTGCCTAAGGTGAGTCAACACATTTCGACGTGCCTGCGATGGTCAGAGACTGAGGAAGAGAAGATTAGGATGTCATCCAAGTAAACGATAACGTATAAATCTAACAGGTCACGGAAGACGTCGTTTATAAAGTGTTGGGAAGTGGCGGGTGCATTACACAGACCAAAGGGCATAATAAGGTATTTGAAGTGCCCGAACTGCGTACGGAAGGCAGTCTTCCACTCGTCCCCCTCACAAATGCGGATCAAGTTGTAGGCACCGCGGAGATCTAACTTGGTGAACACAACAGCGGATCCCAGTCTTTGGAAGAGTTCAGGCACTAAGGGTAGCGGGTAGCAATTTTTGATGTTAATTTTATTTAGCTCCCGATAATCTATACAAGATCGTAGAGAGTGGTCTTTTTTTTCAACGAAAAAAATGCCGGCCCCAGCTGGGGAAGTAGATGGGCGAATGAAGCCTTTCTTGAGGTTTTCATCTAAATAGCCCTTCAGAGTTTCCAGCTCTTGCTCAGTTAACGGGAAAATTCTTCCAAAAGGGACCTCGGTTCTGGGTAGAAGCTCTATCGGGCAGTCGTAAGATCTGTGCGGGGGTAAGGTTTCTACTCCTTTCTTGCTAAACACATCCGCAAAATCCCGATAGGGCTCAGGAATTGCTTGAGGTGACTCAGGGTCAGAGTCCAGACTGAGGAGCTGAGTGGACGTGGAAGGGACTTCAAGAAAGCAGTGCTGTTGGCAGTAGCCAGAAAGAAACTCGACCCTCCCTGTGGCCCAGTCGATGTTGGGGTTGTGGGCTTGTAGCCAAGGCATTCCCAAGATAATGGGAAAAAGAGGGGAAGAGATGGCGTCCAAGCAAAGGAGTTCACGGTGGTTAGGACCCATGGTGGCCAGCAAGGGGATGGTTTCCTGGGTGACAGGACCAGAACTTAGGATGGAGCCATCGTCAAGGTGCACCACCAGGCTCTGGGACTTCGGTCGCAGGGGAATGCGGTGATTGGCAGCAAATGTCTGGTCAATAAAACAACTACAGGCTCCGGAATCAATTATGACTGGAACTGGGATATCCTTGTCGGGAAGCTGTAGAACGACAGAGAGAGCAAGGTGAGAAGTAGACTTAGGCAGATTAGGAGCATGCTTGAAAGGAATCGGAAGAGACTTATGTGTCTTGTTAGGACAAGATCTCATGTAGTGACCTGGTTCCCCACAGTACATACACAGGTTACTGGCTCTTTGACGTTGCCGTTCCTCCAGAGTGAGGGATGGACGGATGAGACCCAGCTGCATGGGTTCAGGGGGTTCAGGTCCCCGGAGCCGGAGGAGCTAGGGTGGTCGGCCGAGAAAAGCTGGAAGCACTAGGAACCATGGGGAGGACCCAAGTAGGCCCAAGGAGGACCTCTCAGAACGACGTTCCCTAAGGCGTCAATCGATTTGGATGGAGAGGTTGATGAGCTCTTCCAGAGACTCGGGGACACCAACCCGTGCCAGTTCGTCCTAGAGTGAATCAGACAAACCCATGCGGAACTGGTAGCGCAGGGCGGCATCATTCCATTCTGTATCAGAACTCCAACGTTTAAAGTCCACCACATAGTCCTCTACTGCCCTGCGTGCCTGCTGTAGGGCATGCAAAGCAGCCTCCGCAGTTGCTCTCAGCTGGGGATCCTCATAGAGCTGGGACATAGTGGCGAAAAAGGTATCCAGACTGTCAAGGGAGGGCGACTTCTGCTCTAGGAGACGATGGGCCCAGGACTGGAGTTCACCAGACAGAAGAGAAATCACGAAGCCCACTTTAGTCGCTTCCAGGGAGAAGGTGCGAGGTTGTAAAGTGAAGTAAAGCTCGCAAGCGTTGCGGAAGGACCGGAACCTACTGCGGTCACCAGAGAATCTCTCTGGAGTTGGTACCCTGGGTTCGGGAGGCAGCATTACTACGGAGACTGCTGATGCTGGTCCGGCAGCGGAAACTCCTGGTTGGTGTGCAGGAGACGACAGTACCTGGATTTGGCCTTCCAGTCTGGTGTAGCCTTCTTGCAGACTCTTCACGGCTTGAGTGAGACCCACCAGGTGTCTGCACAATTCCTCCATGGGGGAGGCTCCCTGCTCGGGCTCAGACATGGCTGTCCGATACTGTCAGACCCACGTACCTGACAGGTGAGCCCGAAATAGCAGGGGAAGGTCTCCCTTACGGGTCTGGTTCACGGCCCCTGGTAGGATGGACAGGAGGCACGGGAGCGCAGACGGGTATGAGAGCCTGGCGGGTTAGATGCTGAAGGAGAGATCCGACAGCAGGGTTCAGACAGGTAGAAAGACTCTCACAGCTGGATGCAGGAGCAGATGCGAGCAGAAGGTGGTGAGCAGGTCAAGCCACAGGCACAGATGACAGCAGGCAGACAGTGCAGAAAAGGGATGAGCAAGTTCGAGTCCGGGTCACAAGCAGGGTTGGCAACAGGCGGGCAGTGTGGCACAAAGGAGCAGGCAGATGCGAGGTCAGAGACAGGCCGAGGTCAAAGGCAGGCAGCAGACAGGAAAATCCAAGGGATGAGCCGGGTAAACAGGAGTTCAGGAACACAAGCAAAGTCACAGGCAACAGGGCACAGGAAGCTGCAGATCGGACAGCACTGAGCACACCATGGGGGAACACTTAAGTAGGTCGATTGGCACCAACGTGCGCGCACGCGTATGCGCACCCGCGCGCGCCCGCGCAGCCGCGCGCACCAGCACACATCGACGCCCCACAGCTAAAGTGTGATTTCACACCCAAACATAAAGTGCAATCACAGTTGTAGTCCATTCGTGAAGTAACGCGTAGGAAATCGGAAGTGACGTTCGTATCATACATCGATCCCTCTAGTTGTGTGTGCCTGTTTATTCGCTCCTGTTTGTGAGTAGATATAGTTTGTTTTACAAATAAATCGTTCGTTTTAAAACTACTACACCATGGAGGATATCTTTTACTTGTTATTTTGAGCATTGTTGGTCGACCAAAACTACAAGGAAGAGCGGCACTGTCAGAAGTCCCAGTCACAGCCTATCTGATCCCCCGGAATTCCCCCTGCAAATTTACTTTCTTGCTGTATACCTTACAGCTGTGAGTTAATTATTTAGGATTATCCACATTAACACGGGATACCGCTTGGAGGAGAACTACTTTGGCACATTGCACTTTATGTTTGGTTGTGAAATCACACTTTAGATCTGCACGATTTGACTGTGTATGGGACACTATCGAGATTCACTATTTGTCGCTGCTATTTTGCTGCTATTTCATTTCCTTTTTACTTAGGCCGCGTACACACGGGCGGATTGTCTGCCCAACTAAGTTCGGCAGACAATCCGACAGACAGTCCGTTCAAAATTTGCATGAACGGACTTGACCACACACGATGAGCAGACAGTCCGCTGAAAGCGTGCGTGATGACGTGTACAGCACGTACGACGGGACTAGAAAAACGACGTCCTATACACTGCAATGCAACCTTCGGCCGTGTAAACCCTTTCTGAGCATGCGCCATACTTAGTCCGTCCAACTTGCCTACACACGAGCAGATTGTCCGCTGAAACCAAGTTTGGACGGACAAAACCAAGTTTGAACGGACTGTCTTACGGAAATTTCGTAAGACTTTGTTCGTCAGACTGTCCGCTGAAAAAGTCCGCTGAAGCCCACACACGAGCGGATTGTCCGCTGAAACACTGTTCAGCGGACTAAGTTGGACAGACAACCCGCCCGTGTGTACGCGGCCTAAGGATTATATTGTTGTTTTTTATGTTCTTTTGCACATCTAAACTATCCATAGAATTTTTTTCTTTTGGATTATTTGCTACACTAATTTATCGGTACATAATTTTTGTAGTTTTATCTTAGATGTTTGAATTTTTCTTTTTTGTTTTATCTTAGACGTTTCACTCCTTTTTATATAGTTATTGCAATTCACTATTTACACTTTATAGCTGGAGACCCCTTTTTTTTTTCTTATTGTATAGACACTGGTATGATGCACTATTAATATTTTATATCAGATGTTCATTTTTATGCAATTTTATAGTACCACATACTAAGCACTATTACACTTGCTTTTCATATTTTGTGAAGTATTGACAGTCACTTTTCATCACATAAGTTTATTGTTTATTTTTCTCTTGGTATCTAAGGAAGTGCAACACAACCCCCCCCGTTTTGTCTATTGTTATTGAGAGTTCACTCATAAAAGTGTCTGCTGCTCCGATTAGAATTACTTTTTCACTCCACTTCCAAAATTGTTCTTTTTGCCATAGAGCGCAGGAGCCTCTCTACATATATATAAAAAAACCCTATCGTACTTAACATGTTGACGTTATTTCGTTAGGACGGGACTACGTTCAGGCTAGTAACCAATAGCGTTGGTCTAGGAATTTGATCTGAGCATGCATGGCACTTTGTTCGATCGTAATTCTCTACACATGATCGGACAAAGTCCAATTGGATCATGTTGTTGGAAAATTTTATAGCCCAGCTGGAAAACTTGGTCCGTTGGATACTCCGATGGAAACAGTCCGATGGAGCCCACACACTGTCGGATTATCCGACAACACAGTCCTATCAGACATTGTCCATCAGAATGTCCGACCGTGTGTACAAGGGCTAACAGGTTGTCTTCTAAGATTGCACTGTATTTGGCTTTGCTAATTTTCCCATCAACTCTAACCAGCTTCCCTGTCCCTGCTGAAGAAAAGCATCCCTGCAACATGATGCTGCCCCCACCATGTTTCACAGTGGGGATGGTGTATTCAGGGTGATGTGCAGTGTCCATTTTCCACCACACACAGCGTTTTGCTTTTAGGACAAAGAACCCGTAAACACGGTCGGACATTCCTATCACCAAATCCGTCTGATAATTTCCGACGGATTTTGTACAAAACTGGTGTTGCCTATACACGGTAGGACAAAGTTGTCGGAATTTCCAGTCGTCAAGAACGCGGAGACATAAGCCGCGTACGGCGGGACTATAAAAGGGAAGTTCAGAACCACTTTGGGCTCCTTCTGCTGATCTCGTGTTTATCGCGTGTTAGTGGAAGTTTGGTTAGAGACGATTCGCGCTTTTCAGATTTGTGCTTCAGATCGTTACTGCTCTACAGTTTGTGCTTGTGAGTGCGTATCTGCTTATCAGTGCGTGTAGTCAGTTTGCATTTGTTTGTCATTGCCATATCTTGATATAGTACGCTTTAATTTTCAGTGCTTATTGTCCGCTCGTTTCTGGTTTTCAGTTCGTTCGTTCAGGCCTTGCTGTTTATCGGTGCTTTCTGTTAGTCCGTTCTGACCAGCCGACCGCTTTGAAGCCATGTTTCGTGTACGTACTCATCGCAGAGTTCATGCTGTGCAGGGGCTTGGTGTTGGGCTTTTAGCTTTGACACAAGCCCAGTCCATGAACAGGGCGAGGAGGAGCAAGAATTGGTTGCTCCAGCGTGACCAATTCTCGCACATGCCTTTGCTTCCTGAGATCCGGGAGAATAATCCTGATGATTTCAGGAATTATCTCTGGATGACGGACCCTGTTTTTCACCATCTACTGGCTTTGTTGTCCCCTTATATCAGCAGCCAGGATACCTGCATACAGCAAGCCATCACTCCGGAGCAGAGGCTAGTTGCCAAGTTGCGGTACTTGGCGACAGGGAGAAGCCTTCAGTACTTCAAGTTCTCAACAGGCATCTCGCCCTAGGCTCTGGGGATCATTATTCCAGAAACCTGTTCTGCCATCATACAGGTCCTGCAGAAGGACTATATTAAGGTAAGATTTTTCCTTTAACATCACATTCTATGTATTTAAGGTTTGCTAATGTATTGCATTCCCTAATTACCATGATTGTAATATGCCATAATTGATATGCTGTGCCCATTTGTCCTCATGCATGCTGGAAGCTTTTAAAGTTCTTTTTTGTCCTTCATGCCTATTTGCCTTCACTAACCTCCCCAGAATGCTCTTCTGGGCCCATACACCTCTAGCCTAGTCATTTAGCAATGTATTTTGTCAGCTCCATAGTATTGCTTTCCCCTAAACACCCCTTAAAATGTGTACAAATGTTATGTGTGTGCTTAAATTCATGCAGAGTGCCAGAGGTTTTTTTTGGTGGGCCAAACTCATTAGGAACTCCCCTCCCCCAACTGCTAGTTCAGCTGATATCAATCCTCTATCTGCTGACTTTGCCAAACCCAATACACACTATACCTACCTCTATTGTGGTCAGATTTATGGATGAATTCACCAAAGCATGTAGTGCAAGGGCCTGCCTCAATACTTTCAAATGCTACTGTTTTAAGGTTTTTTTCTCCTATTATTATCTTGATCGGTAATAGCAGAATGTAAAAATGTGCTTCCATTTGTTCATTATTATTTTTTTTGTATTATGACACTTCTTACCTGTCCGGTGGGCTGCCAATAGGGTAAGTAAGGAGGTAAGGAGGGTCTGGCCAAAGTATCACACATTATTTATGCATTCAGCTCTCAATGAAGTGGAGAGGGTTACCTATCCAAAACATCCCCCCCCCCCTAATTTTTTGCAATGGGCCATCAGATGGGAGGGAATGGGGGGGGGGGGTGAGGAATCTGATAAGGGAACCTTATACTTTTGGCTTTAAATACTCATTTCAAAAAACATTATACTGATCTTGGGCAAAAATGTGTGTGTCTAATCTGCTTGCAATGTTGATGTGCAAAATGAAAAAAAATAAATAAATTCTTGTTTGACTCCACAGTTTCCTTCAACTCCACAGGAATGGCAGACTGTGGCCTCCCATTTTGCCACCCATTGTGGAGGTGCAATTGATGGGAAACACATCGTCCCACCCCCCCAACTCAGGATCCTACGATTATAATTACAAGGGTAATAATAGTATCATGATGTTGGCGGTGGTGCCAGCGACGTATGACTTCCTGTATGTGGACGCAGGGAAAAATGGTCGGATGTCAGATGGTGGAGTGATCACGGAGTTCTACTGGCGTCTCCAGAGTGGCAGTCTGGGCTTGCCAGCTCCAGAGGAGAATGTGGAAGGACTCCCCTTCGTCTTCGTCGCGGATGAGGCGTTTTCTCTGAAAAACCATCTGATGCGGCCTTTCCCGATGAGGAACCTCACCCCGGACCAGAGGGTCTTTAATTTCCAGCTGTCCAAAGCCAGAAGAGTAGTGGAGAACACTTTCGGGATAATGGCCAGCCGGTTCTGACTATTTTTGACTCCAATCCACATGGTGGAATATAAACTCAATCATATTGTGCTTTCGTGTTGCATTCTGCACAATTTTTTGAAGAAAAACTCACCGAACTATGTGGCCTCAGTTGGGCCTGACGCAGATTTACCTGAAAATGCCAACCTGACGGCCCTTGAAGCTGGCTGTCCTGGCTTTCCCCCCAATGTGCCCGCAAAGTCAGAACAAGATATATGGAGTATTTTGTGGGTAAGGGGCCATTGATATGCCAGACAATGTTTGAGAGGCTTTTTTTAAATAAATTTTTCTTTCAAACCGCAATAATATTTGTTTTCATTTACTGCTTGGGTTTGTTTTAAGGTGTCTCCTAGCTTTTTTTTGGGTGATTTATTGGGCCTTTTTCTTCAACAGTGCAAACCCAATTTCTGTGCGAGATGAGGTGACAGTCTCTTCTATTAATATTATTATTATGTTGTGGGTCTGCTACACACACAGTGTGGAGTCATGAAAATGGCGTGATTGGGGCAAATTAAAAAGCACTGTGGGTGTTATTTACTAAAGGCAAATCCACTATGCACTACAAGTGCACTGCAAAAGTACACCTGAAACTGCACTTGGAGTGCAAAGTTGATTTGCCTTTAGTAAATAACACCCATTGTCACAGAAAACAACTTTACTACAAATACTGCTTTTGCGCATTTAAAAAGGAAGCCACACATTGTTCATAATTAAACTTTTTACTCAAAGCACATTCACATGTGTTTATAAAAGGATTTTACAACAAACCAACATATATGGTGTATATAACATTATTTTTGGTAACATTAATATAACTTGCCATTTTTGTTTAAACAGGCATGTATCAAAGCATAACATATAGAACACAGGAACTTACAAAGTTCAACTTTGAAAAGTGAAGACCATATCAGACATGAGTATGTACAAACTGTGTTGATATTGCTTTCATCACATGGGGTGTCACCCCTGTAAAAGCCAAATTTGGAAGATGCACACAAATTTGGAAGATGCACACAAATTGTGAATCAAACTGTGAATTTTCCTCCTGATCTCATGCCTAATGTCAACATGTGCTATCTCCCATCATGGGGGATCAATGTACAAGTTTTGGGGGTGCAACCCCTTCATCTCAGCCACTTTAGTAGCAAGGAAAGGGGTTGCACCCACAAAACACGTACATTGGTCCCCCATGATGGGAGATAGCACATGTTGACACACTGCATGCATCTTCCAAATTTGGCTTTTATAAAAATATAAAAGTGTTTTTGAAAAATGAAAATGCATGCTAGCTAGTTTTGGGTGTTTCAGATTCTCCCTAAAACATCAATGATGTTCTTCATTTTTTGTTGAACATCATTGATGTTTTTCTTGATATTATCTAAATAGCGATTGCACCCCATTATCTCCCCGATGATGATCTGGGCACTTTCACTGGTATAATGCGATTCTTCTTTCACAACATCCATATAACCTAAAAATAAACCAAAAAAAAAACACAATGTATTATAAATATGCAGGCATACATTGATTAGCTTACCTGAAGCTGTGGTCTCAGACACTCACCTGTTTCTCACCAATCTCTCCTTCCTCCTCCTCCTCTGCTTCTGGTGTTGGTATTTCCCCTTCTTTGGGAGGTGGGGGGTCCCTGGTGTCCTCAGACGTCCCGAGTCTTCTCTCCCCTATGTGCATGTAAAAAAGGAATACTTAGCACACAGATATTTGAGGGCAGAAATAGGAATATTGCTTGGAAGTGTCATACAATTGTGTTTTTTGGCAGAGTTCAAAGCTGAAAATATTATTTTTGACACGTTCTAAAGCTGGAATACTTACCTATTTTGTGAACAAATGTAGTCAAGTGCAACTTGCCAAAACATTGTCTTTGGAGTGGGCTAAGGAACAATGTTTTTTTTTTAAATCAAATAAGTTTTTATTGTAAAGCACTTATGGTACAAACCAAACATAGGAGTAAAGTACAGTCTTACAGTAGCATTGGTTTTTACATCCAAAAGTATACAGAGAATATAGAGATACAAATAGGTTCGGTTTGAAAACTGTTGAGACATGGAAAATATCAATAAAACCAAAAAATTAAAGAAGAAAGGAGATAAGGAAAAAGAAAAAAGGAACCAAAAGTAATAACAAAAGTATCGTTCTCTCATAGACCACTCCGCATCAAGAAACAGCCGCATAGGTACCTTACATATATACTACGGCCCACAGCCCAGCACACAGTCCCATTGGTGTCTCCCTACACCCCGTACAATTACCGGATAAGGGAGAGACATAGAGTTAGACCCATCCTGGAAACATGACCATTTATGTACCTCCATATACCGGTCCTAGGACCTTCAGTTAACCCTGTAAAAGTCTGTCCTGTATAAGTTGGTGGGGAGCTAGTCCCGGGACCTCAAGCCACCCCCCCCACATGGCATTAAATTTGTGCGGTGCGTTTCTGTGTTGGTATGTTATCTTTTCTCTGATCAGCATCTGGTTCAAGGAACAATGTTTATTACAAACTATTGAACCCATGAACATGAAAGTGGTAATTTTAAACTGTACAACATTAGATCAAAGCACATGGAGCAATATGCAAGCAATAATAATAATAATATGAACACAGGACAACTACTTACTTTTTTGAATAACTTGCTTGATCCTTCTTTACTGATCATACTCCCTCAGTTTCAGGTCTGACCAGCGTTTCCTTAGTTGATCCATGGATCGTCGTACCCCAAAATTCTTCTGAAGACTCTTCACAACTTTAGTCATGATCTTGGCCTTTCTGACATTTGGGTTTGTGTAAGGTCCATACTTCCCATCATAGTCGCTCCTCTTCAATATGTCCACCATCTCCAACATCTCTCCAAAATACATATTTGAGGCCTTAAATCTTCTCCTCCAGGATCGGGACGTTTCTGGCTCCGGGCTTTCCTCGTCCTCCTCGTTACAGGTATACTTTGTGCGCACCTGCTGTGTCTCCGCCATGTGCTCTCCCCACTGCGCTGAAAAAGAAGGGGTGGCAAATACACTAGAAAGAACATCATAATATTGTATGTTGTTATTTTTGCTGTTCGATCAATAAAAATCTTTGTGAAACAAAAAAAAAAGATAATAATGGTGTTGTGGTAAGTTGACACACAAAACACACCAACAAAAATTACGAAGATGAGCAAAATGTCAAAAAAGGAGATCTTGATTAAAAAAAGCAACCACAAAATTTAAACAAAAAAAATAAAAAATGATTTGGAAGATCTGACGAATAAAAATATTGTATTAATGAAATGAGGAAAAAGAATAAAGAAATGTGTTTTGGAGAAGTGTGTTTAAATATGAGCAGCAAAACAACGTCATTCTTGTAGCATTATAAAGAAAAAGAGAATGCGCTGCATTAAACAATTTTTAACATTGCAGCGTGACGAATGTGCTATATCGATTACGAATGCTAGTTTTACCTGGCCGAGTGTTTCCGTCTCAGAATTTATTCTGAGCATGCGTGGCACTTTGTCCGTCGGACTAGGCTACAGACGGTCAGAATTGACAAGCATCGGATCATGTTGTCAGAAAATTTTAGATACAGCTCTCAAACTTTGTTGGTCGGATATTCTGATGGAAAAAGTCAGATGGAGCCCACATACGGTCGGATTATCCGACAATATGGTCCGATCGGATATTTTCCATCGGAATTTCCGACCGCGTAACAGGCAAAAAAGTTAAACTTTAGTCTCATCTGACCAGAGCACCTTCTTCCACATGTTTGCTTTGTCCCTCACATGACTTCTCGCAAACTGCATATGGGACTTCTTATGGTTTTCTTTCAACAATGGTTTTTTTCTTGCCACTCCATGAAAGGCTAGATTTATGGAGTGCATGACTAATAGTTCCACCTGAACTGTGGATCTCTGCAGCTCCTCTAGAGTAACCATGGGCCTCTTGACTGCATCTCTGATGAATGCTCTCCTTGCTCGTCCTGTCAGTTTAGGTGGGCGGCCGTGTCTTGGTAGGATTGCCGTTGTGTCACACTCTTTCCATTTTTAGATGATGGATTGAACAGTGCTCCGTGAGATGTTCAAAACTTGGGATATTTTTTTATAACCTAACCCTGCTTTAAACTTCTCCACAACGTTATACCTGACCCGTCTGGTGTGTTCCTTGGCCTTTATGATGCTGCTTGTTCACTAAGGTTCTCTAACACAAACCTCTAAGGGCTTCACAGAACAGCTGTATTTATACTGAGATCAAATTACACACAAGTGGACTCCACTGGATTTTAGTTAGGGGTATCAGAGTAAAGGAGGCTGAATACAAATGCACGCTACACTTTTCACATATTTATTTGTAAAAAAAAAAATGTAATACCATTGATCATTTTCCTTGCACTTCACAATTATGTGCCACTTTGTGTTGGTCTATCACATAAAATTCCAATAAAATACATTTACGTTTTGGGTTGTACCATGATAAAATGTTGAAAATTTAAAGGATTATGAATACTTTTCAAAGGCAATGTATATAAATATAAACTTCTTCTGGCATATTGTTTTTTGCATAACATAAAGAAGTTTTATAAAAAGAGAGCTGCATTAGAAACAACTGATGTATTAGATTACAAAGACTCCAGTATGTTTACATGCTTGGGGAAAGGAACGGTACACTTTAACAATAATTAGGTCCAATTTGTTTCCTTCACCTAAATTAAGCAGCTTAAAACATATGAAAATAACATAATTAGAAATACACTATGCAAAAGCAATAACGATACCTCAAGTCAACCTTCACTTTTATAAGTAACTATGTGAAAATATTTTTAAATCAATATGAATTTTGTACAAACGTTATATAAGTGTTAAAAAGAAAACATTTAGTCAGGCCTGCCATCTTCTGGCCAATGTTTGTACAGCAGTTGCTAATATGAGATTATATTGGAGATGAATAAATAGTTCAGTATGTAATCTTGTTTTATCACATAAAGACATCTTAAAACACAAAATGTAACCATTGGTATATAATGATTTCATGACAATTGAAACTCATATAATGTTATGTGTTATACAGTTTTTTTTAGAACATTTTAAAGTAGATCTAAATGCAAAACATGTTTTATTTTGGATAGCATGGTGGCACAGTGCCATCCATGTCCCACTGTGAGCATTTCCTGTCGGATAGACAAAGCAGAAAGGAACACCAAAGTGAGGGAATCCCTGGCTGTCACCAGACAGGACAGATACAGAGAATGAAACTCCCTAATGGGGCACAGACAGTAATAAAAATCTGACAGGTATTCTAATCAATCTCCACTCTATTTTTTTTTTTTACTCTATTAGCTATGATCTGCTGCTGCGCCAATTCCCGATGAAGCTCGAGTTATGAGCGGAACATGTTGAATAATCACAGCGTAGCGTTTTTGTTTTTATGCATCAATGTGGGGTAATTTTGGAGATGATCTACACCTAATCCAGCCTCACCATTGATTTTTATGACTGTATATTGTTTGTTTTGCACATCTTTGATGGATGTTGACTGAATAATAATAAAAATATTTTTGCAATTAATAGTTGATTGCATACTCTGTTGATCTGATAAAATTTATTTTATAGATTTAAAATCCCAGGGTTGGCGTTTTCCAACCCGTTTTTCCCCTTCTTTTGTCCTCTATATAGAATTCTGGGATGTGGCATCCTCCTCTCTTCAATCCTTTCTTCTTCTTTTTTTTTTTTTCGTGTATAACGTTTGGGTGTTACCCACCCTTCATCCTCTAAGAAGTTAGGATTGAAGTATTTATCTCACTTTATTCAGAACTATGCTGATTTGTGATTCAATAGCCAATTGATATGTATAGAACTATATAATGTTGGTTTATACATTGTAAGATTTTGCAAAGTATTCTACATGTGTTATATTAACTAATTTATTTAAAAAAAAAATTGAAATGGCTAATTACTGTTGCAGCGCTTTTGATGGGTTAATGGATAAGTTTCAAAAATCTTAAAACACTATCAATGGTGGTTTATCAATGGATAGATTTTTCTTAAGACTGCAACGCATGCTTGAGAGAAAATCTCGTCTCTATTGGAACAAACAATATTTTGTTAAATATGCGGATGAACAAATGACCCCTTAGGGGTTAAGAGTCCAAATTTTCCCCACTATTCATAAATTGGAAGCAGAATTTAAATTAAATTGGGAAACCAATTTACAACATTGTTCTGCAACAATGATGCAGCTTTTATGTGCCCACTACTCTAAAGAACTGACTGTAGTGGACACAGAAATTGAAAAATTATAAGATGAAAATAAACAAATCACCATTGATGCACTTTTTGCTGAGCGAGAGGCTTTGTTGAAAGCCAATCTAGAACATTATGCTATGGAATTGTTAAAAACTAAAGAGAAGGAATTTATGAGAGACAAAATTGCCTATGACAACAATCAAGCATATAATTGGACACCTCAAAAAAATGGAAGGAAAAAGTCTTTCTCAAAAAACACTTCAAATTACACTACCACTCATTCTGAATGTTCAGATTCTGACACTTCTTCACAATCCACTGTTTCCACTTTTTCTTCTCAGGTTTCAGATCAAGCTCCTACTGCTAGACAGCAGGTCACTCACAGTCGCACGCAAGGCACTGGAAAGGAAAGTAGTAGTAAGCCTAAACACCCCACAAGTCACAACCGTACCCCTAGAAACACCCGAGCCACACTGGCCAAATCGGACAATGTGGCCAAAAATAGCCAATTAGACACTTTTGCACTGAATGGCACATCCGATTCAATGCTAACTGCACCTGAATCCAATTTGGGTCGTGCGGCAGCCGTCTCTGAACCACCTTTTCGCACCGCCCCAATTTTCACCCAGCCTGTACACAATCCCAACAACAAAAAAACAACAGTGGATACATCAGGTGCGATTCCGAAACAACCCAAAACAAATTTGAAATAATTAATTTATCTTCAATTACCCTCACTGAACCCCAAATTTCCGTTTTACAATTAGGATTGACCTTCTGTCCCACCCAAGCAATCGACAAATTTGAATTGGTTAAAGATATAAACCTCTTTGCTCGGAAATTGGTTTTCTGCGTTTTGTTTGATCAGTCCCAATCATGCACCACTCGGACACAACAATCCCTAGGACCCCCTTCTCCCTCAGGCTTAAGTCTAAAAGAGATCAGGGCTATGGAAGAACTTATGGAGCTGTGGGACGAGGGGCATATCGACGAAACCGATTTAGAGGAAGCTAAGGCTCTCTCTCGGGAGGAATTGATTCCACGTCGCTCTGCCCCTCCTCCCCTAGCTCCTACTTTGAAAGGATACAAACCCAAATCAAATACATTTCCGGCTTTGCAAGGTAACCCAAACATTTGGGCCTTTGTCCAACAAGTCACTAATGAAATCCGCCAAACTCATTGGCAGGATCCAAAGATATCAAATTTAACTCACCAACAAAGGGCAGCCTTGATTTCTCTACATAATGAAACAAACATCGTCATTAAACCCTCAGACAAAGGAGGTAATCTAGTCATTATGGATAATACCCATTATGAGCTGATGGTTGAAAAAGTTTTGCAGAATAGAGAATGGTATAGGGAAATTCCTGAAAGCCACATAAACTACACTACCAGTCAATATAATAAACTTATCAACTCTGCCTACCATCAGGGACTAATTAACAAACGTGGCAGTATTTGAATGTTGAGAACCCCAAAACTCCTACTCTTTATGCGCTGCCAAAAATCCACAAACATACGTCTAACCCTCCCGGTCGCCCAATAATATCTGGCAAGGGTTGTCTCACGGAACAGGCAAGTGCCTTGGTGGATGATTTTCTTCACCCTTATGTTGAGGGCCTTGCCTCATACTTGTAGGACACTAGAGACCTTTTGCGTGCACTTGATGGAATTTGTTTGCCTGAAAGTGCCTGGCTCGTCACCCTCGATGTGGAGGCCCTCTACAACTCCATACCCCACGATTTGGGTGTTCGAGTTGTGGAGGGCTTCCTTTCCGAGGCGGGCGAAGCACGAGTTGGTTATAACCAATTCATTTTACAACTACTTTACTTAATTTTGACGAACAACATTTTTATGTTTGGGCACTCCCATTTCCTCCAGGTTCAGGGTGTGGCTATGGGGACTAAATGTGTCCCCTCATA
Source organism: Lithobates pipiens (assembly GCF_037356315.1). Classification (NCBI taxonomy): domain Eukaryota; kingdom Metazoa; phylum Chordata; class Amphibia; order Anura; family Ranidae; genus Lithobates; species Lithobates pipiens. The sequence goes on along the minus strand of NW_027507903.1, from coordinate 323,108,558 downwards.
TGCCAACCTTTACCTGGGGGGATGGGAGCGTCACATTTTCGATCATGACGACTTATCCCCATTTTTCGACCTCATCCCGATGTGGAGGAGGTATATAGATGATATCTTTTTTATCTGGACAGGGACTGAGGAGAATCTGTCTACCTTTGTTGATCTACTGGGAGTTAACACATTTAATTTGAAATTCACCATGGAAAAAAAGTCGAACCTCTTTAACCTTTCTTGATATTCAAATTTTTGTGAACTCTGATGGCCAAATTGGGACTACTTTATTTAGCAAACCATTGGCTGCTAAAACGGTACTGCATGCCTCTAGCTCACACCCTCCACCTCTAATTGCTAGCATCCTCTATGGGCAATATCTCTGCCTTAGGAGAAACTGCAGCAATGATATTGATTTTGAGCGTGAGGCAAAAAAATTACAAGCATGTTTGCAATGCCGTGGTTACAGCAATAAATGTTTAAAAAAATCCTATCTAAGGGCGAATAAACAGAATAGGTCTACTTTGATACACAGTCAAAGACCCCCTAAGATCAATGAAGGTGTTAGGGTGATTACACGCTTTTGTGGTCAGCATTTCCAAGTAAGAAATATTCTAAACAGATACTGGTATCTCCTCAGAGGAGACCCAAAGGTATCTAAACATATTAAAGAACATCCCGAGATCACCTTCAGAAGATCACGTTCCCTCAAAGACACCCTAGTCCAAAGCCATTACACCTCTCGAGTTCAAACAACTACCAAACAACGGGGCTCAAGACCTTGTCATAGGTGCAATTTTTGCAGACATATCCTCTCCTCTAACTCGATCCTATTACCGAACAAGCGCGTCTATGAACCCAAATTTTCGGTAAATTGCCAATCAATAGGAATTGTATACATTATGATCTGTCAGTGTGACTCTCTTTATGTGGGGAAAACAAAACGTCTGTTCTTTCACCGCATCAGGGACCATGTGTCCCTGATCCGTTCTAAGAAAATGGAAACCCCTATTAGTCGTCACTTTGGTCTTTTTCATAACTTTGATGACAGCTTAATGCATTTTTTTGCATTAGAACACATAGCCCCAGGGGAAAGAGGGGGCGACTTTAATCAAATTTTATTACAGCGAGAGGCCCGTTGGATTTTAGACCTTAAAGCAACTGAATCACCAGGCTTGAACGAGGCATTCAGTTTTAAGCCATTTCTTTAAATTGGTTTTTCTCCCCCCCCCCTTTTTTTTTTTTTTACCATAAGCATCGGAGTCTCCCTGGTCTTCAGTAATTGTTAACTTTATACAAACTTGTCATTATTCCATCTATTTCTGGCTTATGCGCAGGAACTGGAAATTGTGGCGCTTCACCTTTAATCTATCGGTCTGTATGGGCGCCCGGGGGACATTTTTGCTTTTCGTTTTCGTTTTTTTCTGCTAATCAATCAGTTATATGACCATTTTGTCCCCCCCCTTTCATTTAGAATACAATGTTCACTTGCATTTACATAATATTCTTTTCCTTCAACATTCTTACACTACGGAATGGTCTCACCACTATAAGTGAATTATCATCCGAAGGATCGAATTTAACTGAGTACACAGATGGAAGTTCGCTGTTATCAGTGACATTCTAACCATCCAGTTCATCTCCTGTAAATTGACATCCATGTATTTAAACAGAGTATGTTGTTGATTTTGCCCTTTTTTTCTGTGCATCTTTGTGTTTGTATCTTGTTTGGGGTCCCGCTGTGGTTGTTGATGCCGCCCGCTGTCTTAAGACACTGTGTGGGTTGATTCCCAGGCATCCCCTATTCAATTCATTCACAGTTAGGGCATCTACCAAACTAAAGATGGGCCAGTGGCGGCCGTTGACGCGATCAGCCCCGGCCGCACATGCACAGTAAGATATGGAAGCTAGATTTGATGACAAGTTAAAGTGTTTCCTCTTTTGTGGAGCTTTGCGTTTGCATCTTGTTAGGGGTCCCGCTGTGGTCGCTGATGCCGCCCGCTGTCTTATGACACTGTGTGGGTTGATTCTCAGGCATCCCCTTTTCAATTCATTCACAGTTAGGGCATTGACCAAACTAAAGATGGAAGCTAGATGTGATGAAAAGTGAAAGTGTTTCCTTTTTTGAATCCGCCCACAGCCTGGCAGTGATGTCAGACGCCGCCCGGCTGGAGAAGACTTATAATCTCTTCCCCCAGTCAGTTGCCTTTTGGCAATTGAATAAGGATGAACTGCTGAACAGGCTACTCCACAACAGGTGTCTCTGTACACATATTGATTGGTATGTAGGCTTTAACCTATACACTTTATTTTCTTATAACTATCTTTGATGAATTTATCATTGCCTTTTCCTGTCTATTACATTCATCTTATCCAGCTGACTATGTCCACCTTTCTCAACTGATAGTATTAATTTTACCTGTTTATTACAGCGTTTATTTCAATAATTCATCTGGCAACATTGGTGGCATTTCCCTATACTGGTCATTTGTAACCAGTCTGCAATCTTATTGATTCAACCATCCAGGTAACATTATGCTGAGATCTCCTATATACCTACAACAGGTTTTTTATCCTAACACAAACATCACTATGACTAATTTATCATGTTTATATAAAGTTTAATGTTTCTCTCTACAGACCTGATTTTTGGTCGAAGCGTCACTACCCAGCCTGTGCAGTTACTGGTCAGCAGGTGCATTGATTGCACCTTTTTTTCAATTCTTTACTTACTCATTATTAACGGCAAATATATGCATAGACCCGCGGCAACTCTGATGCAATTGGTAAGATTAAATTAAATGACATAGTTATCAATATGTGTTGTTATGTTAGACATGTTGACTACTGTATCCTGTAATAGGGAATTTATGTTTGGATATATTTCACATTTATATATATATATATATATATATATATATATATATATATATATATATATATATATATATATATAATTTTTTTTTGATTACTTTTTCCTTCCTTATATTCATTCTGCAAAAATGTGTGTTTTGTAAATGCTTACTATAATATATTTTGTGATATACTTTTCATGAATTTAATATATGTTGTTTTTTTTACTCTATTAGCTATGATCTGCTGCTGCGCCAATTCCCGATGAAGCTCGTGTTACGAGCGAAACTTGTTGAATAATCGCAGCGTAGCGTTTTTGTTTTTATGCATCAATGTGGGGTAATTTTGGAGATGATCTACACCTAATCCAGCCTCACCATTGATTTTTATGACTGTATATTGTTAGTTTTGTACATCTTTGATGGATGTTGACTGAATAACAATAAAAATATTTTTGCAATTAATAGTTGATTGCATACTCTGTTGATCTGATACCGTTTAAAATCCCAGGGTTGGCGTTTTCCGTTTTTGCCCATTCTTTTGTCCTCTATATAGAATTCTGGGATGTGGTATCCTCCTCTCTTCAATCCTTTCTTCTTAATTTTTTTTTTTTTTTTCATATAATGTTATGTGTTATACAGTTTTTTTTTTTAGAACATTTTATTTTAAAATAAAGTATTTTGGATAGCATGGTGGCACAGTGCCCTCCATGTCCCACTGTGAGCATTTCCTGTCGGATAGACAAAGCAGAAAGGAAGACCAAAGTGAGGGAATCCCTGGCTGTCACCAGACAGGACAGATACAGAGAATGAAACTCCCTAATGGGGCACAGACAGTAATAAAAAATCTGACAGGTATTCTAATCAGTCTCCACTCTATTGAAAACTAAACAAAAAATGTTTGCCTTTAGTTATATTTTAACCACTTGTCGACCAGCCGCTGTCATTATACTGCGGCAGGTTGGCTCTTTCCCGCCTTAACTGTATGCCGGCTCCTTTAATAGACATAGCAAGTGCACGCGCTCGCTGCATGGCGGGGAACCCGATACGCGCAGCCTGTGGCCACAATGCCCGCTGGCCACCTGTTCCTAGTAATTAAGAACAGTGGTATTTCTCCTTCTCTAGTCAGTTGTATCCCCCCACAGTTAGAAATACACACAGGGGAACACATTTAACCCTTTGATCGCCCCTAGTGTTAGCTCCTTCCCTGCCAGTGACATTTACAGAGTAATCAATGCATTTTATAGCACTGTTCGCTGTATAAATGTCACTGGTCCCAAAAATGTGTCAAGAATGTCCAATCTGTCTCCCGCAATATTGCAGTCCTGCTGAAAATCACAGATCACCACCATTAATAGTAAAAAAATTGTTTTTAACCACCTCAATACAGTGCAATTACACACCCTTCCTGCCCAGACCAATTTTCACCTTTCAGCACTCTTACAGTTTGAATGAAAATAACTCAGTCATGCAACACTGTACCCATATGAAACCTGCGTCTTTTTTTTTACACAAATAGAATTTTCTTTTGGTGGTATTTAATCACTAGTGGTTTTTTATTTTTTTGTGCTATAAATAAAAAAAGACTGTACATTTTGTGAAAAAGGTACCAGTTACTTACCGGTAACTGTCTTTCTGGGAAATCTTCCAGGACGGCACACCTGAGATGAGAGGCTCCTCCCTACAGGAAACACAATCAATCGACAGCTGTTTTAAGTCCCCACCCTACCCCTTGATCCTCAGTTTGTAGAGAAGTAACTCCTGAACCGGGTTCACAAGGGAAATCATTCCTCATAGGTACTCACCTTCTAGTGTTCTAGAATTTTCCCTCCTCTTGCCGTCCTGGAAGATTTCCCAGAAAGACAGTTACCGGTAAGTAACTGGTACCTTTCTCAAGTCATCTTCCAGGATGGCACACCTGAGAGGATAAACAAGTACCTCAGGCCTACCTTAGGGTCCGTTCACACAGGGGCAACTCCGATCCGACTTCAGGTCGCCCCTAGTCGCCTCAGGTCGGACAACATTTAAAAAGCAATGTAAGTGAATGAGAGCCGTCTTAATGCACACTACTGAAGTCGCTCCGACTTCAGAAAAGGTTCCTGTACTACTTGAATCCGACTTGTAGGCGACCGGTACCCATTGATTTCAATGGAGGTCGCATCCAAGTCGGATCTCCGTTTATACGGAGGCGACTCTGACAGAATTATCAGCTCTCAAGAGGGCACTCCACGCCAAATTTATGAAAAAAATTTGGCGTGGGTTCCCCCTCCGAGAGCATACCAGGCCCTTAGGTCTGGTATGAATTCCAAGGGGAACACCCTACGCCGAAAAAACGGCGTGGGGGTCCCCCCAGATTCATACCAGACCCTTATCCGAGCACGCTACCTGGCCGGTCAGGAAAGGGGGTTGGGACGAGCGGGCGCCCCCCCTCCTGAGCCGTACCAGGCCGCGTGCCCTCAACATGGGGGGGTGCCTTGGAGAAGGGGGGGCCGCGCGGCCCCCCCACCCCAAAGCACCTTGTCCCCATGTTGATGAGGACAAGGGCCTCTTCCCGACAACCCTGGCCGTTGGTTGTCGGGGTCTGCGGGCGGGGGGCTTATCGGAATCCGGGAGCCCCCTTTAATAAGGGGGCCCCCGGATACCAGCCCCCCACCCTATGTGAATGAGTATGAGGTACAATGTAACCCTACCCATTCACCTGTAAAATAAAAGTACCAAAAAAAACACAACACAGGGTTAAAATATTTTATTGCACAGCTCCGGGGGTCTTCCGTCTTCGGGGGTCTTCTCGCCGGACTCTTCCGCTATCTTCTTGTAGCTCTTTTGCTAGCGGAGGAGTCCGGCTTTCTTCCTCGCCGCCGGCCTCTTCTCCCGACTTCGGGGGTCTTGTCCCCCTCTTCGGTTCTTCTGCCGGGCCACCGCGCCTTCTTATAGCTCTTTTACAGGCGGTGGCCCGGTCTTCTGTCGCCGTCGCCGCCGCCTTCCGTTCTTCTTCTTCTTCTTCTTCTTCTTCTTCTTCTCCAGGAGATGTTGCCTCGACGCTCTCTCCGGCCGGAATGCCAGGGAAGCGCTCCGCTGCCACTTATATAGGGACAATGGGGCGGTGTTACATGGCTTTATGTCACATGGGTTGGTCACATGGTGACCCCGCCCCCTTACGATGTCATAGTCCCCATGTGACATCAACCCATGTGACCAACCCATGTGACATAAAGCCATGTGACACCGCCCCATTGTCCCTATATAAGTGGCAGCGGAGCGCGTCCCTGGCATTCCGGCCGGAGAGAGCGTCGAGGCAACATCTCCTGGAGAAGAAGAAGAAGAAGAAGAAGAAGAAGAAGAACGGAAGGCGGCGGCGACGGTGACGGTGGTGACAGAAGACCGGGCCACCGCCTGTAAAAGAGCTATAAGAAGGCGCGGTGGCCTGGCAGAAGAACCGAAGAGGGGGACAAGACCCCCGAAGTCGGGAGAAGAGGCCGGCGGCGAGGAAGAAAGCTAGCAAAAGAGCTACAAGAAGATAGCGGAGGAGTCCAATGAGAAGACCCCCGAAGACGGAAGACCCCCGGACCTGTGCAATAAAATATTTTAACCCTGTGTTGTGTTTTTTTTGGTACTTTTATTTTACAGGTGAATGGGTAGGGGTACATTGTACCCCATACTCATTCACATAGGGTGGGGGGCCGGTATCCGGGGGCCCCCTTATTAAAGGGGGCTCCCGGATTCCGATAAGCCCCCCACCCGCAGACCCCGACAACCAACGGCCAGGGTTGTCGGGAAGAGGCCCTTGTCCTCATCAACATGGGGACAAGGTGCTTTGGGGTGGGGGGGCCGCGCGGCCCCCCCTTCCCCAAGGCACCCCCCCATGTTGAGGGCACGCGGCCTGGTACGGCTCAGGAGGGGGGGCGCCCTCTCGTCCCCACCCCCTTTCCTGACCGGCCGGGTAGCGTGCTCGGATAAGGGTCTGGTATGAATCTGGGGGGGACCCCCACGCCTTTTTTTCGGCGTAGGGAGTTCCCCTTGGAATTCATACCAGACCTAAGGGCCTGGTATGCTCTCGGAGGGGGAACCCACGCCAAAATTTTTTCATAAATTTGGCGTGGCGTGCCCTCTTGAGAGCTCATTCTCTGATTGGCCGCGGCAAAAGTCGCCTGGCTGGGGCGACTTAAAGTTGTGTTGTAAGTCATGTTCAGGTCGTGTCCAAGTTGCCTCCAAAAGTCGTGTTGAAAGTCGTGTTGCCCCTGTGTGAACGGACCCTTAGGGTGGGGCCACTGCAAGACCCTCTTGGCGAACCTTGGTTCTGCAGTGAGCTTTACCTCCACTCCATATGCTCATATGCTTGATGAAGGCATCTTAGCTGGATCATACGGCTGATCTGCAGATCTGCTCGACAGATATTCCTGCCTTTTCCGCTTCGGATGCAGTATCTAGGTGAAATGGGCTCTTAAAAATGGAATCAGAAAACATGTTAAACTTGTAGGTTAGCAATGTTGCCTATCTCACACATCTAACAACCATGGACTATTGTGCCTGTAGGTGCTACTTAGAACCACTAAAAAGATAAATAAGAGACCTGTGTAAGACAAGGACACTACATTAATCAATAAGAGGGCCTGTCTTAACACTACCCTGTTGAGGGAAATAAAACTGCAAAAAAGGGGGGGCCCCGACAGACAATTTTTTTTTTTTTTTTGTTCCTTTTTATCTTTAGGTCAGCAAAAGACTAAAGGGAAGCCTACTTAAGGGAAATAGATTAACAGAACCCTGGGTTTAAGGCATGCCCAATCTATGTCCTTACTTACGCCTGAGAGCCTACTTCAGGAGATTAAAGTCCCTAGCAGGAGTAGACTACTCATATTGCTAAGTCTAGTTTTGCTAAAAGGGCGAAATGAAGGCCATGCACCGAGCCGAAACCTATTTGATCGGGTATACATCTTTATACTTCATCCTCAGGCCATAATACTCCTCTGAACAGAACTCTCCAAGTTCTTACTAAACAGGGCGATTCATTATCCCCTTCCTCCAGTGTCCCATAACCCTACAGGGCTTCAACCCTAGGAAATGGTTCTGGCATCCCTGAATGTAAGGGGTCGAGGTTTTCTGACATGTGGCATCTGCAGCCCGAACTCCTGGCCCCTCCATGGAAAAGAAGGCTGAAATACAAAAAGGTGACAAATGTATTATTAATATCACAAATAAAATGATCATAGATTGTGGGCACGGCACAATAGATTTAGACAGAAAAGACACAAGCATAGACAACAATGTTGTGTGCCTGAGTGTGACTAGCTAAACCAATATATCAAATATGGGAAGAGACCCAAATCTGAACCTCAATGTAGACAAACAGTCCTCAGTCTGGTTTTCTGATGTGCTGCCAAGACGTAAACATTAAGACACAAGCAAAGCCTAAATGCTGCGTATTTCTTTAGTGCAGCTAGCTAGGTCATAACTGATATATAAATACAGAAAGGACAGGAACCCCCTTTACTGTTGTGTTTTACCTATGTACAGAAAAACAAGGCTATAAACATAAAGACAGAAAGATCCAAACTTCTATGTTGTGTATTTCTGACAAACCACCAAATACAGTTATAAGATCAATATGAACACCAACTCCCGTGTTGTGCATTTCTGCTATGCCACAGGGAAAAATATGGATCACAAGACAATCCTTTCTGTCATGCACTTCTGTAGTGTAGTTCAGATAGAACCAACACTGAGAAAGGACACAAGCAACCTGCAGCATTGTGTTTTTCTGAAACAGAAAGCACCAACAAGCTTCAATCTTGAGTATTTCTGCTGTGCAACAACATAAAAGCAGAGACTGAGGAAAAAGACAGACAGCCTTTACAGCTGCAATCTTTCTGGTCTGCTGCAAAATAAAACAATAACGCCATTATGAGTATTCCTGCTGTGTAGCAAAACCTCAATCAGAAGGGACAGATACGTTTAGGGTTCCCACACCCGTGCGACCCAACCTGCGACTTGGGACTGCAAGACGCATGAGAAGTCATATACTATGGCTTCCAATGGGTACCATTTGTGTCTGTGCGACACCAGCAGTCCCTGATTCCTGGATCCACAGACCTCAAGATTACACAGGTCGCAGGGAAAAAAATTGCAATTTTCAGTTAGAACAAGTAAGGGGTCCCCAATGCTGTGACTCCCTGGAGGATTGCAGCCAACAAACCCCTGCTGTGTATCCCTAAGATGCAGAAAGGTAGATCCATGAGAAACACTGCTCACTGCTGTACCTGATATACAAACAATAGGGCAGTAAATATAGGACATACAGGACACAAACATTCAATCTTTGTGTATGTCTGATGTGTAGCAATATACCAATACTGAGCAGAGATGCCACCATCCTCAGTGTCTCAGCTGAGCAGCAAAAACAAAATCAGAAAAAGACAAGCAATCTTCACTGCTGTGTCCTTTCTGATATGCAGCCAATAAGGCAGTATATGCAAGACATAAAGGACAGACAACCTTCAATCTTGTATATGTCTGATGTGCAACAATATAACAATTCTGAATAGAGATAGCACATCCATATTGAAGCGATTTGGCATTGCGACTCAACATGTCAAAATCGCATGGCTAAAATCAGCACAACACCACTTTGTGGTGCTACACGGATTACCAAAGGCAGTATATGTACTACACCTGGCAGGGGTTCAATTTGTATTTCTGCTATGTAGCCCAACAAATTCGAACCATCAATTTTCACTGCTGCCTTTCTGATAAGGCAGTAATACAGGACACAAAACCTCACAGACCTTAATGCTGTATATATCTGATGTGCAACAATAAAACACTCTGAATAGATTTAGGAAACCATATTGAAATGATTTGTCATGCGACTCAACATGTCAAATCGCATGTTTAAACTCGGCAGCCATTGCCGTTAATAGCACTGTCTGAATCAGCACAACGCCACTCAAATCAGGACCATCAGACTTCACTGCTGCCTTTCTGATAAGTAACCAACAAGGCAGTAAAACAGGACACAAAGCCCCACAGACAGACCTCAATCTTGTGTATGTCTGATGTGCAGCAATATAACCATCATGAGCAGAGATGTCACCAGACTCAATGATGTGCATTTCTGCTGTGCAGCACAAAACCAGAAAGTACAGATCACCTTCACTGTTGTATTTTTCTGATCTGTAGCCAAACAAAGCAGTACCTTTAGTATATAAAGGACAGCAAACAAGCTTCAGTGCAGTAGATTTCTGATGTACAGCAATATAGCCCTTATGAGCAGAGATGTCACAAATCTCAATGTGTATTTCTGCTGTGCCACAAAAACATCCCAGCAAGGACAAACCTTCACTACTGAGGTCTACCGGTGTGCAGCCAAGGAGGAGTCATGGTCTATCCCTTTATGAAATAACCAACAGGTAATTTATTTCATAGGCATAGCCTGGGCTGTAAATACTAAACCTTCACCACCAGTGAAGGAACAAATCCTAAAATGGTTGGACACCCTACTATTAGTAGTAGTTGTCCTACCTTACCTCCATAGACTGAGCAAACGCTAGCCAGCTCAAACCCAGGTGGTGCTGATTAGCAACTAAAGTCTCAATGAGCCCAGCCCTAGAGACCAATTTAAGACAGCCGCTAGAAGAGGTGGTTACCAATTTAGCCTGGGGTGGTAAATAGCTATTTGCAGGCTTCAAACAAGCAATTATGTAGCTCTTGCATAGGTTTGCACAGAAAATCCTCAATTAAAAGGATGTAGGAAGCGATCTATGGTGAATCGCCTTTAGATCTGCCACTGAGTGGATTGTAGCCCAAACCAATAAAAAAAGTTTCTTCTTACCTCCTACACTATAATATAACCACAGTGTAAAGGTGGAGTGGGAGGTTGGAGCTTATGAAAGTTAACTATAGCAAGCAACCCCCAAAAGGAGGATCTGTCACAAGGGAACCCCTACTGTGCCACACAGAAGCTTGGTCCCTGCCCATCCTTGCATGTTAGGTCAGCTTTTAAACATCGTGAAGCAACTTCAGATTCCTAGCAGTTGGGTTAATAGGGCTGGTAACCTAGTGCACCTGCTGACCAGGGGAGCTTCTGAATCCACCAACCACTGCCCAATTAATAACTTGTTCAGTGGTATACCTGGCCTGTAAGTAACTTTGTATCTACCAGGTCCCCTCTGTATGCTATATTCACCCCTACTAATGTACCACAACTGGGCATGTAGGGAGAGGCTGGCAACCTTCTGCTGCGATAACCACAGTGTCTCTGCTGTAAGAGGGAGCTGTGGCTGTGGTTTTAACAGTGGCATCTGGGCTATTTGTATCCCGACCCCAGGTTCTGCACTGCACCAGTCAGTATATACACAGGGAAGGGGGAGCAATGGCCTACCTACCTCTTTCCCATCTGAGGTGGTTTAGGCACACTCGTTCCTCTGCACCACCTGTCCACCATACAGCTTTTCTGATGTAAGAGGGAGCTGCAGCTGGTGTTTTTAGCAGAAGCTTAAGGGCTATTTGAAACCAGGGGAGATCTCAAATGCCCAGAAACCCTCTGGCTGGAATTGGGGATTTTGCAGCTAAATTCCCATGGCAAAAGAAAAGTACTCACCGTTGTCTTCCTCTTTTTGCCACAGCCAGCGGGCTTGCTTTTCCATCCTTATGGTCCACACGCAAGGAGGATAGCCGCCAAAGTGCTCCCCCCAACTGCTGTCCCCATAGGGAGGTGCCAGGTTAGGCTGTGTCCTGCACTGTACCAGTCAGTCTATATACATGGGGGGGGGGGGGGCAATGCCTTTCGTTCCTCATTCCCATCTGAGGTGGTTAAGGCAGACATCCACCGTAGTAAACTGGTGCCTCCTCGCTCTAGAGAAAGGAGGATGTGGGCACCTGCTCCTACTGACTCTCAGCCTTCCCTCCTGGGTAAGAACGCCGCCGCCATTTTCCCAAAGTTTGAAAATGACGCGGGTGCTTGTTGCCACGCCCTCTCCGGCAGCCCACGCGAGCTACCGGGGACCAAGGAGTCGGGGACACGATACCCCTGGAAAGAACCGATGGCCAGCACCCCCGTCTGAACAGCCACCTGTACAGGTAAGGAGGGGAGACAGGATAATGGCCCCTGAAGTTCTGGGTACACCACTGTACCCAGGGTCCTTCAGCTCTCAGGGGGGCTCTTCCAATTTCTGCTGCCCCCCCTGAGGAAAAGATAGGGGAACCCCCCAGGAAGGACAAGAATATCCTACCAGACCCAGAGGCTTCCCAAGCTTGTGGTCCGGCTCGCAGGAGGAGACCACCAGCCCCAGGCTTCGGGTCATTTGGAAAAAAACAAACAGTTTCGCTGTGTAGGGAGAAACACAATTAAAAACTGAGGATCAAGGGGAAGGGTGGGGACTTAAAACAGCTGTCGATTGATTGTGTTTCCTGTAGGGAGGAGCCTCTCATCTCAGGTGTGCCGTCCTGGAAGATGACTTGAGAAAAATGTTTCTTTGTTTCTGTCATAAAATTTTGCTAATTAGTAATTTTTCTTCATAAATTTTGGTCAAAATTTATACTGCTACATATCTTTGGTAAAAATAACATTTCTTGAGACACTAACAAGAAAGCAAAGTACAAATACCCCCCAAATGACCCCATTTTAGAAAGTAGACATTCCAAGGTATTAAGTGAAATTAAGTAACATGGTAAGTTTTTTTTAAGTTGTCATTTTTTTTCCCACAATCCTTTGCAAAATTAGGATTCTTTTTTTTTTTTTTTACAAAATTGTCATATTATCAGGTTATTCTTCACACACAGCACATGCATACAACAAATTACACCCCAAAATACATTCTGCTACTCTTTCAGGGTATGGTGATACCACATGTGTGAGAATTTTACACAGCCTGGCCACATACAAAGGCCCAACATTGAAGTGGCACTTTCAGGCGTTCTACGAGCATAAATGACACATCTCATTTCTCAACCACCTATTACACTTTTGAAGGCCCTGGAGCACCAGGACAATGGAATTGCCCACAAAATTACCCCATTTTGGAAAGGAAACACCCCAATGTATAATCTATGAGGCAGAATGAGTCATTTGAACAGTTCATTTTTTGTGTGGAAAAAAAATGAAAACGCATTTATTTTTACACAAAGTTGTCAATTTATAAGATATTTTCAACACATAGCATGTATATAGCAAAAATGACACTCCAAAAGACATTCTGCTACTCTTTCCAAGTATGGTGATACCACATGTGTGAGACTTTTACACAGCCTGGCCACATACAGAGGACCAACATTGAAGTAGTACCTTCAGGGATTCTAGGAGCATAAATTACATATTTCATTTCATTCCTACTCATCACACTTTTGAAGGTCCTTGAGCATCAGCCAAGTGGAATTACCCACAAAATTACCCCATTTTGTAAAGCAAACACCCCAACGTCTATTCTGTGAGGCATGGGCTGCAGATAGGTACTTGGGTGGGCTGGAGACAGGTACTTGGGTAACTTTATGAGCTGCAGACAGGTACTTGAGTACTCTGATGGGCTGGTGACAGGTACTTGGGTACTCTGATGGCCTAGTGACAGGTACTTGGTTATCTGATGGGCTGGTGACTAGGGATGAGCCGAACACCCCCCGGTTCGGTTTGCACCAGAACTTTCGAACGGACCCCACGTTCGTTACGAACGTTAGAACCCCATTGAAGTCTATGGGACTCGAACGTTCGAAATGGAAAGTGCTAATTTTAACGGCTAATATGCAGGATACTGTCCTAAAAAGGGTTTAGAGACCTGGCTCCTGCCCCAGGGGACATGGGTCAATGCAAAAAAAAGTTTTAAAAATGGCCGTTTTGGCGGGAGCACTGATTTTAATGACGATTAAAGTGAAAAAAAAAAGTGAAATATTCCTTTAAATATGGTGCCTGTTGGGTGTCTGTAGTATGCCTGTGAAGTGCCACGTGTTTCCCGTGTTTAGAACAGTCCCTGCACAAAATGACATTTAACGGAAATAACACCATTTAAAACTGCTTGCGGTTTTAATGTTATATCTGGTTCCTGCAATATGGTTGAAAATCATTCAGAAAAATGGCATGGGTAGCCCTCCCTGCCCATTACCAGCCTATTTGGGTCTTGTACGCATATTAAGGGAAACCCTGTACCCATATTAAAAAAAGGAAATGCGTGTGGCCCCCAGGCCCTATATACTCAGAACAGCAGTATACAGGCGGTGCAAACAAGACAGGGACTGTGTAGGTTTGTTGTGTTAAGTTGAATCTGTTTGTAATTTTCAACTGGTACATTTTTAAAGTGTAGCTCCAGTCAAAAAAACTATTTTTAAGCTTTTTGGAAAACATAGGGAAGGGTTATCACCCCTTTATAATTTGTTTTGTCGTCCAACTTTTTTCATCTCACTTGCTGCTGTCTCCTTGCGTTTGCAAGTAGGAGATGTTTGTAAGTTGGATGTTTGAAAGTAGGGGCCTGCCCTATATGCTCTGCAGAAATGGCGGAACAAGGTGTTGGTTTTGCCACAACATTGTAAGCCCTCAAAGTGACTCTTGGTGGGCGCTGGAGCGCCCTGCTGTGAACAATTATTATTTACAATTATATTATCAAGAATTGTAATTACATGCCATTGTTGAACAGTGGTAGAAAAATTGACCTTTGGTGGTTGTGGTGCTGGTGCCACAACACTATAAGTCCTCACCGTTACTCTGGGTGGGCACAGGAAGGGGCCCTCCTGTGAAATATTATATCAAGAATTGTAATTACATGTCCCTGTTAAACAGGGGCAGAAAAATTTGGCCTTAGGCACTGGTGCTGGTGCCACCACACTGCAACCTCTGCCATATACTCTAGTTTTATTGCAGGAATTAGCCCTGCTGCAAAGCATTGCATCAAAAATTGTACTTAAACGCCCCTGTTAAACAGGGGCAGAAAAATTGGGCTGCTGGCATCACCCAGAACCAAAAATGTCCTTCCAACATATCAGCGGAGGAGGAAGAGGATAGACAATCAACATAACAGGACAGTCACTCAGCATCAGCATAGGCAGTCTTGAAGGGATGTGGTATTTCCAAAAAAATTATTCGGTTACATCAGCTTCAGGTGCTTGGTAGCTATGGGTGATCCAAGACTGATTCATCTTGATGAAGGTCAGTCGATCAACTGATTCGGTGGACAGGCGCACCCTGTGATCGGTAACAAAGCCACCAGCAGCACTGAAGGTGCGTTCCGAAAAGAACGCTGGATGCAGGACAGGCCAGTAGCTCAATTGCATACTGTGCAAGCTCTGGCCAGTGATCCATCCTCAAGACCCAGTAAGCCAGAGGATTTTCGGTGGGAAAGGTGTCCAAGTCTGACCTTGCCCCTAGGTATTCCTGCACCATGTAAATCAGACGCTGGCGATGGGTACTGGAACCAATCATACCTTGGGGCTGCGGACTAAAAAATTGTCTCAAAGCATCAGTCAGACGGCCACCTTCTCCACCGCTCCTTCTGACCGATGCCTCAGCAACACGTTGTCCAGGACCAGGCGTTTGTAACCTCCCAGTCTCTGGGAACGCGTTGCACAGAGCTTTCTGCAAGGCCTCCCGGAGATGTCTCATCCTCTGCTCCCTCTGCGATGGCAAGATAAGGTCGGCAACCTTACCCTTGTACCGTGGATCAAGGAGAGTGGCCAGCCAGTAATGGTCCCTCTCCTTGATCCGAAGAATACGAGGATCCTTCCGCAGGCTTTGCAGGATCAGGGAGGCCATGCAGCGTAGGTTAGCTGAGGCATTCGGTCCGGAGTCCTCTGGGTCACTAAGGACAACATGATCCGCAGCTACCTCCTCCCAGCCATGTACAAGTCCACGTGTTTCTTGGGACTGTAAATCATCCCTATAAGACTGCTGCTGCTGCTGATGCTGATGCTGAGTGCCAGCCTCCACCTCCATGCTGACACAATCATCCTCCTCCTCCTCTTCCTCCTCCTCATCCTCTTCCTGTGTGATGGGTGGCACAGCAAGAACACTGTCTGGATAAAGGGGGCCTTGAGAGGCAAGGAAGTCCTCCTCTTCCTGCCTCTGTTCTGCCTCAAGTGCCCTGTCCATTATTCCATGCAGCGTATGCTCCAAGAGGTGGACAAGAGGTACAGTGTCACTGATGCATGCACTGTCACTGCTCACCATCCTTGTGGCCTCCTCAAACGGTGACAGGACAGTGCATGCATCCCTGATCATGCCCCACTGGCGTGGTGAGAAAAAACCAAGCTCCCCTGACCCTGTCCTGGTGCCGTAGTCGCACAGGTACTCATTAATGGGCCTCTGCTGCGTGTGCAGCCGCTGCAGCATGGCCAATGTTGAGTTCCATCTGTCACATATAAGGCGGTTCTTGGGCAGGTTCAACTCCTTTTGGAGCTCAGCCAGCCGAGCACAGGCATTAAATGATCGGCGGAAATGCACACAGACTTTCCTGGCCTGCTTCAGGACATCCTGTAAGCCGAGGTACCTGCCCAAGGACCGCTGCACCACCAGGTTAAGGACGTGAGCTACACAGGGCACATGGGTCAGTTGTCCCTGTCGGAGGGCAGAGAGGAGGTTGGTGCCATTGTCGCAAACCACCATTCCTGGCTTAAGCTGGCATGGCGTCAACCACCTCTCGGCCTGCCCCTGCAGAGCTGACAAAACATCCGCCCCAGTGTGGCTCCTGTCCCCCAAACAAACCAGCGCAAGCACGGCATGGCATCGTTTTGCCTGCGTACTTGCGTAGCCCCTGGAACGCCTACGGAGCACCGCTGGTTCTGAGGACAGAGCACTGGAAGAGGCCATGGAGGAAGAAGAAGAGGAGGGGGTGGAGGAGAGAGGTGTGTCACAACCAATAGTAGCATTTTGGAGGCGTGGTGGCGGAACAACCTTCAACACTACTGCACCTTGTCCTGCATCCTTCCCAGCAGCCAGAAGAGTGACCCAATGGGCCGTGAAAGACAGGTAACGTCCCTGTCCATGCCTGCTGGACCATGAGTCAGCGGTAATATGCACCTTACCGCTGACCGCCCTGTCCAGCGAGGCAAGGACATTGCCTTCCACATGCCGGTAGAGAGCCGTAATCGCCTTCCGTGAGAAAAAGTGGCGTTTGGGGACCTGCCACTGAGGAACCGCACATTGTACAAACTCACGGAAGGGGGCCGAGTCTACCAACTGAAAAGGTAGCAGTTGAAGTGCTAGCAATTTAGCCAAGCTAGCATTCAACCGCTGGGCATGTGGATGGCTGGGAGTAAACTTCTTCCGCCGGTCCAGCAGCTGGGGCAGGGACATTTGCCTGCTATAATCGGACGTGGGTGTACCGCTAGCAGAGTTCCCGGAAGCACTTGGCTGTGACACACCTAATTCTACACCTTCATTCCTCTCAGAGCAGGTTTCAGGGAGGACTGAAGGTCTAGTGGGGTTGGAGATGCCAGCTGATGAGGAGCAAGGAGAGGTCCGCTTTGTACTTTGGTGTGGGTCTTTGAGGTACACTTGCCAACGAGCTGCATGGCAGGTCAACATATGTCTGGTCAAGCATGTGGTGCCCAAGCGGCTGATGTTTTGGCCACGTGAGATACGCTTGAGACATATGTTGCAAATAGCAGCGGTGCGATCTGATGCACTCGTCTCAAAAAAGGCCCACACCAAAGAACTTTTAGAATAACGCGCAGAGGCAGCGCTCTGCAAAGGCGGAGCTCTGCGGTGTGATTCAGTCGGTGTGCTGCCCCTAAGCTGGCCCCCGGAGGGCATCCTGCCTCGTTGGACATGTGCCTCCTCCTCCTCCTCCTCCTCCCTCCTTCCAGGCACCCACGTGGAGTCAGTGCCCTCATCATCCCCTCCCTCTTCATCGCTGTAGCAAACCTGGCAGTATGCTGCAGCTTGTGGAACATGACTGCCAGATTGCTGTCCTTCTTGAGCATCCCCTCTCTCTGCGCTCACGCTACTGCCTTCCTCTAGCTGAGTGTCATCATCAGAGCCCACCAAACACTGGGCATCCTCCTGGAGCATGTACCCAACACTGTGCTCAAAGAGTTCAGGAGACTCCTCAGGAGGACGTGGTGGGTCTAGGGAAGGAGTCACTGATGATGACATTGAGAGGAGGGAAGACGATGCGTTGGCAGCTGCTTTGCGACTACCCTGAGACTGGGTGAGAGAGGATGAGGAGGATGAAGAGGGCTTGGTCATCCACTCTACCAAGTCGTTGGCATATTGCGGTTCAACATGTCCAGCTGCCGAAAAGAAGGACAAGCATGTCCCATGGCCACGTGCTGATGACAATGCACCGCGTCCACGACCAGCACTGTTGTCTCTAGACACAGAGCCTGCTTGCCCTCTTTTATCGGCTCGCGCCTGTCTGCCTCTCCTTGCTGGCCTTCCAGACATGGTAATGGCCTGAAGGGAGTTGGGTAAAACAGCAGTTGGGTAGTTTATATTGTGCTGGAGGCACACACAACTTCCAATAACTCCTGCAGATGGCAATTGGGCTCAAATAGAGAACAGCTATGTAGGTGGATTATAGCGGTATGTACTGGGTACAGAGCACGCAGACAGCACGCACTATCTCCTAACACTACTGACTGCAAGCTCTATTATTAAAGATAGATCACTAGCTATATAGGTGAGGTGAATATCGCAGTGTATACTGCGGTCAGGGCATGCAGACAATAACCAGAAAACAGCAGAGATAAAGGGGTATATACAGATGTATACTGTGCTGTGCTGGAGGCACACACAACTTCCAATAACTCCTGCAGATGGCAATTGGGCTCAAATAGAGAACAGCTATGTAGGTGGATTATAGCGGTATGTACTGGGTACAGAGCACGCAGACAGCACGCACTATCTCCTAACACTACTGACTGCAAGCTCTATTATTAAAGATAGATCGCTAGCTATATAGGTGAGGGGAATATCGCGGTGTATACTGCGGTCAGGGCACGCAGACAATAACCAGAAAACAGCAGAGATAAAGGGGTATATACAGATGTATACTGTGCTGTGCTGGAGGCACACACAACTTCCAATAACTCCTGCAGATGGCAATTGGGCTCAAATAGAGAACAGCTATGTAGGTGGATTATAGCGGTATGTACTGGGTACAGAGCACGCAGACAGCACGCACTATCTCCTAACACTACTGACTGCAAGCTCTATTATTAAAGATAGATCGCTAGCTATATAGGTGAGGTGAATATCGCGGTGTATACTGCGGTCAGGGCACGCAGACAATAACCAGAAAACAGCAGAGATAAAGGGGTATATACAGATGTATACTGTGCTGTGCTGGAGGCACACACAACTTCCAATAACTCCTGCAGATGGCAATTGGGCTCAAATAGAGAACAGCTATGTAGGTGGATTATAGCGGTATGTACTGGGTACAGAGCACGCAGACAGCACGCACTATCTCCTAACACTACTGACTGCAAGCTCTATTATTAAAGATAGATCGCTAGCTATATAGGTGAGGTGAATATCGCGGTGTATACTGCGGTCAGGGCACGCAGACAATAACCAGAAAACAGCAGAGATAAAGGGGTATATACAGATGTATACTGTGCTGTGCTGGAGGCACACACAACTTCCAATAACTCCTGCAGATGGCAATTGGGCTCAAATAGAGAACAGCTATGTAGGTGGATTATAGCGGTATGTACTGGGTACAGAGCACGCAGACAGCACGCACTATCTCCTAACACTACTGACTGCAAGCTCTATTATTAAAGATAGATCGCTAGCGATATAGGTGAGGTGAATATCGCGGTGTATACTGCGGTCAGGGCACGCAGACAATAACCAGAAAACAGCAGAGATAAAGGGGTATATACAGATGTATACTGTGCTGTGCTGGAGGCACACACAACTTCCAATAACTCCTGCAGATGGCAATTGGGCTCAAATAGAGAACAGCTATGTAGGTGGATTATAGCGGTATGTACTGGGTACAGAGCACGCAGACAGCACGCACTATCTCCTAACACTACTGACTGCAAGCTCTATTATTAAAGATAGATCACTAGCTATATAGGTGAGGTGAATATAGTGGTGTATACTGCGGTCAGGGCATGCAGACAATAACCAGAAAACAGCAGAGATAAAGGGGTATATACAGATGTATACTGTGCTGTGCTGGAGGCACACACAACTTCCAATAACTCCTGCAGATGGCAATTGGGCTCAAATAGAGAACAGCTATGTAGGTGGATTATAGCGGTATGTACTGGGTACAGAGCACGCAGACAGCACGCACTATCTCCTAACACTACTGACTGCAAGCTCTATTATTAAAGATAGATCACTAGCTATATAGGTGAGGTGAATATCGCGGTGTATACTGCGGTCAGGGCATGCAGACAATAACCAGAAAACAGCAGAGATAAAGGGGTATATACAGATGTATACTGTGCTGTGCTGGAGGCACACACAACTTCCAATAACTCCTGCAGATGGCAATTGGGCTCAAATAGAGAACAGCTATGTAGGTGGATTATAGCGGTATGTACTGGGTACAGAGCACGCAGACAGCACGCACTATCTCCTAACACTACTGACTGCAAGCTCTATTATTAAAGATAGATCGCTAGCTATATAGGTGAGGTGAATATCGCGGTGTATACTGCGGTCAGGGCACGCAGACAATAACCAGAAAACAGCAGAGATAAAGGGGTATATACAGATGTATACTGTGCTGTGCTGGAGGCACACACAACTTCCAATAACTCCTGCAGATGGCAATTGGGCTCAAATAGAGAACAGCTATGTAGGTGGATTATAGCGGTATGTACTGGGTACAGAGCACGCAGACAGCACGCACTCCTAACACTACTGACTGCAAGCTCTATTATTAAAGATAGATCACTAGCTATATAGGTGAGGTGAATATAGTGGTGTATACTGCGGTCAGGGCACAGACAATAACCACTACACAACAGCAAGATAGGAAATCAGCCAAAAACAATCGGTGTGTACTGTGTTGAAGGTACACAGAACACCCACTGCTTCAGATGCCAACACACTACACGAGGCCGCCTTAATGGCGGCCTTATATAGTGTGGGGCGTGCACTACACAGCCTGAGCTATGATTGGCCACAGGCATCCTGCCTGTGGCCAATCATGGCTCTCCTCGCTGCTGGCGCTGCGATTGTCCAAGCATGCGGCCATCGCAGTGCATTGTGGGCCGTGAGCGCCACGTGAATTTTGACGCGAACGGACCAAGTGTTCGGATTTCGCCGAACGGACGAACAGCCAATGTTCGAGTCGAACGTACGTTCGACTCGAACACGAAGCTCATCCCTACTGGTGACAGGTACTCTGTTACTCTGATGGGCTGGTGACAGGTACTTGGGGACTCTGATGGGCTGGTGACTGATACTTGGGTATGCTGATAGGCTACAGATAGGTACTCAGGTAGTCTGATGCGCTGGTGACTGGTATTTGGGTACTATGAAGGGCAATGACAGGTACTCAGGTACTTGGTACTCATATGGACTGTGACAGGTACTCGGGTACTCAGATGAACTGTGAAAGGTACTCAGGTACTCATATGGACTGTGACAGGTACTCGGGTACTCTGATGGACTGTGACAGGTAGTTTCATAGTTAGTAAGGTTGAATAAAGACACCAGTCCAACCTGAGTGAGTGTCTACCCCTATCCCTGTACATTGCACACTCACATTGGTCCCTACCATCAAGGAGTCCACAATCCGAAGTCCCCATTCATATACTAGGGCGAATTTACCTACCTGCATGTCTTTGGAGTGTGGGAGGAAACCAGAGTACCCAGAGGAAACCCACGCAGGCACAGGGAGAACATGCAAACTCCAGGCAGGTGGTGTCCTGTTTGGGATTCGAACCAGCAACCACTTTTTACTACTAGCCAAGAGTGCTAACCACTACACCACTGTGCTGCTCGGGTACTCAGATGGACTGTGACAGGTACTCGAGTATTTAAGGAAACAGAACATTTACTGCATTAGCAATGTCTGTCTGTATCACCTTGAAAGTTGAGTAAATACCAAATCGTATATAAGGGCTAATTGGAGCGCTACCGTATATACTCGAGTATAAGCCGAGATTTTCAGCCTCTTTTTTGAGGCTGAAAGTGCCCCCTCGGCTTATACTCGAGTCACGGCCGTCTGTCTACCCAATCAGCGTGTCGAGCAGACAGACGGCGGCCATTCAACTATTCAAAAGCCACGCCTCCCTGTCTGTGATAGGCGTAACACTCAATTTCCCAGCAGTCAGTGGTCCGCCTATCACGGACATCCGCTCATCCTCATACTACGGACGAGGATGAGAGGATGTCCGTGATAGGCGGAACACAAACTGCTGGGAAATTGAGTGTTCCGCCTATCACAGACGGAGGCGCGGCTTTTGAACAGTGGAATGGCCGCCGTCTGTCAGACGAGAAGAGGTGCGGTGATCCTGGCATGGCCGCCGTATGTGCAGAAGCACACAGGCTTGGGACGCAGACTCGGGACGCAGGCTCGGGACACAGGTAGGCTGGACACACAAGGCTGCACACACAGGGATGGACGGACACACAGGGAAGGACGGACACACAGGGATGGACGGACACACAGGGATGGACGGACATGTCTCACCCTCGGCTTATACACGAGTCAATAAGTTTTCCCATTTTTTTGTGGTAAATTAGGGGCCTCGGCTTATATTCGGATCGACCTATACTCGAGTATATACGGTAATTTATTTTTATTTTTTTAAAAAGCATAAGGCATTTTTAAAAAAAGTATAATTAGATATATAACACGCAATTATACATTTAGATAGTATGAAGAAAATTTATACTTAAAGGGTTCTTACAATAACCTGACTCACAACAGAGGGAATTTGGTAAGTACCTGCTAAAATAAGAGCATATATCATTATAAAGAAAAAAAGAATCATATGCTTCAATCAATTTGAAATTAGTAGGATGAGCAACTTGCTTTGTTTTTCCACCCTTCAACTAATCCATTTTACATGCAGCCACACTGTCATCAACATGATGATATCAGGGTGATTATCAGTGAATCATCTAGTCAGAAGGTTTTTCTCTCCAAGTTACAGTGACTTACAGCTGTATTCATACACTGGTAGAGAAATACTGTATGTCAGTGTTCAGCCACCTGATTCATGGCAAGGCTACACGAGATAAAGTTTCTGATATTACAAAATATAATAAAGAAAGCAACAACCCCTTCATGCACTCTCCTGCATAGATATGGGCCACAAAACACCCCTGAATAGCACTAGTAAAGGTTTTTATGGGCTGATATTAATATATAGCACTAGGTGTGGAGAACTAGGTGTGGAGCAATGATTATTTAAATCTATATCCAAACTTACTTTAAGGCTGGGTTCACACCGCAGTACATAGTGGCTTACAGCAGGGGTCTGGGGTGCCCCTGTTCACCGCTTCAGGTCAGATTTCGTCAGAATTTTTGGCTGAATTTGGACCTAAAATGGACCAGAAGACTCTTGTGTGAACTGGCTCCATTGAGAGCTGGTCACAATCTCCTGACATGCGTATTGAATGTGCCCATTAAAAATCGAGTGACGAGCACCTCATCCCATAGATTTGAGCAATGTTACATTCCAACTTGGGTCCACGGGTTGTTGATTTGCAGGCAAAGGCAGCCTGGCCCTAGATTTGTAGTGGTTGGAGTGTAGACAATGTGACCACTGTTAGTGGAAAATGGAAGTAAGTGCCCCTGGGGGATGGTTCAGCCTAGATTAGTTAAGAGGGCTAGGGAGGGATAAACTTATTTTTTTGAAGGTTTTAGCAAATTCTCAGCAAGCAAAATTAGGGGACTCTGAACACATGCTGTGTGATGAAATACAAGGGGGCAGGGCTTGCTTGTGACATCATTATGCATGCCAGCTCAAAGTGTGTTCTATTATGCTGTTCCCTACTGTATGTTGTGAGTACTCTTTTTTTGCTATTAATACATTTTGATGGTATCACACCATCCAGGTTATTTATTTCCTCCTATGTGCCTTGGATTGTCCATGCAATATCTGAAATCAGGCTGGATATCAGTGAAGGTACTTTGGGACTTTCGTATCAGGGGACAGCCTTGAGGCATAGCCTTTTTCTCTATCAAGCTTTCAGAATCTCATGTTTGAGAGGGCATTTGAAACCATTAAGAATCCTGTGTGCAATCAGGTTTTGGAATATGAATTGGACACATCATTACATGTGGAGTGTTATCAGAGCTTATTCACATGATATGTGGACTTTTTCATTGCACTATTTGTAATGGTTGCACTTAATATAATTTTGATGCATGGTTGTATTGTACACTACAAAGGTAAAGTATATGTAAAGTATATATGAATTCTTTGAAATATTTAAGGAGATTGTGCATCTCATGTATTTCTTAAGTAATTTATTTGTGTCACTTAAATATATTTTTAAAGGGACAGAGCAACATATTTGTATTCAGTTTGTACTTGTTGTATTTTGGCAACTATTGAGTGCAAACTACAGCATGAAGGGGGACCAGATCGGTAACCCCAAGTTAGAGTTGTTTAACCACCTCAATACAGGGCACTTACACCTCCTTCCTGCCCATGCCATTTTTCAACTTTCAGGGCTGTCACAATTTGAATGACAATCGTATGGCCATGCTTCATTGTAACCATGTGAAATTTTTATCATTTTATCATTTTCTTTACTGTATTTATCAGCGTATAACACGCACTTTTTTACCCTTAAAATCAGGGGAGAATCGTGGGTGCATGTTATATGCCGATCCCCGCTAATTGGGAGCGGAGGGAGCCCTGCCGCCATACACAAAGCCGAATGTACTCGGCTAGTCTTGGCTCTTCTTGCAGTCCCGCCCACGTGACTGTGAGTGGAACCGAGACTAGCCAAGTGTACTCGGCTTTGTGTATGACGCCTGGGCATGACTATGAGCGGAGCAGAGCAAGCACCACCGACATACACAAAGCCGAGTACACACACACCTAGTCTCGACTCCACTCACAGTCACAAGTACACTCAGCTGTGTTTATGTCGACGGCGCTCGCTCCGCTCCCAATCAGCGGAGATCAGCGCCAATTTTAAATTCATGCAATGAAGCTGCAAAGTGACACAGGGCTGCAAAGAGACACAAGGCTGCAAAGAGACACAAGGCTGCAAAGAGACACAAGGCTGCAAAGAGACACAAGGCTGCAAAGAGACACGGGGCTGCAAAGAGACACAGGGCCGCAAAGAGACACAGGGCTGCAAAGAGACACAGGGCCGCAAAGAGACACAGGGCCGCAAAGAGACACAGGGCCGCAAAGAGACACAGGGCTGCAAAGAGACACAGGGCTGCAAAGAGACACTGAAAAAGGCTGCACATGGACACTGGGCAAGGCTGCAGATGGACACTGGGCAAGTCTGCAGATGGACACTGGGCAAGGCTGCAGATGGACACTGGGCAAGGCTGCATTGATGGGCATTTAAATGTAAGGTTTTTTTTTCCTTAAACTTCTCTCCTAAAAGTTTTTTTCCTTAAAATTGCCTCCTAAACTTGGGGTGCGTGTTATACGCCGGTACGCGTTGTACGCTAATACGGTAATCACTCCTGGGGTTTTTATTTTTTCATAAAAAATTAAATAAAAAAATGTTTTTCTTAGCTTCTGTCAGTAAATATTGTAAATAAGAAATTTTTCTCCTTCACTGATGGATGCTGATGAGGGGGCACTGATGCGCACCTTTTAGGCTGCACTGATGGGCACTGATTAGGCAGCACTGATGAGGAGGAATGAATATTCCAGACCTATGGGCACTGATATGTGCACTGGTGGGCACGAATAGGCGGCACTGATGGGCACTGAAGGGCATTGATGGGCATCAGTGATGAGCATTGGTAGGCATTGATGGGCAGCACTGATAGCCAGCACTGACTGGCATCACAAATGGTCACTGGGAATGAATGAATGAATGAATGACTTGTATATCGCTGCAACTGCGAACTGAATCGCCTCAAGGTGCTTGATCTGTCCTGTGTTGTCCTGCTTCTTAGAAGAGGCGGGTCTTGAGTTTTTTTCTGAAGGCCCGATGGTTTCCTTCCAAGCAGATGTTAGTGGGTAGAGAGTTCCATAGCCGTGGTCCTTGGGATGCAAATCTTCTCCCTTTGGATTTGTAGTGGGACTTGGGACTTGGAGATGAGGAGGAGGTTTTGGTTAGTTGATCGGAGGCTGCGATTGGGTGTGTAGTGTTTCATTTTCTCACATAGGTATTGAGGAGCGATTCCTTGTGTGCATTTGTGGGTGAGGCAGAGGGTCTTGAAAGTGATGCGATCCTTTACGGTTAGCCAATGTAGGGTCCTCAGGGATGGGGAGATGGATTCCCAGGGTTTTTTTCCTGTGACTAGTCTTGCTGCCGTGTTTTGGATGACTTGTAGGCATGCAATCTGGTATTTGGTTAGTCCTATGTAGAGGGAGTTTGCGTAGTCGAGTCAGGAATTGATGATTGTTCCAACTACTACTGCTTTCTCTTTTTCTGGAATGAAGGGGATGTAGCAGACGGAGAAGATGATGAGATCCACTGACTACTGATCCTATTTGTCAATGGACATCTCTGAGTTTAAGATGACTCCGAGACTTTTGGCTTTGGTGCTTGGGGAGATGGTCTATCCAAGGATGGTGGGTGGCATCCATGGGGTCTTAGTTTTTGTATTTCAGTTTGTGGACTCTCATTGCTGACACTTGTGGGCACTGATTGGTGGTAATTGTGGGCACTGATTGCTGGCAGTGGTGAGCAATCGTTGCTTGCACTAGTGGGCAATTAGCTGTAATCAGGGCACTGATGACATACCTGGTTACATACCTAGCTGTCCCCTGTGAGGAGATGCCACTGATCGGCTCTCCTCACACTCTGCCAGTGTGAGGCGAGGAGCACCGATTACCGGCATCTCTGTGTTTACATGTGACTGGCTGTGATTGGACACAGCCAATCACATGGTTAAAGAGCCATGGCCGCGACTCTTCACACAGGCTGAGGTCATGCCGTGTCCTAGCAACATGGCATGGTCGCGATCGTCATGGTGGACGGGCAACAAGTGGTTAAGGAGGACCAATCACGGCATACAAATATACAGAAACACCTTTATTTAAAAAAGTAGACCAAAATACAGGATAATTGTAGACAAGAACTGGACAATACCCCCCAAACACCCTCAGTTTAAAAACATGTATGACAACATTGTCATAAAAGTGCCACAGGCAGGCATAGACAGAGAGCGGCAGGACCCTGCTTTCCACCATGCACTTCACCAACTAGGCAGCGTGACTGCTGCCTTCACAGACTGAGGTTTCCTATTACTAGGAATGAATGAACTTACTAGCCCACCTCCAGACCAGCACATTTTCACAAGGGATATTGCTGGCACGCCACATTGAACGAAGGTAGATCTTGTTAGCACAGTGGAGTGATGAGAGCCTATGGGCAGCTTTCAATTTCCATTCAATTTAGGCACTGCAGATAACATGCTGACTTTCTTCACAGGACTTTGAGCACTTAACTTCATACACAGGCCTTGTCCAGAGCCCCGCTAATGATACAGGCATCACCCGCCATTACCCTTTCCAACAGAATCAGCGGAGGGAGTAACAAGCAGTGGCTCCAACTGTTATCTGCTACCACCCAGCCAAGATACAATACCACATCAGCTGCCTGCTGAATCACTTCAAAGACGCTAAGGCTCTTCAGTGCTTCTGTGTTTCCTTGGCTACAATAAGGATGAGCTGAGACACAGACACTTAAAGTCTGGCCATGAACAGTAGACATGTGCACAATGAAATATTTTGTTTCGGAATTTTGTTTTCATCCGAAAAATACATTTATTTAGTTACTTATTCATTTTTATTTATTTTGTTTAGTTAAAAATGCATTCATCCAAAAATCTGAAATAATTAAGGTCGAATCTGTCATTGAAGGCTTATAGGGGTTGATTTACTACAGGCAAGTGGACTGCACTCTTCAAATGCAGTTGCTCCAGAGCTTAATAAATGAACAGAAGCTTTCCTTACATGTGAATGGGTACTCTTTGCAAAGTTAAGCTTTACCTAATTTACTAAGCTCTGGAGTGACTGCACCTGCAGAGTGCAACTACACTTTGCAAAGTGCACAGTCTACCTGTCTTTAGTAAATCAACCCCATATTGTCTGTCGATTGTTCTAAGAAGATTCGACGGAGCAGCTAAACTGTACGACGCCGCAATCGTACATTTCCAGTCGAATTTTCCGCCTACAAGCTATAGTAGAATTCTAATGTTGTATGACACTAGTAATAATTATATTTAGTAATTATTATTACTAGTCAACCAACATTAGAATTCATCTATAGCCTATGGGCACAGCATTTGACCATAAATGTCCACTCGCGGTGACTGCTTCGTCGAATCTTCATGTCAAATCTTTTCTCTCTCTCTTATGTCGAATAATCTTGGACTAATAGAGTTAGGTTAGGCACAGTCGACCTTTTTTGCTATTGTCTCTATAATGTCAAATCTTTTCTCTCTATGTCGAATCTTTTCTATGTAGAATAATCTTGGACTAATAGAGCTAAGGTTAAGCACATTCGACCACAGGTTCGATGGACACAGATTGCTATTGTCAGTGTCATGTCGAATCTCCTATCTATATCGAACTGTTGTCACAACGAAAATGAAAATAAAGCATTTGTTTATGTCGGATCTTTCGGTGTTTGGATTCTGCGCGTTGGTTATCGTTTGTTAAAACAATAATAAAAATACCTGAAATTCTGACAAAAATGCATTTGGATGAAAAAGAAAGCACAGGTCTAATGAACAGTGTTGACCTGCATTCCCCATCCATAAGGTCTCTCTAGGTAATTCTTGGACTGCCATTATCTTTCTATGACCCTAGACTGAATCCTACACATCGAGACCACAGGTCACAGCATCCCCAAATCATGTATTTTATTCACATTATTGACCCATGGTCATCCTTACTTTGGGTTATACACAGAGAGTCTGGGTGATCCAGGTAATTGCACGTACCATCCCAAATGCTTTCTTTGGATTATACAAGCCCCATTGTGGGCTCCCAACTCTATAGCCTCAATAGTCATTGAAGTAGGGTTGTTCTGCATGGTTAACTTTGTTTCACATGAGTGTGTACATTGGGCCCTTTCTGTGGCACTTTTGTGACAAGGTTATCATACATGTTTTTAAACTGAGGGTGTTTGTATTGTCCAATTCTGGACTACAATGCTATTGTATTTTGGTCTACTATTTAATAAAGGTGCTTTTCTATATTTGTATACTGTGGTTGGTCCTCCTTAAACAACTCTAACTTGGAGTTACCAATCTGGTTCCCCATCATGCTGTAGTTTGTCCAGAATTATTAGCTGTGGAGGTACCCCGTTCGATGAATGATTTGGTAACTATATTGTTAATTATCATTACCAAGATCTGGGTTTAGGTCTCTCTCAGATTTTGCTTCTTTATGTTGAAACTATTGAGTGCAGCTGCCCAAATTTCTTTGCTGTCACGAAATGCAGAATTTATCTGGTTATATATTTGAAAATCAGGTGAAGTCACGTGACGTGATGTAACACGTAGGCCGTGGCCAGAAACACAGAGCGGACCGGAAGTGATGTAAGAGGCATGTTGTTACATTTTACATGCACTTTTTTAAATTTGTTTGTGTAAGAATCCATTTAGCTTTTACTAAATCTTCAGTTGTTTATACATTTTACACTATGGGAGGCATTATTTTTTTCTCACATGACATTAGTAATTTCGACCTGGTTCCCCAGGAGTCTGGAAGTGGAAGCCCGTCATCACCATATGATATCTGTAAGGCTGACCTAACACCACATAGAGACATCCGGAACTTTGAGTGATTTGGTATTCATGAGTCTGGAAGTTGAAGCCCCCCACCATCTTTAGATACTTATAGGGCTTATTCAACATCACATAGAGGTAAGAGTTCTGGGAGCACTAAGCAATTGTGTGAAGTCTCGAGAATTGTGTTTGCAATTCATCATAAATAGAAGCAATTGTTTACTCTAACTAAGAAGAATTTATGGACTTTCTTATTATTTATTACTGTTTGTGATTAGTAGCATTTCACAGTTGGTTAGTTCTTGTATTTTGGATATTAGTATAGAAATTTGTGCTGATCATCTTATATTTACATCTAAGTTGGACGCCTGAGAGAGGAGTTCCGCATGGCTATCAGAATCCACATCGACTACCTCCGCCACCTGCCCATTCACACAGCCCTCCATAAGCCTCATAGCCTCCTGAAACCTGCCCAAATGCGGCAACGTCAGAGAGAAGCACCTCAGCCTCAGAAACTGTCTGGGTTTTTCCTGGTAGTTACGAGAAGGCTACCTCCCATCATAGCTTGGAATGTCGGCGAGGATGGAAAAAGTCAATATAATGGGGTATTTTAACTATCCAGATATAGACTGAGCAGAAGGAACCACGCATTCGTCCAGGGTTCACCATTTCCTAGATTTCTTGCAGCACAATTTCATGGGTCAGATGGTGAATGCACCAACAAGAAACAATGCGGGTATAATAAATAAGGGTATTGGCCAATGCATTCCAACAGGATATAAGTTTAAAAGAGCAAAAAAAATCCGGGGTGGCTAAACTCCAACGTAATGAATATAAAAGCAATAGAAAAGGCATTCAAAAAATACAAGCCTGAGGGGTCATTGTCAATATTCCAACTTTACAAAGAATGCAATAAGAAATGTAAGATTGTAATCAAGGCAGCTAAGATAGAACACGAAAGGCACATAGCAGAGGAGAATAAAAAAAAATAACAAGAAATTCTTTAAGTATACAAACAGTAAGAATGTGAGGCCAGAACATATTGGCCCCATAAAGGATGATGAAGGGAATTTGGCTACAAAGGACAGAGAGAAGGCAAAGGTTTTGAACAAATTCTTCTCCTCAGTCTTCACAAAGGAAATAGGAGGATACAATAATCAAGACTGTAATGTTAATTTTCATAATGTCAGGGGCCTTGAATCAGACTAAGACAGAAGTGCAGTAAAAATCATACTCTTTAATAAAATGGTAAAATGGTACAAACAGAGCAAATGTAGTCAAAACACAGCCAGGGTTCAGTAGCCAAAGCAGGTAGTCGGAACAAGCCAGTGAAACAGGAATCCAGAGATCAGCGTAGTAGAGGCAGTAAGCAGGATCAGGAACCAGAAGGGAAGTCAGCCAGACAAAAAAGTTTTTAACAGGAAAACACAGAAAAGGGTATCCAGATACGTTGACCAGGTGAAGGCACAGGAGATCTAAATAATAGCCAGCTAGGATAGCTGCCAAGCAGAAACTGAACACCAGGTGAGTCACTCTGGAATGATGAGTACTGGCAATTAACCGACAGCTGAGCACAAAGAAAGGGCTGAGCCCAGTCCTGACAAGTAACACATCACAGAAAGCACCCTCATGGCTAACAGAAGACAGAATCAGAAATAGACTTGAAAAACTTAACACAAATAAGTCACCAGATAGCTTACACCTGAGGGTCCTTAAGGAGCTCAGTCAGGTGATAGCCAGACTATTGTTCCTAATTTTTATGGACAGTTTACTGACTGCAATGGTGCCAGCTGATTGGAGAAAAGCCAACATGACACCAATATTTAAAAAAGGGCTGAGATATATCCCTAGGAATTACAGGCCAGTTAGCCTAACATCAATAGTCTGCAAGCTAATGGAGGGGTGTGAGGGCTTACCTAGGTTGGAGTCCATGGTGCAGAGATGTACGCTCACCCTTGCAAATACACACAGCCCACGGTAACAAAGAGATAAGCTACCTGGGCTGTGAATCTGTGCACGGGGGCTTGACAGGAATAGCCAAGGGATAGTCAAAGTAAAGCTGTAGTCAGGGATTCCAGAAGTCAGAATAAATGATAAGCAGAGCCAGGGTCAGAAGCCGGAGTCAGTCTTGAAACACTGTAACTGGACCACAGGAATACTGGAGCACAGGAATACTGGAGCCTTAGGCAAAACAGGAGACAATGAACTGACAAAGCCCTCAGAGTTAGGCAGTGTTTTATACCCAGCTGATTAGGTAACCTGCCTCAGCTGATCCAGGAGTGGCAGGTACTAATAGCAGCAAGATCCAGAGTATGGTCCTAGTATTTTATGCAGAACTGTGCAAAGCTGGAAAGCAGGCTGAAAGGAACTGAGGTGTGGCTCAGAGGCAAGGTAACATGAGCACTAAAAATGCAGTCATAGGTTCAATACCTCTTTGAGCCACTTGGGGTGTGACCATGCCTGGCCATCTAAAAGACACAGTAGGAACCGTGACAAGGGAATGCTATGGGACAGAATACAAGATTTTAGAAATGAAAACAATATCATTAGCAGTAACCAGCATGGATTCACGAAAAATCGTTCTTGCCAGACCAATCTATTAACCTTCTATGAAGAAATGAGCTACCATCTAGATAAAGAAAGGCCCATGGATGCAGTGTATCTGGATTTTGCAAAGGCATTTCACACAGTTTCCCACAAATGTTTACTGTGTAGGCATGGATCATAGGGTGAGTACCTGGATTAGAAACTGGCTACAGGGGCAAATCCAAAGGGTAGTGATAAATGGCGAGTACTCAAAATGGTCTGGTGTAGAAAGTGGGGTCCTCCAAGGATCTGTCCTGGGACTAATCCTGTTTAATTTATTCATAAATGATCTAGAGGATGGAATAAACAGTTCAATCTCAGTATTTGTGGATGATACAAAGTTAAGCAGGGCAATAACTTCTACGTAGGATGTGGAAACCTTGCATGAAGACCTAAACAAAATAATGGGGTGGGCAACTACATGGCAAAAAAGGTTTAATGTTGAAAAATGTAAGGTAATGCCATTGGGTGCCAAAAATACGAATGCAAGTTATTCGCTAGGGGGAGAACCTCTAGGGAAATTTAGGATGGAAAATAACCTGGGGTCCTAGTAGATGACAGGCTCAGAAATGACATGCAATGCCAAGCTACTGCAAACAAATCCAACAGAATATTGGCATGCATTAAAAAGGGCATTCACTCCTGAAATAAAGCGATAACTCTCCCACTCTACAAGACTCTGGTCCAGCCGCACCTTGAGTGTGCCGTCCAGTTCTAGGCACCAGTCCTCAGGAAGGATGTGCTGGAACTGGAGAGAGTCCCGAGAAGGGCAACAAAGCTGATTAAGGGAATGGAGGACCACAGATATAGGGAAAGACTACAAGCATTGAACTTATGATATCAATGTACAAATACAGTACTGGTGACCATAGCATAGGGAAAAAAAACTGTTCAGTAAAAGAAAATTTAAAAAGACATTCAGCCATTCACCAAAACCGGAAGAGAAGTGGCTTAACTTTAAACTGCTGTAATGGACGCCGTGGCTGGGTCCTGGAAGGACGCTATATTTCCCCTCTGTTTGGGTTGTGCTCTCTTTAGGGAATGAAAATTGATTAACCCACCTGTTAGAGGAAGTGTCTTTAAAAGGCAAGACAGGAAGTTGTAGATGGGTGTGGAGGAGTGGAGAACACATGGTGGATGGTGTTTGGCGTTTGTTTTGGGTTGCAGCAAATGAAGTGGACAGCAGTGTCCTGTTTGGAAGGCTCCTGGTAGGAGAAGCTACCTGCCATCAAGACCAAGCTCTGTTTCTGATAAGGACAGCTGTTCTGGACTTTGCAAGTCGGTGAGACTACAAATCTTTTTCCTTTTGTTTTTGGCTGCTGTAAAGCTATTTAAGTTAATAAACCCTTTGTTGTATGAAAAGCCTGTGTCCTGCGGTCTACCTGGTTCCCCGAACATTACAAGTGGTGCTCGAATGCGGGCAGGACAAAGTAACAGGCATTTTTTTCTTGCTATTTTTTTTTTTTTGTGAATTTGAACTGACATTTAAAGGGACAGTACAGTGAATTTATGTCCTGGGTTAAAGCTGCACAACTGCGGAAAGCTGAAACAATGGAGGAGCTAATTAAACAGCTGTCCTTGGCAAATATACAAGCGCAGACCCGCCATGAGGAAGCTAATCAGCGCTTAGCAACGCAGCACAACGAGGCACTGGCTTTGCAGCAAGAAAATACTCGCCTGTTGGTGGCCCAGTTAGCAGCCCAGCAAGCGACCCAACAAGGGGTTATGCAGGATCAGATGGCGGCCTTAAAAGAAGCAGTGCAGCAGCTTTCTCAGGTCCGTGAACAAGTGGCCGTTGCCCCTGGCAACCAGGTGACCATAAGGGCAAGCCATTTCTTGCAGAAGTTGTCCCCGAGTGATGACGTAGAGGCGTTTCTGGCAACATTTGAGAGGACGGCAGAGAGAGAAGGGTGGCCCCAGGACCAGTGGGCCGGCTTAATTGCTCCCTTCCTCACCGGAGATTCTCAAAAAGCCTATTTTGACCTACCACCAGAAGATGCTAAAAATTATCAAAAACTAAAGGCAGAAATACTGGCTCGGTTGGGGGTGACTACGGCCGTTCGGGCCCAACGAGTGCACCAATGGAAGTATCGTTCAAACCGGCCACCGCGATCTCAAATGCATGACCTGGTGCAACTAGTAAAAAAATGGCTACAGCCCGAAGTGTTGTCTGGCCCCCAAATTGTGGAGCGGATCGTGCTGGACCGGTACTTAAGGTCACTGCCAGATGACCTTCAACGGTGGGTCAGTCATGGAGACCCCAAAACCGCGAACGGCCTTGTTGAGATGGTGGAACGATATACGGTGGTGGAGGATCTGCTTGGCCCCACCAAGCGTCAAGGGCCCAGTCGGCCACGGCCCTTCCGACCAACTGCCGCCCTTCGAACGGATGTCCCCAGGAGCCCTGGAACCAACACCCCGGAAGGCCAAGAGTCACACCCGTTACCCCCTCAGCGACCTGTTCCTGATCGGAGAGGAGGGGATGTACAATGTTGGCGATGTCATGCCTGGGGCCATACCTGGGCCCACTGCCCATTGCAGGAAGAACCCATGGAATGCGGGGTTCTTCGGAGGGGGTCTTTTTATGCCCATAAATCGTGTACAACACATCTTGACCTTGGAGAGAGGAATTTTGAGTGTGAAGTCCAAGTGAACCACCACCCTGCATGGGCCTTGCTGGACTCTGGAAGCATGGTAACCCTGGTTCACCCTAGAGTAATTGGGAAGATCGGTCCGGTAAGCAAAATTTTGCGGGTTGTGTGCATTCATGGGGACACTAGAGAGTACCCTCTCATCTCGGTGTCCATCTCCACAGCATGTGGCACTGGTACTCAAGAGGTGGGGGTGGTAAAGAACTTGGTACATGACGTTATCATAGGACGAGACTGTCCATTATTTGCAAAACTTTGGAGACAAGGAGAACTATCTGAAAGGTCCAGAGACTGGGAAGAAACTAGTCCCTCTGTTCCTGTTGTAGAGGGTAATAACCCTGAGATGCCACATGTTCATAATATGGACCCAGTTGATAAAAACGCCAAGACTTTGGTTAATAATGATGAAAATAGTGCTGATACTGTTAAAGATGTCAATATGTGGGGTTCTCAGACCTACCTGAACACTGAGGGGGGGGAACCTTCCCCGCTTCAGGTAATGCTGGGGGAAGACGATGAGGAAATGGCCTCTACCCCTGACTTGCCAGATTTGGGTGTTCCCCAGGGGGCATTTGGTACTGCCCAGATGCAGGACCCCACTTTGGCCAGGGCACGGGAACAGGTTGTAGTAATAAATGGGGAGCCCCAAGAGCCAGGTGCTAATGAGCGGTGGCCACATTTTTCAATACGTAATGAATTGCTTTATCGGGTTACTAAAGTGAGAGAAAATGTGGTAGAACAATTATTGGTACCCCAACAATATAGACGCAAGGTCCTGGACCTGGCCCATGATGATGTGTTAGGGGGACACCTGGGAGTTGAAAAGACGGAGGCACGGATCGCCGACCGGTTTTACTGGCCAGGCTTGAAAGCAGAGGTAAGGAGATACTGTACCTCTTGTCCCACCTGTCAGTTGACCGCTCCGGCGACCCATTTCCGGAGCCCGTTGGTCCCTCTACCCATAATTGAGGTCCCATTCGAGAGGATAGCCATGGATATAGTGGGTCCCTTGGTAAAGTCGGCTCGAGGTCATTCTTACATACTAGTGATCCTTGACTATGCCACTCGATATCCTGAGGCGCTACCCCTGCGGAATACCTCCTCTAAGGCTATTGCACGGGAGTTATTCCAGTTGTTTACACGGACAGGTTTTCCCAAGGAAATACTCACAGACCAGGGCACCCCGTTTATGTCGAAGGTTATGGCTGATGTATGCAAACTGTTCCGGATTAAACAGCTGCGCACATCGGTCTACCATCCCCAAACAGATGGATTGGTAGAACGTTTTAATAAGACCCTTAAGTCTATGCTCAAGAGAGTGGTACAAAGGGATGGGAAAGACTGGGACTGCTTGTTACCAGCTCTCCTGTTCGCTATCCGAGAAGTGCCCCAGGCCTCCACTGGGTTTTCGCCCTTTGAATTGGTATATGGGCGGAGACCTCGCGGACTACTGGACTTTGTTAAAGAAGAATGGGAAAGTGAACCAATCCAGCATAAAAGTGTTCTTGAATATGTCTCTCAAATGCAGGAGAGGATCCGAACTGTGATGCCGCTAGTTAAGGAACACTTACAAAAAGCCCAGGAGGCTCAACGACAGGTCTATAATAGGGCAGCCAAAATTAGGAACTTTCAAGTGGGGGATCGAGTAGCAGTGTTGATTCCCACTGTGGAAAGTAAATTCTTGGCCAGATGGCAAGGCCCTTTCGAGGTTGTGGAAAAAATGGGAGAGGTAAATTATAGAGTCCACCAACCAGGCAAGAGGAAACCCTTCCAGATATATCATGTAAACTTGTTAAAGCCCTGGACAGACAGGGAACCAGCGACCTCCCTGGCTAGTACAAAACTTGAGCCTCGGGTTGGGGTGGAGAGTGTCCAAATAGCAAATACCCTGTCTAAAACCCAAAGTCAGCAGGCAAAGGAGTTCTTGCAGAGAAATAAAGAAAAATTTTCAGACTTGCCCGGGCTCACTAGTGTCGTAGAGCATGATATTGTCACAGAATCAGGAGTCAAAGTTTTTGTCCGGCCCTACCGCATCCCAGAGGCTCAAAGGAAGGCCGTTTCAGAGGAAGTAAAAAAGATGTTAGACCTAGGGATTATTGAGGAATCGCAGAGTGAGTGGTCGAGCCCGATTGTGTTGGTATCGAAGCCCAACGGGACTCTGCGATTCTGCAATGATTTCCGGAAACTTAATGAAGTTTCCCGGTTTGATGCCTACCCTATGCCCCGGGTAGATGAGCTTATCGAGAGACTAGGTCCAGCCAGGTATATCACTACGTTAGACCTTACCAAGGGGTATTGGCAAATACCGTTGACTAAGGCTGCTAGAGAGAAAACTGCTTTTTCTACCCCAGAGGGGAGTTTTCAGTACAAAAGGATGCCTTTTGGATTGCAAACTGCTCCAGCCACTTTCCAGAGAGCAATGGATAGGATTTTACGACCTCACCGGAAGTATGCCTCAGTATACTTGGACGATATAGTCATTTTTAGCAAAGACTGGGAATCACATTTGCCCAAAGTGCAGGCAGTGCTGGACTCTCTTTGGAAGGAGGGGTTTACAATAAACCCTGAAAAATGTGCTTTGGGAATGGAGGAGGTGAAATACCTGGGTTATATCCTGGGTAGAGGGGTAGTGAAACCTCAGGTCAACAAGAT
The DNA here is from genome assembly GCF_037356315.1 of Lithobates pipiens. Lineage (NCBI taxonomy): Eukaryota > Metazoa > Chordata > Amphibia > Anura > Ranidae > Lithobates > Lithobates pipiens. The sequence goes on along the minus strand of NW_027507903.1, from coordinate 323,071,055 downwards.
AGAGGCTATACAGAATTGGCCCCGCCCCCTCACAAAAAAGCAGGTACGTGCATTCCTGGGCATGGTGGGATACTACAGGAGGTTTGTACCCAACTTTGCCACGTTGGCGGCTCCGTTGACCGATCTGACTAAGGGTTGGAAATCGGTCATGGTGGAGTGGAATGCAGACGCTGAGAAGGCTTTTTTGGAGCTCAAGTCGGCGCTGTGCCAACACCCTGTCCTTGTAGCACCCAATTTTTCAAAAGAATTTATTGTCCAGACTGATGCTTCCGATGTAGGATTGGGAGCGGTGTTGTCACAGGTTATTCATGGCGAGGAACACCCGATAGTCTTCCTCAGCAGGAAGTTAACACCAGCGGAGAAAAACTATGCCATAATTGAACGAGAGTGTCTGGCCATTAAGTGGGCTCTGGAATCCCTCAGATATTACCTTTTGGGGAGGAAGTTTAGGTTGATTTCTGACCATGCCCCTTTAACATGGCTGAGACAGGGAAAAGGGACTAATGCCAGGGTTACCCGGTGGTTCCTGGCACTCCAGGAATTTAAGTTTGTAGTGGAGCATAGGCCCGGGAGACTGCATCAAATCGCAGATGCCCTCTCCCGAGTCCATTGTTTGAGCTCCACTGTTGCCTCCACCTCCTTGGCGTTGGGGCACAGGGGGGGGGATATGTAATGGACGCCGTGGCTGGGTCCTGGAAGGACGCTATATTTCCCCTCTGTTTGGGTTGTGCTCTCTTTAGGGAATGAAAATTGATTAACCCACCTGTTAGAGGAAGTGTCTTTAAAAGGCAAGACAGGAAGTTGTAGATGGGTGTGGAGGAGTGGAGAACACATGGTGGATGGTGTTTGGCGTTTGTTTTGGGTTGCAGCAAATGAAGTGGACAGCAGTGTCCTGTTTGGAAGGCTCCTGGTAGGAGAAGCTACCTGCCATCAAGACCAAGCTCTGTTTCTGATAAGGACAGCTGTTCTGGACTTTGCAAGTCGGTGAGACTACAAATCTTTTTCCTTTTGTTTTTGGCTGCTGTAAAGCTATTTAAGTTAATAAACCCTTTGTTGTATGAAAAGCCTGTGTCCTGCGGTCTACCTGGTTCCCCGAACATTACACTGCATAGAGGGTTCTTTACTGCCAGAGCGGTAAGGATGTGAAATTCTCTTCCACAAGCAGTGGTATCAGCAGAGAGCGTTGATAGTTTCAAAAAACTATTAGCTGGGCTCCTTAACGACCACAACATACAGGGGTATATGATATACTATTGACATAAACACACACACACATCAAATCTCCATAGGTGACAATTATTTTTTTTTTACAGGTTACTGGTTTAGGGTTACAGAGGAGATCTTGGGCTAGAATTATTGCTCTCACTCTCATGTTCTTGGTGATACCTCACATGTGTGGTTTGAATGCCGTTTACATATGCAGACACAACGTAAGTATGTGCGAGCATGCGGGATGGGGGGTATTAAAAATGTTTTTTTCATCACTTTTATTCCTATTGCAAGGAATGTAAACATTCCACTCAAAGTATAGGACGTCATATGATGGCCTTGGGCAGGAAGGAGTTAAATAGGGTATGGAAGGGGGAGTGCTGCAATCTTATGGAAGAGGAAGTATGTAATATCAATGGAGGACTGTGATGGGGGTCTGTAATGAGGGGGGTCTGGGGTGGGGGGATCTGTGATGGAGAGGGGTATGTGATGGGGGAATCTGTGACAGGGGGGATCTGGGATTGGGGGCTCTGATGTGATTGTTCTGTGATGAGGGGAGTCTGTAATGGGGAGATCTGTGATGGGGGATCTGTGATGGAGAGGAGTCTGTGGTGGCTGGGATCTGTTATGGGGACAAATCTGTGACTGGGGGATCTGTGATGGAGACGAGTCTATGATGAGGGGGTTCTGTTATGGGAGGCGCTGTAAAGAGGAGAGTCTGTGATGGGGGGATCTGAGATGGAGAGGAGTCTGTGATGGGGAGGGGGATCTGTGATGGTATGGTCTGTAATGAGGGGAGTATGTGATAGGGGGTGGATCTGTGATGGGGGGCTCTGTGATGAAGGGAGTCTGTCAGTGGCGGCTGGTGAAGTTTTAGGATGGGGGGGCGCCAGACTCCGCCCCTTTCTTTTTTGACCCCTTCCACTTGGTGAAAATGGGAGTGGTTTCAGTGAAATAGTGGGCGTGGCTCTAAAGTGGTGTGGTTACTGTCTGAGATGAATGAAGGGAGAGGGAGAGAGGGATGGAGGGACAGCAGGCCCAGATCCTACACAACAAAAGAAATATGTGTATTCTAGAAAGTTTACCAATCAGCAGATAAAGATATTCCAAACACCTGGTGTTAGCACTTCAATCATCCCGGCACCATGGTTTTTATGATGTCAGGATGATTGAAGCACATTATTTCTATTTTAACATTGTAATATAAATTGAAAACTCACTATAATGCAGAATCAGGGGGAGCCCTGAGTGTGTCACTGGCCACGTTGCCTGCCACCAGATGCCATCAGGTGCCCCCAGTGGAGTCCCTCCTTACATGCAGCCTGTGTCCCACCAAATAGAACCTGTGTCCCACCAAATTGCAGCAGCATGTGTCCCCACCAAGTTTCATAGTTAGTAAGGTTGAATAAAGACACCAGTCCATCCAGTTCAACCTGAGTGAGTGTCTAAAATTGTCCCTGTACATTGCACACTCACATCGGTTCCTACCCTCAAGGAGCCCACAATCCAAGATCCCCATTCATATACTAGTGCCAATTTTGGACAGAAGCCAATTAATCTACCTGCATGTCTTTGGATTGTGGGAGGAAACCGGAGCACCCAGAGGAAACCCATGCAGGCACAGGGAGAACGGTTGCGGTTCGCGGCGGACCCCATTGACTTTAATGGCAGGCGAACCTTAAAAACCTGCAGGTCATATTTTCAGCCACAAAATACTTACTAGCTGTGCACACATAGTCCCAAAACATGGACACTGACATAACAAAAGCATTAAGTGAATCTGGGATCGACAACGACAAGCATTCTTTTTTTATCTGTGAAATTTTGACAATTCAGGAGCACATGAAGGCCATGGAGAAGAGTCAAGGTCAGGGCAGGCACCAGCACCGATATAGAGAGCACTGACACCAGCACCAAGATAAAGAGCACTGACACCAGCCCCGTGATAGAGAGCACTGACACCAGCACCGAGATAGAGAGCACTGACACCAGCCCCGTGATAGAAAGCACTGACACCAGCACTGAGATAGAGAGCACTAACACCAGTACCGTGATAGAGAGCACTGACACCAGCACCGAGATAGAGAGCACTGACACCAGCCCCGTGATAGAAAGCACTGACACCAGCACTGAGATAGAGAGCACTAACACCAGTACCGTGATAGAGAGCACTGACACCAGCACCGTGATAGAGAGCACTGACACCAGCACTGTGATAGGGAGCACTGACACCAGCACCGTGAGAGCACTGACACCAGCACCGTGATAGAGAACACTGAGACCACACCAGCACCGAGATAGAGAGCACTGACACCAGCACTGTGATAGAGAGCACTGACACCACACCAGCACCGAGATAGAGAGCACTGACACCAACACTGATACCAGCAACTCGCTGCGGGACCCAAAAATATGACACCGCTCAACCTCTTCAAACAGGAGGGTACGGGCATATAGTACGGTGTGATTTTTTTTTAAAAGGAAGTGAGCCAAAGGTAGAAAAAAGGTCTGTGTGCTTGATTAAATAAATTGTTTATAGAGTTATGCATATACATGGTCTACTGGTCACATGTGTTGAATTCCTCCGAGATCCATGCCTCATTCATTTTTATAAATGTGAGGTATTCAACACTGTCGTGAGCTAGGCGAGTGCGCTTATCGGTCAAGATCCCCCCTGCTGCGCTGAACATCCTTTCGGACAGGACACTGGACAAGGGGCAAGCCAACAGTTCCATTGCAAATTGGGCAAGCTCTGGCCAGAGGTCAAGCCTGCCCACCCAGTAGTCCAGGGGTTCATCACTTCTCAGAGCTTCCACATCGGCCGTTAACCCGATGTACTCAGACACCTGTCGGTCTAGGCATTCCCTGATGCTGGATCCGGATAACACCTGTCGATGGGTCGGCTGAAAGAATGACCTCATATCAGAAGTCACCAACACATCTTCAAACCGCCCTCTTCTTGCAGGTGCTGTTGGATTGGTACCCGTAACTCTTTCTCTGGGAGTGGAAATTCCTCCTCTGCCAGTGCATGCAAAAGCAAAATGCAGCATTTCTCGAAGCAAGGCCTGTAAGTGCTCCATTCTGACAGCCCTCTGTGATGGTGGTAACATTTCCACCATTTTGTGTTTGTACCGGGGGTCTAAGTACATTACCACCCAGTACTGGTCCTTGATCTTTATGCTTTTTATACGGGGGACCCTGTTAAAACACTAGAGCATGAAGGCCCCCATTTGCACTAAACTGGAAGCGGTGTGGTGGCCTGGCTCCTGCTCATCATCCAGGATAATGTCGTCCTCCTCATTCTCCTCTCCCCATCCATGGACAACAACAGGGATCCCAGAAAGGTTTAAAGTAGACATGTGCAGAGTAAAATATTTCGTTTCGGAATTTTGTTTTCGTCTGAAAACTTAATTTATTTAGTTACTCCCGAAATTCGTTTTTATTTATTTCGTTTTTCGTTCAAAAATTGCATTCGTCCGAAAATCCACATGAATTACGGTCGAATCTGTCTTGGAAGGCTTATGGTGTCTGTCGAATGTATAAAGAAGATTCGACGGAGCTAACTATATAGCATACTTTAGAACCCTATTAAAGTCTATGGGACTCCAACGTTCAAAATCTAAAGTGCTAATTTTAAAGGCTAATTTGCAAGTTACTGTCCTAAAAAGTGTTTGGGGACCCGGGTCCTGCCCCAGGGGACATGTATCAATGCAAAAAAAAGTTTTAAAAACGGCCGTTTTTTCGGGAGCAGTGATTTTAATAATGATTAAAGTGAAACAATAAAAGTGTAATATTCCTTTAAATTTCGTAGGGGGGGGTTGTCTATAGTATGCCTGTGAAGGGGCGCATGTTTCCCGTGCTTAGAATTGTCCCTGCACAAAGTGTCATTTATGCAGGAAAAAAAGTCCTTTAAAATCACTCGCAGCTATTATGAATTGTCGGCTCCCGTAATACAGAGAACACTCATTGAAAGTCATTGATAAAAAAATAAATAAATAAATAAATAAATAAAAAAGCGTGGGGGTCCCCCAAATTCAATTATCAGGCCCTTCAGGTCTGGTATGGATATTAAGGAGAACCCTGCCTCAAATTTAAGAAAAAATTTGACGTGGGGTTCACCCTAAATATCCATAACCAGACCCTTCAGGTCTGGTATGGATATTAAGGGGAACCCCGCGTCAAATTAAAAAAAAAATTGACGTGGGGCTCCCCCTAAAAATCCATACCAGACCCTTTATCCGAGCACGCAACCTGGCAGGCCGCAGGAAAAGAGGGGGGGACGAGAGAGCGGCCCCCCTCCCTCCTGAACCGTACCAGGCCACATGCCCTCAACATTGGGAGGATGCTTTGGGGGTCCGTGACCCCTCAAAGCACCTTGTCCCCATGTTGATGAGGACAAGGGCCTCATCCCCACAACCCTGGCCGGTGGTTGTGGAGGTCTGCGGGTGGGGGGCTTATCAGAATCTGGAAGCCCCCTTTAACAAGGGGACCCCCAGATCCCGCCCCCCCCCTGTTTGAAATGGTAAGGGGGTACAAAAGTACCCCTACCATTTCACAAAGAAAGTGTAAAAAATGTTTAAATAAAACAAACACACTTTTTAAAAATCCCTTTATTAAAAATAAAAAAAAGATTCCAGCGGCGGTAATCCACTCTTGCTATCCAGCGACGGACGGTCAGCTCTCCATCGATGTCTAATGTCATCCAGCGCAGCGCAGCATCCTTCTTCTGTCTCCTCCACGGAGACACTGGAGGCATTCCGGCGCTGACGTTTCTTATATACGGAGGGCGGGGCCACCCGTCACCTGACCCCGCCCCCCTCTGACGCAAGGGGAAACCCGGGGTTCCCCGTGACGTATGGGTGACCCCGCCCCCCTCTGATGTAACGGAAACCTGCCTGTGTTACATCAGAGGGGTGCGGGTCACCCCTACGTCACAGGGAACCCTGGGTTTCCCCTTGCGTCAGAGGGGGGCGGGGTCAGGTGACGAGTGGCCCCGCCCACCCTATATAAGAAACGTCAAGCCGCCGGAATGCCTGTAGTGTCTCCTCCACGGAGACAGAAGAAGGATGCTGCGCTGCGCTGGATGACATTAGACATCGATGGAGAGCTGACCGTCCGTCGCTGGATAGCAAGAGTGGATTACCGCCGCTGGAATCTTTTTTTTATTTTTAATAAAGGAATTTTTCAAAAGTGTGTTTGTTTTATTTAACAATTTTTTACACTTTCTTTGTGAAATGGTAGGGGTACTTTTGTACCCCTTTACCATTTCAAACAGGGGGGGGGCCGGGATCTGGGGGTCCCCTTGTTAAAGGGGGCTTCCAGATTCTGATAAGCCCCCCGCCCGCAGACCTCCACAACCACCGGCCAGGGTTGTGGGGATGAGGCCCTTGTCCTCATCAACATGGGGACAAGGTGCTTTGAGGGGTCACGGACCCCCAAAGCATCCTCCCAATGTTGAGGGCATGTGGCCTGGTACGGTTCAGGAGGGAGGGGGGGCCGCTCTCTCGTCCCCCCTCTTTTCCTGCGGCCTGCCAGGTTGCGTGCTCGGATAAAGGGTCTGGTATGGATTTTTAGGGGGAACCCCATGTCAAATTTTTTTTAAATTTGATGCGGGGTTCCCCTTAATATCCATACCAGACCTGAAGGGTCTGGTTATGGATATTTAGGGGGAACCCCACGTCAAATTTTTTCTTAAATTTGAGGCAGGGTTCCCCTTAATATCCATACCAGACCTGAAGGGCCTGGAAATTGAATTTGGGGGACCCCCACGCTTTTTTATTTATTTATTTATTTTTTTATCAATGACTTTCAATGAGTGTTCTCTGTATTACGGGAGCCGACAATTCATAATAGCTGCGAGTGATTTTAAAGGACTTTTTTTCCTGCATAAATGACACTTTGTGCAGGGACAATTCTAAGCACGGGAAACATGCGCCCCTTCACAGGCATACTATAGACAACCCCCCCCTACGAAATTTAAAGGAATATTACACTTTTATTGTTTCACTTTAATCATTATTAAAATCACTGCTCCCGAAAAAACGGCCGTTTTTAAAACTTTTTTTTGCATTGATACATGTCCCCTGGGGCAGGACCCGGGTCCCCAAACACTTTTTAGGACAGTAACTTGCAGAATCTTTTCTCTCTGTCAAATCTTTTTTCTCTGTCGAATATTTTCTCTATATAATCTTGGACTAATAGAGGTAAGGTTAAGCACATTCGACCACAGGTTCTATAGACAGATTGTTATCGTCAGAGTCATGTCGAATCTCCTATTCTATATCGAACTGTTGTAACAATGAAAACGAAAATAAAGCATTTATTTATGTCGGCTCTTTCGTTTTTCGGATTTTGTGCTTTCGTTATCGTTTGTCAAAACGAAAACGAAAATAGCTGAAATTCGGACGAAAATGCATTCGGACGAAAACGAATGCACATGTCTAGTTTAAAGCATGCTCTTCTTGCTCCTCCTCATCCCCCCCGGCACCATCCTCCTCTGACTCCTCTTCAGACTCCTGTTGTTGACTTGTCTCAGATAGAGTAGCCCCCCTGGGAAATCATCCAGCATTGTAACTTTCTCATCTTCATGCTCCTGCTCCTCCACGGCTTGATCAATGACACGACGCAATGCATGCTCCATAAAGCAGGCATAAAGAAGGCATAAGGTATGATGTCACTGATGGCGCCATGGCTGCGACTGACCAGTTTGGTGATCTCATCAAATGGTCGCAGAAGTCTGCATGCATCGCGCATGAGCAGCCACTGGCGCGGTGAAAAAAAAAAAAGCTCCCAGAACCTGTTCTGCCACAGAGTTTGTACAGATAGTCGTTAACTGCTGGAGCAGCCTATCAAGCATATAGAAAGTTAAGTTCCATCGTGTCAGGCAATCGCAAATAAGACATCTGACCGGTAGATTGTGTCACCACTGAATGTCAGCAAGGCGAGCCATGGCCGTGTAAGATCTTCTGAAATGGGCCGAGATTTTCCTTGCCTGACGCAAGATGTCCTGGACCCCAGGGTATTTGACAACGAATCACTGCATGCCCAAGTGTAAGACGTGTGCCATGCATGGCACGTGTGTAATTTTGCCCTGTTTCAATGCACTAAGCAGATTGGCACCATTGTCACACACCACTTTACCAACTGTCAAATTGAGCGGTGTTAGCCACTGATCTGCCTGTGAACGCAAAGCTGAAAGGAGTGCAGGGCCAGTGTGGCTCTTGGCTTCCAGGCACAACAGACGCAGCACAGCATGGCAATGTCTCACCTGGCATGTCGAACAGGAATAGGATCTTGGGCGGCGCAGTGGAAGAGACACTAGCAGCGGAAAAGGAGGAGTCAGCCGAGGAGGAGAGGGAGGAGGGTGGAGTAGGAGGAGGAGAAGAAGAGGCAGGCCTGCATGCAATCCGTGGCAGTAAAGCTAAATCTACACGGGTTCCACGAGTTACATGCTTGACGGGCGTCAGAAGGTTCACCCAGTGGGCAGTAAAAGTTATATACCTTAACTGCCCGTGTTTGCTAGACCACGTGTCTGTGGTCAGATGTATCTTGGCACCGACACTGTGTGCCAGAGATACATTCACTTGCCACTGAACATGGCCATATAGCTCTGGGGTGCCCTTCTGTGAGAAATACTTCCTTCCTGGGACCTTTCATTGTGGTGTTCCAATGGCCACAAATTTTCGAAAGGCCTCCGAATCCACCAGTTTATATGGCAGTAGTTAGCGGGCTCTCAGTTCTGAGAAGCCAGCTGTCAACCGTTGGGCAAGAGGGTTATCCGGCGTCATCATTTTTTTACGCTCAAACATTTGGCCAACAGAAGCCTGCCTTTTTCCAGAAAAACGTGAGGACGGCATGATGGAAGGTGGGGCGGAGGACAATTGTGAGGAGAGAGGAGTGAGAGCCTGGAGTGTGGCTTTGTGGGTTCCATTGCTCCCACTGGGCAGCTCATGTGCCTTCTTAAGGCGGTCGTCCCTAGGTGAGTTTTGGGCTTACCGCGACTTATGCGTTGACTGCAAAGGCTGCAGATGGCAACACTATTGTCAGCAGCATACACGTTAAAAAAAGCCCACACTGCGGAGCCATGTGCGGCATCCTGGGAGTGCCAGATGTGACTGTACATGGTTGATGCCTCGCTCCTGATACATTAGCAGTCTGCTTTGTCCCTCCTGTGCAATCTAAGTTCTGCCTGCTTCTTCTCCCTATCTGCTGGTCCATATCTCCCTCTGAACTCCCCTCCTCTTCCTCTCTTGTGGGCACCCACGTGACATCACTAGACACGTCATCATCAATGTCACCTTCCCCACCGCTATAATTAGAGATCTCGGCGTAGGCAGCAACACCGGGGACCAACCTCCTCCTTGGGCTGATCTGGGTACTGTCGTCAGACTGCTGAGTGGTGTTTGTTGCTACCTCCTTTTCCTGATCCAATGCCAAGAGTGGTTGCGCATCGGCAATGTCTTGTGATGGATCGGAAAATAATTCCTGTGACTCAAGCGGAGGGTATATGGTGGTGGTGGTGCTGTTGGTGGCAGTGTCTTTGGGGGTGCACACAGCAGAAAGTGAAGAAGAGGGTGCAGATCGAGAGGATGAGGAGGGTGCAGAAGAGTAAGGCTGAGTGAGCCACTCAACTAAGTTTGGTGCATCCTTTGCCGTAATCGAACACACCTTCTGCAATTTGCCACTTTGGCTCAAGCCTGTTGCTCCTGCCCTACCTCTACCACCCCTGCGGAAGGGCCTGCCTCTTCCTCTGCCTGTCATTTTTTAAATGACCCTGTGACAAAAGTCTCTAGAGAAGTGCAGTATATGTGGAAGAAGGTATATAACACTCCGCTTCAATCTGTCGTTTTGGGGGGCCACTGGTCTATCACACCAGTTATAATACTTTTTTCTAATTGCGTTTGTCACTCTTTGTAGTATCGCTGCAGAACCGCTCAGCAGTCACAATGCTGCACAGTGGAAATGCACTATACTATGCTTCCTACATGTGCAAGTATTTTATACGTGTATTACACCCCTATATACTGCACACTAAATAGTACACTTATACCAGTCCTTAAAAGGACCTTTGTAGACCTAATAGTAGCTACCTAGTAGCTAGTGAATTGCAGACTGTCCCTGCTCCAAAAACCAAACTGTCCCTCCCTACACAAAAAAGACAGCTGCAGAATCGGTCAGCAGCACAGCAGTCAAGTATAATATGCTTTCTATATTTGAAAGAAAGTATATTATACATGTACAACCCTATATACTGTACACCTATACCAGTCGTTAAAGGGACCTTTGTGGACCTAGTAGCTAGTGATTTGCAGACTGTCCCTGCTCCAAACACCAAACTGCCCCTCAGTCCCTACACTGATAAAAGACAGCTGCAGAATCAGTCAGCACTCATCTCAGCAGCACAGCAGTCAAGTATAGGGATGAGCTTCGTGTTCGAGTCGAACATATGTTCGACTCGAACATCGGCTGTTCGACCGTTCGGCGAATTCCGAACATTATGGGCCGTTCGCGCCAAATTCGTGTGGCGCTCAAGGCCCACAATGCACTGCGTCATCGCAGTGCATTACTGGCTCATGATTGGCCAAGCATGCACTGTGACCCCGCATGCTTGGCCAATCACAGCGCCAGCAGCGAGGAGAGCCATGATTGGCCACAGGCAGGATGCCTGTGGCCAATCATAGCTCAGGCTGTGTAGTACACGCCCCACACTATATAAGGCCACCAGCGCGGCGGCCTTGTGTAGTGTGTTGCCGTCTGAAGCAGTTAGTGGGTGTTCTGTGTACCTTCAACACAGCACACACCGATCGTTATTGGCCGATTTTCGATCTTGCTCTTCTGTAGTGGTTGTTGTCTGCTTGCCCTGACCGCAGTATACACCACTATATTCACCTCACCTATATAGCTAGTGATCTATCTTTTATAATAGAGCTTGCAGTCAGTAGTGTTAGGAGCTTGTGCGTGCTGTCTGCGTGCTCTGTACCCAGTATACACTGCTATATCCACCTACATAGCTCTTCTCTATTTGAGCCCACTTGCCATCTGCAGGAGTTATTGGAAGTTGTGTGTGCCTCCAGCACAGCACAGTATACATCTGTATATACCCCTTTATCTCTGGTGTTCTATAAAAAAGGCATCTGCAGGAGTTAGTGGGTGTTTTGTGCCTCCAGCACAATATACACCTGTATCTACCCTTTATTGCGGTTCTCTAATAGAGCCATCTGCAGGGCTTAGTGGGTGTTGTGTGACTCCATTACAGTATACCCCTTTATCTCTGGTGTTCTATAATAAAGGCATCTGCAGGAGTTAGTGGGTGTTGTGTGCCTCCAGCACAATATAAACTACCCAACTGCTGTTTTACCCAACTCCCTTCAGGCCATTACCATGTCTGGAAGGCCAGCAAGGAGAGGCAGACAGGTGCGAGCCGATAAAAGAGGGCAAGCAGGCTCTGTGTCTAGAAACAACAGTGCTGGTCGTGGACGTGGTGCATTGTCATCAGCACGTGGCCATGGGACACGCTTGTCCTTCTTTTCGGCAGCTGGACATGTTGAACCGCAACATGCCAATGACTTGGTAGAATGGATGACCAAGCCCTCTTCATCCTTCTCATCCTCTCTCACCCAGTCTCAGGGTACTAGCAAAGCAGCTGCCAATGCATCGTCTTCCCTCGTCTCAATGTCATCATCAGTGACTCCTTCCCTAGACCCACCACGTCCTCCTGAGGAGTCTCCTGAACTCTTGGAGCACAGTGTTGGGTACATGCTCCAGGAGGATGCCCAGTGTTTTGTAGCCTCTGATGATGACACTCAGCTAGAGGAAGGCAGTAGCGTGAATGCAGAGAGAGGGGATGCTCAAGAAGGACAGCAATCTGGCAGTCATGTTCCACAAGCTGCAGCATATTGCCAGGTTTGCTACAGCGATGAAGAGGGAGGGGATGATGAGGGCACTGACTCCACGTGGGTGCCTGGTAGGAGAGAGGAGGAGGAGGAGGAGGAGGCACATGTCCAACGAGGCAGGATGCCCTCCGGGGGCCAGCTTAGGGGCAGCACACCGACTGAATCACACCGCAGAGCTCCGCCTGTGAAGGGCACTGCCTCTGCGCGTTATTCTAAAAGTTCTTTGGTTTGGGCCTTTTTTGAGAAAAGTGCATCAGATCGCACCGCTGCTATTTGCAACATATGTCTCAAGCGTATCTCGCGTGGCCAAAACATCAGCCGCTTGGGCACCACATGCTTGACCAGACATATGTTGACCTGCCATGCAGCTCGTTGGCAAGCGTACCTCAAAGACCCACACCAAAGAACAAAGCGGACCTCTCCTTGCTCCTCATCAGCTGGCATCTCCAACCCCACTAGACCTTCAGTCCTCTCTGAAACCTGCTCTGAGAGGAATGAAGGTGTAGAATTAGGTGTGTCACAGCCAAGTGCTTCCGGGCACTCTGCTAGCAGTACACCCACGTCCGATTATAGCAGGCAAATGTCCCTGCCCCAGCTGCTGGACCGGCGAAAGAAGTTCACTCCCAGCCATCCACATGCCCAGCGGTTGAATGCTAGCTTGGCTAAATTGCTAGCACTTCAACTGCTGCCTTTTCAGTTGGTAGACTCTGCCCCCTACCGTGAGTTTGTACAATGTGCGGTTCCTCAGTGGCAGGTCCCCAAACGCCACTTTTTCTCACGGAAGGCGATTCCGGCTCTCTACCGGCATGTGGAAGGCAATGTCCTTGCCTCGCTGGACAGGGCGGTCAGCGGTAAGGTGCATATTACCGCTGACTCATGGTCCAGCAGGCATGGACAGGGACGTTACCTGTCTTTCACGGCCCATTGGGTCATTCTTCTGGCAGCTGGGAAGGATGCAGGACAAGGTGCAGTAGTGTTGGAGGTTGTTCCGCCACCACGCCTCCAAAATGCTACTATTGGTTGTGACACACCTCTCTCCTCCACCCCCTCCTCTTCTTCTTCCTCCAAGGCCTCTTCCAGTGCTCTGTCCTCGGAACCAGCGGTGCTCCGTAGGCGTTCCAGGGGCTACGCAAGTACGCAGGCAAAATGATGCCATGCCGTGCTTGTGCTGGTTTGTTTGGGGGACAGGAGCCACACTGGGGTGGATGTTTTGTCAGCTCTGCAGGGGCAGGCCGAGAGGTGGTTGACACCACGCCAGCTTAAGCCAGGAATGGTGGTTTGCGACAATGGCACCAACCTCCTCTCCGCCCTCCGACAGGGACAACTGACCCATGTGCCCTGTGTAGCTCACGTCCTTAACCTGGTGGTGCAGCGGTTCTTGGGCAGGTACCCCGGCTTACAGGATGTCCTGAAGCAGGCCAGGAAAGTCTGTGTGCATTTCCGCCGATCATTTAATGCCTGTGCTCAGCTGGCTGAGCTCCAAAAGGAGTTGAACCTGCCCAAGAACCGCCTTATATGTGACATGCCCACCAGGTGGAACTCAACGTTGGCCATGCTGCAGCGGCTGCACATGCAGCAGAGGGCCATCAATGAGTACCTGTGCGACTACGGCACCAGGACAGGGTCAGGGGAGCTCGGTTTTTTCTCACCACGCCAGTGGGGCATGATCAGGGATGCACGCACTGTCCTGTCACCGTTTGAGGAGGCCACAAGGATGGTGAGCAGTGATAGTGCATGCATCAGTGACACTGTACCTCTTGTCCACCTCTTGGAGCATACGCTGCGTGGAATAATGGACAGGGCACTTGAGGCAGAACAGAGGTAGGAAGAGGAGGGCTTCCTTGCCTCTCAAGGCCCCCTTTATCCAGACAGTGTTCCTGCTGTGCCACCCATCACACAGGAAGAGGATGAGGAGGAGGAAGAGGAGGAGGAGGATGATTGTGTCAGCATGGAGGTGGAGGCTGGCACTCAGCATCAGCAGCAGCAGTCTTGTAGGGATGATTTACAGTCCCAAGAAACACGTGGACTTGTACGTGGCTGGGAGGAGGTAGCTGCGGATCATGTTGTCCTTAGTGACCCAGAGGACTCCGGACCAAATGCCTCAGCTAACCTACGCTGCATGGCCTCCCTGATCCTGCAAACCCTGGGGAAGGATCCTCGTATTCTTCGGATCAAGGAGAGGGACCATTACTGGCTGGCCACTCTCCTTGATCCACGGTACAAGGGTAAGGTTGCCGACCTTATCTTGCCATCGCAGAGGGAGCAGAGGATGAGACATCTCCGGGAGGCCTTGCAGAAAGGTCTGTGCAACGCGTTCCCAGAGACTAGGAGGTTACAAACTCCTGGACCTGGACAACGTGTTGCTGAGGCATCGGTCAGAAGGAGCGGTGGAGAAGGTGGCCGTCTGACTGATGCTTTCAGACAATTTTTTAGTCCGCAGCCCCAAGGTATGATCGGTTCCAGCAACCATCGCCAGCGTCTGATTTACATGGTGCAGGAATACCTAGGGACAAGGTCAGACTTGGACACCTTTCCCACTGAAAATCCTCTGGCTTACTGGGTCTTGAGGATGGATCACTGGCCAGAGCTTGCACAGTATGCAATTGAACTACTGGCCTGTCCTGCATCCAGCGTTCTTTCGGAACGCACCTTCAGTGCTGCTGGTGGCTTTGTTACCGATCACAGGGTGCGCCTGTCCACCGAATCAGTTGATCGACTGACCTTCATCAAGATGAATCAGTCTTGGATCACCCACAGCTACCAAGCACCTGAAGCTGATGTAACCGAATAATTTTTTTTGAAATATCACATCCCTTCAAGACTGCATATGCTGATGCTGACTGACTGTCCTGTTATGTTGATTGTCTATCCTCTTCCTCCTCCGCTGATATGTTGGAAGAACATTTCTGGTTCTGGGTGATGCCATCAGCCCAATTTTTCTGCCCCTGTTTAACAGGGGCGTTTAATTAAAATTTTTGATGCAATGCTTTGCAGCAGGGCTAATTCCTGCAATAAAAATAGAGTATATGGGAGAGGTTGCAGTGTGGTGGCACCAGTACCAGTGCCTAAGGCCCAATTTTTCTTCCCCTGTTTAACAGGGGCGTTTAATTATAATTTTTGATGCAATGCTTTGCAGCAGGGCTAATTCCTGCAGTAAAACAAGAGTATATGGGAGAGGTTGCATTGTGGTGGCACCAGCACCAGTGCCTAAGGCCCAATTTTTCTGCCCCTGTTTAACAGGGACATGTAATTACAATTCTTGATATAATATTTCACAGGAGGGCACGTTCCTGTGCCCACCCAGAGTAACTGTGAGGACTTATAGTGTTGTGGCACCAGCACCACAACCACCAAAGGTCAATTTTTCTACCACTGTTCAACAATGGCATGTAATTACAATTCTTGATATAATCCTTCACAGCAGGGCGCTCCAGCACCCACCAAGAGTCACTTTGAGGGCTTACAATGTTGTGGCAAAACCAACACCTTGTTCCGCCATTTCTGCAGAGCATATAGGGCAGGCCCCTACTTTCAAACATCCAACTTACAAACATCTCCTACTTGCAAACGGAAGGAGACAACAGTAAGTGAGATGTACGACAAAACAAATTATACAGGGGTGATAACCCTTCCCTATGTTTTCCAAAAAGCTTAAAAATAGTTTTTTTGACTGGAGCTACACTTTAAAAATGTACCAGTTGAAAATTACAAACAGATTCAACTTAACACAACAAACCTACACAGTCCCTGTCTTGTTTGCACCGCCTGTATACTGCTGTTCTGAGTATATAGGGCCTGGGGGCCACACGCATTTCCTTTTTTTAATATGGGTTCGGGGTTCCCCTTAATATGCGTACAAGACCCAAAGGGGCTGGTAATGGGCAAGGAGGGCTACCCATGCCATTTTTCTCAATGATTTTCAACCATATTGCAGGAACCAGATATAACATTAAAACCGCAAGCAGTTTTAAATGATGTTATTTCCATTAAATGTCATTTTGTGCAGGGACTGTTCTAAACACGGGAAACACATGGCACTTCACAGGCATACTACAGACACTCCCCAGGCACCATATTTAAAGGAATATTTCACTTTTTTTCACTTTAATCGTCATTAAAATCAGTGCTCCCGCCAAAACGGCCATTTTTAAAAACATTTTAGGCATTGACCCATGTCCCCTGGGGCAGGAGCCAGGTCCCCAAACCCTTTTTAGGACAGTATCTTGCATATTAGCTGTTAAAATTAGCAATTTTAATTTCGAACGTTCGAGTCCCATAGACTTCAATGGGGTTCTAAAGTTCGTACGAATTTGGGGTCCGTTCGAAAGTTCTGGTGCGAACCGAACCAGGGGGGTGTTCGGCTCATCCCTAGTCAAGTATAATAGGCTTTCTATATTTGAAAGAAAGTATATTATACATGTACAACCCTATATACTGTACACCTATACCAGTCCTTAAAGGGAACTTTGTGGACCTAGTAGCTAGTGATTTGCAGACTGTCCCTGCACCAAACACCAAACTGCCCCTCAGTCCCTACACTGATAAAAGACAGCTGCAGAATCAGTCAGCACTCAGCTCAGCAGCACAGCAGTCAAGTATAATAGGCTTTCTATATTTGAAAGAAAGTATATTATACGTGTATGCGACAGACCTAGCCGGGACACAGGCTTTTTGAGAGGACTGAATGCAAGCCTCTTGCTGATTATGGGCCCTGGATTTTATGGGGCACAGGGTGAATGAGAACCCCACTATAATCTGTCCTAGTCAGATTCAATGCTGTATATATGTATATACAGTATAATGTGTGTTGCCTCATGCTGTTGGGACACACACTGTCAGATGCTAATGTCATGAACTTCAGCCACCTGTCTGTTGGCTAGTCTGGCTTGTAATCTTATTCCGCACTTTGTTGTTTGGGCTAATTAACCCTGTGTTGATGTTTATGGTAATGTTTATTGAATTGTTAGTTAGCTAAGAGCCGAAAAGTCTTATTTCTCAGTCAACTAGTCTGAGTGTTGATTTAGATAATTAGCTCATGCTAATTAGGTTAGGTTTTAGTCTTCTACTGTATTATAAATACTTGGCATTTTGGTTCAAATAAATCAGTCCTCTCAAAAAGCCTGTGTCCCGGCTAGGTCTGTCACAGTGTACAACCCTATATATTGTACACCTATACCAGTCCTTAAAGGGACCTTTGTGGACCTAGTAGCTAGTGATTTGCCAACTGTCCCTGCTCCAAACACCAAACTGTCCCTCAATCTCTACACTGATAAAAGACAGCTGCAGAATCAGTCGGCACTCAGCTCAGCAGCACAGCAGTCAGCAGTGCACCATATTATACTTTCTATATTTGAAAGAAAGTATATTATAGGTGTATTACAACCCTATATACTGTACACCTATACCAGTCCTTAAAAGGACTTTTGTGGACATAATAGTAATAGCTAATTAGCTAGCTAGTGATTAGACTGACTGTCCCTGCTCCACACAGCGTCCTTTGCCTACACTGACAAAAGACAGAATGTAAAATGGCCGCCAGATCAGGTCTATTTATAAGGTAGGGGGTATGTCCATGTGCTGAAAGGTCTCAATTGGCTGTCCTGTACCCCATGATGGATGTGTCATGGGTCAAAGTTCTTCACAATGTAAACAAATATGGCAGCCGCGAACAGCGGCAGAAGTCCGCCAGTTTGGCAAATCGCGAACGAGCAGAATTCGCCGCAAACCGACCGCCGGGCGAACCGCAAGGCCATCTTGATCTGATATATGCTGGTCTGTGATGGAGAGGGGTCTGTGATGGGATGGTCTGTGATGAGGGGAGCCTGTGATGGAGGGGATCTGTGATGAGGGGAGTCTGTGATGGGGGGAAAAAACACAGAGCCATGTGGAATGCCAGGACTGTACTTTATTTTGATGAGCATGCATCTTCTGTCATCTTGTACCTGTTTTTAATCTTATCCTAATAAAGCCATCATTTTAATACTACACTCAGGTCGGCGCTTCCCCTCCCTGTTTTTTCCTTACATGTTTTGAAGAGTTCTGGACATACTCTGAAGGATGTCTGCCTTCCTTTTTAACCCTTAATACCCCTTTCTATGGATACATCACCATCCATTTATTACAGCCGCAGACTAAACCCCTAAGGATTACTCCTTCTGGAGCGCCAGATAAACACTGACTATACTGTTATAGGAGGATCTGTGATGGAGAGGGGTCTGTGATATGCTGGTCTGTGATGGAGAGGGGTCTGTGATGGGATGGTCTGTGATGGGATGGTCTGTGATGAGGGGAGTCTGTGATGGGGGGAATCTGTGATGGGATGTTTTGTGATGAGGGAGTCTGTGATGGGATGGTCTTTGAAGAGGGGAGTCTGTGATATGGAGTTTGTTGTTTGGACATTGAACATAATGGTATGTCCTATAATTTTGCATATAGACAAGGTGCTGTTGCATGTAAATCTTGCTGATGAATTTAATTTTAGTTTTAATTATCATGATATAAAATAATGGATGTGGGGGCATTTTGGTGGGGGTGGGGGCAACATTTCATTCTTGGACCAAGGCAGCACAATGTCTTAGGCCAGCCCTGCCAATGCCAATCATGTTCAGCTATGTTGATCCATCGTCAATTATTATAAACAAACATAAATGCAATAAATGATGAGTATCTGCTCTCATCCATACTCTCACTGCAAATGACATTTCCCTGGCTGACAACTGAGTGTAAACAAAAAGCCCAGGGTTGCTGGCTGATATCACTGACCAAATATGATCACGATGACCATATTTGGTCAACAAGTATCCTGGCTGGTTTGTTTACATAGTTAATCTGGATGAAAAAAAGAGCAAATGATCTACCAGAACACCCAAATCCTTCTCCACTATTGATTCCCCCAGTTGTACTCCCCCTAGTATAATGCAATGGGGGTCTCTCCAACCTGAAAGTACAGTGGAGGAACCAGGAGCACAGTCAGCCAAACCTGGAAATTATGTATTAGGAAGCTGAGCAGGTGGTTGGAAACGTACAAACCTATTGTACCATTCGTATGTTTCCGCCCAGCTGCTTTGGCTTCCTAATAATTAATTTCTGGGTTTGGCTGACTGTGTTCCTGGTTCCTCCGCTGTACTTTCAGGTTGGAGAAACATGCAATATAGTAAACATAATAATATTGGAGATTTGTATAAAGCCATGCATAGCTTACCAGTGAAGGTCCAAGGGAACACCAATCAACACAAAAAGGGGCATCCTACGAGGGTAGTCCCCCCACGGCAGACACGGGAGACACTTGATGGTGCAATAACTATAATTGAGATATACAATACTCTAATAGTGGGTATACATTGTGGTCTGTGAATAAAGACAGACATCAAAAAACGACAAAGAAAAAGAAAAAAAAAAAAAGAGGAAAAAGAAACAAGAAAGAAGAACAGTAGGATGGGAGTATAAAATAGGAAAGAGAAAGAAGATAAGAGAAAAGAGAAGGAAGAGAAAGGAAGTGGGGAGGAAGGAAGGAAAAGGGGAGGGAAAGGAAGAGGAGAAAGGAGCAGGGAAATGGAAAAGAAGGATAGGGTGGAGGGAAAGGGGGGGAGGGAAAGGGAAGGTGAGGGGAAGAAAAAGGGTGGGGGAAGATAAGGGGGAGGGGAAAAAGGGGGAGATGGGGAAAAAGAAAAAATAGAATGTGATGGTAAGAAATTAATTGTACAGAGACTAGAAGAGAAAAGAGGGAAGGACAGGAGCAAAACATGTAGAGGATTACGTCAGGACCTACATCTCAACTCCTCACATTACCTATGGGGTTTTGCGTGTTTTTTTGTGAACCACCTTTACCAATTATGCACAATTAGAAATAACTACTCATGTCCTCATATATAAAGTGTTTTACTCATGTCTTTCTCTTAATAAATTGTAATTTTATTCTTACTTTGGCCTAATCCTTGGGTACCGAGATAGTCCTAAACTCTCATGTTTGGAGCGACCCCTGGCACGCCCCCCTTCCAATGTCATACTACAAAGGATGATGGTATCCGCCCCCATCTTCAGATTTAACTAGAATGAGGCAATACTCGATATATCACTATATTGAGTGGATAATACACCCTGATCCTCGGATCTTCTTCCCCTTATTGCCTACCTTGACATTATTATTATTTGATTTAACTGATGTTTACTAGAATTCTCTAATCATTTGTCTCCCGCAATTTCCCTATTAATTCTTTGTAACCTAATAGCCAGAGCAAGATTGTTGGTGTCATGGATGTTCTTGGTACAACATGGACGGGGTTTATGTCTACCATTCAAGCGAGCTGTCTGACAGGTCAAAAATCTGAAGATGAAACTACGTTTTTTTGGATAGATTGTTTAACCTTCTAAAGAGGAAGCCTCACCTTCATTGGCATATCCAGTATTTTGAATTATACATAAAAGAAAAAGTTTGCCCTCTAGGACTTCATGCCCAAGTCTTTCCAACTATTAAAGATCCACCCCCTGATTTCAATTTTTACCAAATGAAGTGTAGAATTAATGACACAATTAACCTCCCAATACTATGCCCACATGGCAGCATTGGACTGTGAAATTGAGCATCTCAATGCACAATTTCAACACACTATGGACTCCACCATTTTTGTTGCTAAGTGGAAAGAGGTGAAGGAATGTTTAGAAGAACTTAAAGTGGTCCTCCACCCTGAAGTGGAAGTTCCGCTCATCTGATCCCCCCCCCCCCTCCGGTGCCACAATCGGCACCTTTCAGGGGGGAGGGGGGTGCAGTTACCTAGATAATCCAGGTATCTGCACCCACTTCTGGGACAAGACCGTCGCAGACCGCCGCAGATGCCCCGCTCCCCCATTGTGTTCTGGGAAACACACAGTTCCCAGGACACAGCACGGACCAGTAGAGACGCGCAGCGTGACTCGCGCATACGCAGTAGGGAACCGGGCAGTGAAGCTGCAATGCTTCACTTCCCGATTCCCTGACAGAGGATGGCGGAGGGGGCAGCAGAGAGATGAACGATTGCTCGTCATCTGCCGCTGACATCGCTGGACCCTGGGACAGGTAAGTGTCAATTTATTATAAGTCAGCAGCTGCAATATTTGTAGCTGCTGGCTTTTAATATTTTTTTTAAAAGGTATGTCCGGTGTCATAGCCAAACATTTATAGTTTGTTTCTATCATCTTAATATTTAACAAAGAGATCATATTCAAAAAAACAAGGCAGATTCACTAAAGATAAACTTGCATTTTCAGAAGGCTATGAATATAGATGGGTGGGGGAAGCTCCCCACTAGAAGAAGCAACATGCGGACACAAACACCACGGGATACTTCTAACTTGATGGATTTAACTGAATCTGACTCTTATATCTTCTTACGCTCTACTAAAGAGCACATACCGGGCGCCTCCCGAAACATGGCAACTGTGGCACGAGGGGAGTTGTATATTTAATGGTCTGTGCCTGCAATGCATTTTATGTAGGCAAGACGATTCGATAATTAAGGCAGAGAATGGGAGATCATTTGTATCACTCGCTCAATGGCAAGCTCACTACGGTGGCCCGTCACATAGGTCTACACCATAGATTCCAGCCTGAAGTTGTTTACGGTTCTGGAGGTGGTGGCAGGGGACCCACAGGGTTGGTGATTGGGATTGCTCGATCCTTACATGAAACTATCTGGATAGAGGGATTCAATGCCCTTGTACCACCGGGGCTCAATGAAGCCCTTTCATACAAACCTTTATTGTGAATGGACATCCAACCCCTTTTTAACCTTCCCCTTTCCCTTGTCCACTAATAGTTCTTTCCCTTGTTTGTTTTTTCCCTCCCTCCCCATTCTGTTTGTCCCCATTTTTGTAATCCATCTATACCTTACGCATCTGCAACATTTTTGGATTGCTCTGGGTTTATTCTTCTCATGTTTTTTTTTTTTTTTAAAGTTTATTTATTTCATTTCACAATTTTATTACAAGTAGGGAAAGAAAAACACACCTATATCATAAATATACTAAATAGCCATTGAGAGTGGGAGAATTTAATCTCTACCCTACCCCTCCCATAATAACATAAAAACCAACCATCCTATTTACTTTACATTCCACGAAAATAACCATTTTTCCCCCTCTACCCTCCCCATTCCCCTCTCGGCCCTCCCATCCACTTCCTGGTATAAGTGGATGGGAGGGAGCGGAGCTCCCCCTCCCCCCGGAGGAGCCCCCCCCCAACAGCCTCAGCATATTCCTTTGTTAGTTTAAATTTCTTCTATGCCTCCCACTTCCTCTGAGGCTCCCTACCTATATCCTCCTCATCATCCTTAAGTTCTTCCGTTCTGTATATTTCGTCTATTTTCTCAAGCCACTCTCTTACTTTAGGGGGTTCTACTTCCTTCCATTTTTTGGGATCAGACTCTTTGCCGCATTTATCAGGTGGATTGTAAGGGAGTTTTTATACTATTTTAGTGATGAATCTATACAATGGAAAAGGCAGACCCAGGGGTCTTTGGGTATTTGATTTTTAGTTATCATCTTTATATATAGTAATATTTCCCTCCAATACTGTTTAATCTTTGGGCAATTCCACCATATATGTGCCATATTCCCCGGTTGTCCACAACCCTTCCAGCATTCCCCGGATTGCTCTATTTGGTATTTTGCCACTATGTCCGGTGTCATAGCCAAACATTTATAGTTTGTTTCTATCATCTTAATATTTATTGAAGACCCATGCACCAGCCTCAAAATGTTATCTATATTCTGCTTATCACCACGTGGACCTATTTCTTTTTCCCATTTTTTTTAATAAATGTCGGCATCTCCACCTCATCTTCCCATTCTAAGGTCTTAAATATCTGCGAGATCCCTACCCGGGATGTTTTTCCCTCACAGATCCACTCAAAGGCTGTCAATTTCTCGCTATCTCTCAATGGTCGTGGGATCCCTGAGACAAAATGTCTGAGCTGGAGGTACCGCCATTCATTTAAATCAAACAAATCTTTTTCTTTCTCTAGTGCCTCTAGTGTGTTTATCCCCCCCCCTCCCCCTTTTAATATATGTCTCAATTGAACATTTCCTTTTTTTATCCAATTCCCTCCCATAGTGTTTTTTACCTGGTGGAAAGAGATCATTCTCTTTTAAATATATTAGTGGAGAATTATATTTTCATTTATTGTGTTTGTGCACTCCATCCCAAACTCTAATCACATTCTTTGTCAATGTAAAGCCGCGTACACACGACGTACTTAGTCTTCCCGCCAGACTGTCTGTCGGACTTTCCGAACGGGCTACTTGCCCACACATGGCACTTTTTGAGCGGACTAATACGGCGTACTAAGTCCGCCGTACTATCCACCCTACTTTTGAAATGAACGGACTCGCCCACACACGCGGAGGAAAGTCCGCTCATTTCGAGCGCGTCTCCAGGTAGGCGGGGCCCGCGAGGGAGACGTCGCTGGCCCCGCCGCCTGGTATGGACTTAAAGGGGAACCCCAACGCTGAAAAAAATTGGCGTGGGGTCCCCCCCATGTCCACAACAGACCCTTGTCCGAGCACGCTACCCGGCCGGCCAGGAAACGGGGGGCGAGCGAGCGCCCCCCCTCCCTCCTGAGCCGTACCAGGCCGCGTGCCCTCAACATGGGGGGTGCCTTGGGGAATACTGACACCAAGCTGTTTGCTAAAGTGCTGGCCCTTAGGATAAAAAAAGTTAATGCCGCGCGGCCCCCCCACCCCAAAGCACCTTGTCCCCATGTTGATGAGGACAAGGGCCTCTTCCCGACAACCCTGGCCGTTGGTTGTCGGGGTCTGCGGGCGGGGGGCTTATCGGAATCCGGGAGCCCCCTTTAATAAGGGGGCCCCCGGATACCGGCCCCCCACCCTATGTGAATGAGTATGGGGTACAATGTACCCCTACCCATTCACCTGTAAAATAAAAGTACAAAAAAACACAACACACGAGGTAAAATACTTTATTGCACAGCTCCGGGGGTCTTCCGTCTTCGGGGGTCTTCTCGCCGGACTCCTCCGCTATCTTCTTGTAGCTCTTTTGCTAGCGGAGGAGTCTGGCTTTCTTCCTCGCCGCCGGCCTCTTCTTCCGACTTCGGGGGTCTTGTCCCCCTCTTCGGTTCTTCTGCCGGGCCACCGCGCCTTCTTCTAGCTCTTTTACAGGCGGTGGCCCGGTCTTCTGTCGCCGCCGCCTTCCGTTCTTCTTCTTCTTCTTCTCCAGGAGATGTTGACTTGACGATCTCTCCGGCCGCAATGCCAGGGACGCGCTGCGCTGCCACTTATATAGGGACAAGGGGCGGTGTCACATGGGTTTAGGTCACATGGGTTGGTCACATGGGTTGATGTCACATGGCGACAGTCCCAGCATCCTCCGGGACTGTGACATCGTAAGGGGGCGGGGTCACCATGTGACACCAACCCATGTGACATAAACCCATGTGACACTGCCCCTTGTCCCTATATAAGTGGCAGCGCAGCGCGTCCCTGGCATTGCAGCCGGAGAGATCGCCGAGTCAACATCTCCTGGAGAAGAAGAAGAAGAAGAACGGAAGGCGGCGGCGGCGTCAGAAGACCGGGCCACCACCTGTAAAAGAGCTAGAAGAAGGCGCGGTGGCCCGGCAGAAGAACCGAAGAGGGGGACAAGACCCCCGAAGTCGGAAGAAGAGGCCGGCGGCGAGGAAGAAAGCCGGACTCCTCCGCTAGCAAAAGAGCTACAAGAAGATAGCGGAGGAGTCTGGCGAGAAGACCCCCGAAGACGGAAGACCCCCGGAGCTGTGCAATAAAGTATTTTATCTCGTGTGTTGTGTTTTTTTTGTACTTTTATTTTACAACACACAAGATAAAATACTTTATTGCACAGCTCCGGGGGTCTTCCGTCTTCTTCTAGCTCTTTTACAGGCGGTGGCCCGGTCTTCTGTCGCCACCGCCGCCTTCCGTTCTTCTTCTTCTTCTTCTCCAGGAGATGTTGACTCGACGATCTCTCCGGCCGCAATGCCAGGGACGCGCTGCGCTGCCACTTATATAGGGACAAGTGGCAGTGTCACACGGGTTTATGTCACATGGGTTGGTGTCACATGGTGACCCCGCCCCCTTACGATGTCACAGTCCCGGAGGATGCTGGGACTGTCGCCATGTGACATCAACCCATGTGACCAACCCATGTGACCTAAACCCATGTGACACCGCCCCTTGTCCCTATATAAGTGGCAGCGCAGCGCGTCCCTGGCATTGCGGCCGGAGAGATCGTCGAGTCAACATCTCCTGGAGAAGAAGAAGAAGAAGAACGGAAGGCAGCGGCGGCGGCGACAGAAGACCGGGCCACCGCCTGTAAAAGAGCTAGAAGAAGGCGCGGTGGCCCGGCAGAAAAACCGAAGAGGGGGACAAGACCCCCGAAGTCGGAAGAAGAGGCCGGCGGTGAGGAAGAAAGCCGGACTCCTCCGCTAGCAAAAGAGCTACAAGAAGATAGCGGAGGAGTCCGGCGAGAAGACCCCCGAAGACGGAAGACCCCTGGAGCTGTGCAATAAAGTATTTTATCTCGTGTGTTGTGTTTTTTTTGTACTTTTATTTTACAGGTGAATGGGTAGGGGTACATTGTACCCCATACTCATTCACATAGGGTGGGGGGCCGGTATCCGGGGGCCCCATTATTAAAGGGGGCTCCCGGATTCCGATAAGCTCCCCGCCCGCAGACCCCGACAACCAACGGCCAGGGTTGTTGGGAAGAGGCCCTTGTCCTCATCAACATGGGGACAAGGTGCTTTGGGGTGGGGGGGCCGCGCGGCATTAACTTTTTTTATCCTAAGGGCCAGCACTTTAGCAAACAGCTTGGTGTCAGTATTCATTTAGGCCCCTTTCACACATGCGGACAGTATGTCCGTATTTCATCCATCCGTTTGTGGATGAAATACGGACATACATGCATTCCTATGGGATAGCGGGTGTCTGCGGATGAACATCCGCAGACACCCGCTATCATCCGCCTCCGCAATTGTCCGATTCTGCAGACGGAGGAAAATCCTATTTTTCTATCCGTCTGCAGAGCGGATCAGATGAACAGACGGTCCGTGCTCATCCGATCCCCATAGAGGAGAGCGGAGAGCTTACAGGACGGTCCCTGCACAGTGTGCAGAGACCGCCCTGTCCGCCGCCGGCTCAGCAGGGACAATGGAGCGATCCCCGCGGAGCAAGCGGATCATCACGGGGCGGATCATTACTGATCCGTCCGTGTGAAAGGGGCCTAATGAGATTGGTCTATAATTAGAACAGATTGTCCTCTCTTTCCCTTCTTTCAAAACCGTGGTAATTGTAGCTATCAAGGCTTCTTTGCTCAAACCATATCTACTTCCCAATCCATTAAAATATGCACAGAGTTTTGGGGATAATATTTCTATAAATTTTTTTAAATATTCCATAGTAAAGCCATCCGGCCCAGAGCTTTTCCCTCCCGCAGATTCTCTTATTACCTGATCTACTTCTTGTACCGTTATTGGGTTTTCTAACCCCTGGGCTAACTCCTCTGTTAATCTAGGGACTTTTGCTTGGAGTATATATTTCTTTTTGTTTCCTTTTCTATTGGTCTCTTGTTGTCCTGTTTGTCTGCGTTTAAGTGAGTATAACTACTTAAAGAACTCCCTGAACACTCCTAATATATCCTTGGCGTTATGTACAAGCTCCCTTTTCTTGTTTAATATTTTCTCAATATAATTTATAGATCTTTTTTTCCTTAATATCCTAGATAGACATTTCCTATTTTTATTTCCCCATAAATATCTCTCTTTTGCTATCCTATTATATGTTATCCTCATGTCTTGCTCCATTAGTTCCTTTAACTCCTCTCTTCTAATTATACATTTTTGTCCTGTTCCCTTTTCTTACTTTTCTCTTTTTTATGGGATTGTTCTAATCAATAGATTTCCTCGCTTAGTGCTCTTCTCTTGTTATTTCTTTCTTTCTCCTTACCCCTAATGAGATATACATTCCTCTGACATAGGCCTTGTGAGCCTCCCAAATGATATTTTCTGCAGTATCCCCCCATTCATTGGTGAGAAAAGAGAGCTCTAGTTATTTTCTTATTATTTCTTCACCCTCTTCATCTAGTAATTCCTTATCCAATTTTCAAGAGAATAGTGGTTTCTGCAGACCTGGGGTTATAAGTTTCATAGTCATTGGAGCATGATCTGACACAGATCTTATTTCTATATTTGTAGATATCACATAATCTAATACCCTGTGTTCCACCAACCAATAGTCAATCCTTGTGTATGTCGAATGCACAGGAGAGAAAAACATGAAGTCCCTTATCTTCAGATGTTGTGTTCTCCACACATCAACAAGCTGATACTGGTACAGCTGGTGTTTAATTGCTCACCACTGTATGTTTCCTATGCGCATGCAACGTGCTATCCAATTCTGGATTCATACAGAAGTTCAGGTCACCGGCCACAATCACCATCCCACTCTTAAACTCCCATAATTTTTCAAGAGTTTCCTTCAGAAAGATCGTAGGGCAGTATATATTGACTAGGGTATACTTTACTCCCTATAACTTTCTCTTTAGGAATAAGAACCTTCCTTCTGGGTCCCATAACCTGTCCTCCAGAGAAAAACACACCTCCCTTCCCACACCTATAGCCACCCCCTTTGAGTTACTTGACATTGAATCGTCATAGTAACACAGGGGGTATCGCGGGGAATATAATCTGACCTTGCTCTTATGCGATATATGGTTTAACTGTAAAAAAACAATCCCTGCATCATACTGCTCAATCTCTTTCAAGATTTTATACCTTTTACTGAAATATTTAGGCCATGGAAGTCCATATTCCTGAGGTTCTAGACTGTAGGTCTAGAACCTCAGGAATATGGACCCCTCCCCTTTGGCCGTAGCTTGGCCTCTTTACCACGACCAGGATGCATCCCCATCCTAGCCGTGTACCTCACCCCTTGGGGTGAAGCTCCCCATGCCCCACCTCCCCTCCCCTGAAAAACAGGGGGGGAGGCAGGAGCGGGCACCCGATAGAGGTCCGGTTCCATCCACCCCCCACCCTCAACTCATTTCAAAACATGTTCTGGTAAATTCCCTGACCCCCCCTCCCCCCAGCACCAATCCAAACCCCCCTCTACCCCTCAGTCTTAATCACTCTTCATTCCACTCTCTGCCATCTTCCTTCTTTGCTGGCCGTTCCTTCTCTGTCTTGTCCTGCTGGGAGGTTTGGGGCTGGAATCCCTCATTTTTTACAGAAGTCCTGTATCTCTTCCACGAATTTCAGTCTCACCATCCTTCCTTCTCTCTGAACAATTAGGGCAGCCGGGAACCCCCAGCTATATTTGATATTAAATCTCCTTAATTGTTCCAATAGGGGTTTAAATTGCCTTCTCCGTGCCAATGTCGATGCTGAGAGATCTGCGAACACCTGGAGTGCCACTTGTTCATATTGAAGTGGAGGCATTCCTCTTAGCCCACGTACACACGGTCGGAGATTTTGGCAACCAAATCCGTCGGATTTTGCCCGTCGGATTTAGTCCGACGGATTGTGTCCGAAACTGTTGCATACACACGGTCGGGCCAAGTTTGGCGAAAAATCCGATCTTTCAGAACGTGATGACGTAATTTCGTTACGATGGGACTACATTCAGACTAGTAGCCAATAGCTTTGATGTAGGAATTTGATCTGAGCATGCGTGGCACTTGGTCCGATCAAAATGCTCTACACATGATCGGATTAGGTCTGTCCGGCCCAGTTGGTCGGGAAATATTTCCAACATGTTGGAAAATTGGGTCGGACGGAGATTCGGACGGAATCAGTCCGATGCATACCACACACAGTCGGATTATCTGACGACACGGTCCGATAAGACTCATTCCGACAGATTCTCCGACCGTGTGTACAAGGGCTGAGACTATGCACTCTGTCAATCTTTAACTCCTCCCCCTCTCCTCGACCCAGCAAGGGATTGAAAATCTTTCTCATTTTTGCCATTACGTTTTCTCCATTTTGTTCTAGTACAGCTCTTATTCTTAAATTTTGGTGTCTATTTTGGTTCTTCCAATTTATAGAGGAAGTCCCTCTGATTTGTTTGCAATTCCTTTACTTGCGTTTTTAATTCCATAATCTCTTGTGCTTGCTCTTCCATTTTCTCTTCTGTCTCTTCCACTCTCCTCACCAAATGTCCCAGATCCATCCTTACATTTGTAATCTCACTTTTAATAAGGTTTTCCATCCTCTCGAACATTGCCATCATCTCAATTTTAGTGGGCATTTAGGTTATATTTCTCTGTTCTTCTCCTTCCCCTATGTCTATTTCCCTCTCCATTTCAATCTCCTCTCTCATTTTATCACCTTGCGTCCCCTTTTGTTTAGCTGTCTCTTTCTTAGTACTTTTGGTGCTTTGCTTTGGTGTACTTTTTTTTCCCATTCCTGGGCTTTTAGAGTTTCTCTCTTTAGTTGTTAAATATTTCTGTATCGAGCTTATGTTTACACTTGTATTTAGGCTCTCTCTTGGAGTTTTAGGTTCTGTCGATTTTTGAGAGCAGCCTCTCATATTTTATTCTTGTTTCTATCTCCTTCTCCCGCCATGGAGAGTGATCTAATGGTCCACTTTACTTCCCCCCTGCCTCCTCCTTCTCAATTATCTTTCAGGGAAAAAAGATTTTCTAATAGCAGAGACCTGTTTGATCAGGATCAGTTCTATTCAGAACAGTTCATAGTGCACAGGGATGGGTAAAACATTTTACCTAACAGAAAAGGGGGGGAGGGGGTTCCACCACCATTCACCTTTATAAAGGAGAAAAAAATTTAGCCATTTGGAGTCTTTGACAGTTTCCCTTTCTATGTTCGTATAGCAGGCAAAAGAAATGTTTAATCACACAGTTCCTTTCATGTAAAAATATGCAAACCAGTTTCTTTCCACTATATTATTCACAGTTCACCAGTTTATAATTTATAGTGTACCCAGTTACTTAAAAGGGGACAGGGTTTCTTATTCACCATTTCAGGTGAAAGGGAGGTTTATACCCTATATTCCGAAAAAAACAGCAGGGACACAAGCAACGTCCACAATTCTCCCCCTTTTTTTTTTTTTCGTTAGCGTTCAGTGAAAGAACATTTGACACCAAGGTCCCTTTTACCACCCAGAGTTCACTCGTTTCCACATGATACCATTTAGGATGATTAAAGAAATGTTTTTTTACTTTCTGATGGGAGAGGTAGATGGGAAAGGTAAGGAGAGGAAAAGGGGGCTTTTTATTCCTCTATCCAGCCTTCTCTATTATTTGGCTGCAATCTCAAATGCAGTCTCAAATTTGCATCATCTGACCGTTCCCTGGTCTCCACTCTCAAAAATAAGCCAAATAAGCCATGCTGTGTATAATATGTAAAATATTTGTCATAGTCCCAGGGGAAGTATGGGAGACTCAAAAGGCGCCCGGGTGATGCAAGGGATAAGGGGGAGAGAGAGAGGGGGGGAGGCTACAAGGCTACGATCTGTCCATACAGGCATCCATCCAGGCAGGGCTCACAGCGGCTCTCTCACCACCACCGCTCGCCCCTCTTATCTACCTTGTATCCACCCGTCCGCTCTTCTATTCACCTCGCGGGTGTATGGGGTATTATGGCCACCAGGTCCTCCGCATGCAGTCCTCCCAGAGCCCGGCCGTCCTCTCTCACATGCCCGACTCATAGGGCACTGCTGCGACTAGCGACCTCTGCGTGCGCCCTCATAGGCGCCGGCATCCGGCTCCTCCCCCAGTTCACACACATCACGTCGGCATCCCCATTCATTCTCAGTGTTTTTTGTTTTTTTTAGCCCCTCTGTTATTTATTCTAGGATCTGTATGACAACTGTATGTGATCCTTTGCGATGAGACTGTGATCAGAGGAAAACTCTACATACCTATATATGTATTTATTTGTTTGGTATGTATGTGTGTTGTGATGCTGACTGAGATGTGTTTTTTCATACTGTAAAAGTGATGATTCAGAGTTTGTGTGTGGTAGTGTTGTGCCACATCCTGTATGAACAGCAAAAAAGGGAGAAGGACCCCCTATCTTTAGGACTTTTACCGCACGTACACAATTTCAAATGTTAAAATGTAGCAAAATGTATTACACAAAATATATATGCATATTCTACAGAAACATTTATAATAATCAAGGCACAATTAAAATACATGCAATGATGTCCGTAATAATAATGATAGTCATAAATAGAAGGTCACCCATATAACAAAAAGTAGGCCACGATGCTCAAAGACCCTATGCGTTTCGGAGCAATCTTGGTCTCCTTCATCAGGGGTGTACATTTATGGAAAGTTACAGAAAAAGATGCATGCACTGAGGGTAATTAAAAGAAGCGTAACACGAGCAGATATCCTACTGGAAATTCCAGTTCTCCAGCGTATGTAGTGTAAGACTGGGGAAACCCAAAGTGGGGACCCCAATCCCCTGTCCGTGGGTATGGGAAAGGCTGTAGAATGCAAACTATAGAATGCCGCCGCTATCGCTGGGTGCTGCTGGATGGACGGTGCTGCTGCTCTTAGAGGTGTTTGGTTTTTCAGGGTCCCTTACCATTTACGCCTCAGTGGTCCCCTCATTTGCATTCTACAGCCTTTCCCATACCCACTGACAGGGGATTGGGGTCCCCGCTTTGGGTTTCCCCAGTCTTACACTACATACGCTAGAGCACTGGAATTTCCAGTAGGATATCTGCTCGTGTTACGCTTCTTTTAATTACCCTCAGTGCATGCATCTTTTTCTGTAATTTTCCATAAATGTGCCCTCTGCGCTCTGTACACCCCTGATGAAGAAGACCAAGATTGCT
Source organism: Lithobates pipiens (assembly GCF_037356315.1). Taxonomy (NCBI): domain Eukaryota; kingdom Metazoa; phylum Chordata; class Amphibia; order Anura; family Ranidae; genus Lithobates; species Lithobates pipiens. Next base: position 323,039,148 of record NW_027507903.1, on the reverse strand, counting down.
CCGAAACGCATATGGTCTTTGAGTATCGTGGCCTACTTTTTGTTATATGGGTGACCTTCTATTTATGACTTTAATTATTATTATGGACATCATTGCATGTATTTTAATTGTGCCTTGATTATTATATATGTTTCTGTCGAATATGCATATATATTTTGTGTAATACCGTATATACTCGAGTATAAGCCGAGATTTTCAGCCTCTTTTTTGAGGCTGAAAGTGCCCCCCTCGGCTTATACTCGAGTCATCGCTGTCTGCCTGCCCGATCAGCGTATCGAGCAGACAGACGGCGGCCATTCTACTATTCAAAAGCCGCGCCTCCCTCTCTGTGATAGGCGGGACACTCAATTTCCCAGCAGTCAGTGTTCCGCCTATCACGGACATCCGCTCATTCTCATACTATGGACGAGGATGAGAGGATGTCCGTGATAGGCGGAACACTGACTGCTGGGAAATTGAGTGTTCCGCCTATCACAGAGAGGGAGGCGCGGCTTTTAAACAGAGGAATGGGCGCCGTCTGGCAGGAGGAGAGCGTGGCACACAGAGAGGCTGCAGATTGGCACAGGTAGGCAGGGATGGACGGACAGCACAGCACAGCGACGGACGGGACACAGGGACACAGCGACGGACGGGACACAGCGACGGACGGGACACAGCGACGGACGGGACACAGCGACAGAAGGGACACAGGGACACAGCGACGGACGGGACACAGCGACGGACGGGACACAGGGACGGACGGGACACAGGGATGGACACAGGGACACAGGGACACAGGGATGGACACAGGGACACAGGGACGGACGGGACACAGGGACGGACGGGACACAGGAATGGACACAGGGATGGACGGGACACAGGGATGTCTCACCCTCGGCTTATACACGAGTCAATAAGTTTCCCAGTTTTTTGGGGGTAAATTGGGGGCCTCGGCTTATACTCGGGTCGGCCTATACTCGAGTATATACGGTATATTTTGCTACATTTTAACATTTTAAATTGTGTACGTGCCATAAAAGTCCTGAAGATAGGGGGTCCTTCTCCCTTTTTTTTTTCATATTGTAGTCACCGTCCTGACACACCTACCATCTGCTGTATATTTGCCTAGTTTTTCCTTTTTCTGTATTGCTGTGCTGTGGTTTGTCATGACACCAGCAGCCTGAGGTGTTTTTTCCCACCAGTGGCGGGCATGCGCCTCTCCAGGATGGAGGAGGGTCTCCATTTGATCTGGGGCACACTCTCTCCCCTCCTACCTGGGCGATAGCCTTTCTGGCCGCCCCCTTTATGGTCACACGAGTGTGCAGTGTGGAAAGACGGACCTGGTGACATGATAGTATGGGCCTGGTTGGAGATGCTTAAAAGGGTGCACACAGCAGCCTTAATCTAGATGGCTGTAACCCAGGGGCAAGCGAGACCAGAGGTGCTTTGTGGTAAGGCTGATTTGACTTTGTACAGTGCTGCAATATATTTCCTCCATGTCAGTCTGGGGGGTGCCTGCCAGTGGCATCTGCTGTTACATATGTGGCTCGCTGCTAATGGCTGGGCACTCAATGTGTGTATTTTTGTTTGTGCCATGGACTTACTGTCCCTGTGAGTACATGCTTTTATTGCATATATTTTCCATCATTTTATGTTACAGGGGATCTGTTGCTGGCTGCGATTGAACCTTGAGCACTCTAAGTTTGTGCAATCGAGCCTGTCTCATTTCTCTAGATACCACTGCTCTCAGTCCTTCGCCTCTGACCCCCGGGTGTTCTATACTCATTAATATGAATAATTAGGTGGGTTTGGTTACTTTATGTTGGGCAGGTTTATATGTTTTTACACATTCCTCCTTCTGTGCTCCTGTCCTCCCCTCTTTTCTCTTCTAGTCTCTGTACAACTACTTTCTCACCATCACATTCTATTTTTTATTTTTCTCATTTTTTTCCCTCCCCCTTTTTCCGCCCTCCTCCCCCTTTTACCCCCCCCTTTTTCTTCCACTCACCTTCCCTTTCCTCTCCTCGCCTCCTACCCTCCACCCTATCCTCATTTTCCATTTCCCTACTCCTTTCTCCCCTTCCTTTCCCTTCCCTTTTCCTTCCTTCCTCCTCCCCCCTTCTCTTCCTTCTCTTTTCTCTTTCCTTTTATCTTCTTTCTCTTTTTTTATTTTATATTCCCATCCTCCTGTTCTTCTTTCTTCCTTTTTTTCACCTTTTCTTTTTTTCTTTTTCTTTGTTGTTTGTTGGTGTCTGTCTTTAATCACAGACCACCACATATACCCACTATTAGAGTATTTTATCTCTCAATTATAGTTATTGCACAATCAAGTGTCTCCTGTGTCCGCCGTGGGGGGACTACCCTCTTAGGGTGCCTCTTTTTGTGCTGCTCGGATCTTCACTGGTAAGCTATGCATGACTTTATATAAATCGCCAATATTATTATGTTTATTGTATTACCGTAAACTTGTTTTCCTAATTTCTCTGTTAAAATTTTTTTTGACTAGGTAACTATGAGACTGTATTTATTTTGTAGATGTTTATGGTTGACGTGTAAAGGATTACAACAGGACCTACATCTCAACTTCCCACATTACCTGTGGGGTTTATGTGTTCTTTGTGAACCATCTTTACCAATTATGCACAGTGCGAAATAACTACTCATGTACTCATGTGTAAATTGTTTTTAATCACATCTTTCTCTTAATAAATTGTTATTTTATTGTTACTTTGGCCTAATCTTTGGGTACCAAGATAGTCCTCAACTCTCATAGTGCCACAGGGCATGTTTCCCTTTCCAATATCCCACATTTTTATGTATTTTTATATTATGTTTGTATTAGGTAAACTATGTGTAATGATACTGGGTAATATTAGAGAAAGTTGTGTAATCTGTATGTTTTTAATTTAAATGTTTGTTATTCTTTCAGTCAGTCTTATTTATTCTATGTAGTTTTTTAATAGGATGGTATGCTTGATTACATTACAGTATTAATTTAGTTTTATATGGTATTAATTGCTGTTATTGGTAACTTTATTTTTGTTGTGCCTTTGTATTGTCTTGTTGAATGTAATTGTATCGTAATTTCCCTTTGGGATTAATATAATATTCTATTGATTTGAATGTGAATCTGAATATGAATGTGGTCAAATGCCAGTGACGGGGAGTTTGTGGCTTCAGTTATCATTTATATATGAACAGTATGAGTAGGGGAGCAGGGGAATGTAATATGATTATAGGTACTTTAAGTGTCTCTAAAGTTAGAGTGGGATCATGTAACATCGCCATACAGTGCAGCAACCTATTTGTGTGAGCTTGGAGGTAACAGATACCACTGACAATGGCTGCGTTCTCTATTTTTAAGGAATATTTTTGTATACCAGTTAACAAAGTGGAAATAAGGTGCATAAAGTTTAGCAAAGAAGCAAACAATGAGAGGAGAAATCCAATGCAAAGATTGCAGTAGAAAATACCATTCACATTTAAATTTTCCTAACATTTGTTAATCTAATATACGGTATGTTAGCATGTAAGTATGCAGATAATGAAATGAGCATAGAATCACTTGATAAGTAGATCTAAAGCTAGCTACAAACTTTGCACCGATAATATCAAAATGATAACTATAACCTTTTTATTCAATCTTATTTATCTATGTTGGTTTTGTTTCTTTTAAGTTTTAGTTCTGTAATATACTTCAGATCTTAAAATGAATTGCAATTTCATTTGATGGATATTCTCGGTGCTTTAAACATCTTAAAATTCTTGCTTTAGGTCTTTAATTTTAAAGGAATCATAGCAAGTAGGTGTGAATTAATCTTGTCTGATGTACTCCACACGCTATGCACAGCAATAAATGATCTGGTATTACTTTTTCCACTGGCAATTGTGTAAGTGTAAAAGTATAACAGACGGATTACTCTGCAGAATTGGCATGTATTTTCAGGCAAAGAATAAAACAATAGCAATAAAAAAATATTCCAGAAATCCATGCAAGTTTTTTCTTTATAAAGCTATGGTATCACTTACTGAAATGTAATTTATTCTTTTGCCTTTACAGCTTAGGCTAAGCACTAATTACATACTAAGATGGTAGCATAAATCAATCGCTTTCAATTTCAAATAAAAATCACTTTTTGTGAAAGTATCTCTAATTTATATGGTCCATATGTGTAGAGGTTTTGTATATAACCTGATTGTGTTAAGCTACACTTTTTGATTCTTTATATATATTGTTTTTGTACATAACCTTTATTTATTTATTATGGTCATAAATAACAAAAATAAAAGGAAATATTAAATATAGCATATGAACATTATATATTCTTATACCCATATATCTTTTATCCAGCTAGCAGCCTAAAATAAACTTTAGGCTTTATTTCACAATTCCAGTTTTTCCTCTTATTGTAAAAAAAAACATTGTTTTCAGAGCTCTATAGTGCAAGTTAAAATCTACTCACATAATAAGTCAGAGGGGTTATTTCTTCTATTCATCCCCCCTCACTCCAAACAGAGGTTTTAGTCAGAAGTATCATGCCTGAAAGAACATCAGTACTATACTGTGCTCTCTCTTTTAAAAAAAACTCTTAGTGCTCTAATGACTAATGTCTATTTGTATCTCTCTGCCAGTCCCTGACACTCTACTCCATCCAGAGAATGGTGGTGAAGTTGCGGTTCACTTGAATTTTACCTGGACTGCACCTATGAGAAGTTCACTTCTTCACTGGATGTATTGTACATAAGTTGCAAATTACTCACGCCTTGACGTAATGGCACTGTTTGTGCCACTGCTGTCCGATGTTATCCCCACTGGAGGGCAAATGGTAAAGAATTGTATAACATCTAAATGTTATGACAAGAATATAATTGTGCAGTATCAAAAATGGATAAACATCTATCAAATGTAAATAATGTAAAAAATGGCAAGGATAAAGTTTTGCAATTACAAAAGTGAATGAACATCTATCAAGACAACTGTCCAGTGACTATGATTAAATAAAGTGCATGAGTGATAATAGTGCAAACAGTCTTTTCTTGGTGCAAAAAATGCTGTTGTGCTTCGTGTGGGACAACAGCACTTTTTTTCCACCAAGAAAAGACTCTGTTTGCACTAATATCACTCATGCACTTTATTTAATCATAGTCACTGGAAATTTGTATTGATAGATGTTCATTCACTTTTGTAATTGCAATACTTTATCCTTGGCATTTTTTACATTATTTACATTTAATAGATGTTTATCCATTTTTTTTTTTTTTTTATAAATTTTTTTTATTGCTTTTTACTATAAATGACAAGCAGTCAAGAAACAAAAACAGTAAGTATACAAGAGACACTTAATAATGATGCATGGTTCATAGTTGACAGCCATATGCCTAAGAAGCCGACATGTGTACAGCAGAGTCCATGGGAACAATAACTCAACCTAGCAAAGAGAAAAATACATGGCAGAGCAATACAGAGTCCGCATATAACATAAGCTAAGAGTCATTATGCTGTAGAGCAAGACTGGGGGGGCTCCTCCCCCTGTGTTTCCCTGGGTAGTTTTAGCGATCCCAGAGAATTAGTAATGTCCCTCTTTAGGTACCATTCTGTGAATCTGAATGGCTGCATAATCCTGTGTATATCTTCTTTTGCAAAGACATGTTCCAAAAAAATGCGTCATCTCGAAAAAAAGCGTGAAGTTGATTTGAAATTTAGCAAAATAGTATCTAATCGTTCTAAGTAGAACAGAGTTTCCAGGGTTTTTTTCACAGCCTGTATTGAAGGTGGTGAGGGTTTGATCCATTGTGTCAGGATAGTTCTCCGTGCAACCAAGAGACATATATACGCCCATTGGGGTATAGCTGGGTAGCTATCTGAGAGGTGAGGTTCAGCCAATGTGGTATATCCGAAGAGACATAGAAGTCGGTCTCTGGGTAGGTCCCGATTTGTTAAAGCATGAATAAATTGTAACACCAAGTTCCAAAAGGTCTCAACGTGTGGACATTCCCATAAACGATGGAGAAGCGTAGGATGCAATTTTGAGCACCATGGACAACATTCCTGGCTAGGGTCCGCTCGGTTGATACGGAAGGGGTAATACGCCCTATGAAGAATCTTGAATTGGGTTTCTCTCCAAGTTTCGGAAACTGTAATCTTTCTAGTCTTAATATAACCCTCTAGTAATTTTCCGGGAAGGTCCACATCCTCAAAAATGTCCGCCCATTTTCGGAAAGGTTGCAAGCGGTATTTGGCAGAGTGGAATTCAATAAGGGAAGTATAAATAGTAGAGATAGAATAGTCACCACTGTGTATGATCGTATCCATGAATGATTTTTGAAACTGATTTGTTATATATCTATGCCTGTTACCCAGATAACTAAGGAGCTGATGGTAGTGGAAGGAATGAGATAACGGCAAGGAGAATTCTCTGGCTAGCATTGAGAACGGCTTGGGCCTGCCAGAGACATTCGAATAGACATCATATACCTTCGTGAGACCCTTAGATGCCCAACAATTAAATACACTATGCATTGTGGAAGGAGGGAACATGGGGTTAGATTGGATTGGTAAATAGCGGGAAATATCGGACGGTAGCCCTATTAATTTACGCGACTCCCTCCATGCTATCACAGTATCCCTAATCAATAGATTAGATCTGAAATGAGTGGGTAATTTGTTTGGGTTCGAGTGAAGGATAGCCGATAGGGCAAACGGGGAGACTACTGCAGCTTCTAAGGATTCATTAGAGTACCTAGAATTTCCTGTAAGCCAGTCTAGGCCCTGGCGAAGCAGACATGCTAGATTGTAAAACCGGATATTGGGTAGGCTCGCTCCTCCCTCCATCTTCGGGAGGCATAGTTTATTCAAAGCAATCCTCGGTTTTTTCCCGGCCCATAAAAATTTCGTTAAAGCTGAGTGAATTAATCTAATATCCGAATGTTTAACTAAGAGAGGAATGGTCTGCATTGGGTACAGTAAGCGGGCAAATGAAACCATTTTAAAAAGATGACATCTCCCGAAGAGCGAGAGAGGAAGAGCCGCCCAAGCCTCTAATTCGTGTACAATCTTCGATATCACTGGAGGGAAATGAAGGGAATAGATAGTGGAGGGTGTTCTGCCAATGCGTATCCCGAGGTAAGTGATATAGTGTTTCGCTACGGCCAAGGGGGAGCTAGAGGTCCAGGCGGTGGCCATGTTAGGTCGAAGGGATAGGATTTCACTTTTGTCAAAATTAATGCGCAGTCCAGAGTATGACCGGAATTTGTGGAATAAGTCTGCAAGGCGTATAAAGTCTCCCGACGGATCCGTAGAGAACAACAAAATATCGTCCGCAAAAAAGGCCGAGCGAAGCGTATGGTCCCCTAACTTGATTCCACTAATCCCGTTAGGCGAGTTAATCAGTCTTGACAACGGTTCAACGGCTAAGTTGAACAATAAAGGAGACAGTGGACAACCCTGTCTTGTCCCTTTTGACAAGGGGATTGAGGCCGATATAAAGTCAGGGGTCACCAAGCGCGCCGTCGGGGATTCGTACATACGTCGTAAAAATTGCAATATCGGACCGGAGAACGCCAGCTTTTCCAATACTTGGAAGAGCCAGGACAGACTAATGTTGTCGAAGGCCTTTTCGGCGTCTAGCGACATAATAGCCACATCTTTGTCTGGGTGGGATTTAGCGTACTCTAGCACCGTCAGGACCTTACGGATGTTTAACGTTGCCGAGCGTCCTTTAACGAAGCCCGATTGAGCTGGGTGTAGAAGGGAAGGGAGTATAGACGCGAGACGAGTGGCGACAATTTTGGATAAAATTTTCACGTCTACGTTAATCAACGATATTGGTCGGTATGACCCTGGTAGAGTAGGATCTTTATCCTTTTTGCCGATAAGTCGTATATATGCCTGTGTTCCCGTAGGTAGGTATGGACCGCCCTCCCACATTGACTTAAAAACAGCTTGCAACGTGGCCGGGATAAAGTCCTTGGTCATTTTATAAAATTCGGCAGTGAGGCCGTCCGGGCCCGGCGCTTTAGACGACGCTAAAGATTTAATTGTGGTCTGAATGTCCTCAACCGTAACGGGAGCATTGAGAGCATCCAGAGCTTCGGCGGTGAGTACAGGTAATTGTAATTGACGGAGGAGGGTCGGTGCACCCTCCGGATCTATCGAGTCCGTCGAATACAATCGCGTGTAGTAATCCGTAAGGATCTTGTTAATTTCATCTGAGGACGAGTGTAGCACCCCTTCATCATCTTTCAAAGACATAATACGCGTAGGTTTTCTAGTGCCGGCGCACATCCTGGCAAGTAATTTACCTGCCTTATTACCGAATTTGTGAAAATATAGCGTAGAGTACGACGTTTTGGCCAATTCCTGCTGCTGTGCCCAGAGATCAAACTCCCCCTTGGCCTTCGTCCATAATTTAATATTGGCCTGCGAACGACTAGATACCAAACGTTCGTGAGCACACCGTAATTTCTCGCTCGCCGCCATATATTGTCGCTTGGCGTTACGTTTAAATTGAGTGACATATGAGATGATTTTACCCCTTAAAAAGGCTTTGCCAGCCTCCCAGAACAAATTTGGCTTGGATATGTATTCCCTATTGTCAGAGACATATTCCGACCATGCTAGCTCTAGAACCGACCGAAAATCTTCATTGTCTGCTAAGTACGAGGGGAATCGCCACAGAGGCGGCAGGGCTCCCGCACGAGTGTCTAACAATTTAAGGGCTATTGGGCTGTGGTCCGATATCCTCGGGTCATAGATTTCCGGATCCCGGGTCAGAGGAAAAAGCGCTTGGGTGACAAAAAAGTAGTCTATGCGAGAAAACGAGTCGTGAGGAGGGGAATAGAATGTAAAATCGCTACCCGTCGGATGAGCTATCCTCCACGGGTCTAGTAATTGTAATTGGTCTACCGTTCTGGCTAAGAGCGTTGATGTGGTGAGAGGTCTGTTTCGAGTCGACCCTATTCCGGCGGATCTGTTCGAACGGTCAAGGGCGGGGGACATCACCGTGTTAAAATCCCCTCCCACAACGTGCAAAGTTTCTGGCACCATCGTCGTCCAAGTAGTCAAATCACGAAAAAAGGCAGAGTCAGGTGAATTGGGGGCATAGACATTAGTAATAGCTATATCCGAATGGGCTAATTTAAGTGATACGGTGACCATGCGACCTAATTGATCCACTTGTACGTTCTTAACTGTATAGGTTAGCTTTTTGTGCAACAGAATCACTACCCCGGCCTTACGGCCATCAGATGGAGACCCAAAAACCTCCCCCACCCACAGTTTTCGTAGGCGTTGCATATCTTCACCCGAGAGGTGTGTCTCTTGCAATAGAGCCACATCCGCTCATAATCGCTTCAAATGTCGAAGGATCATCAAGCGTTTACATTGGGAGCGAAGCCCCTTAACATTCCACGACACTATCTTCAAGTGACTCCCCTCGACTGGCGACGCCATAGTGGTGATAATTCAGATGTTAGCTCTAAGAGGTAGCGGAGAAATCTCCCCCAAAAGCACGATCCGCCAGATAGGGGAGCACTCAAAGATCGTGTCGTTGCTAGGCTGAAAGGCATACAATAGTCAGAAAAACACAAAGTAAAAAACCACATGTAACGTGAAACATAACCTGTAGTGAGCATAGTATAAAGTGATACCCATAAAGTATCTACATCATCTATCATGTACTTCACTTTTTTCCACATCCAACCGTACGTGGATACCGACCCTCCCGCCTCCCCCTCACTCTGAAGTAATGTCCAGGAGAGATCAAGAGCCGAGTAAAGTAAAGCTCCTCACGCGGGGGACATCAAAGGCGTTGCAGTGGGAATAGCCCAGGCCGAGGGCACTAAAGGAATCATAAAAGTCCAGGACTAGAACACGTAGGAACTGTTAACATAACGTAGATGGTAGAAGTGTGGGCCCAGGAGAGAAATAGAAATAAAAAAAACGAACAAACGTGTACCCTGTAGGCCAATTCCATCTTCAGCGTGATGAACAGTAGCGTGGTCTTTTCCGTATAAGTGTTCGGTTTCAGCGACCGCGATTTCCTTCACGATGCGAAAGCTGAGTGAGTCGGGTGCGCTTATACGGCGGCTTGCGAGGGCTGGAGTGCGGTCTGCGATCACGAGGTTCAGGTCGGGACGGAGAGCCGACCGATGCATCCGTATGGTCCATTTCCGTGGTGGTTTGGGCCAAGTAATTCGCTGCTTCGTCCGGTGACGTAAAAGTTTCCATTCGTAGAATAGCAGGGTATGCTAAGGAGAATCTTACTTGTTGGTGGTGCAGCGTGGTACAAACCGAAGCGAACGCCTTCCTGCGCTTCATGACCTCAACGGAATAGTCGGCAAATAGCAGAAGCTTAGCTCCATCAACGGTTAAGGTACGATTGCGCCGGAATGCTTGCAGAATCGCTGCCTTGTCAGCATAATTGAGATACCGCACAATGACGTGGCGAGGCTTAGTGCGGGTATCCTCAAATTGGCCGATGCGATGAGCCCGTTCGATCGTACAGGGTATGCGGATACCCAATTGTTCCGGTATGAGTTTAGCACAGATGTCAGCGAGGTTATTCGCAGTGACCGTTTCCGGAAGACCAATGATCCGAAGATTGTTCCTTCTGGAGCGATTCTCGAGGTCATCGATCTTATCCCACAGGTCTCTCGTCTCCGCTGTGAGTCGGGCGAGCGTCGCCGATTGCGCCGCAGTATCATCTTCCAGGTAAGAGATCCGATCCTCCGTCTGAGTGATGCGTTGCGCTTGTACTTGTAGTTCTATATGTAGCTGCTCCAGCCCTTTGTGTACGGCTGCATCCACTGTGGCGGTTAAAGTAGGGCCTAGAAGGGCAACAACTTCTTGGGCTATGCCCGCCGGTTGGTGAATTCCCTGTAGTTCTGCTGGGAGCAAGGGCCCGGCCTGGTCCGCTGGAGGCGCGGTCGCCATCTTGGCCGCGCTGAGGGCCGCGTCTTCTGCCGAGGTTGGCGAAGAGGAGACAGCCCGGGCATAAGACCGCTCCACAAAGCGGTCCATGAGTCTCCTGTGGGTGAGGCGGACTTTTGGGGAGCAACCCCGGAGTTGTAGCAGATCTGGAGGCAGCAAAATAGAGGGGTTCGGCGGGAGCTACGTCCACTCACAGCCTGTTCATGTGGCGCCGGAACCGGAAGTCGTTTATCCATTTTTGATACTGCACAAGTCTATCCTCATAATAACATTTAGATGTTATCCTTATGAGTAGTTCTGTAGGATAGCAACAAGGCATAGTCAAGTATATGAAATTTAGCACACAGTTAAGGTAGAGCAGGCGCTGTCTAATACACATTCTAAAAGATATATTGATCTCAAATATTACAAGCACTGAGCACTGATTATATAATTCGGATGATTTATTGAGCATTTATTGTCACTTAGACATTGCTGCACATGATATAAATTATGTAATGAGGTTGATTTAGCAAATAGATTGTGGCTTTGCAAAGTGCAATTGCACTCTGAAAGAGCAGTTGCTTGAGAGCTTAGTAACTGAGCGGAAGCTCTGATGACTTCCACCATCCAATCATGTGCAAGCAAAAATTATTATTTTTTACCTTTTACTAAGCTGTGGAGCAACTGTTCTTGCAGAGTGCAACTGCACTTTCCAAAGTGCACAGTCTTTTTACCTTTAGTAAACCAACCCCAATGTGTCTAGCACATAATTTTTTATCTTTATTAAGACTTATGGTAGGTTAGATTCGGAGGTACTATTTAGTACAACTTTCAAAGAGTAGCTTTAGAATGTGTATTTTTATATGACATTGTAATAAAATATATTAGATTTTAACAGTGATTCAATTATGTTGTGATTTTATTAGCACCTGAAAATAATTCCCTATCTGCTGCAATCAAGGATGTTGATACCCTTTTAGCCATAAACATACTATGTTTGTTTAAATAATTTTGTTTTAATACTAAGGTCTTTGTCAATTACTTTCTAAAAGAAAAGCAGAAAACATTGCAACTTCTGGAATGCATATCTTCTTCTGTTTATTTCCTGGGGTTCCTTCTTTGGGTGCCCACATAACTGCCTGCACAATTTGCAAACCTTGTATTGGTGTAGGTGACACTTCCAGTAGGTGGGTTACTTCTCTCATAGGCTTCAGAGGCAGGAGATGTGTGAGAATGTGTGAGGGTATTGAGGTCACCATTGCCCAAGAAGACAACAAGCAGTGAAAAATTGAAACAAAGAGGGGGGTAGTGGGACTTTATATGAAGCACACAGCTATAATGAACAACCCAATTATAATATAATAATGATTGTTTATTACATATGGGCACACATGCACATAAAACAGTAGAAAAATATATGTAAAGGTCACAATAATCATTATCTAAATAGCACAAAATCATGTACACAATTATAACATGATACACATTGTATTGGACCTACAGTATGTATACCCAGAGCAAACAAACATGGTAATATCTAAACCAGATAAAGTAACGGGAATAATTAATGATGATAAAATAATACAATTCAAATATTGCACATGGTTACTGTGACGTAGCATCGTAGGAAAGCTCTACGTGTTTCATGGACATAATGCCACTCATCAGGAGCAGATGCAGATTGGACATATCTATAATAGAATAAAGATGCCAAAAATAGTGTTATGGTAGATAAAAAAGTGGTAAAAAAGGGAAAAAGAGGGGGAACAACAGTGGATCGGAAATGCTCTTACTTAACTGTATTATGTGGGTACAAAATGTATTGATGATAACAATAACTGGAGGCACTGTAGGAGATGTCATCTCTGGGCAGCACAGTGGTGTAGTGGTTAGCACTTTCACCTAGCAGCAATAGGGTTGCTGGTTCAAATCCCGACCACAACACTATCTGCCTGGAGTTTGCATGTTCTCCCTGTGCCTGCGTGGGTTTCCTCCGGGTACTCCGGTTTCCTCCCACACTCCAAAGACATGCTGGTAGGTTAATTAGACCCTGTCCAAAAAGAATTGGCCATAATATGTGTATGTGTATGTCAATGTTGTAAGTGTGTCGGGACTCTACAGGTTAAAGGACCACATAAATAGCTGCAGATGGACACCGGTGGCAAGAAAAAGCGCCCAGAGGCGATTCAGTTCGTATAGGTAGCGCTATATAAGTCATTCATTCATTCATTCATTCACTCATTCATTCGGGAGCTGAGGTGGTAATAACTGTGGCAGGAAGGTACCAACATCAGTGAGTGTAGGTAAGAATCTACACTCAGTGTATCAGTTATATATCCATTGTTGTTGTTCCCCCTTTTTTTCCCTTTTTATCCATCATCATACTATTTTGGGAATCTTTATTTTATTATAGATATGCCCAATCTGCTTCTGCTCCCAATTAATGGCATTATGTCCATGAAATGCGTAGAGTTTTCCTACGATGTCACAGTAACCATGTGCAATATTTGAATTGAAATATTTTATCATAATTAATTATTCCCATTACTACATTACTACTACATACTGTAGGTCCAATACAATGTGTATCGTGTTATAATTGTGTGTACATATTTTGTACTATTTAGTTAATGATTATTCTGAACTTTATATACATTTTTCCAACTGTTTTATGTGTATGTGTGCCCATATGTAATAAACAATCATTATTATATTATCATTGGGTTGTTCATTTTAGCTGTATGCTTCATATAAAGTCCCCCTACCCCCCTCTTTCTTTCAATATGTACCAGAGATAGAGGTATATGAGTTTATTAGTCATGACCTCATATAAAGTCTCAACCCTGTGTACACCATGAGGGAGGTTTAACCGCCAATTCCTGCTCAGGTGCCTGCGCTGCCTCCCCTTTTACTATGCTGTGTGACATTGGTGGTTTCTTTTTATTCTTGAGACATTGCTGCACCTTTTTGGAGAATTCCTCGATCTTATCTTCAATGTACTTTGTGGTTTATCTTACCCACTCACCAGTCTCTACCCTGCCACCTTTTTCTCATCACACATTCTCGGTGAGACCCACTACACTATTTTTCATGTACTTGGCTTTCTTATCATTGCTACATGGCTTTTTCGCACTATCATTCCTTTTCCTCTCTTCCTTTTTTGGTATTAGTTGTGCAGCCATTTTATTGATACAATATCAATTTTTACAAATAATTTTTGGAAAATATGTATAGCACCAAACTATATACCACAGCTGATAACTGGGGAATTCTCTCGTATCTACACTCACTGATTTTGGTGCCGCCATTCTGCCACAGTTATTACCACCTCAGCTCCCAAGGATGACGTCTCCTACAGTGCCTCTAGTTATTGTTATCATCAGTACATTTTTTACCCACATACTATGGTTAGGTAAGAGTGTTTGGGATCCACTGTTGTTCCCCCTCTTTTTCCCTTTTGTAAGCACTTTTTATCAACCATCATACTATTTTTGGCATCTTTATTCTGTTATAGATATGCCCAATCTGGATCTGCTCCTGATGAGTGGCATTATGTCCACAAAACACGTAGAGCTTTCCTACGATGCTACGTTACAGTAACCATGTGAAATATTTAATTTTTTTTATTTTATCATAATGAATTATTCCCATTACTATTATCTGGTGTACATATTACCATGTTTGTTTGCTCTGGGTATACAGACTGTAGATCCAATACAATGTGTATCATCTTATAATTGTGTGCATATTTTTGTAATATTTAGATAATGATTATTGTGACCTTTATATATTCTACTGCTTTATGTGTATGTGTGCCTATATGTAATAAACAGTCATTATTATATTATCATTGGGTTGTTCATTTTAGCTGTGTGCTTCATATAAAGTCCCACTACCCCCATCTTTCTTTCAATATGTACCAGGGATGTAGGTATATGAATTAACTAGTCATGACCTCATATAATGTCCCAAGCTCTTCCTTCCTTCTCTTCCTTCTTCGTTTTCAAGCAGTGAAAAATGTCTGGACTATAGGGAAGAAAATTAGCTTGCTTCATAGTGGAGACTATGATCCAACAAACTGCTGGATGGCTTAGGAATAGGTGTCAAAACTGATAAATAAGGACATTGATGAACATGTTTTTTTTAAAGTGGAGTTGGGCTTTAAATGTACAGTATATGTAATATGCTTGTTTAAAACAAGCTTCATGTGTAAAAATGATACATGCAATAAAACCAAACATTACAATAATTCCATTAAGAGTTCAAATGTATAAGTCCTAAGAATATATATTCTATTCTGTTCATAATATTGGTGTAGCTGCATATTGTGGGACCTCACTGTGAAATTCTCAGAATGTGATTATTTTGAATTATACCTTTCCCTACTTTTTAAAGCTAGTCTCAGCTACTACTTTAGTAATTCCTCAGGACCAAGCACGAATGATAATTTTTAGTTGCTCTTCTGACTAACTTTGTATATATGTAAAATTGGCTAAAATGTTGGATTTTTTTTACACTTTAACCACTTTCAGACCGGACCATTTTGCTGGCTTAAGACCAGACTACTTTTTGCAATGGACTTTTTTGCGTAGTTTTAACTGACAATTGTGTTGTCGTGCGCTATAAACAAAAAAGAGCCACAATTTTGAAAAAAAACGCATTATTTTTTACTTTTTGCAATAATAAATATCCCCCAAAAATATATAAAAAACATTTTTTTTTCCTCAGTTCAGGCCGATACGTATTCTTCTACATATTTTTGGTAAAAAAAATCGCAATAATCAATTATTGATTGGTTTACAAAAAAATTATAGCGTTTACAAAATAGGGAATAGTTTTATGGCATTTTTATTAATAATATTTTTTTTTTACTAGCAATGGCGTCGATCAGCGATTTTTATTGTGACTGCGACATTATGGCAGACACATCGGACATTTTTGACACATTTTTGGACCATCATTTATACAGCAATCAGTGCTATACAAATGCACTGATTCCTGTGTAAATAACACTGGCAGTGAAGGGGTTAACCAGGGGGTGGCAGTGTAGGGGTTAAGTGTGTCCTAGGGGCATGTTACTAACTGTGGGGGGCTGGGCTGTGTGTTAGTGAACACTGATTCTCTGCTACAATCACAGGGAGCAAAGATCAGTGTCACTTGTTGCTAGGCAGAACAGGGAGATGCTGTTTACATCAGCATCTCCCCATTCAGCCTCCCCGTGAGACGATCGTGGGTATCCCCAGACGACCGGACTCACGGGGGTCCCGACCGGCATGCACGTGATGGCAGGGAGGCAATTTCAACTGGACGTACCTGTACGCTAGTTTGCCTACCCGTGCCATTCTGCCGACGTACATCATCGTGCACAGGTCGGGAACTGGTTAAAAAGCAAATGCTCTTGTAGCTTAGTTTATAAGATGAATTTGTGTTCACTTACCAAATCATTTTTTACTAGAATTTCAGTGAACAGTTGGGGTGAACATAGTTGCACCTTATTCTGAAAATTATCTACTCCTTTAGAAAAGCCATATCTAAGTATTGAAGCATCATGATAGCTGAATAGCTCACATTTTCAGAAGGAAAGCCTAGTAACGGAATCCTTCTTTCCTTCTTTTTTTCTCACAACGGATTTATTTGGTGGGGAATGCGGTAACAACATGTTGCAGCAAAAGTTAACCAGGAACTCAAACATGAAAATCCCACATCTGAAGTATTTAACAGATAAAATATGATCAGTCTAACTGCATCCACCCAAAAAATAAATATCAACTTTTGGTGGATAAGGCCCTTAAAATTGGCCTACCATTAAGTCTGTATGTTATAAAAATTAGAGTTTTGGAAGATAAAGTGGATCAGAAAGTTGATATGAAAGGATTTCAAGTATGCCTTTTGAACTCTAATCCAGTGGAATAATAATTGCCTTGCTTGCAATATAAAGCTTAGACATTCCATTCTTTGGAGATTGTTACTTTAAGGCTGCAGTCTGACAGAATATATATTATATATGAATATTAACAGTATACTTTCTTGAAAAATTTTAACTTTGCTTCACGATGTAAATTAGCTTCAGAGTGCTGTAGATACACACTATAATACATGCTAGTTGTTCCACAACCAAAACGCTTTCAGGTCTGCCTATCATGTAGTGTGAACCAGATGTTTAATATCCAGCAATATGGCATGCAATGGAACCTCCGATCACTTTTATCAACCTGTTTTATGAAGTGATTCATAGAGAATGCTTCATAACCCAAATTTCTCGGGAAGGAATCAAAATGAAATGTTACAAGTTGACGTGCAGTACATGTTGACACCAAAAACAATAAGCGTTTGATCCAAATTCATTTGAACATGTGGAAATGGAACACTTAGGAAAGTCAGATACCTGCGTTATGCAGCCATGATGCTAGCAATTATATGATTTCCTCACATCCAAAGAAGCAATCTACCTCTTCAAAGGATGGAATATTAAGGCTTTTTGTCAGACATGTGCTAATAATTTGTTGGCAAGAGCAAGCACTGTTACGAAGAAGTGCTGTAAACTGTGTTTCTTTTAAGTAGTGCTTACAGTTATTTTGTTACAAGTAAAAATGGTCATAAGTAAAAATGGTCACAAGTAAAAAAGGTCACAAGTAAAAATGGTCACAAGTAAAAATGTTTACTTCATTTTTTTTTTTTAACTGAGATTTCAAAAAACAGGCTTATACAATTTTAAACTCAACTTTCCACATTTTTGAAACCTTTACCTTTTGTTAAGCCATAGCTCCCAATGGTCCCTGATTTCGAGGGACTGTCCCTGATTTGGAACAAAGTCCCTCTGTCCCTCTTTCCTCCTCATATGTCCCTTATTTTGGTCTGATCTATGTAGTTGTATATAAAATGCACTTTTTAGCTTTTAAAATGTGTTTCCCAGTGTTAAAACTTTCCTCCGATTTCCAAAGGGCTGCATTTGTAAATTTCAAAAGCCAGTATAAAGGAAAAGTAGTGGTAAAACAAACAAGTGGGTTTAACCAATCATTTTTTGTATAATTCTCCTTTAAGGGAGCGTGGCAGGGGGTGTATCTTATGCCTAAATACTTTTGCTAATAGGTGTCCCTCATTCCCATTTCAAAAAGTTGTGAGGTGTGGTTAAACCATTATCTACAGAATCTTTAAATGGAAAAAAATATATATTTTTTAGAAATTTTGCACAAGCAGACTATTTAAGACACGTGATTTTTGTATCAAAATTTAGACCTTGCAGTACATTGTAAGGTCTGTTTATAATGTCCAGACCTCTGCCTCCTCTAAAAATCACTAGCTCCTGCTATATTCAAAAGTTACTTTTAAGGAAAAAACTATTTAATTATACTTACTTTACCCCTGTCTCCTGCATTGTTTGGAGTGACATCGCCATCCTTTCGGGGGAAAAAAAAATGAACAATAGGTAACCCAAATCTTGCAAAAAGACATTCCAGTAATGTACAAGAGCATTTACCACACAATTTAGGCTGCTCTCTATACCCAGAATCTCACTGTAAGTAGCGTGATGTAATCCCCATAGGACGGGTGGAAGTACCTTTTGGACACAGTACAAGCTAGTGATTTTTTTTACAGAGAATGACAATTGTCTAGTTTTCATAATGGGGCAGTCCTTGCAATAATTTCTGAGTCACTGTGATTGATTTACTAAAAGAATAGTGGTTCTTCACTTTACAACATTATTGAATTAGAAGATAGGATTAGTAGATAAGGCTTAACTATGTTCACATTGAATACCAAATTGTACAAAAAAGGAATTTTTGAAAAAGGTATTTGTACTTGTGCATAGTTGGGTGATTAAAGTGAACACAGCTTCAACTTATATAAAAAGCTAAGGAGAAATACATTTTGCACGGAAATAAAGTGTAAATGAGACAGTGCTGCATAGGTATACAAACACACACAAATAACAAATCAAAACTAATGTGCAATATAAATGTTCAAACAAAAGCCCAATAATATATAAAGTGATAGTTTCTTCCACTGACTTGTGGGGAGAACTGTGCTGTGATTTAACTTCATGAAATCACTCAGTTGCGACAAGATTCCACCGCCAGGCTCCAGGAGGTGGAACCTGGCGGTGGAATCTTGTTGCAACTAAGTGAGGCCTTTCTGATGTATTATCTAATCTTTTAAAACGTTGTAATAAGCGTGAGTTGCATATTAGCTAGGGTGGAGAGGTTCATTTTTAATCCCATGGATACTGCACTATTGGAGGCACTTTCAGTTTTTTCCATGACTTTTTGAAACTATTTTGCAGCTAATGTGGATTACACTGGATTCAAGTCTGAAGTAGCACAGTGGAAGGAACCCTTATCAGATATAGATCATTACTTGTGTCTTGAGAGTCCAACAGAGGTTACCAAGGACCAGTGAGGATTTCCTGAAAGGAGAGTTGCACAAAGTGCAAAGCATGTTTGACCCCTAGCAGGGTCTTGTAAGGAGTGAGCGAGCATTGCATGTGGTGGCGGGAGAATTATGCATATGGAAGTTGTTTGAAGCAAAAAAACACTTCAAATCTCCCCGCATGCCAGTGTAAGAAACTATCACTTTATTTACTATTATTGGACTTTTGTTTGAACATTTATATTGCACATTAGTTTTGATTTGTTTTTATTTTTTGTGTGTTTGTATAGCTATGCAGCGCTGTCTCATTTACACTTTATTTACTGTTTTTCTGTGGGAGCACATAAGTGACAGCAGCAGCAATCTCAGGTTTAAATATTTCTTTGCATAATAGCATGCAACTATCTTACTTTCAATTTGCATTTTGGAAGGAAAGTCTCAATTCCTTTAGAAAACCAAATCCACTGAAGACTAACAGTTCAACTCACAGAGCTTTAACAAGGAGCTATTTTTTAGTCATGTGACTCTAAATTGAACTCAGCTGAAAATAACTGCTACATTTGTACAAATTTTAGTCTTTATGCCTGTCAGTTTAGCATTGTGAATTTAGTGTCAAGCGTGCAATTTTATTTGCTTCATGCTTGCTACGTGTTAAGGGCTCAGAATGTATTGAAGCTAAGCATTTACCTTTTTAAAAAGCGTGTAAGCAATGGTGGCCTAAGAATTTTTCTCAGGACAGATTACTTTCTACTCTTTCATGACTTGAGGTCATCAATGCCTAGATGCTCAGGTAAAATTTAGCAGCATCAGTACGTATCAGTTTCAGTTAACTTGACAATAATTCTGTGACTAATATGCATATTCAATTTTGATATATTTTCAAGGGCATATAAGGCTTTTATTTGGTACTCTATTTTAATACAACCCCTATTTTACTGTAGTTTTATTTTACTTTAAACTATTTAAGTTTTTTTTTAATACTGGACATTTACTTTGTAAAACTGATAGTTCTACAAGTGTCAGGGCAGCCTGAAGGTGACCATGGTACAGCTGCATGTTATCCTTTTATCATAGCTGACATAGATTGACAGCGAGGATTGAGAGGCAGCAGCTGCAAAGCAAAGTGTTGGAAAAGTGCCTGGCATACATTATTTACAGATTGCAGGCCTGGACAGGAGGGGTGGCATATATACAAAATAGATCCCCTCCATTTACCTCTTGCAGCAACTGGAAGCCTGCTTCTCCTCATCTCCCTCCCATCTGCATTTAGCAGCTGCAGGAGGAAAATGGAGGGGATCAGTTTGTGTGAATGCCGTCCCTCCTCTCCTCGGTACCAATCACTCACTGTGTTTACTATGCTTCAGTTTGTGAATGAATGGTAAGCTCTATACAGAGTTATTCCTGTTCATTCATTATGTGCTGCTTAAGCTACAGAAATGGAGATTGAGGGATGTGTCCTCAGGCTTTTTTCACCACCTCAAAAGGGAGACATCAGGGGGTCTGTTTAGACCCCTGATATTTTACTAAAGCCCCCAGGCAGGGCTGCTAAAAATATAAAAAAATAATAAAAAATTACATTTTACAAATAAAATGGTAAAAAAAAATATATAAAAAAACTGCTAACACTGTCCAATGCCTTATTGACTCCATCCACTGCTCTACTGACCCTTTCCTCTGCCCTACTGACAAAGTTCACTGCCATACTGACTGACACCATACACTGCCCTATGACTCTACTGCTATACTGATTGACCCCTCCCTCTGCCCTACTGACAAAGTTCACTGCCCTACTGACTGACACTGTCCACTGCCCTGTGACTGACATTGTCCCTTAGTCTACTGAACCAGTCCACTGCCCTATGACTGACACCTGACGCCATCCACTGTCCTACTGACACATCCACTGTCCTACTGATATGTACACTGTCCTACTGTCACAATCCACTGTCCTGCTGACATCATCCTCTGCCCTACTGGCATCATATACTGCCCTACTGACACTGTTCACTGCTGTACTGAATGGCACTGTGCATTTTTAAGATAGGCTAGGTTTGTATTTTTATAGTAACTTTTGTTTTATTATATTTTTGTGTTTTTTTCCGCTACTATTTAGTTAGACCTTGCTAGTTAGTTACTAAAACAATAAAAATAATTAAAAAAAAGGGTACAGAACCCCGAGATTTTTAAGCTCTTTCATGTTGCTCCAGGGCATTCAAAATAATTGGAGAAGCATGTCAAAATGTGGGCAGTTTGGGGAGGGCGTGGCTTCTGAGCAAGGAAATGGCCGCTTAGCCTAAGAGCTCCACCACACTCCAGACGGAACGCTCAGATACAGGAGCCAAACGACCACAGAGAGAGCGGCATCCACTCCAGCCCTGACCCAGGACACACCAGGGATGCCGAGAAGGAGGAAAAAACTGCCGCCACAGCTCCGTAAGCTGCAGGGCTTCTTCTTCCACACATTGCGGCTGCAACAACATGGCGGCGGAACGGAGCAGGAAGGCCTCAGTGACAGCCCCACCATCAGACCTCAGGGAAAACGGGGAAGAAAACGCCCGCAGCGGATCCTCCTCAGCGGCCTCTACTCCTACCACCAGATGTCAAGCCAAAAGCAGGCAGCGCATAGACCCACCGCAAGAAGGCCTACACAGCGAGGAAATGGAGGTGAGTGCCAACAACTCCTCACATAGGCCTAGTGCACCGGTTGCACCAGATCTCATTGCAGGATTTCCCACTACAGGGCAACCAGTGTCTGACGCGGTCCTAAAAGACATACTAATGTCTCTTAGAGCCTCAATTCATAATGGCATGCTGTATGCAGTAAATAAATGCCAGGCAGAGGTCCAACTAATAGGAGAAAGAGTGAATCAAGTGGAAAGTGTCATGGGGGAATACAGCAGCTCTTTTAATGAAATGGTGGACGCTCAAGAGGCACACAGCGAAGATATTTCCTGGATCAAAGATAAATAAGCAGACCCCGAAGATGGATCCAGGAGGAACAACCTAAAGGTAAGGGGTATTCCAGAATCAGTACCACCGAAACAGCTTCTGCAATATGCCCAAGTTTTATTCTCAACCATTCTACCAAATATGTCTGCACTAGAGCTTACAATTGACAGAATACATAGAGTCCCCAAGCCATCCTTTCTAGCTGATGAAATACCACGGGATATGCTCCTGGGACTACATTTTTACAAGGCCAAAGAGTGCATTCTGGAAACTTTCCGCAAATCTGAACAACGCCCGGAGTATGACCATTGACTCCACACATTGACACTCCCACAATAACCAATGCCACTTAAAATACTATCTATCAATGCGCATGGCTTAAGCTATCCAGCAAAAAAGACATCTCTGTGGAAAGAAGTGGACTCATCCCGCTGCGACATTGTTTGTGTACAGGAGACTCATTTCCACCAAGATGCTCCTCCCAAATGTGCTCATAAAAGCTCTGCTGCATTAATAACACCAACTACACATTAGTGAACATTTATGTTCCTAACAAACACCAAATTCGATTTCTGAACAAGCTGATGGGAAAAATTAAAAAAGTCCAACGAGGTTCCCTCATAATATGCGGGGATTTTAACATTACCCCAGACCCTCGGATGGATTCCATGTCAAAACTCTCTAAGAAGACACCCTCTATGGCTCCTTTCTTACGAGCCCAGGAACTGTATGACATATGGCGATGTATGCATGCTAACAAAAAAGACTTTACGTTTTACTCTCATAGACATTGCATATATACAAGGATTGATCTGTTCCTAACAGACAGGTGGCTACTCCCTAAGGTACTACATATTAAAATTAATAGCTTCACATGATCGGATCATGCATCTGTCCTACTAACTCTGCGAGACACATACCCCAATAATAATGCCTTTGTCTGGCATGCTAACCCTCAGGTAATTCAAAATCCGACCACCAAACAAACCTTGGAGAGCCACCTGTCTGAATACTTCCAGATCAACTCCTCAGATGGGGATAACCCGTTCATCATATGGAATGCCCACAAGGCATACATTAGAGGAATGTTTGTACAATTGGGTACGAGGCTTAGGAAACAGAGGCACCAGAAACTTGACTCCCTTCTCACAGAAATTAAAGTCCTTGAAACCCAACATAAAAACAACCCTACCCCTCTTTTGGGCATGAAACTCAACTCCCTAAGACTAGATTTACTCTGTTCCTTTGAACAGAAAGAAAGAAGACTAAAAATGGCCTTCTATTCAACCAACAACAAAGCAGGGAAAGCACTAGCACACAAATTAAAGGCCAACGACTCAAACCTAAAATACCCCACCTAATTGACTCCAACCAACGAGTAATTGACTCTCAAAGCATTGCAGACATATTTAGTGAATATTACGGCGCACTCTATAACTTAAACCAAGACAGTAACATCAAACAACCCTTCCACCTAAAAATAACAAAGTTCCTATCAGACATTAACCTGCCCCAAATCTCTGCATCACAGCTTGAAACACTAAATGCCCCTTCTCCTTATCAGAAATCATAGACATCCTCCCTAACAACAAATCTCCAGGACCAGACGGGCTCACAGGGCAATACTATAAAAACTTTAAACGAATACTAGGACCGCATCTACTCAGAGTATTCAAAAAAAGCTGCTGCCTCTGCATCCTTCCCCTCTGAAATGCTTGAAGCATTGATAGTCACTTTGCCAAAACCAGGGAAGACGCCAGATGTCTCCCAAAACTTTAGGCCAATATCTCTATTAAATAACGACCTAAAATCTAAGCTAAACTCATTGCAATAAAATTAATGGATATCTTACCCACTATAATTGCTCAGGACCAATTCGGATTCACCAAAAGCAGACAAACATCTGACACCACTAGAAGATTGATCAATATAATCCACATTGCCAGACAACATTGAATGCCTTCTCTGCTTCTTGCATTGGATGCGGAGAAGGTGTTCGACAGAGTTCATTGGGCATACCTCACAGAAACACTGGAAAAATTTGGATTCAAGGGACACCTGCTATCAGCAATTCTAGCTCTCTATACCTCCCCATCAGCATGAGTGTTCACATCAGGCATGATGTCCAAACCCTTTTCAATAACAAATGGCACACGCCAAGGGTGTCCTTTATCCCCCCTCATATTCAACTTGTTAATGGAACCACTAGCCGCCAGTATTAGACAAGATCCCGATATACATGGATTCATGATTAACCACTTGCTTTCTGGGCACTTAAACCCCCCTCAGTCCCAGACCAATTTTCAGCTTTCAGAGCTGATGCACTTTGAATGACAATTGCGCGGGCATACAACACTGTACCCAAATGAAATTTTTATCATTTTTTTCCCACAAATAGAGCTTTCTTTTGGTGGTATTTAATTACAGCTGGGAGTTTTATTTTTTGCTAAACAAACAAAAAAAGATGCAAAAAAAAAAAAAATCATGTTTAATAGTTTGTTATAAAATTTTTCTCCTTCATTGAAGTGCGCTGATGAGGCAGCACTGATAGGCTGCACTGGTGGGCACTGATAGGCTGCATTGGTGGGCACTGATAGGCTGCATTGGTGGGCAGTGATAGGCATAGTTAAGGCGGCACTAATAGGCACAGATAAGTCGGCACCGATGGGCACAGATAAGGCGGCACTGATGGGCAAAGATGGGCACAGATAAGATGGCACGGATGGGTGGCACAGATGGGTGGCACAGATGGGTGGCACTAAGGGGCACTGATAGGTACCACTGATAGATGGGACTGATGGGCACTGATAGGTGGCACTGATAGGTGGCTCTGATAGGTGGCACTGCTGGGCACTGATGGGCAGCACTGCTGGGCACTGATGGGCACTGGTAGATCACACTGATGGGCACGGATATGTGGCACTGGGGTGCAGCACCTTTGTTGAGGCAGATTGTGGGCACTGCTGAGTGGCACTGTGGGCACTGCTGGGTGGCACTGCTGGGTGGCACTGTGGGCACTGCTGGGTGGCACTGTGGGCACTGCTGGGTGGCACTGATGGGGGACACTTATTTTTTTATTATGCTTAGTGATGAGGACGCAGGTGGGCACTGGCAGGGGGCAGGTGGGCACTGGCAGGGCTGGCCGTGATGGGGACTGATGTCCCCATCACGGCCGCCGGTGATCGGCTCGTTTTTTCCTGACAGCGCGAGGAGGAATAATAGCCGATTACCGGCTCCGTTATATTACATGATCAGCTGTCATTGGCTGACAGCTGATCACGTGATAAGGGGTCGGCATCGACCCCTTGCTCGGATCGGTGATCAGGCGAGTCTCATATACTCGCCGATCACAGAGCACGCCGCGCGCGCCCCTCAGGGGGCGTGCAGGCCGCTCGTGCACGCGACTACGTCAATAGACGTAGTCCCGGCAAAGGAGATCCGCGCTGTAGCCGTCATTCGGCTATAGTGCGGGTCTCAAGTGGTTAAAGGCCACAAACACGTCATAAGCCTATTCGCAGATGATGTAATATTAATGCTAACACATCCGGTGTCTTCCCTGAATAGGGTAACTAATTTGATACAAAAATACGTAATGATATTTAATAACAAAGTTAACAAATCCAAATCTTATATCCTAGACCTGGGTGTGAAACCAAAAGACAAAATAGAAATACAAAGCACTTTCCCATTCGTGTAGAATAACCACAACATCACATATTTAGGCAAACTACCAACCATTAGAATCCACACTTAAACAAGAACTCCACAGCTTAAGAAAACACATTTTGTCATGGGCGGGCAGATTAGCAGCATTCAAAATGCAAACTTTATCTAAACTGCTATACATATACCGTACCGTACCAATACCAGCTAATTTTCTTTCAAAAATTACAAACTATACTTTCCAGGTATCTTTGGGAAGGCAAAAAAGGCAGAAGTGCATTTTCCAAACTCAAAAAGACAAAAACAGTGTGAGGAATGGGTCTACCAGACCTAGTGGACTATCATCTGGCTGCCATTTTAGCAGAGCTTAGGGAATGGTTCCCTAAAAATCCTATGACACTATGGGGGAGCATAGAGCAGGATCTAATACCAGGAGGGAACCTGTACAATTATATGCTAGCCCATACCCCACTTAAAATCAAAATAATGAACTTTTCCTTACAAATGATAGCATCGTTAAACGCATGGAAGACCATAGCAAATTTTGATTCTAAGTGATCCCCCTCCACTTCTGTTCCAATACCCCTATCCACTCTAACATTGATCATCCCTGAATTAAACTTAGAAAGTTGGAAGAAGAAAGGAATAACTTGGCAAAATCGTTCCATGAGTTACAAAAGGAATATAACCTACCCACCTCTGAACAATTTAACCACACTCGAGTTACATCCTACCTCAAGTACAAACAATCTCTTAACTACAAACTATTTTAGAAGATCCAAGCATACCTCATCGCTAAACAATACCGTATAGGAGGGATTGCATTGTTCTACCAATACCTCAATGGCAAATCCATATTCAACAAAACAAACTCAATGCTGTTTTGGGAAAGAGATTTGGAACTATCCTTTTCAAACGTACAATGGCTCAAAGCGATTCAATACTCCCACACCTCCACCAAATGCACCAATCTTTGGGAACTCTCCCAAAAGGTCATACAGAGATGGTACATGACACCGTACAGAATAGCCAAATTTGCATACTCCACGTCCTCATTATGCTGGAGGAACTGCGCACAACCAGACACTCTCTTCCATATATTGTGGAAGTGTGAGAGATTGACCAAATTTTGGGTCGAAATATTCACCATTCTCCACTAAGTAACAGGACTGAACATCCAACTATCACCTTCACTAGCCCTCTTAAACGTAGGGATTGGCGAGATACCATCACCCTTCCGGAAATTTACCACCCATTTATTCCTAGCAGCCAAGCTAGTGATCCTCAGACTTTGAAAATCCCAAGAAACCCTCAACATGTTAAACGCATTACCCACACCAACCACGCACTTCCAATATAAGATTATGCTGGCACACATAGCACAGAAATATACAGTATTTCTAACACACTGGCAGCCATGGATACACTGGTACAATTCCCAGAAAACAAATTAAGATTGAAACTAAATCCATCAACAGTCTTATGATTAATGGCTCATACTAATAACGCTCTAGATTCCTAACATCATCTTCCAGTGGCAGCCTCTATGTTGATCCAAGCTATATGTTTCTTTAGTTTGGAGCTTATCGTTACTGGTGAACGATGGCTAATAGAACTGTTTTATTGAACCTTGTTCTATGGACTTAGTAGAGGACAGATATTGTGAGACATACACCCACCCTCTGGTCACAGTATGCTCCCAATGGGGTGACCAGTAGAGAGCACTGGGTCCTCTAGAGACACCTAAGGTATTTAAATCTATGTGGTTATTACATGGCTGTAAATCTCTGTTAGCCGTAACCATATATGCCAATTCTAAATGTTAAACAATTTGTCAAATAATGTTCACCTTTGTTAATTGAAAAAATGCTCAATAAAAAATTATTTGAAAAGATAAAAAAAAAAAAATGTGGAAGTTTTCCGAAATCTTTTGAATGACCCTCAATATGTAAAAAAAATATATGTAAAAAAGAACTGAAGTAACTTTTTAGCCACTTAGAGTATCTTGGCACGGGGTATAAGGCAGGTGGTAGTGGGGGCCCCAGATCAACTTCTGCATCAGGGCCCACAGGCTTCAAGTTACACCTTTGTACCTGGGGAGGTTGTTAACACTCTATAGCACAGTAAATACATTATAATTGCAGACATCCCATTTTGTCAGTTACCTATTTAACTAATTTCCATCTTGATGATTTACTGTACAAATTTGAAATATTAAACTGCATTAAAGAAGTAGTAAAGGGCGTGGCCTGGCCGCTGACCGGAATGGCCGCTTAGACTCAGAGCTCCGCTCATCCATAGAGCAACAGACAGCATCCAGCTCTATCAGCCAGATCTCCCCACCTCACGGAGAGCCAGCAACCGCCTCACACCATCGGGAACATGATCCGCGGCAGATCCGCCGCCCACGGAGCGCAAAAACTCACAGAGTTTTACATGAAGCCCGCCAGCACTCAGGCCCAAGATGGCACCGATCGGGACGGAGACCCCGCGCCTCAGGAGGCACACGCGGCCTCGGCACCCGCAGAGGATCCCCTCTCTGACATGGAGGAGTCCGGGAAGCAGCAGTGCTCGCCCTGTCTATCACCGGCTGACGGAGGTAAGAGATCAGCCATATCTCCAGCACACTCTCCCTCTGAACCTCCCCCTGTGAAGCGGCAACATGGCACTGATACTTGTAGTGCCACAGCAGCAGCAGCAGCAGGAGAATCCAATACCTCTCTGGCAGCATATAGCACCTCTGACAGTCCTGCATCTGAACATACATTAAAAGCCATGTTACTCTCATTACAAGCAGACATGCAGGGCGAGTTTAGATCTTCAATTAACCATTTACTGGACAGAGTAGATGACATGGACGACCACATAGAACACATTGAGCAGCATCTCTCTGCCGCCACTAGTTCACATAATACTATGGTTGACATTCAGGATGAGCACTCTGCAGCTATCCAGCAACTGCGTCTTAAAATCGCAGACCTCGAAGACCGCTCAAGGCGGAACAATATTAAAATTCGAGGGGTGGCCGAGGCTGTTTCGCCTCCTGAAATAGTCTCATACCTACATCAACTTTTCCGCAAAATCATACCTACTTTAACACCGCAGGATCTCCTCATAGATAGAGCTCATAGGATCCACAAGCCACAACACTTGCCTGATTCTCTACCCAGAGATATCCTGGCTAGGATCCACTTTTTTCATTCTAAAGAGCAGATTAGGAGGGCCGCCAGAGCCTTACGCAACCTTCCTGAACCATTCACTAAAATTCAACTGTATAATGATATCTCGGCCGCCACTTCGCAGGCACGTAAAGCATTCTCACAAGTCACTGTGATCCTCATGGAGCACAAACTCGTGTACAAATGGGGATTCCCTACAAAACTACTTGTTAATTTCCAGCAACAACAAGTCGCCTTCCTAACCCCTAAAAATGGGCTCAAACAGCTACACAACTGGGGCATTACATCTAACATACCTCCGATGCCTCCTTTGAACACAAGGTCCTCCAGGATCCCCACTAAATGGGCTACAAAAGTTAAAACCTAACTCTCCAACGGAAATGGAGCAACCTCTCCAGTTGCCCTCTCAATTAGCTGGTCCTCAGTTAACGTGAGATTGTGGACGAGCGTCTCGTTTACCATTGAACCCTCCACGTCATACTGCTACAGTGTGCAAAGCACACGGCATCCTCCACAGTTCAACAGCTATGTTACAGTTTCACATCGTTTATCAACGTTCTTTGTTTCTAATGGAACTATTCAACAAAGTGAATTACGCCTCTATTTCAGTCGGTTAACGATATAGAAGCCTCAGAACAGTTCGCTTTTTGCTTTTCTGTTAATCTCTTGTAACACCTGATAGTTGCAGTTAAAAGTCAACGGTTTCTTATTTGCATAACGTGTAACTAACCACTACTTGGCTCCACATATGACACAATCAACCTCAGTACCACTTTGACAACTGCGGTCTGTCTATCATGTCCCTCACAATCATGTCCCTTAATGTCAAAGGCCTAAATAGTCCTTTCAAAAGATTCCTCTTATAGAGGGAAGCGACTGCTTGTCGCGCTGACATATTATGCACCCAGGAGACCCATTTCTCCTCCCTTAACCCACCACAGTGTACCAATAAACGGTACCCACATATTTTCCACTCCCGCACGAACAAAAAAGTCAGAGGTGTAATGATAGTGGTTCGCTCCACAGTAGCACTTACAGTCTCCAACGTAGAACATGACCCCGCAGGAAGATTTCTGATACTAGCTGCACACTTTAACAACAAGCCCTTGGTAATTGTTAACATATACGCCCCTAATTCACACCAAAAATCCTTCTTTAAATCCGTTCTTGCCAAAATACAACACTACCCGAAAGATCAAATCATTTTATGCGGGGACTTCAATGCGGTGTTAGATCACACGCTTGATTCCTCTACCCCTCGTAGGAGACGGTCTACAACCCTCTCCTCCATCACACGCCTAGAAGATCTCTATGACCCTTGGAGGTGTAAACATGGTACTGAGACAGATTTTACGTTTTATTCCAACGCCCAAAGAACCTATTCCAGGATTGACCTGTTCCTGACCTCCAAAGTGCTGCTCCAAGCAGTCTCCTCCACCAGTATTGAGGTAATATCATGGTCAGACCATGCTCCTATCTCAATGGTCCTCAATCTCTCATCCTCCACCACTCCAATCACGCTGTGGCGATTGAACGCCAGCCTACTCAGTGCCGAGGACATTAGGGAACAGGTCAAATCCGCCATAGACGATTACTTCACTTTGAACCAGCACTCTGTCTCCAATGACACCACATATTGGAACGCCCATAAGGTGGTTATAAGAGGGGTCCTGTTAAGACTGGGAGGCCAGGAGAAGAAAAAGCGCACCGCAACCATTAACACCCTCCGAGACAACATAAAGGCGCTAGAGAAGCGTAACATGCAATCACCCTCTGCATCCACCCATGCAGAACTACGTAAACTCCGGTCAGAACTGAGCACCTATCTACAGAATAGACACAAGTTTTATATGCGAAAAATGGGGCTCACCTGATACTCTCAGGGAAATAAAACGGGGAAAACCCTGGCACAACAATACAAGCGTAAGACGGCCCAATCCACAATCCCATATTTGGAAGACTCTAGGGGCAACAGACTAACTAACCCCAAAGACATAGCCAACTGCTTTGGTTCATTCTATCAACAATTGTACAACTTAAAAGATTCCCCGACTGAGGCGCAACCCACTGATGCGAATATCCAGACTTTTCTCTCCAGCGTGATCCTCCCCTCCTCAACCCCCTCACAAACGACTGACTTAGCCCAACCCTTCTCGACTCCGGAAATTCGGAATGCCATTAAAGGACTACCATTACACAAGGCTCCGGGCCCAGATGGCTTTGGATATTACAAAACTTTTGCTGAGCCATTAATCCCACATCTATGCAACTCATTTAATAGAATCCTTACAATCCTGGAGATCCCTACAGAATACTTAGAAGCCACCATCTCCTCCATTCATAAACCTGGGAAAGCGCCACATGATCCAGTGAATTACCGTCCTATTTCGCTTCTTAACTCCGACTTGACATTTTTTTCCAAGCTACTAGCCACCCGACTATCACAACACATGACCCACCTCATACACCCAGACCAAGTGCGGTTCATCCCCCGACGTCGGGCCTCAGATGGCACCCGCAGGTTTGTGGATCTTATCCACTGGGCGGAACATCATCAAATGCCTTCTCTGCTGATATCATTAGACGCAGAGAAGGCATTTGATAGAGTACATTGGGGATACCTAGAGGCAGTATTGAAAAAAATTTGGTTTAGAGGGTCGCTTCTTAAACGCTATCATGGGTCTATACTCCTCACCTACCGCGAGGGTTCGTACCTCAGGCATTCTTTCCAACCCCTTTAAAGAAGTAGTAAAAACTTGGTATAAAAAAAGTATTTTTTTTTCTCTTGGACTTTTGGGGATGATTTGTTTTAATTTTTTTTTTTTTTTTCTATTATCAGGGTCCTTGCATATGTTACCAAGCAACACAATTTAAATTTCTTGGAATTAAGTCGTTTAAAACTTGCCCCCTTCGATTTTACAGACTCCTCTGCAATTCAGGTTTGTGTAATCACTTTTGCTTATAATGTTAGTAAGACACCTAGTTGGCTTGTAGTAAAACGTATACCACAATGTACCTCCGCATTTTTGAACACTTCATTCGTGAAGGACAAATTGTATTTGCCTGTTTGTGCTGTGTGCCATCATTAAAAAGATCAGTATAAGAAATAACACTATTGGTTTGATTTGTCACTGACCTGATCTGCTTCACTTGTTACTATACCCATAATAAATAACTGCATCTTTACACACTCACCAGAAATTGTTCTTTTATATAGTATGTAGATGTGAATTTCTGAGTAGAGAAATACAATTTAAGATTACATTTATTGTATTGAGTAAAAAGGGCATTTTATAATATAAACATTAATGCATTATTTTCAAGATGTCAAAAGGAATCAAAGGTGGCAGGCTTAGCAATGAGTTCGGCCTCTGTTGATGCATTATTACTAAGTGTCTGGTTGTGGCGAATGAGAAGATTGGTGGCAGACAAGCTGCGGAACTACTACATGAGGTGGAGGATGATACAAAACAAAAAAGAAGTGAAAGGAAGGGTTCTGCACCCATATGTTTTTCCTCTTACTTCCAGTAACTGATATCTTTCAATGCAATGCAAACAAAAGTTGTTTTTCCCCTTGTATAGGCCCATCTGCAGCTCCCCACTTTCACAATTGAACATGTCATGGTCTCTGGCACCTACAATAGCTGCTGCTACATTTACCTTACCCAAAAATTGTGAAAAGTTGTATTTCTTTATAAATCAGCCATACATTACCACCCACCTAATATTGATTAGGTCCCACTTTTGCCACCAAAACAGCCCTGATATTGTGTTGTGCTTTTGAAAATAATTTTCCTGTACTATAATTGTGAAAGAGTAATAAGTGTATAAAAAACAAAACAAAAACTGTTGAACATAAAAGAAAACATCTAAGCATGAAAACAATATACAAATTCAACAATTGAATGCTAGGCTTAATACAGACATAGACCCAACTCGCAGGTTAGGTCCTTTATTGCGGCCCCACCAACATAAATTAACTAAGATGGGAGGCAGGACAGTGTCTAGTGTTGAAATACTGGTAGAATAGGGAATCTACCTGTACTCTGCGCTGCAATCATTCTATCAGCCACCCCGTACGTTTTGTGTATGTAGGACAACTTGGTCTCTGTAAAACATCCTAACTAGAGTAAAATCACAGCAAAATAGTCTGGCTGGCTGAAGACCCACTTGTCACCGAAAGTCACAGAAATCATTTGTTGTACTATAGAACACCTCCACCTGATGTTCTTATAGAACACCATCACACTGCACTTTGCACTTTGGACCCTGAGGAGCATCCATCTGTACTTTATTTGCACATTTGTATGGGCTCATTTATTTAACAATTTATGTATCAGTTATTTATTTATTTATTCACGGCTAGCCCAAAGATTTATTTCTAGCTAGCCATTCAATCTATTTGCTCTACACATTTGCATGCAATGTTTCCATATTTTCTGCTTTACCACTTATGCACTTTATTACCGCAATTTATGCTTCATGGTTATTTGCACTTTATTGTTCACTTATTGTGAAGGTATTGTTAATTTAATTTTATGAACACAATTTTATTTACCAAGGAGCACAACACCAATTACTAATCTATTCTCAAATGTGGTGCGCACTGTCAGGTCAGACCCATTTTTCCGTAAAGATTGGAGAAAATGCTGGGTTTGTTGTAGGTGGTAGCTCTCTGTGGGAGTCATCTCCAATCTGCCTGTGTAGTATGAGCAAGGAGGTATTCCTCTGTGATCTAGGTAGTCACCTATCTGGAATAGTCCCCTGTTTACCCACCAGCTAAACCTGTCGGTTTCTCTGCCAGGGGGAAACAGGGGATCGCCGAAGAGCGGGGCCACTGGAGTGTGTGTGAACCTTAGAGACCTTTTACAGCCTATTTCCCATATGTTTAAGGAATGAGAGAGTGTCTGGCTCAAAATAGCTTTGCGGTGCTTTGGAGAAGTCCAAAGGATATGGTCCATTGCTAGTGGAGCACATGCCTGAGCCTCCAGTGGAACCCACTCAGGGCAATAGACGGCTGTGCAGTTGGAGTAATTGGGCTAACTGTGCGGCTATATAAAATACTTTTGAAACTCAGGCACCCCCATACCCCCTCATCTTTGGAGGCATTCATCGTTGCCCGGGATATTCTAGGACCTTTGGAACCCCAGATGTAATGGAGGATTTTGGCTTGGAAGCGGCGTATGACAGAGATGGGGACTTGGATTGCTAGAGTTTGAAAGTAATACAGTAGCCATGGGAGGACTGTAACTTTGACCGATGCGATTCTACCCATCCATGACAGGTTCGCATCGGACCACGTCTTCTAATAGGTGGGCGAACAAGGGTGGGTAGTTCGTTTTGTATAGCGAGGTTACATCGGAGGTCAGTTTAATACCCAAATAAGAAAGGGATGACTGTTGCCACAAGAAGGGGACTTGGAAAGGATAATAATTTTAAGATGCAGAATCAATCAATATAAACACAGACTAAAAATAGGAGATTTATTTACCAGACATGTATTCATACAAAATAGTAATATGCATTGATTGACAGAAATAAATGTTACATAAAATATTGAAAACCAATATGGGAATGCTGCACTTTCTGAATGACACAAAAATTATAAAATTTCGCCATTGAGTCAATACTGTATATATATGACTATTAGACACAATGTCTGTATTTCACAAATTCAACCGTTACTATATTGCAGGTAAGTAAGTGATAAACACCATGAAATAAAATAGACTTCCTCTTTATAACGTCAATAGAAATAAAAATTACAAAAATTATAATGTAAAAATGAAGTTAAAGAAAAATCTACAAATTGGTTTTCGACTCGAGGGAAATATATATCTAACTGTTCAATAATTAATATGTGTATGAGTTGATGGATCTTATGGGGTGCATGAAGTTGATGGATGATGTGTCTCCTTTGAGTAATGACCAGTGGTCTTAAATACCATTATGAACAATGAACTCATAAAAAGTTTCATAAACCTAGTCCATAGGGTGGGAATTAATTTCCATTAGTTGAGGTAGATAATAATATACCTTCCTGGAAATCCTGTTATTTGACTGGTTAGTGCTTCTTTTAACCACCAAGGGTCATTTTAGAGCAGAAATATTTAACCTAAAAAATGTGGTATTCTGTAGAAATGTTCATATCTTCATAATGTGTATCTGATCATATATTGTTGCTGGTGTGTATCTATAATATTTAGGAGCTCTGGTAACCAGTACAATATAAGTATACAATTTTACACATTAATATCACACAAAATTATTAAAATATGAATATGAAATATGTTTTACCCCTATAGATACTAGGATAACTATGTATCTAGGCCAACACATGCTATATATATTTCTATATGCCTGGTTAATATTATATTCCGTATATATGTCACTAACAACAATGATTGGTATGTTTAAAGCTATTTTTACTTCTAATATGTTCCTAATCAAAATAATATATTTTTATTTTATAACAAAATTACTATTGCGCCAGTAGACACTGAAATCGTAACTGTATTTATGACATGGAATATAATTTATAATTTGAATGTCATATACTTTTAAAATACTACTGAGTTGCCTAAAATGGACTTTACACAGTCTTACTGACTATTTAGACAGTGTTCAGCTGAATAAACAACAAAACTTCCTCAATAGATTTTGTTTGGAGATGTGTAATTCACCTTGAAGAGACATTCAAGTGGCTGTTTTTGCAGACCTTTTAATTATGGATGCAATGTCCTTTCAATCCTTTTATTTAAGGAACATAGATTGTAGGTATTTTTGGCTGTATGACTTCAGCTCTACAAACAGTTTGTATGGAATGTTCAAGGATTGCTGAGTCACTAGAATTTGGAAAGGACTGAAATACTTGTGACCTTACTGTTGCCTTATATCATGGGGCTTATTCCATATAGAAATTAAAAGATGTTTTTATTTCTTCCCCAAAAATCTGACAATGGCAAGGCATGGACTCCCCTAGAAGGTAAGTTGTGGTATCTGGCATCAAGTCGTCATTAGCAGATCACTGACTTCTTTCCATTAAGCTATAATTATGCCATGATTGTTCAGACCAATATTCCAGTATTCTAGAACAACTTTGTGTTTTTATTTTTAATCTGTACATGTTTAACTCTATAAAAATAAAGTGCAGCTCTTAATGAATAAAGTGTAATCTGTATAGATCCCCCCCCAAGAGTGGTCCCGGCGATGCACTAGAGCAGACGTGTTCCGTGTGAGCTCCGCTGCCAGCAGTCTTTCAACAGTATCTACACACTAATATAACGCACAACGACCTCCGCGGATGATGGGGAAGCGATCGGGGAGGCCCATGTCCCGAAAAGTGGGCGCTGGCAGTTCGATTAAGCGGTACATGTCCGCTGAACCGGCCGAAACGGAGCATCCGGATGGCCTGGGCCGCACACCGCGTGGTACGCCGGCTGGAGTAGGCCCCTCCTCCCAGTCCAGATCCGAACGCAGACACTGCTCGCCGGATTTTTCGGGTGGCTCAGAGGGGGAGGATGAAGACCCTGATCACCCAGGAGTTGCATCGATGGTGAGTGATCTCCCGACCAAAACAGACCTGGCGGCCATGCTTCTGAACCTCGAGAAAGTTATTAAAAAGGAGGTATCGGCAGTCCGTTCGGATCTTTCACAGGTCCTGCTCAGGGTGGAGGAAACGGAGCAACGGCTTGATCGCCACGTGTCCGCCATTAGAGCACTGCAGACATCCACGCACCAACTGGCCGTGGCGCATTGGATGGCGCTATACAAACTCGAGGACCAAGAAAATCGTAACCGTCGCCACAACGTTCGGATTAGAGGCCTACCTGAAGCGACGGGAGATGAAGATCTGCTTCTGTCCATTACAGGTATCTTCAATACTCTCCTTGGTCGCCCGGTGGGTGACATGCTGAAAATTGATAGGGTCCATAGGGCCCTCCGTCCCCGCAACCTTGGTACGGACGCCCCCCGGGATGTTATCTGCAGGGTCCATCATTTTCCGGATAAAGAGCTTATCATGCAGAAGGCCAGAGTGGCATCCCCCCTGGACTTTGATGGTGCTATGCTTTCTTTCTTCCCGGATTTGGCCAGGGAAACATTGGACAGACGCAGGGCCCTGTGTCCACTCACCGAACTGCTTTGGGCTGCGTCTATTAAGTACCGGTGGGGTTTTCCTGCAGCCTTGATTGCGACTGTTAACGGCAGATCGGTGGTCCTTAGGTTCCCAGAGGACCTGGAGAAGTTTTGTGCATCCCTGAACATAACCCCACCAGACCTCCCAGGCTGGCAGGAATATCTCCCACCCATGGCAGATAGCCTTGAGGCCCCTTGGCGTAAGGCGAATCGCAAGCACCGTGCTTCTTCTGCTGGAATCCCTCTGCATCCTGCCTAAAGGTGAATTCTCTTTCCACGCTGAGGCGTTTCAACCTTACCCCACTTTGGTGCAGACCCAGGCGCCCCACCTTGCCTTCATGTTTTTTGACGGCTGCACTTCTCACCCTGCACACTGTTGCTACGTTTTGCTTTCAGGAGCCCTCGGAGGCTGGTTAGAGCAGAGTCATGGATCTGACTTTGATTTGTGTTTACATACTTACCAGACGGGTGAACTGTGCAGCCCACAATCGGTTGGCCTGGGGACCGGGTAATTCTTTTACAACTTTAATTAGCATTTTCATTTTCATTTTCATTTTAATGCTTGTTTCGTTGCCGTTCCTTTATGGCTTTCGTTAGTTATTAATGTTTTAAGGTTACTGTTGTGTGGTCAAAGTTTTCACAATTTCACCACTCTTATGCTCACTTGTGATATGTGTTGCTGGCGGTGGAGCTCCCGAGCA
The DNA here is from genome assembly GCF_037356315.1 of Lithobates pipiens. NCBI lineage: Eukaryota > Metazoa > Chordata > Amphibia > Anura > Ranidae > Lithobates > Lithobates pipiens. The sequence goes on along the minus strand of NW_027507903.1, from coordinate 323,001,262 downwards.
CCCCTAGGACTTCCTTGCTCGCTTTCCTCTTTCCCTGACCTATGTCAGGTCGCTCGGGCCTCCCCCCCTATATGTGGGGTGCTGCACGGCGCGCCGTCCCTATATCCCTGCTCCTTCGGGGGTGGGGGGGTGGGGGCGACATGCTGGGTATGTGCCCTGTTTGGCACTGCAGGATTTTGCGTGCACACGCAGCCAGCCCCGCGGCTGGATCTGCATTCTGTCCCTTGTGTTCACTCTCTTTTTCTTCTTTCTCTCCGTGTTTCTTCCCTGACCCTTACCTCTGTCCCCCCCTCCTCTCTTCCCCCCCCTTCCCACTATTGATTTATGCGGTATTCTGCTCCATACAGCCCGTCCCGTGTAGTGTACTGATGTTTGTGGTTCCCCCGTGCTTGCTCCAATGGCCAAGACGAACCTAATCTCCTTCAATGTTAGAGGGCTTCACGCCCCGGGGAAGAGGCATAACCTCTACAGGGAACTGAATCGCCTACGGGCGGATGTGGTCTTCCTGCAGGAGACACATCTCACGCACTTGTCCACAGTTAAGTTAAGTTCTCTCTACTACCCCACGTGGTACTATAGTTTATCTGACACGGGTAAGGCCAAAGGTGTGGCCATTGGACTCCGTAGGGGAACCGCATTTATCTTTGATTCAATGATGTGTGACCCAGCCGGGCAATTTTTATTCTTGAAGGGTACCCTGGGCAGCATGCCATGTACTTTGGCCACTCTGTATTCCCCCAACCGGGATCAAGCTAGTTTTATTGCTTCCACCCTGAAGAAGTTGCGGGATTTCTCCCATGGGTGTGTTATACTTTCTGGGGACTTCAACACACCTCTTGAACCCTCCCTGGACACTTCCAGGGGCAGTGCGGCTACCTCCCATAAACAGTTGAAGTTTATACGTAAGCAGCTGCATGACTCACGGCTCATGGATGCTTGGAGACTCATGCACCCCCGCGATCGGGACTATACCTATTACTTGTCGGTTCACAAAACCTATTCTAGAATTGACTTACTGTTAATTGACCACCGACACCTCCCACTCCTGGTTTCCTCGGCTATAGAAACTTCTCCCATTTCTGATCACATGCCCATTGTGCTTAGCATTCGTGTTGAGTCACTGCCACCTAAGTCCACGAATTGGAAATTAAATGAGGGTCTCCTTGCTGACAAATTAGACGCCAAGGGCTTAGCGGAGGAACTCACCCTGTACTTCCGAGATAACCTGAAACCCGATATCTCCCCGGGTACGTTGTGGGAGGCCCATAAAGCTCATATTAGGGGTAAACTCATTGAATTAGGGGCCAGGAAGAAGAGGGAACGCACGCAGCATCAGACTGACCTACTCACGGAAATTAAACATTTAGAGCAACAACATAAAGCCTCACAGACCTTGCCACTACTCTGCACTCTCACGGGGAAGCGTGAAGAGTTGAAGACCCTTTTACACCTAGACCAGAAAAACCGGCTCCGCCGACTGGCCCACAGTTTCTATGAATGGGGCAATAAACAGGGTAAATTGCTGGCGCGGTCCCTCCAACAGAGGCACGCTGCCCCGTTCATAGCTAAGATTAAAGGGGTTGTAAAGGTAAATGTTTTTTCACCTTAATGCATTCTATGCATTAAGGTGAAAAAACATCTCACACTGCCCGCGCCCCCAGTCCCCCTGTTTTACTTACCTGACCCCTCGAAAATCCCGCGCTCGCCCCCGCCGTCCTCTTCGCCGCTCAGCCTGGCCGCTGATTGGCTGGAGTGGATGGATTGAAAGCAGCGCAGCCATTGGCTCGCGCTGCTGTCAATCACATCCAATGACGCAGCGCGCCGGGGGGCGGGGCCTTGTGATACAGCGAGCGGCTATAGCCGCCGGCTGTATCACGGGAGCGCGCCCGCAGTGCTTCTCACCAATGCGAGGGAGCTCGCATTAACATGAGAAGCACCTGCGGGAGGAAGCAGAGACAGCCGCCGAGGGACCCCAGAAGAGCAGGTTCGGGGCCACTCTGTGCAAAACGAGCTGCACAGTGGAGGTAAGTATGACATGTTTGTTATTTTAAAAAAATAAAAATTTTTACTTTACAACCCCTTTAAGTCCTCCTCGGCGACCACGGTGTTTGATACACCTGGCATTGCCGACGAGTTCCGCAACTTTTATCAACACCTCTACCACGTTCAACACTCTACCACGGACAGAGAGTCAAAAACGCAACTCATCAGGGATTACTTGGAGCGCGCCAATCTGCCTAAATTGCCTCACAGTACTTTGGCCTCCCTTGAGGGGGAGCTTCCCCTTGCAGAGTTACATGCGGCTTTAAAAACGATGTCTACTGGGAAGGCACCGGGTCCAGATGGCTTCACGGTAGCCTACTATCGTTCATTTGCAGACATTCTAATCCCCCATTTGACTAGGTATGCCAACACGACCTCGGAAGGCGGCGGGTTCCGCCCAGAAACCCTGCATGCCCATGTCACAGTCATACCTAAACCCGGGAAAGACCCTTGTGATTGTGCGAGCTACCGCCCTATATCGCTACTAAATGTTGACGCCAAGGTCTATGCCAAAGCCATTGCTAGTAGATTGCTCCCTTTGATCCCTCGATGGGTGTCACTCGACCAAACGGGCTTTATTCCTGGGAGGGAAGCACGAGATAACTCACTACGTACTCAATCCCTGATGGCATATGCACGCAGGACCTCCCAGCCCACCCTTTTACTCTCAACGGATGCTGAAAAGGCGTTTGATAGGGTGGACTGGGAGTTCCTCATAGCAACACTTTCCCATTTAGGTATTAATGCCCCCCTATTGTCACAGATTTCTGCTCTTTACCACCAACCTACAGCCCAAATACGTGTTAACGGTATGCTGAGTGCTCCTTTCACATTGTATAATGGCACACGCCAGGGCTGCCCCCTTTCCCCAATTCTATTTGCGCTCTCCCTAGAACCCTTTCTCTCCGTAGTTAGACAGAACCCCAATATTCATGGGGTAGTAGTTGGCCGCACTGAACACAAATATGCCGCGTATGCGGATGATATTTTATTTTTCATACAGCAACCCCTAATTACGCTCCCCAATCTCATGTTGGAATTCTCCGCGTATGGCGCTGTTTCCAACTTCAAGATTAATATGGCTAAGTCAGAAATCCTAAATGTATCCACCCCGTTGCGTACAGTGACACAATTGAAACGAGACTTCCCCTTTCAATGGCAAACAAGGCAGATGAAATATTTAGGGATATACCTTACATCTAACCCACATTCCCTTTTCCGAGCCAATTACATGCCCTTGCTCAACACATTATGAGTCGATATACAGAGATGGACACAACTTGCCCATTCATGGTTGGGAAGGATTGGGGTGGTTAAGATGAACCTGCTGCCTAGGGTACTATTCATGTTTCAGATGTTACCTTTTGGAATACCCCCGGGTTTCTTCACAATTGTTAACTCTTTAATCACTAAGTATGTGTGGAGAAGGAAGAAACCTAGACTACCCAGGTCGTTACTTATTAGGTCCAAACGTGATGGTGGCTTGGCTTTGCCAGACCTTAAGTCTTACTTCCGCGCAATAGTGCTGGCCAGGCTCTCCGACTGGACATTTTGTAAAAACACTAAGCTCTGGGTTGAGCTGGAAATGACCCTTTGTGGGTCTGATCCTTCGACGCAAATGTGGATACCAAAGAGATACCGGAGTCTATCACCCGATACCTCACCGCTTACCCTCTCTTCTCTGATGATATGGGACCAGCTGTGCAAGACTTATGGTTGGCTGTATAATTCACCTTTACTGCCCCTTACTGGTCATAACTATTTTCCGCCAGGGAACATGGACTCTAACCCCCACCTTTGAAACTTGGGATCCAAACCTCGCTTGCACCAGGTCCTGAGACCAGCAGGAGTGCTACCCCTATCCTCCATGGTGTCAGGCCGTCCCATCTCATTTATGGATCAGTGGAGACACCAACAACTATCTGCCTTTGTTCACTCACTGCCAAAGCCCTTGAGATCTCTGTCAGACTTGACGCCTGTGGAAGCAGCCTTCTCCGAAATACAACCAGTGGAAAAACCCATATCGTATTTTTATCATGCTCTGATCTCGCTGTCGTCTTCCATTTCCCCCACATTTATCCGCAATTGGGAACAGGACCTTCATCAAGAGTTGGACTCGGATCAAGTAACCAATATTCTCACCTTGACCCATACTTCGTCGGGAGCCTCTAGGGTGGCGGAGATGAATTACAAGCTCATCACCAGATGGCACTATACCCCTGTTTTACTCCATAAGTTTTTTCCTCAAATATCCCCTCTATGCTGGAGGGATTGTGGAGAACTAGCTACCCATGCCCACATCTGGTGGTACTGCCCACGGTTACGTCCTTTTTGGCTTGCAATTCTATATTGGATTAAGGAGATTCAAGGTTGTGTTGTTCCTAATGACCCTTGGTGTGTTTTGTTTCATTGCACGGGTAAATCAGTGGGACCATACAAGCGCTCTGCTATGCCACATCTCCTTAATGAGGCCAAAACCCTTATTCCATGCTATTGGAAGACCAAAACTATACCAACATTATGCCGGTGGCTTTTATTAGTAGACAATATTTATCATATGAAAGATATGACACTGTCCCTTAGGGGCAAAGCAGATCTGGCTAAAAAGATATGGTCCGGCTGGTTTGCCTTTAAATATACCTCCGCATACGCGGAAATTATGGCTCAACCTGCCTAAGTAAGTAATTTAAGTAATTTACGCCTAATGTCGGATGTTTTCCTATTTTATCCTCGAGACAACGAGTACACGTGGTGCACTGCACATGTTTATGATATATGGGGGTTACACTTACTTACTTATACTCTGGCCTCCACCCCTCAAACCGCACTTCCTCCTTCCCCCCCTCCCTCCTCCCCTCCCCTTCTTTTCTCTTCTTGGGCTCTTCCCCCTCTTTTCTTTTCTGCTTCTTTGCTCTTCTCTCTATACTACCTGCTGTAAAACCGGAAGGGAGGCATACGTTTTTTATGTGATGTTTGAAACACTCCTATTGCAATGGTGATTGGTATGCGGGCTCAGCTATATATTTACTGTGTACTGGATACTGCATATCCATATGCTCTTGATGTATATATTGTATGTACCTCCTTTTCTAATAAAAACTGATTTACAAAAAAAAAAAAAAAGTGTAATCTGTATATTACACAGTGTATGTGATTAATATTTATGCAATTTAAAATCACAAATACTAATTAAAGTGCAATAAGTGCCATGAATTGTGCAAAGATATATAGGCTGAAGATGCATATATAACAGTGTAGTATAAAAAAGAAGTGCAGTTCCCTGCAAAATTTCATAGAAAACAAAAGCCCATGTGCAAAGTGTGTTGAAAATGATGATCAAACACCCAACGGTGTGACACCCATCACCGAAAGGCTGAAATGGAGGCTTATTAGAAAGTCAGCGACCCCCTTTACTCAGGGAGGTCATACAATGCTTGACTGGTGTCCTTGGTTGGTATACTGGAAGGCTCTTGACAGATGAGGAAATGGTACCAAAACACCATCAATAGACCACAATGCTTGGATGAATTGAAGCAGTGAAGGCAGGTGTGGGCGGTGCCTGGTGAGCACACCTGCCCACACCTACCTTTGCTTCTTCAATTAAATTAAATTCATTCATTGTGCCTGGTGTCTGGGTTACAGTGCACAGCTGCTGTTTATTTATGTTTCTGGCACAGGTATATGTTTTACAATATGCATGGTTAACTGTAGATATCCAAATGCCTGTCAGATAATCTGACCACCTGACAATTATTCTGTACCATTATTGTGATATTTAAAAGCAGAAGAACTACGATCTTCAAGTCATTCAAATACGTTCTGGAGATTTTTTTGTAGCTGAAATTGGGTATATTTTGGTGTTTTTGGTGCATTTGTATTCCCATATAAATTAATGTAAATGTGCTATTTTTTTAAGGGTTCAGGGTTAATTATTTATTTATTATTACATAGCAATAATTTATTGTATTTATTTATAATACATTTTATGTACTGTATCTGTGCATTTATTTTTTATGTATTTATGCATTTATTATTATTATTATTAGTAGTAGTAGTAGTAGTAGTAGTAGTAGTAGTAGTAGTAGTAGTAGTAGTAGTAGTAGTATTAACACCCTAACCCCAATAAAAATAAAAATAAGACAATAAATTAAATATTAACCCAAACCCTAACCCCCAATCATAACCCCAACCTCTAATCCTAATCCTAACCTAACTCTAGCCCCTTGCCCTAACAAAAAATAATTATAATAATAATAAGGGGTTTGGGAGCTTATTTAACGGGCGGATAGTCTGTTGGCTCGGCAGGGTTTGCAGACTCTCCAGGGACCAAGGCAGATAACATTGTACAATCCGAAAAATTTCCTCGGCGGAATGCTGATGTGCTGGGTATGTTTCTAATTGTGATGAAATAAAGAAAATTAGCAAAATAAAATAAATGCAAACAAACTACCAAAAATCACCTTGTGGCGCTAAATAATCGCAATAACGCTAGATATCGGTGTGCTAAAGTGTCCTACTGGACTCCGTGAATAGTAGACACAGGTGCATAAAAATATAATACACATTCAAGTAAATAGTAGTGAAATCACATATGAGTGGTAGCAATCAGAAAAATCGCATAAACAAAAAATATAAAAAAATGTAAAATACAATTAAATAAAGCAAATGAGTGAAAAAAATAAAAAATAAAAGTGCTCTCCTAACAATGTGCAGTCCCAAAGAAATGTGATCTCACAAATCCAATATTCAAACAGACACATTAAATGTCTAATAATGAAAAGATGATCGCAGTAGTTCCAAAAATCCTTTTCCAGTGAAAATTCAATAAAGTGTCCATAAACGCAAACCTCCACCACACCTTCAGTGTTCGTGCCCCCCTCGTTTAGAACACTCACCAACAGTATTGCCCAGCACTCTCGTGTCGGGCAAAAACGCTTATAGTGAATACAGATGGTAACTGTTCCTCCAGCCAACTCTTGTGCCAAACTCCGCAGCAGAGATAAATGGGTTAATATCTCAGAGTTACCTCAAGGAGTCAAAAGAGACTTCCCATAGTGCAAGATTGCAAAGATAATTTTAATCTCACTAAAAAAAAATCGCTGAAAAACACACTCACATGACTTCAAGTTAAAACAGGCACTTCAAATAGATATTCCACTGGTCATTCAGGAGATCCTTTACTCTTAGGCATTGGTGAGCACATCGGAAGCTAGTCCAGTTGATATCAAAAAGCACAAACTCTATAGCAAGGCAGCTGTGTGGTACCTGACAGCAGACAACCCGGTTTGAAAGTAGCGCCAAATCGTGATAATCAATCCTTCAGTCAGTATGTGCTCCTTCCTCCGCCTTCTCTCTACCTAGTACTGTGTAAGCTGGTCGCCGTATAGCCACGCGTGGGGGCGTGGCTATACGGCGACCAGCTTACACAGTACTAGGTAGAGAGAAGGCGGAGGAAGGAGCACATACTGACTGAAGGATTGATTATCACAATTTGGCGCTACTTTCAAACCGGGTTGTCTGCTGTCAGGTACCACACAGCTGCCTTGCTATAGAGTTTGTGCTTTTTGATATCAACTGGACTAGCTTCCGATGTGCTCACCAATGCCTAAGAGTAAAGGATCTCCTGAATGACCAGTGGAATATCTATTTGAAGTGCCTGTTTTAACTTGAAGTCATGTGAGTGTGTTTTTCAGCGATTTTTTTTTTAGTGAGATTAAAATTATCTTTGCAATCTTGCACTATGGGAAGTCTCTTTTGTCTCCTTGAGGTAACTCTGAGATATTAACCCATTTATCTCTGCTGCGGAGTTTGGCACAAGAGTTGGCTGGAGGAACAGTTACCATCTGTATTCACTATAAGCGTTTTTGCCCGACACGAGAGTGCTGGGCAATACTGTTGGTGAGTGTTCTAAACGAGGGGGGCACGAACACTGAAGGTGTGGTGGAGGTTTGCGTTTATGGACACTTTATTGAATTTTCACTGGAAAAGGATTTTTGGAACTACTGTGATCATCTTTTCATTATTAGACATTTAATGTGTCTGTTTGAATATTGGATTTGTGAGATCACATTTCTTTGGGACTGCACATTGTTAGGAGAGCACTTTTATTTTTTATTTTTTTCACTCATTTGCTTTATTTAATTGTATTTTACATTTTTTTATATTTTTTGTTTATGCGATTTTTCTGATTGCTACCACTCATATGTGATTTCACTACTATTTACTTGAATGTGTATTATATTTTTATGCACCTGTGTCTACTATTCACGGAGTCCAGTAGGACACTTTAGCACACCGATATCTAGCGTTATTGCGATTATTTAGCGCCACAAGGTGATTTTTGGTAGTTTGTTTGCATTTATTTTATTTTGCTAATTTTCTTTATTTCATCACCTTCTGAGAAGTATACCAATTTTTTAAGTGGCAGCTAGGAAGGGAGGGGGGTTTTCAAGCGCTGTGATGATATACTAGAAGGGAGGCGTTTCATAGTGTATCTAGAGTCTTGTTATGTTTCTAATTGAATGGTGTCCTCTCTGTGCTTTATATTGGCATTGATGTCTGATGGTGTATCTTTTCATAAGTATTTATCCCTTGGACCCAAGCTTTAAATTTTGCTTGTCTCCCAGCATTGTGCCTACATCAGTTTCATCAGCCGTAATTTTGGCATGAGTATCTAGGCTTGTTCGTTTATCACCAGCCTTGTTGCCGATTCTACCTATATATATCACCCGAGCCCCTGTATTCTGGTCAGGCCACATTGATGGTTCTGGTAAGTGTGTGTACCGGTTGCCATTTTGGTAGTAATAGGTCGGCCCTAGTAGTGTGGTCCTAATTTGATCCCCTACACTCAGCTTCACTTCTTTCAGTTACCCTTTTCACGAATGTGTTTATTATGCCGCGTACACACGATCAAACAAGCGGGTGGAAAAGTCCGGCAAACTCAAGTCCGCCAGACAATCCCCCCGTGTGTAGCCTCCGGCATATTTTTTGACCCGAAAGTACGGCGGACTTAGAAAGAAGTTTTGCACTCCAATCTTCCCGCCGGACTCGCATTTCGGCGGACATTCCGGCCGTGTGTATGCCAGTCCACCGTACTTTTGAAATGAGCGGACTTTTCCCGCCCGGAGAAAAGTCCGCTCATTTCGAGCGGGTCTGCAGGTAGGGCGAAGGAGACGCCGCTGGCCCTGCCACCTGGTATGGACTTAAAGGGAAACCTCAACGCCGAAAAAAATCGGTGTGGGGGTCCCCCCCAAGTCCACAACAGACCCTTGTCCGAGCACGCTACCCGGCCGGCCAGGAAAGGAGGGGCGAGCGAGCGCCCCCCCCCCTCCTGAGCCGTACCAGGCCGCGTGCCCTCAACATGGGGGGTGCCTTGGGTAAGGGGGGGGGCGCGCGGCCCCCCCACCCCAAAGCACCTTGTCCCCATGTTGATGAGGAAAAGGGCCTCTTCCCGACAACCCTGGCCGTTGGTTGTCGGGGTCTGCGGGCGGGGGGCTTATCGGAATCCGGGAGCCCCCTTTAATAAGGGGGCCCCCGGATACCGGCCCCCCACCCTATGTGAATGAGTATGAGGTACAATGTAACCCTACCCATTCACCTGTGAAAAAAAGTACAAAAAAAACACAACACAGGGTTAAAGTATTTTATTGCACAGTTCCGGGGGTCTTCCGTCTTCGGGGGTCTTCTCGCCGGACTCCTCCGCTATCTTCTTGTAGCTCTTTTACTAGCGGAGGAGCCGGTCTTCTGTCGCCGCCGCCGCCTTCCGTTCTTCTGTTCTTGTCTTCTTCTTCTTCAGATGTTGCCTCGCCGAGTCCTCCGCTCACAATGACGGGGAGCGGGCACGCGGCGACTTATATAGGGACAAGGGGCGGGGTCTTCGGTGGATGTCACATGGGTGGATGTCACATGGTGACCCCGCCCCTTAACTAAATTATCTAAATAATTTATTGTAATTTTAATGCAAATCAAAAGTTGCTTAAAGCAACTGAAACACAAATCAAAACTACTAGTACATGATGTCAGGTCACCTGAGACCAGCTGACAGATGCACTCCGCAGGAGTCGGAAGTGCACCGCTAGGTAGTGGACCTTAGGACTGACTACTGCAGATTGTACCCAGGGAGATTCAGGACACAGGTCTACTGGATCACTAACACAGATCCCAGTAGGAGCTAGAGCATGGATTCCCCAGGGCGCAGAGTCTAAGAGCCAGCAAGTGTTCAACAGAGCCTCCAGTGGTGAGGATGGACTTCGCTGCAGTCTGGCTCCAGGTCACGGCCCCTAGGGTCTCACAGCTCACACTCACAGTAGACTACAGGAGAAGGAAGCAGCAGGCTGGGACGACAAGGATAGTAAGGGGATACGGCAGAGGTCAGGGCAACTAGCAGACAGGAACAACAGAGTACACGCCAAAGGTTCAGGGTCACAGGCAGACAGGGATGGTCAGGGACATGCCAAAAGGTCACAAGCAGAGAGGAATCGTTGAGTACACGCCAAGGTCGGTAACAGAGACAAACATAGAGCACACGGCAAGCAGGAAGCAGGAAGCCAAACACACAATTAATACACAATGGTTGATCAGCCCCGCTGGCTTGCAGTGCACAGGTTAATATAGGGTTCCCTGATAGGGCCTGGGGTGGAGCCACACTTAGAGGAGAGGTTATAAAAACCACCAGGTGAAAGTGGCTAGCCTCTTAGTCTGAACACATGAGGGGAGATAAGCAAACAAAGGAAGATCACTGCATAACCATGACACATGAGTCAAATAATTTACCTAAAAGCTCCTGAGCCTGCAGCCCATCTACACAAGCCTTTGCAATGGACATACACAGCCAAAATTTCAGCCAATTCAGTAGAAATTCAAGACGTGTGTACCTCTCAGCCTCCCTTGGCTCGACAAAAGTCGATTTAAACTTGACCAAGCCAGTGACTGCATCCTATCCAGAACTGGAATCTATCCACTCTGTTGAGCATGAATGGAGGAAACAATTGATTTTTTTCTTGTTCAGCCTGCAGGTTGAAGAAGAGAACCCTATGCTTGTGTTTCAGTTTAATCTGCAGCTATATATGATTTTCACTTTCTCACAATCATATCTACAGTGCTGTTTATGGACAAGACTTTCCAGAATTCCAAACTCTTGCTCAAGTAATTGGCTCACTGCTTTTACCAGAACCGTGAAGATGGTTTGGGGTCAAATTGCAGACATTCCTAGCACCGTGCTCATTTTTACTACAGTTATGCTGGCTTTACACTATACGAAAAATCGGCCAAACCCATTTTCCAAAAACAAACATTCGGCCATGATAGCAAATGATAGTGCCATCATGTAATAACTGATAAATCATTCAGTGGACTTAAGTTAATTTTTTTTTTTTTCTTTACATATACCTAGTGCAAACAGTTCCGACGGGAAGTACATTAACCTTTCAATTTATCGTTCGTTCGGCAGAAAATTTCCAAACTTGTCCTTCGTTTTTTCAGCTCAAAAACATCCCAGCGATTTTCGATCTTCTGCCAATTAACTGGCCGAAAAATTAACAAACTGGCCAAATGACTGAATATTGGCCAATTTTTCGTATAGTGTATGGCCAGCATTAGTGTAAAATAATCTATGACAAGTTTAATTATATGTATATATATATATATATATATATATATATATATATATATATATATATATATATATATATATAGTCAACTGAACTTGTATACAGATGTTTTATAAAATGTAAGCTTGATCTCCACCCGTCTCTAAGCCTCCCTGTCATGGGTGATCTAGCTAACCCATGGGAATTCAGAGGCTAGAACAGTATGAAAAAGTTGGGAAAGGATGCATTTTGCATAAAAAATTATATATGCATACAACTTCAGCAACTGTATATATATGTAAATAAAGTGACTAAAATCCTGTGTAAGCTTTACCATATTAATGTAATTCCAAATGTTGGCCGACAAGCTATTGACCTATGCCAATGGTATCAGTTTAACATCATTTTGAGATGCCTTAAATTATTAATTGAGAGGTGCATTTGACTTGTTTCAAGCGGGTTTAGCATCCACATACCTTCATATGGTGATATGAAACCCACGATGTGAACAAAAGACGTTGACTCAGGCTTTTAATCTGTAGCTTTCATTAAAATAATTGGTATAAAAATGTTTGGATGGACTGGATGAATTGAAGGCATGCTCACCTATGGGTATCTCCTTCCGACATATCCACATCTGACAGGATGTCAAGCATTAAGCTGCTACAACTGAGCCAACAAAGCAATATGGGTATACACAGAGGAACCACCAAACAACGCTGATTAGTGATTACAGCATTCATGAAAGGAAGATGGTCTATATGCTATCCTTATTACAGTTAAATCAATGGAGTGGTGGGAGCCTCTGGGCAACATCTTCTTATCCTGCCCTTATTATACTCTTTTATCGGGCTCTCAACATGTCATATCATTATCATGCTGATATGTGAATTATAGCAAGGCATTCTGAGTATACCTATACTGATAGCCACCTCCTCATAGGATTGGACTGCATTACCTATGTGTACTGTGAGAGATGTATTCTCCCATTTTTACTTCAGCATGAACATTGGCTAATCTAGTTCTCAATCTATATGCTATACGCTGACACATGAAATTTCTTTACTGGTCTAAGACTGTCTCTATCAGTGCTTTTCAATCATAGATTGATATTGTGGCAGCACGCAGGTAAAATCACCTGGTTGTATCCAGGATGGGAAATATGTGTGTCCTAGATTCAGGCTTTATGCAGACTTTTACAATTAGAGGGGAAGAGTTAATGAGCCCAGCTGTAGTAAGTGGGCTCATTAGGACCTCTACAAAAAACCCCAGCATGCATAGGGAGATGCTCCATCCTGGAACCAGTTTTGTGTTGTATAGACTGGGGAGTGTGTCACCTGTACTGTGCGGTGAGTTAACGCCTGTGTGGCAAAACCTTTACAACAACGGCAGGGACTGGTACAGCACAAGGCTGCACCCAGTTGTTAGACAGGGAGTCTACGTGTGTAGTTAGAGGTCAAGCTGACCAGGATTTATGTTCTTGTTTTATTTTGTTTGGCTGTTATATGTATCACTGCATGTAGCATAAATAAACCGGATCTTTTGTTTTTTTAACCTACACCGCTGTCTGCTGTGCCTGACTTTGTGTTGTGAACCCATCCAGGGGGTCACACACACCCGCTGCCGAGCTAACCCCTCACAGTTGGTGGAGAATTTTGGCACTTTTTTTTTTTTTTAAGGCCAGCATGGAGGAGATACTGAGACAGCTGGCTCTAGCAAATGCAAACCAGCAACAAGCAAATGCAAATCAGCAGCAAACAAATGCAGGTTTACAAAAGAGCCTTGCAGCCCAGCAGCAGATAAATGCAACTTTGCAGCAGAGTTTGGAAAATCAGCAGAAGGCTCACCAGCAGAGTTTGGAAGCTCAGCAACAAGCCCAGCAGCGATCTGAAGCCCGCTTCATAGACCTGTTGCAGAAGCAAGAGCAGAATTTTCAACAGAAAATAGAGACATCAATACAGCAACGTCCGCAGACCAATGAAGCAAGTGGTTACAATAATACCGCATCCTTTGGTGTGAGCCGTTTACTGACAAAAATGACTGGAGAGGATGATCCGGAGGTGTTTTTGACCACATTTGAAAGGACTGCTGAAAGGGAAAAGTGGCCTAAGGAGCAATGGGCTGGACTGGTGGCCCCTCTGTTAAATGGGGAATCGCAGAAAGCTTATTATGACCTAGAGCCTGACCAAGCAAAAGACTATGTGGTGCTAAAAGCAGAAATATTGGCACAGGTGGGTGTCACCCTGGCCGTCCGGGCTCAGCGTGTGCATAACTGGACTTTTCAGGTTGGAAAACCTCCCAGGTCTCAAATGTATGATCTCATTCACCTGAGCAGGAAGTGGCTGCAGCCAGAGACTTTGACTGCACCAAACATTGTGGAACGTGTTGTTATGGATCGTTTCCTGAGAGCTCTTCCTACTGCCATCCAAAAATGGGTAAGCCATGGAGACCCAGAAAATGCAGATAAACTTGTGGATCTGGTTGAGAGGTACTTGGCTACAGAGAACCTGACCACATCTTCCAGGGACTCACGGACTTTCCCCCCTAAGACCAGATCATCCCCAGTGGCGGGTAAGATGACTCCAAGGGGTGAGGGTGGAGAGAGTGAGAGGGTGGGAGTTCTACCTAAGGTCTGGCGGGAGCAGCCCAGGAAGCCCATGCTGCAAGAGGCAGCGGAAAAGATTATTTGCTACCGCTGCCGACAAGAGGGACATATTGCAGCCAATTGCCCAGTTGTGGATGAGCCTATGCAATGTGACTTTATAAGGGAGAGACGTCAGTCGCTGTTTGCGACAGTTGCATGCACTGCCATTCGGGGACCTGAGAGACATTTATGTAAAATGTGTATTAATGGTAGACATGTTGATGTGTTGCTAGATTCAGGTAGCCTGGTAACATTGATAAAAGCTGAATTAGTTACTACAGAGGTCTCTGGGAAGAACAGGGTGGCTGTTATTTGTGTGCATGGGGACACCCTAGAGTATCCTGTAACTTCAGTGTTTTTTGAGACCCCCAAAGGTAACCTCTCTCATCAGGTGGGGTTAGTGTCTCACTTACCACATGATGCTATTGTGGGAAGGGATTTTCCAAAATTCTGGGAACTCTGGGATTGTCCTGAGCCCCCCACTGGTGCCCCTATAAACCAGGAAGATGACCAGAATTCCTCTGGGGGTGGTGAGGACTCTCCTGAATTTCCCTTGTCGGTATTGGCGGGGGAAACTCGAGAAACTGGGGAGGAGCCAACATACTCAGTTGAAAACATGCCGTCTGTGGAGTTTTCGGATCTTGAGGTTCACAGGGAAAATTTTGCCACAGAACAGTTAAAAGACCCCACCCTAATAAAGGCACGGGAAAATGTGGTGAAAATAGATGGCGAGTTAGTGAACCCAGATAAGACTTGCACTTACCCGTACTTCACTGTGGAAAGGGACCTGCTGTATCGAGTGGCTCAAAGGGCAGAAGAAACCATTGAGCAACTTGTGGTGCCCAAACCTTACAGGAAGTTGGTGTTAGAATTGGCCCATGGGCACATTCTGGGAGGTCATCTGGGGACCGAAAAAACCAGAGAGAGGGTATTGCAGAGATTCTATTGGCCTGGGGTCATGAAGGAAACAGAAAATTATTGTTCCTCCTGCCCTGTGTGTCAGAAGTCGGCACCTATGCCACATTTCCGTAACCCGCTGGTACCTCTTCCTATCATTGAGGTCCCCTTTGAAAGGATCGCAATGGATTTGGTAGGTCCGATAATGAAGTCCGCTAGGGGGCATCAGTACATTTTGGTTATATTGGACTATGCCACCCGATATCCGGAAGCAATTCCTCTTCGAAATACCTCGGCCAAAACCATAGCCAAAGAGCTATCTCTTGTTTTTAGCCGCGTGGGTATTTGTAAGGAACTGCTTACGGACCAAGGTACACCCTTTATGTCCCGGGTTATGAAAGAATTATGCAAGTTGTACAAAGTGAAGCAATTGCGTACATCTGTGTATCACCCCCAAACAGATGGGTTGGTTGAAAGATTCAACAAAACCCTAAAACAAATGTTAAAGAAGGTGGTGGATAGAGATGGAAAGAATTGGGATTGTCTAATACCCTATCTGATGTTTGCCATTAGGGAGGTACCCCAATCCTCTACGGGTTTCTCACCCTTCGAGTTGCTCTATGGGAGACACCCAAGAGGGCTACTGGATATCGCCAAGGAAACTTGGGAAAATGAGAGTTCTCCTCACAGGAGTGTGATTGAGCATGTCGCCCTGATGCAAGATAGAATTGCACAGGTAATGCCAATTGTAAAGGAACATTTAACCCAAGCGCAGTTAGCACAGCAGAGAGTGTACAACCGTGGGGCCAAGACACGTACTTTTTCCCCGGGGGATAGGGTCTTGGTGCTAGTCCCTACGGTTGAAAGCAAATTTCTGGCCAAATGGCAAGGTCCATATGAAGTAATTGAAAAAATTAGTGAGGTGAACTACAGGGTTAGACAGCCAGGAAGGCGAAAGCCGGAGCAGATCTATCACGTCAATCTGCTGAAAGCCTGGAGGGATAGGGAATCCCTAGTCGCAGAGACTTTGTCACAAGTACAGCCTGATTGCTTAGTTCCTGAGGTTGGAATAGCAGACACCTTATCGAAAGCCCAACAACAGGAGGTTAAAGAGTTTGTACTTCGTAACAAAGAGATTTTCTCTGAGCTGCCGGGACAAACATCTGGCGTAGAGCATGACATTATCACCCCGCCAGGAGAAAGGGTAAAACTAAAACCTTATAGAATACCAGAGGCCCGACGGGAGGCAATACGTGGGGAGGTTCAAAGGATGCTGGAATTGGGTGTGATAGAGGAGTCCCAGAGTGACTGGTCCAGTCCTATCGTACTAGTGCCCAAACCTGATGGGAGCTGGCGGTTTTGTAACGATTTTCGACAATTAAATAAAGTTACAAAATTTGACACCTACCCCATGCCACGTATAGATGAGTTGATTGACCGGCTGGGAACAGCCCGATATATGACAACTCTTGATCTCACCAAAGGGTATTGGCAAATTCCCCTGGCCGAGTCGGCCAAGGAGAAAACTGCGTTTGTAACCCCAGATGGGGCATTCCAATATAAGAGAATGCCGTTTGGGTTACAGAATGCACCGGCAACATTCCAGCGGAAAATGGATAAGATTCTGAGGCCCCATCAGAAATATGCTGCAGCTTACCTGGATGATGTGATTATTCATAGCACAGACTGGGTCTCACATTTACCAAAAGTACAAGCAGTCCTAGACTCTATCCGGGAAGCTGGGTTTACGGCCAATCCAAAGAAGTGTACCATTGGACAGGAGGAGGCCAAATATCTTGGGTACACTATTGGGAGGGGGGTGATAAAACCCCAAGTCAATAAAGTCGAGGCCATACAGAGTTGGCCACGTCCCAACAGCAAGAAACAGGTACGAGCCTTTCTGGGAATCGCTGGCTATTATCGACGATTCATTCCCCATTTTGCTTCTCAGGCTGTGCCCCTCACCAACCTGACAAAAGGGAAAGAGTCGGTCATGGTTAAATGGTCCCCAGAGGCTGAAGAAGCATTTCAGTCCTTAAAAACAGCCTTATGTAGCCAGCCAGTGTTGTACTCACTAGACTTCTCTAAGGACTTTGTGGTACAAACTGATGCATCAGACGTTGGGTTAGGAGCAGTGTTATCCCAGGTCTGGAACGGGGAAGAGCACCCAGTCATTTACCTCAGCAGGAAGTTGAAGTCCCATGAGGTAAATTACTCCACGATTGAGAAGGAATGTTTAGCAGTGAAGTGGGCTCTAGATTCCCTTCGGTACTATCTGCTAGGTAGGCACTTTGACCTGGTGACTGATCACGCTCCTTTAAAGTGGATGGCTCAAAACAAGGAGACCAATAGAAGGGTAAATAGGTGGTTCCTGGCCCTACAGGAATTTAACTTTACAGTTAAGCATCGCCCTGGTGTTAAAATGGGGAATGTGGATGCTTTGTCTCGGATACATGCGTGTCTGGCTGCTTGTGTTACAACCCCAAGGTTGAAACAAGAGGGGGGGGTATGTGGCAGCACGCAGGTAAAATCACCTGGTTGTATCCAGGATGGGAAATATGTGTGTCCTAGATTCAGGCTTTATGCAGACTTTTACAATTAGAGGGGAAGAGTTAATGAGCCCAGCTGTAGTAAGTGGGCTCATTAGGACCTCTACAAAAAACCCCAGCATGCATAGGGAGATGCTCCATCCTGGAACCAGTTTTGTGTTGTATAGACTGGGGAGTGTGTCACCTGTACTGTGCGGTGAGTTAACGCCTGTGTGGCAAAACCTTTACAACAACGGCAGGGACTGGTACAGCACAAGGCTGCACCCAGTTGTTAGACAGGGAGTCTACGTGTGTAGTTAGAGGTCAAGCTGACCAGGATGTATGTTCTTGTTTTATTTTGTTTGGCTGTTATATGTATCACTGCATGTAGCATAAATATACCGGATCTTTTGTTTTTTTAACCTACACCGCTGTCTGCTGTGCCTGACTTTGTGTTGTGAACCCATCCAGGGGGTCACACACACCCGCTGCCGAGCTAACCCCTCACAATATATATATGTTCACCTGAATTTCTCTACACAACTACTGCACAAGTCCTATATACAGTAGGACATTGTAGGTGCAGATTGTATAATCAAATAAGAGTTACCTTTGTAATTCCAGTCCTTTCTTAGTGGATACTAGGGATGAGCCGAACACCCCCCGGTTCGGTTCGCACCAGAACTTTCGAACGGACCAAAAATTCGTACAAACTTTAGAACCCCATTGAAGTCTATGGGACTCGAACGTTCGAAATAAAAAGTGCTAATTTTAATGGCTAATATGCAAGATACTGTCCAGGGGACCTGGCTCCTGCCCCAGGGGACATGGGTCAATGCCTAAATTGTTTTTAAAAATGGCCGTTTTTGCGGGAGCACTGATTTTAATGACGATTACAGTGAAAATAAAAAGTGAAATATTCCTTTAAATATCATGCCTGGGGGGTTTCTATAGTATGCCTGTGAAGTGCCACATGTTTCCTGTGTTTAGAACAGTCCCTGCACAAAATGACATTTAATGGAAAAAAAGTCATTTAAAACTGCTTGCGGTTTTAATGTAATATCTGGTTTCAGCAATATGGATGAAAATCATTGAGAAAAATTGCATGGGTAGCCCCCCCTGCCCATTACCAGCCCCTTTGGGTCTTGTACGGATATTAAGGGGAACCCCGTACCCATATTAAAAAAAGGAAAGTAGCCCCCAGGCCCTATATACTCAGAACAGCAGTATACAGTCAGTGCAAACAAGACAGGGACTGTGTAGGTTTGTTGTGTTAAGTAGAATCTGTTTGTAATTTTGAACTGGTAAATTTTTAAAGTGTAGCTCCAGTCAAAAAAAATATATTTTTAAGCTTTTTGGAAAACATAGGGAAGGGTTATCACCCCTGTATAATTTGTTTTGCCGTCCGTCTTTTTTCATCTCACTTCCTGTTGTCTCCTTCCATTTGCAAGTAGGAGATGTTTGTAAGTTGGATGTTTGAAAGTAGGGGCCTGCGCTATATGCTCTGCAGAAATGGCGGAACAAGGTGTTGGTGTTGCCACAACATTGTAAGCCCTCAAAGTGACTCTTGGTGGGTGCTGGAGCGCCCTGCTGTGAACGATTATATCAAGAATTGTAATTACATGCCATTGTTGAACAGTGGTAGAAAAATTGGGCCTTTGGTGGTTGTGGTGCTGGTGCCACAACACTATAAGTCCTCACAGTTACTCTCGGTGGGCACAGGAACGGGCCCTGCTGTGAAATATTATATCAAGAAATGTAATTACATGCCCCTGTTAAACAGCGGCTGAAAAATTGGGCCTTAGCCACTGGTGCTGGTGCCAAGACACTGCAACCTCTCCCATATACTCTAGTTGTAGTGCAGGAATGAGCCCTGCTGCAAAGCATTGCATCAAAAATTGTAATTAAACGCCCCTGTTTAACAGGGGCTGAAAGATTGGGCCTTAGGCACTGGTGCTGGTGCCACGACACTGCAACCTCTCCCATATACTCTATTTGTAGTGCAGGAATGAGCCCTGCTGCAAAGCATTGCATCAAAAATTGTAATTAAACGCCCCTGTTAAACAGGGGCTTAACAATTGGGCTGGTGGCATCACCCAGAACCAAAAATGTTCTTCCAACATATCAGCGGAGGAGGAAGAGGATAGACAATCAACATAACAGGACAGTCACTCAGCATCAGCATAGGCAGTCTTGAAGGGATGTGATATTTCAACACCCACAATCTCCTACAGCTGACTGAAAACTCTATTACAGAAGAGCAATATAGCTAGCTATATAGGTGGATATAATGGTGTATACTGCGGTCAGGGCATGCAGACAACACCCACAATCTCCTACAGCTGACTGAAAGCTCTATTACAGAAGAGGAATATAGCTAGCTATATAGGTGGATATAATGGTGTATACTGCGGTCAGGGCACGCAGACAACACCCAGAAATTCCTGCAGATTGCTAAAAGCTCAATTACAGAAGAGCAAGAATGCTAAATCAGCCGATAACGAACGGTGTATACTGTGTTGAAGGTACACAGAGAACACCCACTAACTCCTACAGACGGCAACACACTACACAAGGCCACTGCGCTGGCGGCCTTATATAGTGTGGGGCGTGTACTACACAGCCTGTGGCCAATCATGGCTGTCCTCGCTGCCGGCGCTGTGATTGGCCAAGCATGCGGGGTCACAGTGCATGCTTGGCCAATCATGAGCCAGCAATGCACTGCGATGGCGCAGTGCATTGTGGGCCGTGAGCGCCACACGAATTTGGCAAGAACGGCCCATAACGTTCGGTATTCGCCGAACGTGCGAATAGCCGATTTCGAGACAAAAGTATGTTCGACTCGAACATCAAGCTCATCCCTAGTGGATACGTATGAGTGTGTGTGTGTGTGTGTGTGTGTGTGTGGAGTGTTGCGTTTGGTGCCAGATTGTGACAACGTTGTCAATTTTTAATTGTAATTTTAACCGGGTGCACTGGGGGGGTTTGGTCTTACTTGTATGGTGTTGTTAATATACCCCTAGTGGAATAATTGTGTGGCTGAATTTTTTCAATAACGTTTTTTCTTATTTTTTGATACACTGTGGCTGATCCTATTTATGGCTATTCTTTTGGAGACATCTCTTTGTCATATCCTTGTCGTTCATGAGTGGTAATCTTACCTTGCAAGCCCTCTGGCATCTGGCATTCCTGCTATAGTGTGGCAACTGGCCCTATCTTTCAAGCATATTCCTGCTTTGTTGGTCTTTTAGATGTTCCAATGAAAGATACTGCAAGTGACCAAGCCAAAGCAGCACCTCTCTCCTTTTGTGTGCTCCAGTCTGGCCTTTGGCGTCATATCACACACCTTAAGCCCAATACACACTATCAGATTTGCTGATTTTTTTCTTCAGATTTACCAAAACCATGTAGTGCACTGTAACCCCCTTGCTCATATGCCCATGGCGCTCTGTGCCACAGGAAAAGTTGGGTGTGATTTTCATTGTGCTGAATACTGGCTATGGCTCAAAGGGACACAGAGTGCAGGGGTTCAGTAGTAAGTGACGCAAAGGTCTAGGAATAATTTCAACAAAGTTCCCAGAAGCTCAACAGTAATTCCACAAACTGTCACCAGATTGTGGTTTTCTCAATCACAGTGAAATACCTTATGTCTGAGATTGGTAGTGGCAACCAAGCTCCTCCAGATGGTGGGTGGGGCTAGCAGGACTGTGATAGGTTTAGCAGTGGCCAATGACAGTCCTCCTCCTCCAAACTTAGAGAACCAAACATTGTTTCCCATCTTTTACAATGTGTGGGGGCACATTGCCTCCCCCTCAGTGCAAGTGCAGCGTGGGGCATTTTTATCAGTGGTACTTATAAAGCCCATTTTTCCAGTTATACTTTTCCTCAATTTCTCAATATGTTAGGATGTGGCACTTTGTTATTTTTGTACACCAGCAGTGCCAACCTGCGTTGGTGTGCATAGCCTTTTTCTAACCATGCCAAATTAGTTCTTATTATTTGAAAGCTGCTCCAGACGAGTCCAAATCTGCCTAAGCACAACTGTGGGGCGGGAAATTCTTTCATCACTTATGATTGTCTGTCCACAGTGACAACTTGGACTCGTGTCCAAACCCGGCCGTAAATTATGCTTATGTATTTTTCTTTACATGCTTAGTTTGTGACAGTTCTGATTTATAATTTTTTTTTTTTTTAAATATGGTCATTTTCAATGGTTATTGTAAGGGACCATGAAGACTGCTCGATGGCTCTCACAAGAATATTCCAGAAGTACAGAGTGACTCGCACACAAGATGAGATCAAACTATACTACCTTTAATATGGTCTACTGACCGTGGTTTTATACGAAATAAAAGTAGGAAGGGTTACATATATCCAAAGCTTGATTACAGAAGAGTAAAAAATATGACAATCTCCAATGATACATGGGTTTCTTCACACAATATGCAACAATGGCTGTCTATGGCCATTCTTATCTCATTAGTCTAAACCAGGGTTTTAGTATGTTACAGAGTTATCATGGCTAATATCTTAATACCCACGACACAGGCCGCTTGGGCGTGCAGACACTCCAGCATGCCTTATACATGAACTGGAACTACTTTGGCAAAACAAAGACTACAAGTCACAGCTTACTCCCGTGGTCTTGGGCTAGAATGGCTGCCATGGTTGTACAATTGTCGCTTGTGCACAAATGACATAACAGAATGGCTGCCTTGTTTGTACAGTTGTCCCTTGTGCACAAATAACATAACAAATGGAATCCCAACCCCATGGCAGTAAACATTTCAGGTTGTTAACCTTATACAAACATGTATTTTCTTATCATCCCAAGTCACCAGGTCTGGGGCTCTTGTCTAAATGCTTTGTGTGAGCATGTTGTAAAAAAACAAACAAACAGGTATTTATTGGCGGCAGTAACCAATCATACCTGAAGAGAACAGCATGTCTTTTGTTTAGTGGGCATGCCACTCCCACGACAGCCATAGCCCCTGCAGAGCTTACTTTGCATTCCCTCGGGATGAGTGGGAAGCCTAAATACTCAACTTGTGAGAGACAGAGCTGGAACTTGGACTGGGAGACCTTATGACCCTCTTTATACAGACATTTCGACAAAACAGTGTTTGACTGAGAAGTCATCAGGGAGGGACTGCACAACAGTAAGTCGTTAATGAAGGAGGACAGAACCATTTTCAGCCACCCATGAGCATAGAGTCTCACAGAGCTCTATTGAGTGGACTGATGAGTCAACATAGCCTTAAGGAAAATGGCCCAGGTATACTGGACTCTTTAAAACAAAATAAACTATAAGCAAAAAAAAAGACTTAAACCAATGGCTAGAAAACTCTGGCACTGTGGGGTATAGACATAATCAGTGACAACACATCTGGGACAATTGGGGCTATTAGTACTACAAAATTATTAATTTCTCTCAAATCCTGTACAGATTTGTGAGTACCATTTATTTTGGGCACAGGATTAATGGGTACATTTACATAAAAACATCACTCTTTTATTATCCCCTGTCGCAGGAAAAATTGCATCAAAAATCTGATACCTTCAATCTCTTCCTGTAACAATAAATACTGTCTATGAAAAACTGGAGCCATGTCTTTCCAACAAGAAACAAATCCCCTTCTGAAAAGATAAGGGGGTGGTAGCGGAGGTGGAAAAGGGGGTTCCAACTGTACCTCACTACTAACCTCCTCCGCCTCCCTGCTAGACGGCGGTCCTGAGATCTGAGCCCGATGCGTGAAGGGACCTGTGCCTTAGAAGTAAAGACATCAGTGCTCCTCCCACTCATGGAACAAACATCCTCAGTCGCCTGACCAGTTTTAAACTCTCCACCCTTCACTCTTTTTACCTCTTCAGTTTTAACTATTTTAGTTAAAGTGGTTGTATAGTCTGTTTTATAACTTTTACCTACAGGTAAACCTATAATAAGGCTTACCTATAGGTAAAAAAAATCTCCTAAACCTGTATGGTTTCCCTCGCAATGCGCCGCTGACTGCAGCAGCGCATGCGCACAGGGGATTCTCGGCTGAAAGTCCAGCAGATGCCAGACCCTGTCGGAAAGAAATCTCCCACGTGCATGCGCGGGAGTGACGATATCGCAGCTCCGGCCACTCACAGCGCCGGAGCCGCGATTCCCAGAAGACACGCTGAGGGAACATGTCAGCTCCCTCTGCGTGGATTGGGCCAGATCTCGGGGCCTTGTTCTAAGGTAAGCATTTCATAATGACCTTTTATGCTGTGCATACTAGCTCATGACTTTTCCCTTGCAGGTCAAAAAAAAAACGTCAGCGGGTTTACTCCCGCTTTAATGTTTCCATCTAACGCCCCTTTTTCCTGCTGTACTTCTAGGTCTGCTTCAGCTCAGTGAGATCATTTTTCTCCACCATCTATCCTTTCTTCCTGGTCCTAGTCCGGTGGGGGTGAGACCACCATGGGTACTGGTAGCAGGACATCCTGTTACTCTAGAGGGGTTGAGGCAGCACAAAACAGATGTTCTGTGCCAGAGTACAGAAGCAGTTTTTATGAGAAAAGGGCATTACATTTCCCTCAAGCTGTGGACTTGGCAGTGGCAGACTAGGCTGTACACTTACCCTAACCCTCTTTTTACCTTTCTTTTTGTCTTTCCTCCTCTTTGCTTTGCTAGTATCCTCTGGTGGAGGCATTGCCTTTCACAAAGGAGCAATGTTCAACCAATTTAAACCTCCTCCTCTCATGTATTTCATGTCCCACCCAGGATCGGGTCCAAAGAATGTAAAAGCAGTCCTGTCACCAAGACACAAACCCTTCCATTTCATGTGAATTTTACTGTTTGACCCTTCTGGGACGAAACGGATTATTACTTCCCATCACTTTCGTCCAGCCCTTCAAATTAAAACCCAAAGGTCCACATATAATGAACCTGTTGATGGCACTCTGCCCACATAATCCCTACAATTTTCTTCATAAATAGGGGGAGCATCTTTACAATTTCAAGAGCCCATTTCCAATCAAACTTTAAACACTCTGTAAGGATGCAAAGAAGCCACCGTACCAAATTACTTCTTTTATTGATATCCCCTATGTGCGTGCGTGCCCCCCTGACCTGCTGTTCTTTGGGATAGGTTGTCAATTCTCCTGTTACAGAGACTTCTCAGAAATCGTGTCAACCACAAGAGTGCAGTATTCAGAGCACAGATTCACATATACATAGCATACATATATACAAATCTTACAATGGATTTTAACATGCAACATACAATACAAACAACAAACAGCAGAGGGAGCCATCAGCCATGTACCAAACACGGCACCTGGCGCAACCTCCTGCAATGGTCAGCCCGACTTAACCAATTACCAAGTATTAATGCAGAGTGCCACCATATTGCCTAGTATTATCTGTGCTAAAAAAGCTATAACATAGCTTGTTTAACATAGCAGATCTGTTATAGAT
Source organism: Lithobates pipiens (assembly GCF_037356315.1). Classification (NCBI taxonomy): domain Eukaryota; kingdom Metazoa; phylum Chordata; class Amphibia; order Anura; family Ranidae; genus Lithobates; species Lithobates pipiens. Next base: position 322,976,119 of record NW_027507903.1, on the reverse strand, counting down.
CTCCGATTGGTACCTAACGAATCCTGGCCCCTTCTGCCACCCACATTATTTCCTTTTCTTATTTGCAAACTGATCAGAGCTGAGGTGATAGAATGCACCAAAAATCAGGTACAATTCACTCACCTTAGATAATCTTGCAATCCCGCAACACTGCCACCAGGCTTGTAAGGGACCGCGAAGACCGCTCAAAGGCTCTCACAGGAATATTCTGGAAATACAGAGTGACTCACACACAAGATGAGATCAGACTATATTACCTTTAATATGGTCTATTGACTGTGGTTTTATATGAAATAAATGTAGGAATGTTTACATATATCCAAAGCTTGATTGCAGAAGAGCAAAAATGACAATCTCCAAGAATACATGGGTTTTTCCACACAATATGCAAATTCATCATATTTTCCGTGAGACAGGCATATGTCCAGATGTCATGCCAGAGTGTTCCGAAACAATAGCTGTTTCCCGCCATTCTTATCTCATTAGTATAAACATATTTTAGCATGAACACACATTCCTAAGTCAGTTTCAGATAATAGAAATATTACAGCAACAATATGGAAACTTACAAAACAGACATTTAGAAACACCATTAAGGAACACCAGTTATTTACCCAACAATTTCCATAGAGACATAGATAGATATATATATATATATATATATATATATATATATATATATATATATATATATATATATACACACTCACTGCATATGCAGTGATTATTATGCCTTTATTATCCTACAGCTTACATAGTCATTTCATAATAATCAACTGCATGTGCTCGGAGATTACAATCTTATTTTATGGAATTGTTATTATTGGGATGGTTCCGTCTTTGTGAAGCTTCCTTCTTTGTGAATCATCCATGGAACATATATCAAAATTAACCAAACAAGACTCATAAACAGCTTCACTTGAGATGCAGTTTTTTCTCACACTATTTTTGGCAAACGGTTTAGGTCAAAATTAAGGGAAAAAAGCTGCTTGATTTATGGAGGACTTTTCCTCCCAGATGGACATTACGGTCTGCAGGGTGGAGAACTGATTTGAGCAGGGTTAAACCCAAACCCGATAAATGAGGTGAAATTTTAAATATGAGGACAACTATTTGGATGCACGTCAATGCAGTGATTTCTGAAGTACCATGTGCAACCAGTTAGAGCTCTCTTGTAAAGCGTAGCTTGGAATGTTTGACTAATAAAGTATCGGCAGCTTGGGGATTGCACTGTGAGTTCACATATGAGTGAGATAATATTTCTAGAGAGGTTCCACTCAATACTATATTTACATATGATCATCAAATAGGGTGGAACATTATTCTTGTTTGATTTTGAGATCACATATATAAAGTACTTTATATTTTATGTAATTGGGTGACTAAAGTCAGTTAAGACAACTTCATAGTAAAGGCTCATTTTTTAAAAGACATTGCAGATCATTGTCTGGAACACTTTAATAGGGACCTATTGGGAACAAAAAAAAGTTTAAACAGTAATATTTAATAAGTACGTAGCAGCAATAACATACCCTTTAATGTACAAGATATGTTACAGACCATTTCTTGTGATATCATGCATAAAGATAATTGAAATTGGACTGCTCAATGAAAATTCATTGAAATATATTTACAAGAAAATATTGGGATTTATCCATCATGAAACCATCTGTGAAAATGATGCATTAATTGTATGAACATTATATAAGGAATAAGCCTATGGAACTGGCTACTAAATGTGCATATCAGCAAGCATCTATAATTATCTGAAATTGTCATGACCAAATATGTAAATTTTAGGAGTGATTCCATAAGACATTTTCAACACCATTGTGTGTGTAGGGGTGTAAGGTACAAAACAAGAGTCTTCATCTACTATTTCTGCCCAATGCTGTGGGATTTATTTACTTAAGGCAAATCCACTGTGCACTACAAGTGTACTGCAGTCATTGTAGATCTGAGGGGGGACATGCAAGGAAAATAAAAACAGCATTTTTGCTTGCATGTGATTGGATGATAGAAATCAGCAGAGCTTCCCCTCATTTTTCAGATATTCCCCTCAGATCTACAGCGACTGCACTTACAAGAGCATTTGTAGTGCAGGGTGGATTTGCCTTTAGTAAATCAACGCCACAGTTCCCTGTTTGGCTACTATGGATCTCCTTTTTCCCCTTAAGAACAGTCACATTACTACTGCTGAGCTCTGTGACTTGGGAAGCCCAGTGGAGGAGTGATTTGTCCTCTGCACCAGGCTTAAGCAGCCTAAGGCCGCGTACACACGGGCGGATTGTCTGTCCAACTTAGTCCGCTGAACTGTGTTTCAGCGGACAATCCGCTCGTGTGTGGGCTTCAGCGGACTGTCTGACGAACAAAGTCTTACAGAATTTCCGAAATTTTGTCCGTTCAAACTTGGTTTTGTCCGTCCAAACTTGGTTTCAGCGGACAGTCCGCTCGTGTGTAGGCAAGTTGGACGGACTAAGTATGGCGCATACTCAGAAAGGATTTACACGGCCGAAGGTTGCATTGCAGTGTATAGGACGTTGTTTTTCTAGTCCCGTCGTACGTGCTGTACACGTCATCGCGCACGCATTCAGCGGACTGTCTGCTCATCGTGTGTGGTCAAGTCCGTTCATGCAAATTTTGAACGGACTGTCTGTCGGATTGTCTGACGAACTTAGTTGGCCAGACAATCCGCCCGTGTGTACGTGGCCTAACTGGAGAAGTTAGTGCCTACTATTGACTCTGAAATCCCAAGAGATTTGGCACGACTGTGATACATATATTTGTCACGTACCATGCCATGTATGTCCAGTCCTGCAAGAAAGTGAGAAGGGACAATGTTATATGTAACTTGCAAATTTGGGTAGGCCGTGTCAGTGGGATTGTTTGAGGTGTAGGAGTGAATGGAGTATGAATTATGAAAATTATGAAAGTGGGACATTCCCACCCAATATTAAATCATGATCCAGTGCAGCCACAATTCCTACAGCAGGCAGGGGAAGAAAATGGGTATAAACTGGGGTGAAGTACCAATTATGGAAAAACATTTGGACAGATTCCTAGTGTGTCATACAATGGGATGCTTTTAAAGAGGTGGTAAGAGCTTGGTGTCACTGCGAGGAAGTAAAAGAGAGCTGGGTTGCTCGTTCCCAGTAGTAGGGATGAGCCGAACAAACCCTGGTTCGGTTCGCACCAGAACCTGCGAACGGACCGAAAATTTGCGCAAACTTTGGAACCCCGTTAAAGTTTATGGGACTCGAACGTTCGAGATCAAAAGTGCTAATTTTAAAGGCTAATATGCAAGTTATTGTCTTAAAAAGGGTGTGGGGATCCGGCTCCTGCCCCAGGGGACATGTATCAATGCAAAAAAAGATTTAAAAACGTACGTTTTTTCTGGACCACTGATTTTAATGACGCTTAAAGTGAAAAAAAATAAAGTGAAAAATTCCTTTAAATATCGTGCCTGGGGGTGTCTATAGCATGCCTGGGAAGTGGCACGTGTTTCCCATGTTTAGAACAGAACTGCACAAAATGACATTTCAAATGGAAAAAAAGTCTTTTAAAACTGTTTACGATTTTAATGTAATGTCTGGTCCCGCCAATATGGATGAAAATCATTGAGAAAAATGGCATGGGTAACCCCCCCCCCGCCCATTACCAGCCGTGTGGTAAGGCGTGGGACCCCCAGGCCCTATCTACTCAGAACAGGAGTATACAGGTGGTGCAAACAAGACAGGGACTATGTGGGTTTGTTGTTAAGTAGAATCTGTTTGTAATTTTGAACTGGTACATTTTTAAAGTGTAGCTCCAGTTAAAAAACTATTTTTAAGCTTTTTGGAAAACATAGGGAAGGGTTATCAGACCTGTAACATTTTTTTTGCTGCCTGTGCATCTCTTCAGAAGATGTCACCTCACTTTCTGTCCCAATGACAAATGTTTTTTGAAAATTTGGGATTTTTAGTAAAGCAAGGCTTGGGATAAAGCATCAGTGGAGAGGAGACATGTTTTTTCCATATCAGCTCTTACAGGAGAGAATTTCCCTTCCTGGGGTAGATTTCATCTCGCTTCCTGTTGTCTCCTTCTATTTGCAAGTAGGAGATGTTTGTAATTTGGAATGTTTGAAAGTAGGGGCCTGCCCTATATGCTCTGGGCCTAAGGTGTTGGTGTTGCCACAACACTGTAAGCCCTCAAAGTGACTCTTGGTGGGTTCTGAAATGTCCTGCTGTGAACTATTATATCAAGAATTGTAATTACATGCCATTGTTGAACAGTGGTATAAAAATTGGGCCTTTGGTGGTGGTGGTGGTGGTGGTGCTGGTGCCATAACACTGTAAGTCCTCACAGTTACTATTGGTGGGTGCTGGAATGGGCCCTGCTGTGAAATATTATATTGAGAATTGTAATTACATGCACCTGTTGAACAGGGGCAGAAAAATTGGACCTTAGGCACTGGTGCCACGACACTGCAACCTCTCACAGATACTCTAGTTGGAGCGCAGGAATGAGCCCTGCTGCAAAGTATTGCATCAAAAATTGTAATTACATGTCCCTGTTAAACAAGGGCTTAAAAATTGGGCCTTATGCACTGGTGCTGGTGCCACAACACTGCAACCCCTCACAGATACTCTAGTTGGAGCCCAGAAATGAGCCCTGCTGCAAAGTATTTCATCAAAAATTGTAATTGCACGCCCCTGTTAAACAGGGGCTGAAAAATTGGGCCTTAGGCACTGGTGCTGGTGCCACGACACTCCAACCCCTCACAGATACTCTAGTTGGAGTGCAGCAACGAACCCTCCTGCAAAATATTGCATCAAAAATTGTAATTACACGCCCCTGTTAAACAGGGGCTGAAAAATTGGGCCTTAGCCACTGGTAGTGGTGCCCAAAACCATTGAGGAGGAAGAGGATAGCCACTCAGCATAACAGGATAGTCACTCAGCATCAGCATAGGCAGTCTTAAAGGGATCTGACATTTAAAAAAAATATATTTGGTTACATCAGCTTCAGGTGCTTGGTAGCTGGTGGTGATCCAAGACTGATTCATTTTTATGAAGGTCAGTCGATCAACCGAGTTGGTGGACAGGCGCACCCGGTGATCGGTTACAAAGCCTCCAGCAGCACTGAATGTGCTTTCCAAAAGAACGCTGGATGCAGGACAGGCCAGTAGCTCAACTGAATACTGTGCAAGCTCTGGACAGTGATTCATCCTCAAGACCCAGTAACCCATAGGATTTTCGGTGGGAAAGGTGTCCAAGTCTGATCTTGCCCCTAGGTATTCCTGCACCATGTAAATCAGACGCTAGCAATGGTTGCTGGAACCGATCATACCTGGGGCTGCGGACTAAAAAATTGTCTGAACGCATTGGTCAGATGGACACCTTCTCCACTGCTCCTTCTGTGACTGACCGAAGCCTCAGCAACACGTTGTCCAGGACGAGGAGTTTGTAACCTCCCAGTCTCTGGGAACGCATTGAACAGACCTTTCTGCAAGGCCTCCTCAAAGATGTTTCATCCTCTGCTCCCTCTGTGAAGGCAAGATAAGGTCTGCAATCTTACTCTTGTAACGTGGATCAAGGAGAGTTGCCAGCCAGTAATGATCCCTCTCCTTGATCCGATGAATACGAGGATCCTTCTGCAGGCTTTGCAGGATCAGGAAGGCCATGCAGCATAGGTTAGCTGAGGCATTAGGTCCAGAGTCCTTTGGTTCACTAAGGACTAGGGATGAGCTTCGTGTTCGAGTCATTCATGCGTTCGCCGAATTCCGAACGTTTGGGCCGTTCGCGGCAAAATTTGTGTGGCCCACAATGCACTGCGATGGCGCAATGCATTGCTGGCTCACGATTGGCCAAGCATGCACTGTGACCCCGCATGCTTGGCCAATCGCAGCGCCAGCAGCGAGGAGAGCCATGGTTGGCCACAGGCATCCTGCCTGTGGCCAATCATAGCTCAGGCTGTGTAGTGCACGCCCCACACTATATAAGGCCGCCTTTGAGGCGGCCTCGTGTAGTGTGTTAGTTAGCATCTGAAGCAGTGGGTGTTCTGTGTACCTTCAACACAGTTACACACCAATCGTTTTTGGCTGATTTACTATCTTGCTCTTGTGTAGTGGTTACTGTCTGTGCCCTGACCGCAGTATACACCACTATATTCACCTCACCTATATAGCTAGTGATCTAGCTTTAATAATAGAGCTTGCAGTCAGTAGTGTTAGTGCATGCTGTCTGCGTGCTCTGTACCCAGTACATATACCACTATATCCACCTACATAGCTGTTCTCTATTTGAGCCCAATTGCCATCTGCAGGAGTTATTGGAAGTTGTGTGTGCTTCCAGCACAGCACAGCACAGTATACATCTGTATATACCCCTTTAACTCTGCTGTTTTCTGGTTATTGTCTGCGTGCCCTGACCGCAGTATACACCGTGATATTCACCTCACCTATATAGCTAGTGGTCCATCTTTAACAATAGCGCTTGCAGTCAGTAGTGTCACTCAGGAGATAGTGCGTGCTGTCTGCGTGCTCTGTACCCAGTACATACCGCTATAATCCACCTACATAGCTGTTCTCTATTTGGGCCCAATTGTCATCTGCAGGAGTTATTGGAAGTTGTGTGTGCTTCCAGCACAGCACAGCACAGTATACATCTGTATATACCCCTTTAACTCTGCTGTTTTCTGGTTATTGTCTGCGTGCCCTGACCGCAGTATACACCGTGATATTCACCTCACCTATATAGCTAGTGGTCCATCTTTAACAATAGAGCTTGCAGTCAGTAGTGTCACTCAGGAGATAGTGCGTGCTGTGTGCGTGCCCTGTACCCAGTACATACCGCTATAATCCACCTACATAGCTGTTCTCTATTTGGGCCCAATTGTCATCTGCAGGAGTTATTGGAAGTTGTGTGTGCTTCCAGCACAGCACAGTACAGTATACATCTGTATATACCCCTTTAACTCTGCTGTTTTCTGGTTATTGTCTGCGTGCCCTGACCGCAGTATACACCGTGATATTCACCTCACCTATATAGCTAGTGGTCCATCTTTAATAATAGCGCTTGCAGTCAGTAGTGTCACTCAGGAGATAGTGCGTGCTGTCTGCGTGCTCTGTACCCAGTACATACCGCTATAATCCACCTACATAGCTGTTCTCTATTTGGGCCCAATTGTCATCTGCAGGAGTTATTGGAAGTTGTGTGTGCTTCCAGCACAGCACAGTATACATCTGTATATACCCCTTTAACTCTGCTGTTCTATAAAAAAGGCATCTGCAGGAGTTAGTGGGTGTTGTGTGCCTACAGCACAATATAAACTACCCAACTACTGTTTTACCCAACTCCCTTCAGGCCATTACCATGTCTGGAAGGCCAGCAAGGAGAGGCAGACAGGCGCGAGCCGATAAAAGAGGGCAAGCAGGCTCTGTGTCTAGAGACAACAGTGCTGGTCGTGGACGCGGTGCATTGTCATCAGCACGTGGCCATGGGACATGCTTGTCCTTCTTTTCTGCAGCTGGACATGTTGAACCGCAACATGCCAACGACTTGGTAGAGTGGATGACCAAGCCCTCTTCATCCTCCTCATCCTCTCTCACCCAGTCTCAGGGTAGTAGCAAAGCATCTGCCAACGCATCGTCTTCCCTCCTCTCAATGTCATCATCAGTGACTCCTTCCCTAGACCCACCACGTCCTCCTGAGGAGTCTCCTGAACTCTTTGAGCACAGTGTTGGGTACATGCTCCAGGAGGATGCCCAGTGTTTGGTGGGCTCTGATGATGACACTCAGCTAGAGGAAGGCAGTAGCGTGAGCGCAGAGAGAGAGGATGCTCAAGAAGCACAGCAATCTGGCAGTCATGTTCCACAAGCTGCAGCATACTGCCAGGTTTGCTACAGCGATGAAGAGGGAGGGGATGATGAGGGCACTGACTCCACGTGGGTGCCTGGAAGGAGGGAGGAGGAGGAGGAGGAGGAGGAGGAGGAGGAGGAGGCACATGTCCAACGAGGCAGGATGCCCTCCGGGGGCCAGCTTAGGGGCAGCACACAGACTGAATCACACCGCAGAGCTCCGCCTGCGCAGAGCGCTTCCTCTGCGCGTTATTCTAAAAGTTCTTTGGTGTGGGCCTTTTTTGAGACGAGTGCATCAGATCGCACCGCTGCTATTTGCAACATATGTCTCAAGCGTGTCTCACGTGGCCAAAACATCAGCCGCTTGGGCACCACATGCTTAACCAGACATATGTTGACCTGCCATGCAGCTCGTTGGCAAGCGTACCTCAAAGACCCACACCAAAGAACAAAGCGGACCTCTCCTTGCTCCTCATCAGCTGGCATCTCCAACCCCACTAGACCTTCAGTCCTCTCTGAAACCTGCTCTGAGAGGAATGAAGGTGTAGAATTAGGTGTGTCACAGCCAAGTGCTTCCGGGAACTCTGCTAGTGGTACATCCACATCCGATTATAGCAGGCAAATGTCCCTGCCCCAGCTGCTGGACCGGCGGAAGAAGTTTACTCCCAGCCATCCACATGCCCAGCGGTTGAATGCTAGCTTGGCTAAATTGCTAGCACTTCAACTGCTGCCTTTTCAGTTGGTAGACTCGGCCCCCTTCCGTGAGTTTGTACAATGTGCGGTTCCTCAGTGGCAGGTCCCCAAACGCCACTTTTTCTCACGGAAGGCGATTCCGGCTCTCTACCGGCATGTGGAAGGCAATGTCCTTGCCTCGCTGGACAGGGCGGTCAGCGGTAAGGTGCATATTACCGCTGACTCATGGTCCAGCAGGCATGGACAGGGACGTTACCTGTCTTTCACGGCCCATTGGGTCACTCTTCTGGCTGCTGGGAAGGATGCAGGACAAGGTGCAGTAGTGTTGGAGGTTGTTCCGCCACCACGCCTCCAAAATGCTACTATTGGTTGTGACACACCTCTCTCCTCCACCCCCTCCTCTTCTTCTTCCTCCATGGCCTCTTCTAGTGCTCTGTCCTCAGAACCAGCGGTGCTCCGTAGGCGTTGCAGGGGCTACGCAAGTACGCAGGCAAAACGATGCCATGCCGTGCTTGCGCTGGTTTGTTTGGGGGACAGGAGCCACACTGGGGCGGATGTTTTGTCAGCTCTGCAGGGGCAGGCCGAGAGGTGGTTGACGCCACGCCAGCTTAAGCCAGGAATGGTGGTTTGCGACAATGGCACCAACCTCCTCTCCGCCCTCCGAGTGGTGCAGTGGTTCTTGGGCAGGTACCCCAGCTTACAGGATGTCCTGAAGCAGGCCAGGAGAGTCTGTGTGCATTTCCGCCGATCATTTAATGCCTGTGCTCGGCTGGCTGAGCTCCAAAAGGAGTTGAACCTGCCCAAGAACCGCCTTATATGTGACATGCCCACCAGATGGAACTCAACATTGGCCATGCTGCAGCGGCTGCACACGCAGCAGAGGGCCATCAATGAGTACCTGTGCGACTACGGCACCAGGACAGGATCAGGGGAGCTTGGTTTTTTCTCACCACGCCAGTGGGGCATGATCAGCGATGCATGCACTGTCCTGTCACCGTTTGAGGAGGCCACAAGGATGGTGAGCAGTGACAGTGCATGCATCAGTGACACTGTACCTCTTGTCCACCTCTTGGAGCATACGCTGTGTGGAATAATGGACAGGGCACTTGAGGCAGAACAGAGGCAGGAAGAGGAGGACTTCCTTGCCTCTCAAGGCCCCCTTTATCCAGACAGTGTTCCTGCTGTGCCACCCATCACACAGGAAGAGGGTAAGGAGGAGGAAGAGGAGGAGGAGGATGATTGTGTCAGCATGGAGGTGGAGGCTGGCACTCAGCATCAGCATCAGCAGCAGCAGTCTTATAGGGATGATTTACAGTCCCAAGAAACACGTAGACTTGTACGTGGCTGGGAGGAGGTAGCTGCGGATCATGTTGTCCTTAGTGACCCAGAGGACTCCGGACCGAATGCCTCAGCTAACCTACGCTGCATGGCCTCCCTGATCCTGCAAAGCCTGGGGAAGGATCCTCGTATTCTTCGGATCAAGGAGAGGGACCATTACTGGCTGGCCACTCTCCTTGATCCACGGTACAAGGGTAAGGTTGCCGACCTTATCTTGCCATCGCAGAGGGAGCAGAGGATGAGACATCTCCGGGAGGCCTTGCAGAAAGCTCTGTGCAACGCGTTCCCAGAGACTGGGAGGTCACAAACTCCTGGTCCTGGACAACGTGTTGCTGTGGCATCAGTCAGAAGGAGCGGTGGAGAAGGTGGCCGTCTGACTGATGCTTTCAGACAATTTTTTAGTCCGCAGCCCCAAGGTATGATTGGTTCCAGCACCCATCGCCAGCGTCTAATTTACATGGTGCAGGAATACCTAGGGGCAAGGTCAGACTTGGACACCTTTCCCACTGAAAATCCTCTGGCTTACTGGGTCTTGAGGATGGATCACTGGCCAGAGCATGCACAGTATGCAATTGAGCTACTGGCCTGTCCTGCATCCAGCGTTCTTTCGGAACGCACCTTCAGTGCTGCTGGTGGCTTCGTTACCGATCACAGGGTGCGCCTGTCCACCGAATCAGTTGATCGACTGACCTTCATCAAGATGAATCAGTCTTGGATCACCCACAGCTACCAAGCACCTGAAGCTGATGTAACCGAATAATTTTTTTTGAAATACCACATCCCTTCAAGACTGCCTATGCTGATGCTGAGTGACTGTCCTGTTATGTTGATTGTCTATCCTCTTCCTCCTTCGCTGATATGTTGGAAGAACATTTTTGGTTCTGGGTGATGCCAGCAGCCCAATTTTTCTGCCCCTGTTTAACAGGGGCGTTTAAGTACAATTTTTGATGCAATGCTTTGCAGCAGGGCTAATTCCTGCAATAAAACTAGAGTATATGGCAGAGGTTGCAGTGTGATGGCACCAGTGCCTAAGGCCCAATTTTTCTGCCCCTGTTTAACAGGGGCTTTTAAGTACAATTTTTGATGCAATGCTTTGCAGCAGGGCTAATTCCTGCAATAAAACTAGAGTATATGGCAGAGGTTGCAGTGTGATGGCACCAGTGCCTAAGGCCCAATTTTTCTGCCCCTGTTTAACAGGGGCGTTTAAGTACAATTTTTGATGCAATGCTTTGCAGCAGGGCTAATTCCTGCAATAAAACTAGAGTATATGGCAGAGCTTGCAGTGTGATGGCACCAGTGCCTAAGGCCCAATTTTTCTGCCCCTGTTTAACAGGGGCGTTTAAGTACAATTTTTGATGCAATGCTTTGCAGCAGGGCTAATTCCTGCAATAAAACTAGAGTATATGGCAGAGGTTGCAGTGTGATGGCACCAGTGCCTAAGGCCCAATTTTTCTGCCCCTGTTTAACAGGGACATGTAATTACAATTCTTGATATAATATTTCACAGGAGGGCCCCTTCCTGTGCCCACCCAGAGTAACGGTGAGGACTTATAGTGTTGTGGCACCAGCACCACAACCACCAAAGGTCAATTTTTCTACCACTGTTCAACAATGGCATGTAATTACAATTCTTGATATAATCGTTCACAGCAGGGCGCTCCAGCGCCCACCAAGAGTCACTTTGAGGGCTTACAATGTTGTGGCAAAACAAACACCTTGTTCCGCCATTTCTGCAGAGCATATAGGGCAGGCCCCTACTTTCAAACATCCAATTTACAAACATCTCCTACTTGCAAACGGAAGGAGACAACAGCAAGTGAGATGAAAAAAGATGAACGACAAAACAAATTATACAGGGGTGATAACCCTTCCCTATGTTTTCCAAAAAGCTTAAAAATAGTTTTTTTGACTGGAGCTACATTTTAAAAATGTACCAGTTGAAAATTACAAACAGATTCAACTTAACACAACAAACCTACACAGTCCCTGTCTTGTTTGCACCGCCTGTATACTGCTGTTCTGAGTATATAGGGCCTGGGGGCTACTTTCCTTTTTTTAATATGGGTACGGGGTTCCCCTTAATATGCGTACAAGACCCAAATAGGCTGGTAATGGGCAGGGAGGGCTACCCATGCCATTTTTCTGAATGATTTTCAACCATATTGCAGGAACCAGATATAACATTAAAACCGCAAGCAGTTTTAAATGGTGTTATTTCCGTTTAATGTCATTTTGTGCAGGGACTGTTCTAAACACGGGAAACACGTGGCACTTCACAGGCATACTACAGACACCCCCCAGGCACCATATTTAAAGGAATATTTCATTTTTTTTTTCACTTTAATTGTCATTAAAATCAGTGCTCCCGCCAAAACGGCCGTTTTTAAAACTTTTTTTTGCATTGACCCATGTCCCCTGAGGCAGGAGTCAGGTCCCCAAACCCTTTTTAGGACAGTATCTTGCATATCAGCCGTTAAAATTAGCACTTTCCATTTCGAACGTTCGAGTCCCATAGACTTCAATGGGGTTCTAACGTTCGTTACGAACGCAGGGTCCGTTCGAAAGTTCTGGTGCGAACCGAACCGGGGGGTGTTCGGCTCATCCCTACTAAGGACGACATGATCTGCAGCCACCTCCTCCCAGCCATGCACAAGTCCACGGGTATCTTGGGACTGTAAATGATCCCTAAAAGGCTGCTGCTGATGCTGACTGCCAGGCTCCACCTCCATGCTGACACAATCCTCCTCCTCCTCCTCCTCGCCCTCTTCCTGTGTGATATGCGGGCCAATAGGAACACTGTCTGGATAAATAGGGCATTGAGAGTCAAGGAAGTCCTCCTCTTCCTGCCTCTGTTCTGCCTCAAGTGCCCTGTCCATTATTCCATGCAGCGTGTGCTCCAACAGGTGAATAAGAGGGACATTGTCACTGATGCATGCACTGTCACTGCTCACCATCCTTGTGGCCTCCTCAAATGGTGACAGGACAGTGCATGCATCCTTGATTATGGCCCAATGGCGTGGGGAAAAAAAACAAGCTCCTCTGACCCTGTCTTGGTGCCACACAGGTACTCATTGATGGCCCTCTGCTGCGTGTGCAGCCGCTGCAGCATGGCCAACGTTGAGTTCCACCTGGTGGGCATGTCACAGATTAGGCGATTCTTGGGCAGGTTCAATTCCTTTTGGAGGTCATCCAGCCGAACACTGGCATTATATGACCAGCGGAAATGCACACAGACTTTCTTGGCCTGCCTCAGGACATCCTGAAAGCCCGGGTACCTGCTCAAGACATGAGCCAGACAGGGCACATGGGTCAGTTGTCCCTTTTGGAGGGTGGAGAGGAGGTTGGTGCCATTGTCGCAAACCACCATTCCTGGCTTAAGCTGGCATGGCGTCAACCACCTCTCAGCCTGCCCCTGAAGAGCTGACAGAATCTCTGCCCCAGTGTGGCTCCTGTCCCCCAAGCACACCAGCGCAAGCACGGCATGGTATCTTTTTTGCCTGCGTACTTGCGTAGACCCTTGAACGCCTACGGAACACCGCTGGTTCTGAGGACAAAGCACAGGAAGAGGCCATGGAGGAAGAAGAAGAGGAGGGGGTGGAGGAGAGAGGTGTGTCAGAATCACCAGTAGTAGCATTTTGGAGGTGTGGTGGCGGAACAACCTCCAACACTACTGCCCCTTGTCCTGCATCCTTCCCAGCTGCCAGAAGAGTCACACAATGTGCCGTAAAAGATAGGTAATGTCCCCGTCCATGCCTGCTGGACCATGAGTCAGTGGTAATATGCACCTTACCGCCAACTGCCCTGTCCAGCGAGGCCAAAACATTGCCTTCCACATGCCGGTAGAGACACGGAATCGCCTTCCGTGAGAAAAAATGGTGTTTGGGAACCAGCCACTGAGGAACCGCACATTGCACAAACTCACGGAAGGGGGCAGAGTCTACCAACTAAAAAGGCAGCAGTTGAAGTGCTAGTAATTTAGCTAAGATAGCATTCAACCGCTGGGCATGTGGATAGCTGGGAGAGAACTTCTTTCGACGGTGCAGCAGCTGGGGCAGGGAAATTTGCCTGGTACAATCGGACATCAGTGTACCGATAGCAGAGTGCCCGCAAGTACTTGGCTGTGACACACCTAATCCTATACCTTCATTCCTCTCAGTACAGGTTTCAGAGAGTACTGAAGGTATAGTGGGGTTGGAGATCCCATCTGATGAGGAGCAAGGGGAGGTCTGATTTGTTCTTTGTTGTGGGTCTTTTAGGTACACTTGCCAAAGAACTGCATGGCAGGTCGACATATGTCTGCTCAAGCATGTGGTGCCCAAGCGGCTGATGTTTTGGCCACGCATGATACGCTTGAGACATATGTTGCAAATAGCAGTGGTGCGATCTGATGCACTCGTCTCAAAAAAGGGCCCACATCAAAGAACTTTTGGAATAACATGCAGAGGCAGTGCCCTGCACATGCAGAGCTCTGCTGTGTGATGCAGTTGGTGTGCTTCTCTTAAGCTGGCCCCTGGAGGGCATCCTGCCATGTTGGAGATGTGCTTCCTCCTCCTCCTCTCTCCTATCAGGCACCCACGTGGAGTCGGTGACCTCATCATCCCCTCCCTCCTCATCACTGGAGCAAATCTGGCAGTAGTCTGCAGCTGGTGGAACATGACTGCCAGATTGCTGTCATTCTTGGGCATTCCCTCTCTCTGGGCTCATGTTACTGCCTTCCTCTAGCTGGGTATCATCATCAGAGCCTTCAAAACGCTGGGCATCCTCATGGAGCATGTACCCAACACTGTGCTCAAACAGTTCGAGGGACTCCTCAGGAGGACATGGTGGGGCTAGGGAAGGAGTGACTGATGCCATTGAGACAAGGGAAAAGGCGGCGTTGGCAGCTGCTTTGCCAGTACCCTGAGCCTGGATGAGAGAGGATGAGGAGGATGAGGACGGCTTGGTCATCCACTCTACCAAGTCTTCTGCATGTTGCAGCTCAATGCGTCCAGCTGCCAAAAATAAGGACAAGCGTGTCCCATGGCCACATGCTGATGAGGATGCACCGTGTCCACGACCAGCACTGTTGTCTCTAGACAAAGAGCCTGCTTTCCCTCTTTTATTGGCTTGTGACGTTCTGCCTCTCCTTGTTGGCCTTCCAGACCTACTAATGGCCTGCAGGGAGATGTAGCTGCACAAAGCTGGGACGAATATACTGATTATACTGCAGCTAGCAGAATCAACTGCCTGCCTGTAGTATTATTACTATGAGAACAGCAGCAATTGGGGTAGCTTTAAGTGCACACTGTGCAGATTACACAGTACCCCAATTTTTTTGCTGCAGCTGCCTGCGGTATAAGATCAGCAGAACACCAGCAATTGGGATAGCTTTAAGTGCACACTGTGCAGATGACACAGTTCACCAACTGTAATTACTGCAGGTGCCTGCAATATAGGATCAGCAGAACACCAGCAATTAGGGTAGCTTTAGGTGCGCACTGTGCAGATGACACAGTACACTGACTGTAATTGCTACAGCTGCCTGCGTATAGGATCAGCAGAACACCAGCAATTGGGGTAGCTTTAGGTGTACACTGTGCAGATGACACAATACACCGACTGTAATTACTGCAGCTGCCTGCCTGTGGTATAGGATCAGAAGAATAATTGGGGTAGCTTTAAGTGCACACTGTGCAGATGACACAGTACACCGACTGTAATTACTGCAGCTGCCTGCAGTATAAGATCAGCAGAACACCAGAAATTGGGGTAGCTTTTGGTGCACACTGTGCAGATGACACAGTACACTGACTGTAATTGCTACAGCTGCCTGTGAAAAGGATCAGCAGAACACCAGCAATTGGGGTAGCTTTAGGCGTACACTGTGCAGATGACACAATATACCGACTGTAATTACTGCAGCTGCCTGCCTGTGGTATAGGATCTGAAGAACACCAGCAATTGGGGTAGCTTTAGGTGTACACTGTGCAGGTGGCACAATACACCGACTAATTGCTACAGCTGCCTGGGGTATAGGACCAGCAGAACACCAGCAATAGGTGTAGCTTTAGGTGAACACTGTGCAGATGGCACAATACACTGACTGTAATTGCTGCAGCTGCCTGCCTGAGGCATAGGATCAGCAGAACACCAGCAATTGGGGTAGCTTTAGGTGTACACTGTGCAGGTGGCACAATACACCGACTGTAATTGCTGCAGCTGCCTGCCTGTGGTATAGGAGCAGCAGAACACCAGCAATTGGGGTAGCTTTAGGTGTACACTGTGCAGGTGACCCAATACACCAACTGTAATTGCTGCAGCTGTCTGCCTGTGGTATAGGATCAGCAGAACACCAGCAATTGGGGTAGCTTTAGGTGTACACTGTGCAGGTGACACAATACACCGACTGTAATTGCTATAGCTGTCTGTGGTATAGGACCAGCAGAACACCAGCAATTGGGGTAGCTTTAGGTGTACACTGTGCAGGTGGCACAATAACTAATTGCAACAGCTTCAAATGAAATTCAAAGACACTGTTTCTCCATCTATCTCTCTCCGCCGATGCAACACACTACACAAGGCCGACGCGCAGGTGGCCTTATATAGTGTGGGGCATGTACTAAATGCCCCTGAGCCATAGATGGCCAAAGTCACCCTGGCTTTGGCCAATTACAGCTCGCTGTACAGACGGCGCTGTGATTGGCCAAGCATGCGAGTCATAGTGCATGCTTGGCCAATCATCAGCCAGCAATGCACTGCAATGCCGCAGTGAATTATGGGCCGTGACGCGCCCATAATGTTCAGAATTCGCTGAACGGTTGAACAGCCGATGTTCGAGATGAACAGCCGATGTTCAAGTCGAACATGGGTTTGACTCGAACATGAAGCTCATCCCTACCCAGTAGTACATGGGTGGTCTTTTGAAGTGAGGAAGAGGTTCAGTTAGAAGGTTATACATGGAGTTTCCTTTATGGTGAGAATTAGAACAGTCATAACATTTCGCTAAGTCCCTGAGTAGAGGATGATTGGACCAGTGGATACAAGCACCGAGCGTAGTTGCAGGCATTATACGTATAGACTAGGATCCAGGCTATGGTGTGTACATAAATGTTCAAAGGAACTTAAGTGGGTAGTAGTGATAGGTCGCCAACTGATTTTAAATCTAAGGAATAAAGACAATATTCAAAATTAAGAGCCCCATGGATTCGAGAGGCAAAACTGGTAGCAGCATTAGTGGAATTTATTTTGTTTTTCAAGATAGGACCTTCCATAACCTTACTGTGGTGTTAACAGTATCCAAGAAGGAGCTGGATGTTTACAACTGAAGGAGTAAGGTTCTCAAAAAGTGCTTTGGATTTGTTCAAAAAAAGTGTGCAAAAAAGGGGGTGCTCCTTTTTAAAGTCTTGTTTTTTTTTTTAGTTAAAATTACCAAACACGTTATACTTACCTGATCTGTGCAATAGTTTTGTACAGATCAGCCCAGATCTTCCTCTTCTTGGGTCCCTCTTCGGTGCTCCTGGCCACTCCCACCTGCTGAGTGTCCCCACAGAAAGCAGCTTGCTATCGGGGCACCCTAGCTGAGCCACAGCTCCCTGTGTCCATTCAGACACATGTGCTTGACAGCAGCGGACACCATCGGTGTCACGCTACTGCCTCAGCCAATGATGAGGGGAGTCTCGGGCAGCCGAGACATTCCTGCAACATCGCTGGATCTAGATGGACCTCAGGTAAGTATTAGAGGGGCTGAGGGGAGCTGCTGCACACAGAAGGCTTTTTAACTTAATGCATATAATTAGTTAGCGGACACCTGGATGTTCGGGTTCGACGGGTTCGGCCGAACTTCTGAAAAACTTTTGGGTTTGGGACCGAACTTGACCCGAACTTGACCCCGAACCCCATTGAAGTCAAAATGCTATTCAAAATAATTGTTTTGGCCCTGAAAATTTTTTGGGGAATAGCACAATAGAAGAAAAATATATAAATTATGTAACGCACAGAAAACACTGCAAAGTTTTTTTTTTTGCACTAAATGGGTGTTTTTGCAATAGCAGAATACACCCAGAGTTTGTAAACATGTATCTTAGAGCTGCAGAAATTAGTGAAAATGCTATTCCAAAAAATTGTTTTTGCCCTAAAAAATTTGCCCTAAAAAAAATTTTTGAATAGCACAATAGAAGAAAAATATATAAATTGTGTAATGCCGCGTACACACGTAGCCGTCTATCCGACGGACTTAGTCTGGCGGACTTCCCGCCAGACCGTCCGTCTGACTTTCCGAACGGGCTACTTGCCCACACACGGCACTTTTTCAGTGGACTAATACGACGTACTAAGTCCGCCGTACTATCCACTCTCTCTAACAGCAGCCAGGAACCTTTCCCTACACTGTCTAAAGCAGAGTGACGTGCTGTGCTGTGTGCCTCTAGCTTAAATAGAGGCTAGGTCACATGCTGCACTGGCCAATAACAGCCATGCCATTAGTAGGCATGGCTGTGATGGCTTCTAAGGGCTCACCAGTTAAACGAATATTGATTGGCTGCTGCAGGGCTTTTTAAAATGCGGCATTACGTTGCCGAACACCGGACCCGAACCCGAACATACGGCCTATTGTTCGGGTTCGGGACCCAAAAAGCCAAACGTTCAGTACGAACCCAAACTTTACAGTTCAGGTTCGCTCAACACTACATATAATGCATTAATATAAAAAAAAACTTCTGCCTTTACAACTACTTTAAATCCCTCCATAAAGTGTCTCAATGCAAAGAATATGAATACAAATAAACAAACATTTACTAGTACAAAGTGCTCATGTGCATCAGTAAATTCATATACATCTACTTGTGCATATGTAACCAATCCACAAAGTGCTCAAGTGCATCACAAAAGGTATTATTTTAACTACTTCAATACCAGCCCATAGTCATATGACATCCGCAGGTGGGATCTCCCATCCTGGATGGGCGTCATATGACGTCCTTGGCTTCTCGCCATTCCTGTAGGCCCTCTGGGGATGAGGTGTGTCCCTCGGACAAAGCCCATCCCAGATCCGTGTAAAGATCCAATCACAACTGGTCACATGTACTGTCCACATGCACGATGCTCGTACACACCCCTAGGGCACATGCAGAGCAGCAATCGGGGATGAGGCATGCCACCTTGACAAAGCCCAACCCCGATCGCAGTAAAGAGCCAATAAAATTGGCTCTTTACCACGTGACCGGCTGTGTCCAATCACAGGCAGTCACAGAATGTCAACAAACCGCAGTAACCGATTGTGTGTGAGAAGGAGATTTTGGCAACATCTCGTTAATGCTTACAGTACACAGCAATCACGCTGATTGACCCCCCAATAAAGAGGACCTGTCACCAACCATTAAAGTACCTGTCACCACCCATCAAAGTACCTGTCACCAGCCATCAAAGTATCTGTCACCACCCATCAATGCACCTGTCACCAGCCATCAAAGTATCTGTCATCACCCATCAATGTAGCTGTCACAATCCATTTGAGTACCCAAGTACCTGAGTACCCGTCACAGTCCATCTGAGTACCTGTCACAGCCCATCTGAGTACCCGAGTATCTGTCACAGCCCATATGAGTACCCAAGTACCTGAGTGCCTTTCACAGTTCATCTGAGTACCCGAGTACACTTCACAGTTCATCTGAGTATCCGAGTACCCTAGTACCTGTCACAATCAATTTGAGTACCTGAGTACCTGTATACCTGTCAAAGTCCATCTGAGTACCTGAGTACCTGTCACAGTTCATCTGAGTACCTGAGTTTCTGTTACAGCCCATCTGAGTACCTGAGTACCTATTACAGCCCATCTGAGTACCTGAGTACCTGTCACAGACCATCTGAGTACCTGAGTACCTGTCACAGTTCATCTGAGTACCGGAGTACCTGTCACAGTCCATCTAAGTACCTGAGTACCTGTCACAGCTCATCTGAGTACCCAAGTATTCGAGTACCTGTCACAGTCCATCTGAGTACCCGAGTACCCGAGTACCTGTTACAGTTCATCTGAGTACATGAGTACCTGAGTACCTGTCACAGTCCATCTGAGTACCTGTCACAGCCCATCTGAGTACCTGAGTACCTGTTACAGCCCATCTCAATACCCGAGTACCTGTCACAGTCCATCTGAGTATCTGTCACAGTCCATCTGAGTATCTGTCACAGTCCATCTGAGTATCTGTCACAGTTCATCTGAGTACCTGAGTACCTGTTACAGCCCATCTGAGTACCTGAGTACCTGTTACAGCCCATATGAGTATCTGAGTACCTGTCACAGTGGATCTGAGTACCTGAGTACCTGTTACAGCCCATCTGAGTACCTGAGTATCTGTTACAGCCCATATGAGTACCTGAGTACCTTTCACAGTCCATCTGAATACCTGAGGTATCGCCGTACTCTGGAGTAATAGCAGAATGTGTTTTGGGGTGTAATTTGTGGTATGCATATGCTGTGTGTGAGAAATAAACTGATAATATGACAATTTTGTGAAAAAAAAAAAAAGTAAAAAAAATCTTGATTTTGCAAAGAATTGTGGGAAAAAATGACAACTTCAAAAAACTCATCATGCCTCTTACTAAATACATTGGAATGTCTTCTTTCCAAAAAAGTGTCATTTGGGGGGTATTTGTACTTTTCTGGCATGTTAGGGTCTCAAGAATTGAAATAGGCCGTCAGTCCTTCAGGTGTGATCAATTTTCAGATATTGGCACCATAGCATGTGGACTCTATAACTTTCACAAAGACCAAATAATATCCACCAATTTGTACTTATTTTTACCAAAGATATGTAGTAGTATAAATTTTGGGCAAAATTTATGAAGAAAAAATTACTAATCTGCTAAATTTTATAACAGAAACAAAGAAAAATACATTTTTTTACAGAATTTTCGTTATTTTTTCTTTTATAGCACAAAAAATAAAAAACCAAGCGGTGATTAAATACCACCAAAAGAAAGCTCTATTTGTGTGAAAAAAAAAGGACAAAAATTTCATATAGGTCCAGTGTTGCATGACAGAGTAATTGTCATTCAAAATGTGAGAGCACCGAAAGCTGAAAATTGGTCTGGTTATTAAGGGTGTTTAAGTGCCCAGTGGTCAAGTGGTTAAAGGCAGAAAAATGTAAAGAGAGTAGCAATATATAAAAAATGCACATAGAGTGACAACTTTATTAATTATGTATAAAATATGAAAATATATATGAAAACAAAGGGGCGTGGCTCGGCGGCGTTCCGAGATGGCGGCGTAGTCCTGGAGCTCCTGTCCACGAGGCCCAGCACACAGTAACCACGGCGTGGAAAAGACGCCAGAAGCACAGCGGTAAGCAGGGGCCATCACAGGGGATGTCGGCGGCTAGGTCCCGCTCCCCGTCGGAGCAGCATACCCAGCCAAATAGACAAATACCGGACCTCTTCCGCGCGAGGCCTAGAGGCGGCTCGCAAGCCGCGGCCTCGAGTAGATCGCGCTCCCACAGCAGGAGCCCGCTACGCCCGAGGGCAGACCCCGAAGCTCGGGAGCCTCAAATGTTAACTATAGACGATCTAAGGAACGTAGCTGCCGACATTAAAGGCACGCTATCCGCCGCGATTGCTGATTTAAGGGAGGACATTCATTCCATGTCAGTCAGAGTGGAAGAAATCGAATCTGTCCAGGCCCGCCATGATGCCTCCCTGTGCCATGTTCAACAGATTACTGAGTCCCACGCCATCCATCTACGAGATATCAACAGGCACATGGAGGATTTGGACAATAGGGGGAGACGTCGGAACCTTAGGGTGAGAGGTCTCCCCGAATCAGTTGATCTTGATCACCTTACTCAAGCAGTTACTCACATTTTTAATGATATGCTGGAAAGACCCCTGGAAACTCTAGTGGCTTTCGAACGCATTCACCGAGCACTTCGCCCGAGGGGTAGAGATACAGACCCCCCGAGAGACGCAATATGTTGTCTAATGGACTTTCAGTTAAAAGAAGAGATCCTCCGCAAAGCCCGGGAGAGAAATCAGCTCACGTACAGGGGAGCCACCATTAAAATTTTTCAGGACCTCTCCGGTATCACGTTGCAACGCAGGAGGGAGCTACGGCCCCTCCTGGAGGTTCTCCGGCGTAGAGACGTCCAGTACCGCTGGAAATTCCCTTTTGGCCTGTCAGCCTCTCATCAGGGCCGTAGCGCAACCCTTAGGGTACCAGAGGACTTAGACCACTTCTGCGCAGCCCTAGATATTCCCGCAGTGGAACTACCTGATTGGTACAGCGATTTCAAGCTCCCTTCTTTAACAAGAGTTTCCTCCATGGAAGGTTTGGAGGTAGCGGGTAACTTCCACATGGGCCGTCGGCGCAGAGACCCTCAACAACCTCGCCCTCCTCGTTCGCCACGGAGGCCCCCGGACGCCCCACGAAATGGCAGTCCCACCGCATCTCCAGTTCACCAAAGGCCTAGACACAATTGACCAGGTACTCAGCGTGCTCTTACGTACATGACCTGACTTATTTGCCCTGAGATTGATCGATTATTTCCCTGAAACCATCTGCCCTTCCTCGGAACAGACTTACCTATAACTTGTCCATGTTGGTTTGGGCAGAACTGGAAGCCCTACAATCGGACTTTCCTAACCTCACTCAGTGATCCTTTCTACCTATGGTAGACTTGGTCTCCCCATATAGACTAACTCCTGCCCACATAGACTTCTGGTTCCTCACCAGACTGACTCTTCGTCCACGAGGCAATTTTGTTTCCACAGACATTTCTGCAGAAGATCCTCACTCCTTTGCACTGAATGACATGGAAAACTCTTAACACAAGGACTCTATATTAGGGGGGGAAGAGGGGAGGGTTATGTGCTACCTTGGTGCTACGACTCCTTCCCTCCCCCACCACGTCCTTCCCTTTCTATTATTCCCTTCTGTCACCCTTGCCTATACCTTCTCATCCTCTTTTCCTTTAAACCTCTGCCTACTTTAACTCTCCTCTCTCACCCCCTTGCTTGTCTCTTCTGTTCTCGGGCTACAGACCCTGGCAGCTTGGGATGTAATCTAAATGTTATATTGTATACCATTGGTTCTGTTTCATATCGCAGTCCAGTTCACAATGAAGATTTTTGCCATTGGGTGACACCCGAGGGGAAGGAATCTGGAATAGTGTATCTAAGGGCGAGTCCCTCCCCTGATCGGAAGATCCCCAAATTGTGGAGAACGTTCGCCAGGTATTCAATCATCTATGTTACGCATTTGGGCCCAAGCCCTTGTTCCGCCTGACGCACCAGGCAATCTGGTCGCATAGGTTTCGATAAGGTTTATGAGATGAATAACATGCATAGATTCCTTCCCTTCGTGTTTGTTGACTTCTTTTTTCTTTTTTCTTTCTTTTTGTCCAGCAGTTTGGGTGCTAGAATAATGGTTCCAACGTTGTGGCTTCGTTACTTTGTTTTGTTTTTTGTTATACAAATTGTTTTTTTCTTTTGATAACTTCATGGTTGCCAACAAGGCGATTGCTTGCTCAATTTAAAGTATTGTTATGCACCAGTTATGTCCTACTACAGGTTATTTAGGCTGTTGCTTCCAGTACCATAACCATTCGCTGCCCCTACACAGGTCATCCCCTATGCGTACTAGTCTATCTCAACCATATAACAGTTAACCTCACTCATGAATTAGACCGTTTCAGTTGTTGGGCGTAAACTCTGAATCCCGGGTATTCAGTACACCTTAGGTATTACCACCTTCCACTGGAAGACACCCTTCCACGTCTTACCCTAAGCACACTGTTTGTTTGTGTGAGTTCCAGTGGACGCACAAACCCTCTAGTGTCCAGTTTAACCTATGGTGGGCTACCCCTCCCATCTCCTTGTTGCTTCTAATGATGTAGACCTCCTTCTAGCTCTTTTGTAGGGGTTGAGTATAGAAGGGAGATAAAGTTGCTTGTGGCCCCTTTCTCCCCTCTTGGCTCTCTACCTGTTGTATATGCCACCCCGCCATCTATATGTCACTTTAGGCCTTATCAGGACCCAGAGCTCGTTTCCCCTTGTGCTACTCCGTCCGCCACCCCCACACAACGGACGCTGGTAGTCCCTGTTGACCATACCGAATTTGGATTCGTCGAGAAGGTTGAAGAGCTCAACCTACTCTTCGGCTTGACCCTTGTTTCCCCGCTCCCCATTCTGTAAAGACCCATCTATCCAGACCACAACCCCTCCCCCCTTCCTTCCCCCCCCCCTTTTTTTTTTTTTTGTTTGTTGTTGTCTGTCCTCTTCTTCGTTCCTCCCCTCTACTGATAATGCCTTCCCCTACTCCACGCCAACAGTACGATAGCCTGAAACTAGTATCTTTGAATGTAAAAGGTCTTAATATCCCGGAGAAACGCACTCAAGTGCTCTCCCTTATGCGAACTTTGCAGGCAGACATTGTCTTCCTGCAAGAAACTCATTTTTGCTCTAAGTCAATCCCGAAATTATTTAGCCCTAGATTCCCCACCTGCTACCATGCCACTTCCCCCACCTCGAAATGCAAGGGGGTATCCATTCTTCTTGCTAAGAACTCCCACATTCAAATAACGGATACACTAGCTGACGAACAAGGTAGGTTCATCTTCATCAAGGGAACGTTTAGAAATAGGAACATTACACTGGCTAATATTTATAGTCCTAATACCGCACAAGTGCCTTTCTTCCGTGAAACGATAAACAGACTATCCGAATTTCATACAGGCCTACTGATCCTAGGCGGGGATTTTAATGTTCCACTTGATCCCCTCATTGATACGTCCTCCGGCACCTCCAGCATCCCTTTCAGAGCCATTAAGCAAATTAAGAAATGCTTACAAGAGGCTTTTCTTCACGACACGTGGCGCATACTCTTCCCCAAAGAAAAGGATTTTAAATTCTTCTCTATTCCTCATAATAGATATTCGCGCTTAGACTACATTATGGTCTCGCAACAGGGTCTCCAACATCTAACGAGAGCTACTATAGAACCCATGACAATCTCGGACCACCATCCTGTCACCACAACTCTCGCCTTTCCCGACAAGCTGACTCGATCCAATATATGGAGGTTAGACGCAAGCATTCTGACGGATAAGATTAGGGAGATGGAAATTCGAGACTGTTTAAAACATTTCTTTCACGAGAACGATACACCCGACACATCATTCCAACTGCAATGGGAAGCCCATAAATGTGTAGTGAGGGGGAAAATGATTGCTATTGCAGCTGCAATGCGTAAAGAGAGACAAGCTAAAATGACAGCCCTACTGGCCAAACTCAGAAAATTAGAGGCGCAACACAAACGCTCCCTTGCCCTAGATACCCAAGTTGAATTGACAGAAATACTTGCATCCAGGAAGAACTAAATCGCCACGCCAAAAAGAAATACATCTTAACCCAGAAGCTCTTTTATGAATCGGGCAATAAAACAGGCCATTTATTGGCGCAAGCTCTGCGGGCGCAAAGAGCCAAGCACACCGTCCACCAGATCGGATCACCAACGGGTGACGTACACGAATCAAATCCTGCAATAGCGCGTGAATTTGAAAAATATTACGCGTCCCTTTATAATTTGAACGGGCATTCCTCACATACCCAAGACACACAACAGAGGCAGCAAAACTTTAGAAAATACCTGGAAAACATACCAGTAGGGAAAATTCCTAAAGACGCTTCAGAGGCCCTAGAAGCCCCAATTTCCTCCACAGAATGGGTACAGGCAGTGAAACAAATGAAGCCGGGTAAAAGTCCTGGGCCTGACGGCCTGACAGCGGCTTACTACAAAATCTTTATGGAAACCCTCCAGACCCCCTTTCTAAAGGCATTCAACACCCCCCACCTCTCTGGATCTCTCTCAAAGGGGCTCCTTGAAGCACATATTATGGTTATACCTAAACCGGACAAAGATACCACTAACGTGAGCAGTTATAGACCCATATCCCTCCTAAACGTGGACATCAAGATTTTTTCTAAAATTTTGGCTAACAGGCTCCTTTCACTTCTTCCCTCTTTAATTTCCACTGACCAAGTAGGTTTTGTCCCTGGCCGTGAGGCGAGGGACAACACAATTAAGGACATTAACCTACACCACCTAATTACTAAATCAGGGCAGAAGGCCATGTTTCTATCTTTAGATGCGGAGAAGGCGTTTGACAGAGTAGCGTGGGACTACATGGAAGCGGTGCTATTAAACTTGGGCTTAGGCCCCCATATGCTCAATCTGATCATGTCTCTATACTCAGTCCCAACTGCTAGGGTCAGGGTTAATAATGTTTTATTATGTATTATGTATTATTCAAACGCCTTCCCCATCCTGAATGGCACGAGACAGGGCTGCCCTCTCTCCCCAATTTTATACATTTTGACATTGGAGCCCCTCTTACAAAAAATTAGACTCAATCCAGATATCAAAGGGATACAAACCCCATATAGAGAATTTAAATATGCCGCTTTTGCAGATGACATTCTACTTTTCCTCTCCGAGCCCGTGACCTCCTTACCGGTGGTCCTTAAAGAATTTGAGTACTTTCAGTCGATAGCTAATCTTAAAATTAATTACAACAAGTCTTATGCCTTGAACATATCTCTACATAAAACAACGAAAGACCAATGCGAACTTAACTTCCCCTTTCACTGGAGGAGTGATTGTATCCCTTATTTGGGAATTAATCTCCCATCAGACCTGTCTGAATTATATACCAAAAATCACTTACCCTTACTGTGTAAATTAACAGATGATCTTGTCAGATGGAATAGACCCACGTTCTCATGGTTTGGCAGAGCTGCCATTTTAAAGATGAATGTGCTACCCAGATTGCTATATGTGCTACAGGCAATCCCTATACAACTGCCTAGCTCCTTTTTTAAGTCCTATAGGAATATATGCACCAAATTCTTATGGGGGGCAAAAACCTCAAGAATTAACTTCAGACATCTCACTTATCCTAAACACTTGGGGGGGATCAGCCTCCCCGACATCTATAATTACTATAAGGCGATCCATTTAGCTAGAATAGCGGATTGGAATCTTCACAGTCAATACAAGGACTGGATCCCATTGGAAGCCTCCTTTACCGGTCTCTCTCTAGCTACTATTCCGTGGCTAGAGCAGACCCACATCCCGCCAGAACTATACCAACATCCGCTGATAGGTCCTACTTTAACGTGCTTTAAGCACATTTGCTCCCAAACAAGGCTCTCGTCGGTACCAGGCCCCCTCACGCCACTTAAGCTCAACCCTAACTTTCCCCCGGGGATGTCTTCCCAATTCCTTGTAGACAGCTGGTCGAAAAATCTCGTTCAGGCCTTTCACTTCTTCGATTCGGGTAAACTACGTGCGACATCAGACATTGCAACTCAAATGGACAAAATGCCCATATCTCCCTGGTCTTATCTGCTAATTGCACACTTCCTGAAATCGATAGACAAAGATTCGGTTTGCTCTAGGCCACTCACCACATTTGAAAAACTATGCACTCAGAATGCCCCACAGCGGCATCTTATTGCTATCACACATAACCTCCTATTCAAGGATATACGTCCCAGTTCGGGCAAGCCCTGCCGGAAGTGGGAAGAGGATCTTTCGATGACGGTGACGGATGATCAATGGGAACACATATTTCAGAATATCCATTCGGGTTCACTTAATGTGAACACGCAAGAAAACGGGTTCAAGATTCAGGTTAGGTGGTATCGCACACCCGCTCTCATTAAAAAATTCTATCCATCGGCCACTAACACCTGCTGGAGGTGCCGGAATGACATTGGAACATTTATGCACATTTGGTGGACGTGTCCGTTGATACAGGCTTTCTGGAAAGACATTTGTCAAATTACTTCCCAGGTGACATCGTACCAGATAGACGCAACTCCGGCCCAATGTCTGCTCCACCTGACACCTCTACCACACAGCACGTATCACAAGTCATTGGCAATTTTTATGCTTAATGCTGCGAAACAATGCATTCCCATCCTATGGGGCTCCCCTAGGGTCCCCACACTGAAAGAATGGTTTCATAGGATCAACAAAATGGCCGACATGGAAGAACTGATTCACATTTCTAGAGATACAACTCAAAAATTTAACATAATTTGGTCTTGCTGGAAACATTTCACATCCACCCCAAAATACACTGGAGTCATGGCACCAACAAGAATATAATTAGGTTTTATTCTACGGAATACCTCACGAACATGTCAAGGCAGCCTCTGAGATGGGGGAAGTGGCAGAATCGATGATTTAGCAGAGAGCGACATTCTCCTCCATGCCCTAAGGGATTAATACCCCACTCTTATATTGGCCCCCTCGTGTGTGTTTGTATGTTTTTTTTTTTTTTTTCTCTCTCTCCCTTTTCCCCTCCTCTACCTCTGACCCTTTGTTTACCCCATCCCCTCACCTCTCCCACGCATAGTCATTCCTGAGAATTTGAAGACATGCATCTCAACGTGTAAAATACGGGAACCAGATACAATACTGTACCAAAGTATGTCTGATGAATCCCAATGTGATAGCTTATCAGGAGTAGTATAGGAGGTGAACTTTGTACCCTGCTGTCTTTATTTACTCTTTACGTGTCACCATAATACTGGGCCTCTTTGGAAGTCGCCTGGGGAAGGTACTCCGACTACGAAGAGAGATTAGATCCAACCTTATTCGAGTACCACACATGATCTCGCTACATCACATCTCCAGGGTAATTGTGGTTCAGAGCTATTTCCTTGATTATGCATGTAAGTGTTCACATGTTAACTCCGATAACTGTTTATGATATTAGCTGTTTTACATTCATTGGATATGAGTTTCCGTAGGATATGATGGAATGTCCTTTACTTTCCTATGTGCTTATGTTATTTCCCTGGTTTCTCCCAATAAAATGTTTAAAAAAAAAAAAAAAAAAAGAAAACAAAATTCACGTAAAAGTACATCAATGAATCAATGGTATACAAGGTAATAATATCAACCCAAAGCTCACAATCCACTGCCTAAATCGAGTTAAGGTCAGACGGATAGATTTACAGCATACATCCCGACATGTTTCAGAAATTCACATTGATATATAATAGTCCTTCATCAGGGGATTTACAATTGGGTGATCTGATCATTATCTGTAATATAAATATAATTATGTAATAATAGAGATAACTTCATATGTATAGTACTGTAAAAAATTACCAATCATTACAATTTGCA
Source organism: Lithobates pipiens (assembly GCF_037356315.1). Classification (NCBI taxonomy): domain Eukaryota; kingdom Metazoa; phylum Chordata; class Amphibia; order Anura; family Ranidae; genus Lithobates; species Lithobates pipiens. The sequence goes on along the minus strand of NW_027507903.1, from coordinate 322,947,083 downwards.
TGGTATTCTATATTAAGGCTTACCATACTTACATAGATGGGATTCATTACAAAACATAGCAGAATACAAACAGTAAGCAGAGGCTAAAACAAGCTGGCTGAGAGGTCCACAAAAATATAGGATGGGCAGTTATGTATCCAAGACCAATTGCTGCAGCGCATCCACAAGAGACGCCTGATTGGAGTATAGCATTCAAGATTGTACTGTTAAAAAAACCATAAAGAAGAGGACACATTAAGTTAGTCCTGCATATAGTATATAGAAATGTGGGAGGTGATAACAAGAAAAATAGGGGAGTATATACCCTTATGCCGCGTACACACGTAGCGGACTATCCGGCATACTTAGTCTGGCGGACGTCCCGCCGGACTGTCCGCCGGACTTTCCGGACGGACTACTTGCCCACACATGGCACTTTTTCAGCGGACTAATACGGCGTACTAAGTCCGCCATACTATCCGCCGTACTTTTGAAATGAACGGACTCGCCCACACATGCGGAGGAAAGTCCGCTCATTTCGAGCGCGTCTCCAGGTAGGCGGGGCCAGCGAAGGAGATGTCGCTGGCCCTGCCACCTGGTATGGACTTAAAGGGGAACCCCAACGCCGTAAAAAATCGGCGTGGTGGTCCCCCCCAGGTCCACATCAGACCCTTGTCCGAGCACGCTACCCGGCCGGCCAGGAAAGGGGGGGACGAGCAAGCGCCCCCCCCCCTGAGCTGTACCAGGCCGGGTGCCCTCAACATGGGGGGCACCTTGGGGAAGGGGGGGCCGCGCAGCCCCCCCACCCCAAAGCACCTTGTCCCCATGTTGATGAGGACAAGGGCCTCTTCCCGACAACCCTGGCCGTTGGTTGTCGCAGTCTGCAGGCGGGGGGCTTATGTGAATCCAGGAGCCCCCTTTAATAAGGGGGCCCCCGGATACCGGCCCCCCACCCTATGTGAATGAGTATTGGGTACAATGTACACCTACCCATTCACCTGTAAAATAAAGTATAAAAAAACACAACACACAAGGGTTAAAATAGTTTATTGCACAGCTCCGGGGGTCTTCCGTCTTCGGGGGTCTTCTCGCCGGACTCCTCCGCTATCTTCTTCTAGCTCTTTTACTAGCGGAGGAGCATGGCTTTCTTCTTCGCCACCGCCCTCTTCCGACTTCGGAGGTCTTGTCTCCCTCTTCGGTTCTTCTGCCGGGCCACCGCGCCTTCTTATAGCTCTTTTACAGGCGGTGGCCCGGTCTTCTGTCGCCGCTGTCGTCTCTGTCGTCACCACCTTCTGTTCTTCTTAAATAGCACATCTGATATGGATTTAGCCAATCAGTGTGACTCTCAGCAAGAATAGGCTTGCCCTGCTTGATCAGCTGTATAAAGAACAGCTGATTACGGATCTCAGAGCATCTCCCTGACCCGGAGCGCGAGGCATATCCACGTGATGACGTCACGCGTTGCTGTGTCACCGGCGTGTATGGATATAATGACTGGACATTGTTAGTCCATCAGATAGTAACCAACAACATGGCCGCCAAGGGGATGACAACTTTTTTACTCCATAGCCAGTGTTCTGTCAAAACAGCCAACTCGTCAAAATCTGCAATTACTGCTGCTGAAGAGCCACTAGAAGTGATGTGAATGGAGATTTTGAGGAGTTGGCTATTTTGACAGAACTCCGGAAACCGAGGGCTCCCGTGCACATGCGGGAGTGATGTCATCACGGCTTCAGCCATTCACAGCGCCGGAGCCCACGATCCCGGAAAGGATGGGAGAAGAGTCAGCCCTCTCAGCGGTGACTGGGCACCGCTGAAAGGGCTTTGTTCTAAGGTAAGTATTTCATAATGTACTAGTATGCGATGCAATAGATACATATGCTGTCCCTTTAATTCAAGTTCTGTACCACCAAGTTTCTAAATGCTTCCGGAGCTGTTGCTGTGTACTTTATTTCTGTATATATTTTTACACATTTATTTCACCCTCGCGGAAACACTTATGTGGTCATTTGCATCCTGGCCAGGTAAATGTGACAGCAAGGATATCTATCCTTAACCTTTTTGAGTTTCTCTAGGAGAGTACTGTAAATATTAGTCTTGAAAACTTTACAAATGTAGTCAGCTTCCAGTGTAAACAGTGTAATATTTTCTTCAGTTGATAATCACATAGCCAGCCCTATGTTTAGTTACAATTTTTAGAAGATCTGAAATGCAAAAAGTTGTGTAGCTTACATCAAACTATAGCAGCATGTTCATTGTAAAGCTCTAATATTTCACATATGCAAATAGGTACACTATTCTATGCATGACATCCCCTGCTTTTCATCACAAGGAAAAGGGGTATATCCACACCTCCCAACTTTTTGAGATGGGAATGAGGGACACCTATCAGCAAAAGTATGCAGGCAAAGACACACATCCTGCCATGGCCCCTTAAAAGAGAATTGTACAAAAACAAAACAAGATTGGTTAAACTCACAAGTGCTTTTTTTACCACTACTGATCCTTTATATTGTCTTTTGGAATTTACAAATGCAGCAATTTAGAAACCAGTTGAAAGGTTTAGCACTGGAAAAACACTTTTTGATAGATAAAAAGTGCATTTTATATACCTCTATATAGAGCAGACCAAAATGAGGGACAAATGAGGAGGAATGGGGGACAGAGGGATATTGCGCCAAATCAGGGACAGTTCCTCAAAATCAGGGACAGTTGGGAGCTATGGTATATCTACAATACACAAAATCCAGGAAGTCACAATATTCCAGGGACTCCAGTAGGACAGTGATGAGACTTCTTGCATACAGTCAGATACATTTGGGTGTCCAGCATTTATTTGGGATTTTATTTCACCATATATCTCCACTACAATATAGTTCTAATGCAGCACACCATAGATCACAAACATTAAAGATAGTAAACTGTAATTTTCATATTAACCACATGGTGGAGCCTTCTATTAACCAGTCAGCCAAGTAACAAGTCCATATACCTCTGAAACTGAAAAAAATACATTTGTGCATATTGTGGATGTGACTGGTGAGCTATCTCAACTCATAACAAGATATAAAAATACTTGTACAATTAAAGTAATTAATTTTACATTTATTGTGCCTTAGAAGCATGCACAAATCAGGAATTGCCAGTTGTTCTTGATTGTATTTTCAGGCTGTAACAAATTAAATAAAGATGTCCAATTGCACAAATTAATTTCAGGGGAAGAAAATATTTTTCTTAAAGTGTCTTGAGCCGTTTTAGATATTTGAAGTGGAAAGTTTAGTTTATATAAAAAAAATACCAATTTAGTTTAAATAATTAATTTAAAAAATAATAGAACTAATATTATACATTAAGCTGATGCTCGGCTAAACTACACATTCCAGGAGTATTGTACAGTATAGAGAAAATAGTATATGTTATTGAATATGTAGTAAGTGCAAAAAAAGGTTAGCTAATTATTAGAGTTTATAACACTATGTCTAATTCTAACTATGTCCGATTCTTATACTAACTCTCTAAAATCTGAAAATTTACTGACAATAGTTTAAACAGCAAAGAGGATAATTCCAGGGGAGTTTCTGGGACCCTAAAAAACCTGAGGCACCACTGCGCACCTACAAATGCAGGGTTTGCAGTACACAGTGATAAAAGGGGGGTGAGGCTGATTCTCTCATTTGTTTGATCTGTTTTCTTTGAGGTACTCAGAAATGGATTTCACTTGCATTAGAAAAATGCTCCTTGATGACATGAGTGAGCATAAAAGTCATATAACTAATCTTGTTTTTTTGTAAAAAAAAATCCATATAAGTTAAAAAGGAAGTTAATTAAAAAGTTAATAATTTACTAAAAGTGAATAATGTTCCAAAAAGTCCAATGTGCATATATTATCAGAGCTAAGAATTATATAGAATATAAAAAACATGCATCGTAAAGTAAATATCAATATAGAAACCAAGTAGTTAATTAAAATACCAGATTATCTAATTAAATAAATTCTAAAATAATTCTACAATTTGAAACAGCAAACTGTAGTCACTGGTGAAGGTAAGAATGGATGTACAAAATTGAAACAAGTGTATCTACAGAATCATATTTGACATAATGGTATCAATTGTTGCAATTATGGCAAAAGGAACCTGAAGCCCTCAATAGAAGACAGAGCATGTGCCCTGGATGCCAGGGTATAGCAATGCCCTGGAGCTGTAGCCCACAGTGACCAATCAGAACTCTTATTACATTTTTCTAGTTAGTTCTAGAGTTTATATGTCGTAGCTCGTTTAAATGTATATATTTATTGGTTTCAATTAGGAAAATGAAAAGAAAAACTTCAGGAAAAAAAACAAAAAACCCATCAGTCATTACTGATAATGCTATGTTTACACAGTTAATGCAATTACACATATTCACCTCAAAATAGAATCATCAAAGTCTTCTGCGTACAAGGATACCATATATGATAAATGCATATTTTACATATTACAGCAGAGAGGTAAAGCCCAAAGTCAAAGCTGACCTTTCAGTTTAGAGGAGTTTTTTTGTTTTCTTCATCTTGGCTATTACATCACATTTTAGAAGAGAGAAAAAAATCTTTTTGCGTAAATTCTAATTGAGGCACTTAGCTAATGCTGCGTACACACGACCGAATAAACTCTGATTGTTTTTCCGCTGAAACGGACTTGCCTACACATGATCACACCAAAGTCTGATCGTTTAGAATGCGATGACGTACAACATGTACAACGGGACTAGAAAAAGGAAGTTCAATAGCCTGTAGCCAATAGCTGCCCTTGCATCGTTTTTGGTCTGTCGGAACAGCATACAGACAAACGTTTTTCTCGATAAAAATTGATTCCGTCGGAAAGATTTAAAACATGTTCTATTTCTAGGTCCATCAGGATTTTAGAAAAAAAAAAGTAAGCTGCAATCCACACATGATCAGAATATCAGATGAAATTATTCCATCTGACTTTTTCTGCCGGAAAGTCCAACCGTGTGTACACGGCATAAGAGCGAGTCAGGTCTTGCAAAAGGGAATCAGTGTAACTGCTATGTTTACAGATTTGTGATTGTTGTTAAAGGGGTTGTAAACCCTTGTTTTTTCTTTAAATAACAAACATATCATACTTACCTCCATTGTGCAGTTCATTTTGCACAGTGTGGCACTGAACCTCGTCTTCTGGGGTGCTTGCGGCTCCTCCTCGCATCAGTAAACCCCCTGGGAGAAGTGCTCCCCTAGGGTTACCTTGCGGGCGTGCTCCCGAGTCCAGCATTTGCATGTATAGACACAGAATGCCGGACTCGGCCCCACCCCCGGAGCCCACATCATTGGTTTTGAGTTGAGTTGAGTTGAGTTGAGAGGAATCTAAATATAGCGTGGTCTTACCCCGAAAGGTCCCGACTCGCATAGCATTTGAGTGACAGCAGCGGGAGCCAATGGCTGAGCTGCTATAAATTTATTTAATCAAGAGCAGAGAACCACAGGCAGAGAGGTACAGCGCTGAGGGGTCGGTCAGTGTGGCCGGTCAGTGTCAGAAGTGCATAGGATGCATTAAGGTGAAAAAACACAAGGGTTTACAACCCCTTTAAATATTTGACCTATGCAATAGGACTGTCGTGAACGTTTTTTTCTTATTTTTTTTTAAATGTTATTTGTATATTTTTCTTTTGAATTATTTACACCTTTTTCTTACTTAGGAATATGATTAAAAAATCATATAGGTCTAAAAATGATTGCATTATAAGGAGTCTACCTCTGGTGGGTTTGTCTTGCTATGTGCTAAGCAGTCATCCCCAACCTGTTCCTCTATATGAGGATTAGGTGTTGGGCATTTAGTGAGTAGTGTGATCTATAGTTCTTCCAATCTTTCCTGGGTCCTGCTGTCCTCTTCTTACTTTTATTGATGTTCTTTTTGTCCTTCCTAGGTCCTGTCTACCTGTTACTGGCCTTTCCTGCACTATAGACCTCTTTCCTTTTCCCCAATACCTACCCTATTAATCAATTCTGGTGGGCTAGTCGTCTTCCTGATTGGTCCAAAAAGACATGGATGAGCGAGCTTGGGGTGGAGGAACTTGACTGGCCTGCAGAGAGTCCTGACTTCAACCCAATAGAACACCTTTGGGAAGAATTAGAGTGGAGACTGTGAGCCAGGCCTTCTCGTCCAGATCAGTGCCTGAACTCACAAATGCGCTTCTGGAAGAATGGCCAAACATTCCCATAGACACACTCCTAAACCTTGTGGGCAGCCTTCCCGGAAGAGTTGAAGCTGTTATAGCTGCAAAGGGTGGGAAACTCAATATTGAACCCTAGGGACAAAGACTAGGATGCCATTAAAGTTCATGTGCGTGTAAAGGCAGGCATCCTAATACTTTTGGTAATATAGTGTATACATAGTGACTGTATGTGGTATTTCCCTTCCAAAGGATAGGGTGTACCCTTTACAGCAATAAAAATATAATACTCTATCCCAGGTTTCTCCAAACTGTGGCCTGGGGGCCAGATACAGCATTTTGCTTACTTTTATCTGGCCCTTAGGGCACTATTTCATCCCCTGATTCCAGCAATGGGTCCCCCCTACTGACACCAATGAAGGGGGCACAATCCCTCCCAATGACACCAACAATTGGACCCAATGACATCAACAGTAGGGCACAATTCCTCCCACTTACACCAATAATGGGGTGCAATTACACTGAAACAAACAATGGGGCATTATTTTTTTTCACTGACGTCCAGACCTTTTCTCCTCCCACTGGCCACAGTCTGTCCCTCCTAAAATCTGAAGGACATTAAACTGGCCCTTTGTTTAGAAAGTTTGTAGACCCCTGCTCTATCCAATCCATCTTTTCTGTAGTTCTGCTTAATTTTTAAATCCACATGATTTCTATGTATAACCTACCCCTAACACTTATTCTAACAGTAACACGTACCGCTCCCTGACCCTCTCCCTAACACCAAATCAGCTTCTAAAATTAATCTTCATCCCAACTATCATCAGGGCCAGTGATACCCTACAGCGCACATCAGCGCCCATCATTCGGGAGCGCCAGAGGTGCTTCCTTCTCATTGGCTAGCTGTGTGGGTTAGGGACAGCCTGAGAAGCTCTGTGTCTCCCCCATCCAGGCGGGCATATGATGGATCCTGGCATCCCAGGGCCATACCCGGCATTGCCCTTCCAGCTTAAGCCAAGGGGTGTGTACACTGCATGGAGGACAGAGCGACTGTCAATGTTCCTTCGCCCACTTGGCTCCCCCTTGCCCTGTCAGCAGGGCCAAGAGAAGGTGGCCAACTCTGTGTAACCCAACCTCCCCCATGTTTGTTCCTGATTGGCCAAGAAGAGGACCAATCACATGAGTGGAGAAGAATACCATGGGACATGTAGTCCCAGGAATATATAGGAAAGAACTGTAGCCCCCTGCATGCTGGCTAAACTGAGAGGAAGAAGGGCAAGCCAGGAATAGAGAAAGGATCAGAGTTACTGATCTGGGGAGAGACCACAAAGCATCCAGAGAGAGAAAACCACAAGGCCATGAGCAGGAGTCAGGGCTCTTTCCCCTTGCCTACTGGGTGAGACATCAAGGCCTGTGCAAAGTGGGGACCCTTCCTGCCAGCAAGCTCCACAGTCAGATGTGGGCCAGCTATTGCAGACACATCATTGGCTCTGTGGACACTCGGGGCACCTCCAGGCACATCTATACAGGCATCACTGGGTGATCAGGTTGCCAGTTGGGCATCCTTCAAGAGCCTGTTCCAGGACATCCCATTCCTTTCAGCTTTGGTATCTTCAGGATTGGTGAATAGACAAAAGCCTACCTTGTGCGCACACTACACAGAAACTGCATGCAGACACCTTTACCCCATCTCCGTACATGAGCTCTCCCAAAGAAAACACTTTGCAAAGGTCATTCTTTATTGCTGGTCTCCATTGCACAGCAATTCCCTTGGGCTCTTGTTAACCTCTTAGCGCTGACGCCTCTCAGCCCTTCAAGAGGTTTATGATGCCGGGAGGGCGGGGGAAGGGGCGGAGTCAAGGGGGCGGGCTCCGACTGATGGAGAGCTGAGGGGAAGATGTCCCATCCAGGCCAGCTGAAGTGCGACTCTGCAGACGTTCTGCAGGATTGGTGTGCGCTGACCTATCCTCCTCCTCCTTGAAACGTCACCACGTGGCCGCCCCTCCCCCCTGAGTCTGTCCAAACCCGAGCACTATTTGGCTGTCCTGGGGGCCCCCCACAGTGGCAGAACGGCAAGGCCCAGTCGCGGGGGCGACTGTTGTGACCCTGATAGTTCCACCACTGATCTTACTAAAGCTAGCTTCACCCTAAAAACAAAATTTTCTTTTAAACCACACGCCCAAAGCTTCCCTAGTTCTAAAATTATCAGTGCTGAGGTTACACTGAGACATGCATTCAGTTAGCGGCCCCAAAAACATATGACTGTGGACACTGGCAACTGTGATTGTGGACACAAATTTTGGACAAATTTTGTCTGCTGACATCCAACCTGCCCTGATCCGAAAAAGCGCGGCGGAGGAAAAACCTACTTTTCCATCCATCTGCGGATTGGATCGGGTGGCGGTGGACTCTACGGTCCGTCTTCATCCGTTCCCCGATCCCTCAGTGTGCAGAGACGGAACTGTCATCTGCCTGCTCAGCGGGAATCGACAGAGCGATCCCTGCTGAGCAGAGCAGGCTACGTACACGGACATATCCGGAGGCACAGACTGCAATAAAAACTGGCAGGTGTGTTAATCCCTCTCCACTCCATCCAAACCAAAAAAACAAAAGTTTTTTCTTTAGTTATACTTTAATTAACCTGATTCAAAATCCAGCCACCACTACTTAAATGATGTGCTTTGGGGAACATAGTCCAACAGGACCATTTTGAATTTTTTTTTTACTTTCTGCTTTAAAACATTTCGAAAAAATAATGTAAACAAATGAATTAATTCATCAGTTTAGGCCAATGTGTATTCTGCTACATATTTTTGCTAAAATAAATTGCAATAAGCGTATATTGATTGGTTTGTGCAAAAGTTATAGGGGATAGGGGATAGATTTATGCCATTTTTATTATTTATTCTTTTTTTTACTAGTAATGGCGGCAATCAGTGATTTTTATCGGGACTGCAACATTGCTGCGGACTGATCAGACACCTAATTTACATTTTTGACACTTTTTTGGGAACCAGTGACTTTATTATAGTAATCAGTGCTAAAAATATGCACTGTTATTGTACCAATGACACTTCCAGGGAAGGGGGTTAACATCAGGGGCGATCAAGGGATTAATTGTGTTCCCTGTTTGTGTTTTCTAACTGTATGGGGGACTGTGTGACTGGGGAAACACACAGATCTTCCTGCTTAACAGACTCCTTGTCTGTCTGCCACCCATGATCGTTTCCTGCAGATTGGCCGCTGATTAGCTCCCCCGCTGGCCAATGGGAGCGTGCGCACCCACAAAAGCGAGTTCCTGAGCCCACGTAGAGCCACGACGATTTGCGTGAACGAGCCAACCTGCCGCAGTATAATGACGACGGCTGGTCTGCAAGAGGTTAAGCCCCAACACATATTAATTAACTGGTTCTGTGGCTGATTAAGGTGGTAATTTAATTCAATTAGTGCCTTATCTGCATTAGCCTTAGAACCTGTGTAATTACTATGTGTTTAGGTTTAAAGGGATGAGGTGACAACCCTAGTAGCAAATCAGTTTTAAAGTCTGACTTACATTGTAGCTATTGTCTACATAGCAGTTCCGTACTGTACAGGCACCTGGCCTTCTGGAGCTGCCATGCATTTTCTCTATATCTGTAAACTATGCTTTATGGCAGGTCTCATAAATGTTGTATCTATATAGCAGTGCCAAAACCAGCCACATGGAACAAAATGAAAACATTAAAACATTTTTGCAAAGGTACATGTTTAAGCAGAATTTCAATTACATAGGCACCTCCTGGCAAGCAAGCATACTGTAAATTGAGTATCCCCTGTGTATCTACAATTGTGATTAATGTTCATATTGGTGTACTTAAAAATTATTTTACTTCCAATATGAGAGTTTTTTTTGTATAGTCAATAATCTTCAATTCACAAAAGCATAATACATAAGGCATTTTAGTGCAATACATAATATGCTGATTTTAACACCTAGGTTTATTTTTCAGTTCTTGAACAGCACACTGTACTGTTCTGATTCATTTTACAGCATGACTAAGACAATTTACTACCTATGTATTCTTTCATCAATGATTTTTTAGTTATTTACAGTAGACCATAAAAAAAGAAAGGAATAGACCCAGTAGCTGTTCATTAGCAGTGGTCAGAAGCTAAGTTACCTGTTTGCATGGTCTAATGGTTATATAAGAGGTTCTGCTAGATGTTTTTCTACTTTTTGTGTGTTCCTTACTGGCAGTCTGTTTCTAATTTTGTATGATCTTGGAGAGCATGGAATATTTGAAATTAAATGTGAACTTCGCAAACAACTTAAATGTAGCCCTTAATTGCCGTTCCATTTTGAATGCGCCAAATACCCTTGAAAAGCAAGGTATTGCCTTGTAAATGTAACAATGACATCATCACTGTGCTGCACATAGCCTGCGACAAGACCAATCACCCCGCACAAGGACAGAGAGCAGCAACTAGTCTTTTTTACAGAAAACTCATTCACAAAGGCAAGGTTTCATGCCGGATTCCTGCACAGATCAGGAAGAAAAACACAGAGAACATCGACATTCAAGTAAGAATAAACATGCATACATTTTGTATTTAGACAATATTTGCTTATCGAGTTGACAACCCAGAGCTCCCGCATTTAAAAAAATCTAAAACTTAAAGTGTTACTAAGGCCACAACAGCTAAATTAGTGTGTGTATGCGGTAAAGCATGCTTGTTATGCTCACTGTGGAAGGGGTGAATCCTCTGCATTGTGTAAAAAGCCTGCTCAATCTTGCATGCACAGATCCTCTTCTTCTTCCACTGACTCCAGAACATTTCCTGAAAGACAGAACCTTTGGAGTCAGGCTGCAGAATGGTGTGTATTGCTAAAGAGAGGTTTTTTTCTTGGGAGACTGCATGTGATCAGCACAGGGCCAATCAGCACTGTTCAGACAGAGGGCCAGGGGTCCTGGATCCCGATAGGACAGCTCAGTGCAGTACGAAAACTCCTCCTACAAGTGTCTCAGTACATAGGGTTCAATAATGAGTTGGCCCACCATTTGCAGCTATAACAGCTTCAACTGTTCTGGGAAGTCTGTCCACAAGATTAGGAGTGTGTCTATGGGAATGTTTAACCATTCTTCCAGAAGCGCATTTGTGAGGTCAGGCACTGATGTTGGACTAGGAGGCCTGGCTCCTAGTCTTCGCTCTAATTCATCGCAAAGGTGTTCTATCGGTTTGAGGTCAGGACTCTGTGCCGGCCATTCAAGTTCCTCCACCCTAAACTCGCTCATCCATGTCTTTATGGACTTTGCTTTGTGCATTGATTCAAATCATTTGGTGGAGGGGGGATTATGATGTGGGGTTGTTTTTCAGGGGTTGGGCTTGGCCCTAGAGTTGCCACCTCATCCCTTTAATACCGAACACATATTAATTACACAGGTTCTGTGGATGTTTAAGGTGGTAATTAAACTCACTTGATGTCTTATCTGCATTAAATTAGCCTCAGAAACTGTGTAATTCATATGTGTTTGGGTTTAAAGGGACGAGGTGGCAAACCTACTTGGCCCCTTAGTTAAAGTGAGAAAGGTGTCAGCATATCAAGACATTTTTGACAATTTCATGCGCCCAACTTTGTGGGAACAGTTTGCAGATGGTCCCTTCCTGTTCTAACATGACTGTGCACCAGTGCAAAAAGAAAGGTCCATAAAGACATGGACTTAGCAGGGATGGTCGAAAATTAACTTCAAGTGCAATAATTCACATTGTAATAGTAATCAAAACCTATAAAATGAATTGTAACAATCTAAAGAATAAAAATGGCAAAGTGTTATAATGGTGTGAACCTTACAACTAAAACGTTGTTGCACTTGAAGTTACTTTGTATTGCAATTATCTGTAGAGGTTTCCACCAACCCTGCTAAGTTTAATCTGGTATGTCTTATTTTCAGTTTGATGTGTATTATGTGACGTTACATATCACCGGTATTGTGGTAGTAATGAGTTTATTGAGATTTCCGTAAATTAGAGCATTCCATCAATATTGTTAAGTTATTGATTAGTAGTGCTTACCAGCAAGCCTTTTACTGAAACTTTTTTATGTTACTTCCAGTAGTTTATTGTAAATAGTAGATAGTAGTGTGGTGATTATCTATTATAATAAAGATTGGCATGTGACATTATTAAACATTGATGGATTTCGGTTGTGCCTCACCAGGCGCCCCCCCGGACAATGTGCCTGGCCGTGAAGTTCATCTCCCCATCTCTGCACTCAGTGCACTGATAGGCACTGATTGGCAGCACTAATTAACACTGATTGCCAGCACTTATAGGCCGCACTGATGGGCCGTAATTGGCACAGATAGCTGGCACTGATTAGCAGCACTGATTGGCACTGATAGGCAGCACTGATTGGTACTAATAGGCACTGATAGGCTGCACTGATTGGCAGCACTGATAGGCAGCACTGATGGGCACTGATATCTGGCACTAATAGGCGCTACTGATTGGCACTTATGGCGGCACTGATGGGCACTAATAGGCAGCACTGATTGGCAGCATTGATGGGCACTAATTGGCAGCACTGATGGGCACTAATTGTCAGTGGCACTGATGGGAACTGATAGGCATCACTGATAGGCACTGATAGGCTACACTGATTGGCATCATTGATGGGCACTGATTGGCAGCACTGACTTGCAGCACTGGTTGGCACTCATAGGCAGCACTGATGGGCACTGATTTTCAGCACTGATTGGTACTGATGGGCGGCACTTATGGGCAGCACTGATGGGCTCTGATTGGCAGCACTTATGGGCACTGATTGTCAGCACTGATTGGCACTAATGGGCAGCACTGATGGGCTCTGATCGGCAGCACTCATGGGCACTGACAGGGGAGAGGGACAGTTTCACAGGCAGCAGACAGTGAGGTGAGAGCCGTTCAGTGTGTGAAACTGTAATGTAATATGTCTACATGCAGGGAGAGAGACAAGCTGTCACAACTCCACGGTGATGTTGGGGTGGTCAGGACCAAGCAGCTATCAAACACCAGCCAATGATTGGGCTGCTTAAGAAAGGGGGCGGAGCCACATAAACATAGCGGCTTGTCCAGACCCCATCCCATTGGCTGATGATTGATAGCTGTTCAGTCCAACCCAGGCATGACATCACCGCTGCATTGTGACAGCTGATCTCTCTCCCTGCATGCAGTTACATTATATGACAGTTTCACACACTGAGCGGCTCTGGCAAGACTCAGGATCTGCTGCATGAGGAATGGTTTCACATGCAGCGTGGGCTACACAATTCTTGGAAGCAACATTTCACAGAAGATCTCGGGAGATAGTACAAGGTCGCATACCCCATGCGCATGCCTATGCTCTCCACAGACATTCTGGGAGGATCAGTGTGCTGCTGTTTCTCTGCCCCACCCCCCTTTCCAATTCTTATGCAGCTGGGAACAGAGAGTAAGTGATCACTTATGGAAAAGGGGGAAAAAGTATTCAAAAAGTTTCTATATCTATAAACAAACGTTTTGATTCTGATTTTTATTTCAAACAGAATGAGTTATTTTACAAGGTGAGGGTTTATAATCACTGTAAAACTAAAATGCCTAGCTTACAGCAAATACGATCTTCAGCTAATAATAGTAATAGAGATAATACCGCTACAACAATTAAATATGCAGAAAATGCTAAAATTTAAGCACAGTGCCATATTAATAGAGAAAATAATCATAGGATAAAACAGAAACCATGAGTAACATAACTTGTGTGGCTTTAACAACAGTGGTTATAGACTGATAAAATCTAACTAGGACGTAGAATGGCCATAATTATTATCGCTTGTTCCATATAGAAATGCTTGATCACATCACATATACTGTATCTGAACTGTAAAGAAATGTGTGTATTATTTATATGTTATCCTTAGTTAAACCATATCTAATTCCTGACAATAATTATTAAATTGAAATAAATATTATTAATAATTATCTAAGAATCAATTTTAGCATACTTATAATATTTTTGGATGCTAAAAATCGGACAAAGTAAAGCAAAACTAAGGCAACCTCACTATTTTGACGAATAAAAGGCTAAAAAAAAAAAAAAAAAAAAAAAAAAACACCAAAAACAGGATTCAAAGAAGAAACAAAGAACAGTATAATCTTAATGAGTGAAATGTTCAACACACAAAGAGCTAATTTGTCTACCAGCATTTTTACACTTGAATTTGACTGTCATTTTTACGCACCGTGATGGTTACAAATGTGACGGTAGAAATCTTCAAAGGACAACACAGATGGATTGTTTTCTACTCAGCACCAAGAAAACTTGCTTCTTGCTTTGCTACATTCCATCTCTAAAGGAAGGAAATGTACATGCTGTTTGCCAGCAGCAGAAAATAATACAATACGATCCATTAGTAAACTGTCACATTATGTTCCATTATATGTAATAGGACATGTTTGGTTACATTACTGCAAATGTGTCAATGGATTTAAAAACAGACCTCACGGTCCATGCTGTTACCATCTGGTCCCCTGACATTTTAGGTTTTTCTATTCTTTATTTCATATTGTACCACAAACATTTAACTTGAGATTTGTTCATCAGCTGCTGTTTCTAAGCTAAATGAGCGAATGATTGGACTGGGAAGATAAATTAGTGAATATAAGTGATATATATATATATATATATATATAGTATATATTTATTTTTTATCCTCCTCCTGCCCAGGCCAATTTTCAGCTTTCAGAGCTGTCACACTTTGAATGACAATTGCAACACTGTACCCATATAAAACTTTTATCTTTTTTTTTTCACACAAATAGAGCTTTATTTTGGTGGTATTTAATCATCGCTGTTTTTTTTTTTCTTTTTTGCTAAAAATATAGAAAGTTTTGAAAAAAAAACAACATGTTTTTCTTCGTTTCTGTTTTTGCAAAGAAATTATCTAGGCCAAATGTATTCTGCTTTAGTCTGCAGGAAAGTCTACAAACTATGGTGTATATATACAGTATCTAAAAATTGATCAATCCTGAGGTACTGCCTATTTAATTTCTTGAGACCCTAAAATGCCAGGACAGTACAAATATCTCCCAAATGAACCCTAAGGTATTTAGTAAGAGGCTTGGTGTGTGTTTGAAGTGTCATTTTTTGTTACAAATTTATTAATAAATTTATTTATTTATAAATTTATTTATTTTCATTTTTTACATACTGTCACAGGTACAGTACAGCATCATTATATACAGTTGTGCTCATAAGTTTAAATACCCTGGCAGAATTTATGATTTCTTGGCCATTTTTCAGAGAATGTGAATGCTAACACAAAGACAGATAGTTAGATAAATAGATAGACAGACAGATAAGTGAGATAAATGGGCACATAGATAGATAGATAGATAGATAGATAGATAGATAGATAGATAGATAGATAGATAGATAGATAGATAGATAGATAGATAGATAGATAGATAGATAGATAGATAGATAGATAGATAGATAGATAGATAGATAGATAGATAGATAGATAGATAGATACTGGGTGGGAGGGATGGATGGATAGATTGACACTGGGTAGGAGGGATGGATGGATGGATGGATAGATAGACACTGGATAGGAGGGATGGATAGATAGACACTGGGTAGGAGGGGTGGATGGATGGATAGATAGATACTGGGTGGGAGGGGGGGGGGGGTAGATAGACACTGAGTGGGAGGGAGGGATTGATGTATGGATAGACACTGGGTGGGAGGGATGGATGGATGGATGGATAGATAGATACTGGGTGGGAGGGAGGAATGGATAGATAGATAGATAGATAGATAGATAGATAGATAGATAGATAGATAGATAGATAGATAGATAGATAGATAGATAGATAGATAGATAGATAGATAGATAGATAGATACTGGGTGGGAGGGAGGGATGGAGGGATAGATAGATACTGGGTGGGAGGGAGGGATGGATGAATAGATAGATACTGGGTGGGAGGGAGGATGTATGGATGGATGGATAGATACTGGGTGGGAGGGAGGGATGGATGGATGGATAGATACTGGGAGGGAGGGAGGGATGGATGGATGGATAGATAGATACTGGGTGCGAGGGAGGGATGGATGAATAGAAAGATACTGGGTGGGAGGGAGGGATGAATGAATAGATAGATACTGGGTGGGAGGGATAGATGGATGGATAGATACTGGGTGGGAGGGAGGGATGGATGGATAGATAGATACTGGGTGGGAGGGAAGGATGGATAGATAGATAGACACTGGGTGGGATGGATGGATAGATAGACACTGAGTGGGATGGATGGATAGCTAGACACTGAGTGGGATGGATTGATGGATGTATGGATGGACACTGAGTGGGATGGATGGATGGATGGACACTGAGTGGGATGGATGGATGGATGGATGGATGGATGGACACTGAGTGGGATGGATGGATGGACACTGAGTAGGATGGATAGACACTGAGTGGGATGGATGGATAGACACTGAGTGGGATGGATGGATGGACACTGAGTGGGATGGATGGATGGACACTGAGTGGGATGGATGGATGGATGGACACTGAGTGGGGTGGATGGATAGACACAAAGTGGGATGGATGGATGGATGAATGGATGGATGGACACTGAGAGGGATGGATGGATGGACACTGAGTGGGATGGATGGATGGATGGACACTGATTGGGATGGATGGATGGACACCAAGTGGGATGGATGGATGGATGGACACTGAGTGGGATGGATGCACACTGAGTGGGAGGGAGAGATAGATATTGGGTGGGATGAACACACACACACACACACACACAGATCAGTGATGAGGACTTACATGTCTGTTAATGAGGCTCTGTCCTGAGCAGGAATCCATGGCTAGTGACAGGCAGCTGTGACTCCTGACATCTCCTCTGCCTCTTTCCTTCCATACGCTGGCTGTGAAGGATGTCTTATCTTGTGTGTAAGGATGAGCCGAACACCCCCCGGTTCGGTTCGCACCAGAACCTGCGAACAGACCTAAACTTCGTGTGAATTTTAGAACCCTATTAAAGTCTATGGGACTCGAACGTTCAAAATCTAAAGTGCTAATTTTAAAGGCTAATATGCAAGTTACTGTCCTAAAAAGTGTTTGGGGACCTGGGTCCTGCCCCAGGGGACATGTATCAATGCAAAAAAAAGTTTTAAAACTGACGTTTTTTCAGGAGCAGTGATTTTAATAATGATTAAAGTGAAACAATAAAAGTGTAATATTCCTTTAAATTTCGTACCTGGGGGGTGTCTATAGTATGCCTGTGAAGGGGCGCATGTTTCCTGTGCTTAGAACTGTCCCTGCACAAAGTGAAATTTCTGCAGAAAAAAATGTCATTCAAAAGCACTCAGGGCTATAATGAATTGTCGGCTCCCGTAATACAGAGAACACTCAAAGAAAGTCAGTGATAAAAAAAAAAAAGCGTGGGGTTCCCCCAAATTCAATTACCAAGCCCTTCAGGTCTGGTATGGATATTAAGGGGATCCCCACGTCAAATAAAAAAAAATTGACGTGGGGGTCCCCCTAAAAATCCATATCATACCCTTTATCCGAGCACTCAACCTGGCAGGCCGCAGGAAAAGAGGGGGGACGAGAGAGCGCCCCCCCTCCTGAACCGTACCAGGCCACATGCCCTCAACATTGGGAGGATGCTTTGGGGGTCTGTGACCCCTCAAAGCACCATGTCCACATGTTGATGGGGACAAGGGCCTCATCCCCACAACCCTGGCCGGTGGCTGTGGGGGTCTGCGGGCGGGGGGCTTATCAGAATCTGGAAGTCCTCTTTAACAAGGGGACCCCCAGATCCCGGCCCCCCTGTTTGAAATGGTAAGGGGGTACAAAAGTACCCCTACCATTTCACAAAGAAAGTGTAAAAAATTGTTAAATAAGACAAACACACTTTTGAAAAATTCCTTTATTAAAAATCAAAAAAAATCAAAAAAGATTCCAGCGGTGGTAATCCACTCTTGCTATCCAGCGACAGATGATCATCTCTCCGGGGTCCAGTGATGGCTGATCTGATCCAGCGCAGTGCATCCATCCATCTTCTGTCTCCATGGAGGAGACACTGCGGGGATCCCGGCGGCCTGAAGTTTGTTATATGCAGGGGGTGGGGCCACCCGTCACCTGACCCCGTCCCCCCCTGATGCGATTGGGGAAGCCGGGCTTCCCCAATGAGGTGTGGGTGACCCCGCCCCCTCTGATGTAACGGAAACCTGTGTTACATCAAAGGGGGGTGGGGTCACCCATACGTCATTGGGGAAGCCCTGGCTTTCCTCACTAGCGTCAAAGGGGGGCGGGGTCAGGTGACAGGTGGCCCCGCGCTCCGCATATAACAAATGTCAGGCCATCGGGATCCCCGCAGTGTCTCCTCCGTGGAGACAGAAGATGGATGGATGCGCTGCGCTGGATCAGATCTGCCATCACGGTGGATTGCTGATGTTTTGATGGGAGAGAGGTGATGGTCTCTTGGCAGAACTTTGGGAGAGGGTGATTGCCAGGACACCCTTGAGTAGATGCAATGGTTATTGGCAGACTCCAAGACTTCTATAGGTAGACAGCTATACAGTGGAAGGCCTCCAGCCGGATAACACTTCTGTATAGGTAGGGCCGCTGTCTCCTATGGCAACTAATCTTGCATCAGTCACTAAAGGTAGTTGTACATAACTCTTGGTAAAACAGAACAGTCCTTTACTTATCTCACAGTATCCCACTGTATATCTTCACTCCCAGTCTCTCACTAGACTTCCAGACCCCATTTGTCACTGGATCGCCTGAGCTCTTCAACAGCTGTCCTGCTGTATACTCCTCAAGTGTCACCCCCGCTATCCTACTGAGTCCCTGGCTTGGCATTTGCTGATGCTTTCCCACTTCTTCATCATCCCGACTGGTGAGAAAACTGCTCAGGTACTTGCTTCAGCTTACTCACAGTAGTCTCCGGTAAAAAGGTGGATGGCCCCTTAGTGGCGACAGCTTCCTCTCTACCTCCAACCACAACTGGTTCCCTGTCTGGCTGAACCTTTGCAACTTGGTTGGACTCCAATCCTGTGGTCCGAACCCTACTCTGCTTCTCCTGCTCCTGGATAGGCCTCAGGCAGCCTAGAAGCCAAGTATCCCCAGGATAGGCATCAGGAGTCTGACCTAGCAGCCCAGGGTGACATAACACACTTCCACCCAGACAGCCATCCATGTGGTACAGAATCCCAATCACGTGACTCCACCCAAACAAATAGATTCTTCCAACAGACCAAGGGACTAAAAGAAACCCCAGCCTATTGGCTGAGACACCCTATCCATTCATGATTTGACCTTGCTAAGCCTCTATCAATCTAATGTCACCAGCCACAGTGCCACCTAGTGACAGAAGAGAAAAGGTGCAGTATTTGCAGAATTTAGAGAGGAATCAGTGGATCTTCTATTAATCAGCCAGGACAATTACTTCCTGGCAAACTAAATGTGTTAGCAACCCTGTCTAAACACCAGGGTGCTACAAATATTTTAGAAAATATATTTTTTTAGTCAGTAAATATTTAATACACCTATGGGGTATGTTATAAAGCCCATGGGTAAGGCTCTAGTGTCCGTTTTGCATATTCAGCTACTTCAGTTTTCAGCTCTGCTGAAAGAAGCTTCGTGTTTGCATAACTCAACATATCACAACAGAGATTCATCCTTAATTTGATGGCTCAGTACGAGGTTTCTATCAAAGAAAAGCTACAAAACAAGCTGCTCTTCTTTAGCTACCCCATATTGCTCTGCTAATCTTGTGTCTCCTAGTAGGTAGGGAATTATGGGATGCCCAACTTGAAAAATGTCCAAACTCAAACAAAGGGACAATGTCCTCCCTATTTACACAGAGCTTCTTCTTCCTTCCCCCAGCATAAACTTAGTTCTTTTTTACAGCATCTGCTGCTCACTCTTGGGTGAACTAGTAGTATATCACTAGTTCAGCAAAGGCCCATTACAGGCAGGAGCTCTCAGCCCCTTTGTCTAAGTAGCACAAATGCAGTGAAAAGCATAACACAGTCCTTTTTGCTTCACTGTAGCCACAGTTTCACTAGATTGCAGAATTCTAGCTCAACTGGCTGCCTACAGTGGCACATGGCTTCCTCCCAGTTCTCCTGACTGACTCACACACATGCAGATACGGTGGGGGCTGGATCTGACATTCCCACAATGCTGATCTGTGCCTATACATGGCTCATCCATCCTCCTTCATGCTCATCCATCCCCATCCATGGCTCATCCATCCCCATTCATGGCTCATCCTTTCCTATCCATGCCATATCCATGCCACATCAGTGCTCATCTGTGCCACAAACATGTCACATCAGAACTCATCCATGCCACATCCATCACATCCATGCCACATCAGTGCTCATCCATGCCACATCCATGCCACATCAGTGCTAGCCCATACTACATCAGTACTCATCCATGCCACATCCATGCCCCATCAGTACTCATCCATGCCAAATCCATACCACATCAGTTCTCATCCATGCCACATACATGCCACATAAGTGCTCATCCATTCCACATCCATGCCACTACAGTGCCCATAAGTGCCACTACAGTGCCTCACAAAAGTGTAATAGGTAGTCAAATTAGATTTGAAATGTCCCTAGAACACCTAATGGTGCTCCCTGCATGTTGGGCTTCTGTATGTGGCCTGGCTGTGTAAAAGTCTCCCACATGTGGTATCACCATACTCAGGAGGATTAGCAGAATATATTTTGGGGTGTAATTTTTGCTATGTACATGCTATGTGTTAGAAAATGTATACACAACTTTGAGTAAAAAAAAATGTGTTTTAATTCTCTTTCCACATTTTCAAAAAATGTGTGGGGAAAAAAAATCACATGTTCAAAAGACTCATTATGTCTCATAGATTATACATTGGAGTGTTTACTTTCCAAAATGGGTAATTTTTTTGGCGTTTCCATTGTCCTGGTGCTCCAAGGCCTTCAAAAGTGTAAGAGGTAGTCAAGAAATGCTTCTGTATCTGGCCAGGCTGTGTAAAAGTCTCACACATGTGGTATCACCATAATCAGGAGGAGTAGCCGAATGTATTTTGGCATGTAATTGGAAGTATGCATATGCTGTGTGTGAGAAATAACTTTATTATGACAATTTTGTGGGAAAAAAGAAACAAAAAACTTAATTTTGTTAAGTACTGTGGGAAAAAATTTACAAATTCAAAAAACTCACAATGCCTCTTGCTACATACCTTGGAATGTCTACATTCCAAAAATGGGTAATTTCGGGGAGTATTTGTACTTTCCTGGCTTGTTTACCAAAGATATGTAACAGTATAAATTTTGGCCAAAATTTATGAAAATAATTTTACTAATTTGCTAAATTTTAAAACAGAAACTAAGAAAATTCATTTTTTTTACAAAATGTATGTTTTTTTTCCCATTTCTAGCGCAAAAAATAAAAGACTCAGTGGTGATTAAATGCCATCAAAAGAAAGCTTGACTTCATCTAGGCCCACAATGTTAAAGTCCTATGTGCATGGCTGCGGGACACATGCCCCCACCCTTCTCTCATTCTCATACATGAGACTGCTACTAAGTCTGTCAGTCACAGGAGGGGGGTGTGGCGACACAATTTTTTTTTATGTGTCAGTTTTTTGCACTGCAGGAAAGTGGAGAGGATTTCAGATTACTGGTTGATCCTTTCTTGGCCAGACTGGAGACAGATGACTTATGCTGCTTTGCTGTGTGAGGTAGCCTGCTCATTTTAATTGAGATTTTTCAGGTTTACAACCACTGTAATTGAACAAGCTAAAGTTAGAAGCATATTGGCTACTATGCACAGCTGCACCAGATTTTGCGCTCTCCGGTTTCCAGTAAATCAACACCCTTGTGTATGGCACTGAAACAAACATTTTAGTTCATACATCCAGGGCCGTCTTTAAGGCAGGGCAAAAGGGGCAGCTGCCCTGGGCCCTGTCATTGTTGTGGGGCCAAAAGTAGCTGCCTCATACTTGCCAACTATTCCAGTTTAAATTCCCTTGTCCCTTGAAGTTTTAGTCATGTGATGTGTCCCGATAACTCTCAGTCAGCTGCTACTAATGCTGTCCAGTTCTGTCCTATTGTTGTGTAGAGATGACTCACCTGCAGACCCAGTGTTTACATGTAAATAACCGTCATTCATATGTAAATAGCTGAGGCTGGCAACATTGATATGTAAATAAAGGTGTCATTCGTATGTATATCATGCCCCCCTGCAGTGAGGAGATGTGCTGTAACCTATAGCAACCAATGAGCAGTGTTACTGTACAGTAATCTCTAGCAACCAATCAACAAGCAGAAATCATGTGCTGTTAAACTCTAGCAACTAATCAGTGAGCCTTAATGTGTGCTGTAACCTCTAGCAACCAGTCAGTAAGCTGTAATGATATGCTGTAACCTCTGGCAACCAATCGCAATCGCTGCCTGATCTGATACAGTAAACTGATTTTAAGTCTAGCTGCTATTTTTTTGGTACGTCTCAGAGAAGGTGGAGAGCGAAATTGCATGGGGGAGGGGGCCCCCCAAGAAATATTTTGACCCGGGTCCAATCAATATTAAAGACGGCCCTGCATACAGCATGGGAAAATCAAGTACGTGCTGAATATTCTGTGCATGAACATCAGAGACTTTAAAGGAGAAGTCCAGCCTGAGCTTGTTTGGCTGGGCTTCTCCTACGGGTCACAGGCGTGCAATTAGTTTTGCACTCCTGTGACCCGTTTTCAGCAGAGATCGGTCTGAAATTCGCTCTCTGATGATGTCACTGGAAGCTATCCTGGACTGATGGCCATCTCAGCCTCTCAGTGAGCTGTTAAGAGGCTGAGACGGCTGCTCCCCACTCCTCCACAGCTCAGTGCTCCAGTGAGCATGGAGGAGTAGAGCAGGAGAGCTTCTGACTGCCAGACAGCAGCTTTTTGCTCAGGGAGCCGAGAGAACTAAGCCATTGGCTGTGTTCGATGGCTCGGTTCTCAGTGCAGAGGCTGCGGGACACAGATACAGCATTGGACCGATGCTGCATCCACCTAGGTAAGTATGATTATAGGAAAAAAAAAATCCTATACTTCTCTTTTATGACATAATAAAATTTTATGGCAATCACATGACCATGGGGTATTTGCATGAACCCTTGGGTTACCTGGGTATTTGTGTTTATACATCAGGCTCCAACCAATATATCTAGAGATATTTGGATCATACTTGTATATCTGACTGCACTTTGATGTTTAAGGTGGCTTAATGCATACCTACAAACATTAGAACCTGAGAAAGAGGGATACCCCTAAAAGGGAAAAATGGACATGGCTAAATTGCACTGAACATTGAGCATGACCTCAGGTCAAATCTAGTCATGGCACACTCACAGTATACACTGCACACGTACAGTATGCTGCAGGCCTTGCACCTGCAAAATACAGTATACCTTAAATACTGTGCCACAAGTTTTAAGGCGACAAATAAATTAGTTTAAAAAAATGAAAGAAACTATAGACAAAGAACTAATGCCCTGTACACACGGTAGGAAATTCCGACAGAAAAGGTCTGATCGATTTTTTTATGTTGGAAAATCCGATCGTGTGTGGGCTCTATCGGACTTTTTCCATCAGAAATTCAGACGGAAAAAAATTGAGAGCAGGATCTCAAATTTTCCGACAAAAAAATCCAATCAGACTTTTCCTGATCGTTTGTAGAGAATTCCGTTTGGAAAAAATACTACGCATGCTCAGATCAAATTACGAGAACAAAGCTATTGGCTACTAGCCTCAATGTAGTCCCGTCGTAACGAACGAACGTCATCATGTTCCGAACGATCGGATTTTCCGACAACTTTGTCCGACTGTGTGTATGCAACACCAGTTGAGGATAAAATCCGTCGGAAAAAATCAGACGGATTTGGTTATCAGAATGTCCGACCGTGTGTATGGTGGCTAACAGTTTAACTGATGACAAAAGCTAATTTCATAAATAAACCATGCTGCTCCAAACCTTCATAGACAAAATATAAAGCATGGCCATAACAGACATGCTATAGCAATACAAAATAACATTAAGGCCGCGTACACACGGGCGGACTGTTCGCCCAACTTTGTCCGCTGAACAGTGTTTGGGCGGACAGTCCGCTCGTGTGTGGGCTTTCAGCGGACAGTTTCAGCGGACAGTTTGACGAACAAGGTTTTACGGAATTTCCGAAAAACTGTCCGCTGAAACCTTGTTTCAGCGAACAGTCCGCTCGTGTGTAGGCTTGTTCGTCAAACTAAGTTCCGCGCATGCTCAGAAAGGATTTACACGCCGAAAGTTATAATGCAGTGTATAGGACGTCGTATTTTTCGTCCCGTCGTACGTGCCGTTCACGTTATCGCGCACGGTTTCAGCAAACTGTTCGTCCGTCGTGTGTGGCCATGTCTGTCCATGCTAAGTTTGAGCGGACTGTTTGCCGAAACTGTTTGACGGACAAAGTTGGGCGAACAGTCCGCGCGTGTGTACGCGGCCTTAGGCTAATTAATCATATAAACAGTGAATAAATCCAAGTAAAAAGTCCCAGATAAAAAAATTAACCTTTTTGTCACTTTTTTTTGTGAAATGGTAGGGGTACATTTGTACCCCATTACCAATTCACACACAGGGGGGTGGAAGGGCCGGGATCTGGGGGTCCCACGCATTTTTTCTTTTTCATTTTGGTTCGGGGTTCCCTTGTGGGGAAATCCCCATGCCGTTTTTATCAATAAACTTTTATGTGTATTGCAGACCGACTTTGTAGCCGTGAGTAGTTTTAAATGACTTTCTTTTCCATTAGAAATGTCATTTTACTGTCAGACTGTTCTAAACACGGAAAATATGCGCCCCTTTACAGGCATACTATAGACACCCCCCAGGTAGGAAATTTAAAGGAATATTACACTTTTATTGTTTCACTTTATTTATATATTTTATATATTATATTATATATTTATTATTAAAATCACTGCTCCCGAAAAAAACATCAGTTTTTAAAACTTTTGTTTGCATTGATACATGTCCCCTGGGGCAGGACCCAGGTCCCCAAACACTTTTTATGACAATACCATGCATATAAGCCTTTAAAATTAGCACTTTTGATTATTCATGTTCGTGTCCCATGGACTTTAACGGTGTTCACGTATTCAAACAAATTTTTTACCTGTTCGCATGTTCTGGTGCGAACCGAACAGGGGGGTGTTTGGCTCATCCCTAGATCCCACTACGGAGTCTGATTTCCCTGTTATAAACACTTCCACCTGGAACCTTCAGTTCACAACCATTGGTTCCAATATGTCAGCCTGGCTTTCACTCCAAGCCTATCCATGCTTCTTTGGAGTTGGAACCTTTGCTGTACAATTTGAAATTGTGACTTTTTATTCACTTACCTGCTTTTTATCATGTGAGTAGAATGTGTATCATGTGTTTGCTTTAAAGTTTTTAGCCGATTTACACTATGTGGCTTTCCTTGCTTTGATTACATGTGGATTTTCGATATATAAGGTTGGGCGAACAGTTTGGCCTGAGCGTGAGTTCGGGCCAAACATTGGCTGTTTGCCCCGTTTGGGGAACAGCCGAATTTGCAGGGTGTTAGGCAGGTGTTTTCACCGCCAAACACTCTGCAATGCACTGCACACCGCACAGTGTATTCTGCACCCTGATTGGGCAAAGCTTTGCTCAATCAGGGCACAATAAAAGCTGTTGATGAGGAGCAGGGCTGGGAAGATGACTGTGGAGTCCTTAACAACCGATGAGTCATCAGCCGTCAATGGACTTCCCCACTGATAGCTAAAAAAAAAAAAAAAAAACATTTGCAGGTAGTAAAAGATAAAAAAGCATTGTGCCCCTCCCAAATAAATACCAGACCCTTATCCAAACACGCAGCTTGGCAGGTTGGGAAAGGGGGGGCGAGCGAGTGCCACTTATGAGCACAACTGTATAAGCCTTCCAAATAGGCATTTTTCATTTCTCATGTTCGGCTCCCATAGACTCCAATAGAGTTTGCTAATCAGGCCTTTTCCCCTGTTCGGCTGCAAACCAAACGGGGGGGGGGGGGGGGGGGTTGGGTGTTCAGCCCATCTCTAATAGTCACTGTTGTCTCTACTAATCTTGAAGTGAAAGCCGGCCTGACATATTGGAACCAATGGATGTAAACCACGAATGTTCCCAGTGGAAGTGTTTATAACAGGCAAATCAGACTCTGCAGTGGGGTGGCTCACGTGGTGACTACATTTTTGGAGTAGCACGACCTCTGCACAATTAAAACATTTTTTTTGATATGGATTGTTATTTTTAGCAATTTATTTTCACTATATTGGTTTCCAGCAGCAGCTGTGTTTATTATAACTAGCCACACCAGCATGTGTGTTTTCTATGTCTATTTTTGTTTGTTGAGACACTCACCACAAGTTGTTGACCTACTATTGCTAGTCAGGCCAGTAGCTGTAAGGGAATTCCAGTACGGTGACTGACACATAGATATGCGCATAGCATCACTCATAGAAATAAGCATGGATGCACTGCTCTTACAAATGTGCATGCGTGCACACATGTGTGAGCGTGCCCACAGTTCCTGGCACCAGTGAAACTATTGAAGAAATGCTCTTGCTCGCTGTCAGTGCTGACTGGTCTTCAGGTTTCCCTGTGTTCTGAGTATATCCTGTATCTGACTTCCATGGATGACCCGGCTTGTTACTGACCTGATCCTGGATTCTGTTTGTACTCCTGCCAACCTGTTCCTGACCTTGGCTTCTTTCCTAACTACGCTTCTGTACCTCATTGCCAACCTGTTACTGACTTTAGCCTCGGCTGGTCCAGCATGCATCACATCTGCTCCTTGCCTGATTTCTCAAGCCTGTATCTCCTGTTGCAATTTCTGTTATCAACATTTGCGATACTCGTGTTCCTCATGTCCCTTGGCACCATCTGTTCCACCTTTAGTGGGTCCTGGGCTGCAGATACAAGGGAGACCAACCTCGTTAATTCAGTCTCCTACTAGGTACGTGACCCCTGAACCCTGGGGCAGCCAGTCAGCAGCAGGACATAGCCTAGATCTGCAGGATGCCAGGATTTTGGTTTAATTCTGGGATAGTCCCATGGAATCTAGTACTGATGGAAGGTATGTCATAAAATTATTCAAAATATAATGTACGTAAAAATGATATCAACTGAGGCAAGTATACAGGAAATATATATACAGGTATACATAAAGGAAAATGTAATTGATTTTAAGCAAGTTGCAACCAAATCGCAAGCCAAACTGCACTCTCTATACATTATGTACAGTATGTATCAGTACAATACTAAAGTGTTTTTACCTACAACAATAATATGGTGTCCTCTTCAGGCTGAACTAAAGATTGCCACTGATTTCCAGCTAACCATTACAGAGGCCCCATTATTAAGACAATAAACATTCAGAGGTTCATTGTCTTAGCAGTTCATTAAGTTGTTACAGTGTGTTAGGCTTTGGAAAACTTGTTGCAGCTCATCTTTTGTCTTTAAAATGAATGAAAATAGGAAGCATTGTCTTGTCTACATAATATGGACCCCTGTGTGGGTTTTTCCTTTGACTGTCATTAGTTCCTTTTATAAAGCTTTTTATGCATGAGGGATAGGTGTGTTTTTAAATTGTTGTGTCATTTTAGAATTTCTTATCTACTTTGTACTACATTGGGTGAAGTACCGTTATAACACAGTTATAAAGATGTCTGCTTCAGATTGCAATTCTTTTGTTGATACTACTTGTTTGTTCATCAACCAACACTGTCTGATTTATCAGTCCCTTTGATACAGAAGAGGCACAATCAAAAGCATCGAACAAGATCCCACTTTGCATTTGTTTAAATCTCTCCTGAATTTTTGCATGTGAAAGACTATGACACTTTTTACAGAAGCATTACAAACAAAGTACGCCTAATTATGTACTGCCTGACAGCAATAGTCTGTTGCTTACTTCTTACTTTGTTCCCATAGTTAAAGGAGTTGTAAACCCTCATGCCACGTACACATGACCAGACTTTTTGACAGCAAAGGAATGAATCCGTCAGACAATTTGATCGTGTGTGGGCTCCATCGGACCATTGCTGTTCAAAAATTCAACGGACTATAGAAATAGAACATGTTTTAAATATTCCCACCAGAACTCCACTGGATCAAGTTCCTAGCGGGAAACCTGTTCGTCTGTATGCTGGTCCAACGGACCAAATACGACACAAGGGCAGCTACAGCCCCTGCCCGCGAGAATGTTTCAAGCGTGATCCTATTGTGCTGGTTCTCGGCTGCAGTGTACTGTACATCTCGCGCTCGCTGCAATAGGAAAAACGCATTTTTCTATTGCAGCGAGCGCGAGAGAGAGGCGACAATGTCCCTTAGGTCTGGTATGGATTTTAAGGGGAACCCCCTAAGCCGAAAAAACGGCGTGGGGGTCCCCCCAAGGTCCATACCAGACCCTTATCTGAGCACGCAGCCTGGCCGGTCAGGAAAGGAGGTGGGGACGAGCGTGCGCCCCCCCCTGAACCGTACCAGGCTGCATGCCCTCAACATGGAGGCTGGGTGCTTTGGGGAAGGGGGGCGCTCTATGGGCCACCCACCCCAAAGCACCTTGTCCCCATGTTTATGAGGACAAGGGCCTCTTCCTGACAACCCTGGCCATTGGTTGTCGGGGTCTGCAAGCGGGGGGCTTATCGGAATCCAGGAGTCCCCTTTAATAAGAGGGCCCCCAGATCCTGGCCCCCCACCCTATGTGAATAAGTATCGGGTACATCGTACCCCTACCCATTCACCTGGGAGAAAGAAAGTCAATAAAAAAACACACTAGACAGTTTTTTAAAGTAGTTTATTAGGCAGCTCCGGGGGTCTCTTCCGTCTTCGGGGGTCTCTGCCGACTTCTCCGCTCTCTCCTCCCACTCTCCGGCCTTCTCTCTCGGTCTCCAATTCTTCTCCGGCTCTCCGATTCTTCTCCCGGGCTCCTCCGCTATCTTCTGCTCTTTTTCCGCTCTTTTTCTAGTGGTGGCCCGGTCTCCTCCATAATCTTCTTCCCTCTTCTCTTCTTCCGATGTTGACACAACGCTCTCTCCTGCTGTAATGCTGTGTACACGGTGAACAACTACTTATATAGGCATGGGGCGGGGTCACCCGGTGATGATGGTGCGTGATGTCATAAGGGGCGGGCTGCATGCTCGGATAAGGTCTGGTATGGGCCTTGGGGGGACCTCCACGTCGTTTTTTCGGCGTAGGGGGTTCCCCTTAAAATCTATACCAGGCGACGGGGCTTGCAAGGTGTCGATCTTGCCTATAAAAGCAGCAAGATTGACTTCCTTTTCTAGTCCCATCATAACTCATCACTTTCAAAATGAACGGACTTTAGTCCGTGTGTGGGCAAGTCCGTTCGTTCGGAAAGTCCATCGGAACTCTGCCAGAAGTCCATCGGGAAATCCGCCGGACCTAGTCTGCTGGAAAGTCCAGTCGTGTGTATGTGGCATAATGCAATGTATGCATAAAGGTGAAAAACCTTCTGTGCTGCAGCAGCCCCCCAGAGCCCCCGCTTTTCTTACCTGAACCCGATTGTTCCAGCGACGAGGACGAGTGCAGCAGCTCCACCCACTGTCTCGGGTTCTCATTCGATAGATTGGTAGCAGCGGGAGCCATTGGCTCCCACTGCTGTCAATTAAATTCAGTGACACGGGAGTCGGGGGCGGGGCTGAGTTCTGCTGTCTGTGTCAATGGACACAGCATGAGTGCCCCCATGGAAAGCGGCTCTCTGTGGAGGCACTCAATGAAGAGGAGGAGCAAGGAACTCAATGAAGAGGAGGAGCCAGGAGTACCACTGGGGGACCCCCAAATAAAGGAGAATCGGGGCCACTGTGTGTGTTATTTATGTTTAAAAACTAACCTTTACAATCACTTTAAAGTAGACCTGAATTCAAAATGGTAAGATTGACTAGAAATGTTAAAGCAGTATTAAACCCAAAAGCAATATTGCAGCTTACTAATTCTTAGTTGTAATGGCTGCATTTGTTTACTTTTCGAGGCTTTCTTTAATATATTTTCATCTGGTGATCCAGGCAGTAAGTCTGCCGTTTTTCAACAGATCAAGCTCTTTTGCAGTTACAGGGATGAGACAAACCATTTAACACTGACTGACACTTAAAATGATCTGTTTTTCTTTTTTTATGTAAATCCTTTATCCCAAAAGAAAAAAAAAATAGCTGTGACTGCTTATAAAGTATTAGCTGGAGTTCAGATTCAATTTATTAAATCTGCTAACACATCTAACACTCCTCTCCCCCCAGACTGACAATGCTGCTGTCCAAAGGTACTCCCTGTGCTCATTCATCCCGAGTGGAGGCACTCTAATACAGGAGGGGTGTTACTGGCCATCAAGGGAAAATAGAGGGACACAGCCTAAAAAAGAAAACAAATGCAACCACCACATTTAATTGCTAAGCTGCAAAATATAAAAATTTTAGTTTTGAGTTTAATACTGCTTTAATGGCTCATAAACAACACCATGAAATATTTAACTTTTGTCTTAAATTCCTCCAGAAAAATAGCAATTATTATTATTATTATTATACAGGTTTTATATAGCGCCAACAGTTTGCGCAGCGCTTTACAACATGAGGGCAGACATTACAGTTACATTACAATTTAGTACAATTCGGTTCATATACTTAGACACTCTTGTGTCTTGAGCCTCATAACTGTATATCTGCAGTGTGCCTTTGAGGGCTAGTCTCACAAGATTTGCTTCTATGTGCTGCCTGCTGGAGAGGAAGCTGAAACAGAGGACCTTCTGTGCAAGAATTGTCCTGCTTTTATTTGTGCTTTCTTTATATTTCCAGCTGCTCCCAAATCATTACTCCAACAGTCTTCAGATCCTCAGTCATCAGGGGGGCAGCTCTGACATGAGGAAGTAAAAGCCCTACTTTTGCCAAGATGGATGCCTCCACACAGAGACACGATGCCAACCAAGGAATGGTAAGTATTTGGAAAAATATCAGCTCCATGGAAACCACTGACAGTACTGGAAACTAGTCCTTTGGCCTCTACTTGCTTTGTTTTAGGCAAAGCTTCAGGTCCTCTTTAAACTGGCATGCATCCAACAGCACTATCTAACTACCATCTGAAGCCTATGATGCTAGTATATCTCTAAACATGAAAGGGCGCACTGAGTTCTTTTGTCTTTATGTAGTTTATCACTTCAGGTTTTTCTTTGTTGGCTAATTTTGTCTATACAAATCCATGATAAAGCTTGTGGAACACGGAGAGCAAACACATAGAATAGGAACCTCTTATAAGGGAAGCAACTAGTTCAAAGATCTCACCAGTGGAATCCAGAAAACAGCGGCAGACACCAAGAGCCCCAGCACCTTCAACCTTCAACTGCTGGTAAAGAAAAAACACTTATGCACGATGAAGAAATTGACTGTTAGATATAGGTGAGGCATATTCCGACCATGTATCATTTTGAATGAGAGAATTTGTATTAAAAAAACAAACTGTGTGCACATTTATGAAAATATGAATACATGAAGGCATACTTTGGGCAGCCATACCCATAATTGACTGATGCACTGATACATCCAATGACTTCTAGGAAATATTGGCATCACCTGGCTGGCTTTACTTGCATTTTAACATAGATGTGTGAATTCAACGGTAGTAAGAACAGAAATCACGGGGGCGTGGCTTGGCGCGCGGAAGGAATGGCTGCCTAGTGAGGAGCTCCCGGAGACTCACAGCCCGTTAGCGTTTTTTCTGGCCGAACCGGACGCTGAAAATGAGCAAGCAAGCTCGGCACAACCCGGGGACTAGATCGCGGCGACAATCCGCTTCGTCCCAAACCCGCAATATACAGGATTTATTCCTTATGCAGGCCCGCGCTGACCGCTCCACTCCGCGCAAGATGGCGCTGCCACGAGGCGACGAGGAGGAGATGAGCGACGGATCCCAAGGTACCGCGGACGACCTGGTAAGCGTGAACAGCAATCCTGACCATCCTCTCACGCTGGGCGACATGACCGCCATAGCATCGGACATTAAGAATACCCTGTTCTCTGCCATTACCGACCTTAAGGCTGACCTCCTTTCACTGAATGAAAAAATGGCCACCATGGAGAGGGCTGAAGATAGGAGAGATAAGGCGGTACACAGATTGGAAGCTACAATGGCCTCACATACTGCACACCTAATTTCCATTAACAGGCACCTAGAGGACCTCGATAATAGGGGTCGGCGATGTAACATTCGAGTGAGGGGGGTTCCGGAGGCGGTGGCCCCTGACCAGATACCCTCGGCCTTACGCTCCATATTCAACAACTTGCTGGAGAACCCGGCCGATACCCCTATTGAATTTGTCCGTGCGCACAGGGCCCTTCACGCAAGACCGTCAGACACAGCCCCACCGAGAGACATCATATGCTGCCTCCAGAACTTTCCTCTGAAGGAGGAGATTCTCAGCCAAGCAAGCAAAAATGACCGTATTCAATTCAATGATTGTGATCTGGCTCTTTTCCAGGACTTGTCGCCCATCACCCTGCAAAATAGGAGAGCCTTACGTCCTCTCTTGGAAGTACTGCGAGAAAGAGGCATTGTTTACAAGTGGCGTTTTCCGTTTGCCCTACAGGTCACCTTTAATGGAAGACAACTATTACTCAGGCTCCCGGAGGAGCTTCCAGATTTTTGCGCAGCACTGAATACCCCCTGCGTTCATCTCCCAGATTGGTATGCGGAGTTCCGGAACCCTCCACAAGACGCTAGCCCGGACAGCTCTCCCCACTCTTCCCCTGCCAAACCCCCCACGAAGAAGAGCAGAGGTGGCAGGATGGGTGCTGGAGCGGGGGGACGCCTTCAGTTTCCTGCACGGCAGTCAAGGAGCCGGGACCCTGCTTGAAGGATTAGGGGGATGCTATTCATCTTGCCTGACTTTTTTTTGTTTTTTTTCGTTTGGGCTGGTTATTGCCCAGAGGTTTTTCAGGGACATGATGTGTTTTTTTTTTTTTTCTTTTCTCTTTTTTCCTTTTTGTGTTAACAGTCCTAGGATGCATGTCCCGCCACTTAGTGGCTGCTATTTTCCGGCCAGGAAATATGCTTTTGCCTTGTTTTGCTTCAATTTAGGGCTTGTGAGTCTCCCCTATGGTGACTCTGTGTTTTTGTATTTTTGTTTCCCTTTTTTCGCTTTTTATATATATATGCACCTTTTTGTTAAGGGATTCTCCTCATGGTCACAACTAGGGCCATTTTTATGGTTTCACTGTGAACACTTACTCCTTCTGTGGTGTTCCTCCCACGTACCCCACAAACAGGGCATAGCGGTATAGTTGGGTTTTTGTTGCATGTACCGCTCCCTGCTCCTTTTTTGTTTCGGCTTGCAGCTTAGAGCTCTGCAGGCAAGAACTCACCCTATTTGATACGCCCTGTGTTCAGGACGTTCCCCTACCTTATCCTACCCTCATTTTTGTCCTTGTGCCTCTCTTCTTCTTACTTCTCCCCATCTTCTTCTCTTCTTTCTCTCTATTGTCATCTTTTACTGCTTCTCCTTTTTGTTTATCTCCACAGGGTGGGCTGCCCTCGGAAGGTTTTGATTTCTTGATCATGGCGTACTCGTCGCTGGGCCCCAGCCCAACTTTGATATCGCACAATGTCCGTGGTTTAAACACGCCTGAAAAGCGCGTCTCCATTCTCCGGGAGTTGAAAAAGGTAAAACCCATGTTTGTATATCTGCAAGAGACGCACTTCAGATCTAGTCAAATTCCTAGGTTATTTAACAAACATTTCCCGCGGGTGTTTCATGCAACAAACCCGCAAGCGAAAACGAAAGGAGTCTCGATTCTCCTTCACAAGTCGGCAGGTTTTGAGGTCACTCAACAGCTGTCGGATCCCGATGGCAGATATTTGTTCCTAAAGGGCATGTGGGGCTCCACGCCCTTAACGCTAGCTAACATTTATTTCCCCAATAGTGCACATGTATCTTTTTGCAGGCGAGTAGTAGGTGAATTAAAGAGCTTTGCTACAGGGTGCATTTTATTGGGGGGGGGACTTCAATGTACCACTTAACCCGATTCAGGACACTTCCACTGGAAACTCAAGCTTAACTTACCGTACTTTGAAACAGGTGAAACGGGTATTACATTCTTTGACTTTAATAGACACTTGGCGCACTCTCAACCCTACTGGTAGAGACTTTACTTGCTATTCGGCACCTCACGATAAATACACTCGTATTGACTACATCTTTATTACGCAGCGGGATCTGTTGATTACCAAGAGTTCTCATATTGGGCTCCAGACCATCTCAGGCCATGCCCCGGTTTCGGTTTCACTGACACATTCGGACTTGAGGCCTAGACCATGCACCTGGAGACTGAACCCCTCATTGCTGACTGATATTGAGCTACTCCCGACGCTGACGGAGGCCCTCCGTAACTATTTCCGAGAAAATGTCTCGGATGAGCTTTCACCCTTGACTATTTGGGAAGCACATAAATGTGTTATGAGGGGGGAGTTTATCAGAGCGGGGGCGTCCCGTAAACGGAAAGCGGAATCTCAGGTGGCTGCCCTATCCTCAAGAATTGCACAGCTTGAGTCCCAACATAAGCAGTCCCGGGCTACTTTAGTGTCCCAGGAATTGCTTGAGGCGAGGTCGGAGCTGAAAGGTATCCTAGAGTCTAAGAGTAAGCGCACCCTTTTTCTAAAACAAAAAATATACTATGAACATGGCGACAAGGGCGGTAGGCTATTGGCCAGGGCGGTTAAGGAGGCTGCCCTCGCCAATAACATTCTGGCAATTAAGAAGGCGGACGGTTCCTTGACGAATCGTGTGGATCAGATTGCTGACAGTTTTCACCGGTTTTATAGTGACCTCTACAATATCCCACCTCAGCATAAACCTGGGGAGCTGCTCGGGGAGAGGGGCCATATCATCCGGAATTACCTGTGTCGGAGTGGCATGCCTACGCTCTCTCCTGATGACGCTGATTCCTTGGAGGGACCGGTCACCTCGGAGGAACTATTGGGGGCGATAAAAAGCCTTAAACCGGTTAAGAGTCCTGGCCCTGACGGGCTGACGGCGCACTACTATAAGGCTTTTTCGGATCTGTTGGAAAAGCCTCTCTTGAGAACCCTCAACTCATTAAGAGAGCCCCATCAACTTCCTGGGACCTTTTTGGGAGCCTATATTACGGTGCTTCCCAAGCCGGGGAAGGACCCCACGCTATGTGCCAGCTATCGTCCCATTTCCCTACTTAATTTAGATTTAAAAATTCTATCTAAAGTCATCGCAAACCGACTGAGATATTTTCTGCCCCAACTGATCGGCCCGGAGCAGGCAGGGTTCATGCCAGGGAGGGAGTCCAGGGATAACGTAACGAAGGCTTTGAATCTAATTCACCTCTGTCAGAGTGCTCGATTTGGGGGCCTTCTCCTGTCCACGGACGCGGAGAAGGCCTTCGATAGAGTGGCTTGGGACTTTTTACTTGCCACATGCACTCATGTAGGGCTACGCCCCAGCATGCTTTCCTGGATTTCCTCCCTCTACCAAAATCCAACTGCCCAATTGAAGATCAATGGGACCCTGTCTGATCCAGTGCAGATTCGGAACGGGACGAGGCAGGGGTGCCCCCTCTCCCCGCTTCTGTTTATCCTCACCCTAGAGCCATTCATTCGCACGATTAACAACACACCCTCGATTTCAGGTTTCCCTGCAGGGCAGAGGATTTGTAAAATCGCTGCTTATGCGGATGATTTGCTGTTTTTTCTGACCCACCCGCATACCTCGATCCCAAACCTGTTGCAGGCCTTCTTGGTATACGGCTACATTTCAAACCTCAAGATTAACTATACTAAGTCGGAGGCCATGAATCTAACGCTTCCCCCTGATGTGTTGGCGCAGGCACAATCGAATACCTCATTTAAATGGGTGATGGACGCCTTGACATATCTGGGCGTCAAACTTACTCCGCAGTTGAGCAAGATTTTCTCTTTTAACTTTAAGCCCATGTTGAGGCAGATCGAACTAGACCTGAATAGGTGGTCGCGGGGCCTCTTTTCATGGTTTGGAAGGGCCGCACTCATTAAAATGATTACACTCCCACGACTTCTTTACCTATTTCACACTCTGCCCATCGACCTCCCAGTCACCTTTTTTAAACAGCTACAATCCTTACTTTGGAAATTCCTATGGGCCCAAAAAAGACCGCGCATTAGTTTACATCTGTTGACGAAACCGAAGGCAGCAGGCGGGATGGGGTTCCCGAATTTCAAACTGTATTATTATGCCACCCACCTAGCCAGAATAGTTGACTGGAATTGTCATGCTGACAGCAAGGACTGGATCTCAATAGAAGAGGGGGTGTCTAGGTCTCCATTGCGATTCTCTCCTTGGATCCCGAAGGCCAGTTGCCCTAGGGAACTATCACAACACCCCCTCATAGGAGCTACATTACGGATTTTTCACAAGCTGACCTCACACCATGACTTTGCTTCCTCCCCTGGTCCTCTGACACCTCTCCGGGGTAATCCGGATTTTCCCCCGGGCTTGTCCACGAATGACTTCTCTCACACTGCTGACTCCCCGCTGCTAGCTTCACACTTGGTACAGAGGGGAAAGATTCTTCCCTTTGAAGACCTTACAGGTAGCCTCCCTCTTACAACATTGTCATTTTGGAAATACAGACAGGTGTGCCATTATCTCCTAGCGCCTACAAGGAAGGCAACTATGCTTAGGGACCCTACACCTTTTGAGAAGATCTGCCTCCAGGGCACCTCCTTGGAGAAGTCGACCTCCTTTATGTACGCATGTCTACAGCAGCTGGTCCACACGGAGCCGGACAGATTTAAAGGTGCGTGGGAGAGGGCCCTCATGACTCATTTCACGGACACACAGTGGCGCAATGCATGTATCCTTGCCCACAAAGGCACTATAAGCACCAGGCTACAGGAAAATGCATACAAATTACTCTCACAATGGTACGCCACCCCGACTAAAGTTAAGAGTTGGTATCCAGCATCCTCTGACCTCTGCTGGCGCTGTGGGGAGGCAGCGGGAGACATGCTGCATATTTGGTGGAGTTGCCCCCGGATAGCTAGTTTCTGGAGCGTGATCTGCAATTTAATTCTCAATATTACTAACACCACACTAACTCTTTCACCGGAGTGTTGTCTCTTGCATATATCGGACATGTGGCTGGGCAGATACAACAGATCTTTATCTAAGTACCTGTTGATAGCGGCTAAATCCCTGATTCCTAAATACTGGAAATTAACTACGGTACCCTCAGTCAGGGAGTGGGTACACTCAGTTAACCATATTTTCTCTCTGGAGGAGATGCTCGCTACAGCTAAAGACACGGCGGATAAATTTCACAAGACTTGGTCCCCATGGGTCCAGTTTAAGTATTCTGATGCCTTCCGGGATTTGAGTACAGGGTGAGTGCTCGGTGATCGAGATTGAGACGTGCCCCAAGGCATGGATTTTCACCCTTGGTTGGTATGACTGAGAGATGACTCGCAGGGCCGAGGGGTGGCCCAGTCTGTAAACCCTGTTTGCTTTACTATACCTCTTTCCGCTCTCTTACTCTTGATGTTTCTCTTCTTTTTCTCCCTTTGTCTCTCACTTTGCCTCCCTTACCCCAAATTTCCCTTCCCCCACCTAACCCCTCAATTGTTTCTCAATCATTTCTTTTTGATTGGAAGACACTAAAACAACATAAAATGACCTACAACGAAATAACAGTGATACGAATATGATCAGACAGCCTATACAAGATTGGTGGTACTTTGTGTTATGTTATACTTAATTTGTCTAGTTTCTGCATACTGTTACTGGTCATTCTGTGCCCTGTATTGGCTGCTTATTGATGTGCACTCTGATGTTATATTGGTGTTTTTTGAATTTGATAAATAAAATTTTATTGTAAAAAAAAAAAAAGAACAGAAATCACAAATATTTGTGTAGCGAAACCCCCTAGAGGGCCACTGGATTGTGGGTCCCCCCAATTCCTGCACAGCCAGGCAACATGCATTTTCCATCTTCCATTCAGAGACAAAGAATCAGTCCATGGGCTTGTTTTTGATGTTTTGATGGGGTAAACAACTTGTATAGGGATGCCCAATAGGGATGCCCAACTTAACTTGAAATACAATGAGGACAAATTTCTTCTCTATGTACAACACAAAAATGACGAATCCTCGACTGCATTCCCTCTGGAACAGCAACAGTCTTTTGTAAATTAAGAATGAAAATTCCACCTTTGTAGGAACTTTGTGTCCCCTAGGTGGAATTTTAGTAAAGTCCCAACTTGCAAGAGCTTTGTGTCCCATTTCTTATACCAGCCCACCTGGCTGCTTGGTGAAATGTCCCAGAACAAGGAATTGGGTATTAGCTTGTTGGCACTATCCCAGAAAGCTTACTGGATATTGCACTATGCGGCTTTCTCCCTTTAAGGGAGGGTGTAGAAATAATCACACTGTCTCTGGAAATCCTGCTGCCTCTGAGAAAACTGCTGTTCAGACCTCAGGCTGTCCAGGTCCTCCCATGTAAGCCAGGGTGTCTCCTAGAAGAGACTGTAGGGTAGTAGAAATCCCTCTGCCCTTTTTCCTCCCTTCCTTAGCTCCTAGTCTGGAGGACTCAGCCCCCGGGGTCCCCTCCCAGGCCACACGACACAGCTTCAATAATTCCTCTTCCACCCGACCCCCTGCTGGTCAGGCTCCACAATATTTATGGGCTGATCCAGCCACCCTACTAGGCCTCCTACCTGGGGATTAGTAAGCATTCCATAAATATGCAGATCAGGACCTCTGGCCTCCACCCACTATCTTTTAGAAATTTCTCCAAGCTTCTATAACCAGGGGGTGGTACCAGAGGCCTGACCTGTAGAGCCCACCAGCATGACCAACAGTAACCCCTAGCCAATTACCTGACTCACAGAACTACTGTGAGTCAATAATACATTTACCTACACTAGGGGGTGCTACATTTGGAAAGAAAAAGTGTATATACACATGTATCTTAGCTGTGTATTTAGTTTTTTGTTTTGTTTTGTTTTTCTGCATGCCTACTTTTAACTAGCTTTAAAAATGTAGATTTCTGTTCACTCTGCAGACTGAAAAAAAAAAAAAGATTCCTCAAACTATGATCTGTATAGGAGCTAAACAAAATTTGAAGAGGGTATAGTCAGCTTTAGCTACTTTTTACATTATCTATCTATCTATCTATCTATCTATCTATCTATCTATCTATCTATCTATCTATCTAATTATCTATTAACGCATCTCTCAGACAATAATTAAACTTTAAAACAATCGCACAATAAACAACTATGGCTGAAAGCCAAGAACCTTTACACATCACCTTTAGCCCTTTTCCAGTTACACTATAGCTCTTCATAAAAACAAATGAATTCAACAAGCCCTAGGGGAATTGTTTCATCAGAAGCCTATTATATTGCAGCATAGATCTCATTGAGCATCTCTGAATTGGTACAGTCATGGTATTTAAGGTTTATAAGAAATATTTTTGTTTGTTCAGCTTCAGGGATGTTCCCTGGGATGATGTCTTTATTATACTTGACAAGGCCACATAATGGATGAGTTATATCTCAGCAGTAGCCGGCCTTGTTTGTTCCTCTTGTTACCTGTCCATCTCATTCTTTACAGCATCCTCTCCTGAAGGAGAGTTTGATGTCTGTAAAAAAAAAATGTTTTGATGTCCTTTCAAGTCCTATAATATTTAAACAATCCTGATTTCAATTCCTGTTAGTGTAATGAGGAACTAATTAGAAATCGTATATTTGACATTGGATATACAGTAATATAGAAAAGATGTGGGCTTAAGCGTCAGAACTTTGTACTAATAAAAACTGTAAAATATTAATTGCTACTCGCACACATCTTTTAAATGATTCCCAGCCCAGGCTATCCCATCATGAAAATGTTTCATGAGTCCTCAATTAAAGTGGCAGTTTTACAGTGGTTGAAGACATCTAAACTCCATTAGAATTGGTATGCTAAATTATATAACTAGGAAATATATACCTAAAATTATAGTTATTACTAGGATACAATTTGGTGTATAAACAAACGCATGCACATACATAAACATGTCAGGATATTCAGAAGGATTGAGGACTTCTTAATATTCTGGTATTAACTTCACCAGGGCAAAGTCAGTATAATAAGTATATGACATAGATGCAACATGTAGTACATTCACATCAGTCCCTGCTCTCAAGGAGCTTACAAGCTAAGTACCCTAATGCACGTGGTTAAGTGGCTAGCAAGTCTGTCTAGCAGCCAGTAGGGTTGTTGGTTCAAATCCCAACCACAGCACTACCTGCCTGGAGTTTGCATATTCTCCCTTTATGTGTTTCTTATGAGTATGCTGGTTTATTCCCAAACTCCAAAGACATGCTGATGTATTCATTGGCCCTAGTATGTATAAATGTGATGATTGGCGTATAATCTGGGGGGCCTATTGCAACATATAATATCAGCAGTCTGCTCTTATTACTGGAGAAAATATACCAACCTGATCCCCCCCCCCCCGCTTGCAGAGGGTGAGAGGCCTTGGGAACCCCCCCCCCCTTTTTTCTGCATTGACTGGGGGTGTATAAGTCTGTGGTAGCGCCTTAGGCCCTTTTATTTTTCTATATATAACATTTGAACATCCAAGGCTCTCTTTTTAGGGCGCAGTGGTTTTGTATGGCAGCAGCAACCAACTGTATAACCTTAGCGCAGCTTTTTTCCAGTATATCTATGTATAAATGTGAGCTATGGACCTTAGATTGTAAGCTCCTTGAGAGCAGGGACTAATATGAATGTACAATATATATGTAATTTTATGGTGCTGTAGCAGTAATTAAAGCAGAGTTCAACCCAAAAATTAAATTTTCACTTTAAGGGAAGGTGACCCCCTTTTTTTGGGGGGGAAGCGGATAACCTCTTTTTAGAGGGTTCCATCTCCCACTTCCTCCCAGCGCATCACAGCACCAGAAGGAAGATCACCTCTCCCTCCTCCCTCTCGGTAATCATCTGGGACACGTCACAGGTCTGAGATGATTGCCCGGCCAGTCTCGGTGTGCCGCGCGGCTCGCGCATGCGCAATGGATGCCCAGCTGTGAAGCTACAGACGGGCACCCACAGTTACAATGCTGGGACCGCAGAGAGGAGGGGGAGACGAGCAGACCTTCATTCCCCCGCATCACTGGACCCTGGGACAGGTAAGTGTCCGATTATTAAAAGTCAGCAGTTGCAGTATTTGTAGCTGCTGACTCAATTTTTTTTTTAAGCAGAACTCTGCTTTAATAAACTATTGTGTGAAAAGTGGCAAGTGTATAAAGATAATTTTTTGTACACCTAAAAATAAGAACCCTTAGCCTTTGTACAAACGGTCGGACATTCAAACAACAACATCTGTCGGATTTTTTCCAACGGATTTTGTCCAAAACTGGTGTTGCATACACACGGTCGGACAAAGTTGTCGGAAAATCCGATCGTTCAGAACATGATGACTTTCTTTCGTTAGGAGGGGACTACGTTCAAGCTAGTAGCCAATAGCTTTGGTCTCGTAAATTTGATCTGAGCATGCGTGGCACTTTATCCGAATCAGAATTTTCTACAAAAGATCAGACAAAGACCGATCAGATCGTGTTGTCGGAAAATTTTATATCCAGCTCTCAAACTTTGTTGGTCGGACATTCCGACGGAAAAAGTCCAGTGTAGCCCACACATGGTCAGATTATCCGACAACGCGGTCCGATCGGACATTTTCCGTCGGAGTGTCCAACCATGTGTACAAGGGCTAAGTTAGATACAATGTTAGTGTAGGACTTACTTGATCCATGCCTAAGTCCAGGCTCTGAGAACCTCCCAGAAAGCATTTTTTTTCTTTTTACCTTTTCAAAGATGTAGTCTTCTGAATCATTATATTTGAGTACAGGGCACCGTAATGACGCTCTTTCAGTTGCATTTTAAAGACTTGTATTTGGGCAGCTTGTAGTCATAATTAAAATACATGTGAACCATAACTAAATTAAATTTAGTTTACCAAAGCATAACCAATTTTCATTTTTTTTTATCAAATAATGCTTTCATCTTTTTTACCCTGTTGCATCTCCATCCTGTTGATCTTTTGAAAATTTTTGGCATCCATTTCCTGCGTACATGCATGCTTGTAGTGATTGTCGCCTGGCTTTTATGAGGGTGCATTTCTTCATGTTGCAAATAGTGCACCATGACTGTGTAATGTGTACATAGGTGTGCACAGCCTACTGCATTAGGGTGTGCAACCCAAAACTCGAAGACACATGCCTTTCTCTGCAGCCTCAGCAGCACAGGGCAGTGAATTAATTGGTTTGAGTGGCCTCCTGTTCATTCAGAAACTAAAGCATAGTAATTAATTTAGAAAAGAAAGGTGCTGGTAAATTACATATTTAGCTACCTTCTCCCGCTCTCCATCCTGAAACATCTCCTGCAGCAGCCGGGGGGAGAGTAATCAAGCTAGCAGCACTGCAAGGTGGGGGGACAACAAGGGGGGGGGGGGGCTGGGCAGTAGGTGGAATCGGCACCACACATAGTGATTAGGATGTGCCCAGGCACACCTGACACACCCCCAGAACATGTCCATGAATGTGTATTGAAATGACCATTCATAGTCTCCATTGGAAGCTGATATGACAGGATGACAACTCCAGAGCAACAATGGGATACAGGAACTGAGCGTTGAAGTGCATAGACAAGGACCTTCATGGCAAGATTACTTGAAAGAAAGCTGCAGATCTAAATATATTGAAAATTCATACATTCATTAAATTTTAGTGACTGGGTTTACATATAATATACTGCAAGTCTGCAGTAATAAGTAAAGGATTACCTAGGTGTACTCTGTGAATGAGCTCTTATAACCCATAAAAAAACTCCCCCTTTTTTTCCCCCAAAAAAATGTACTATATTATAAAGAATAATTATACTGGGATTGTTGTTTTATTATTTATTGTTTGATGATTCACATCAGTCATTCAGTTGTTAGAGTTTAGGACAGAGACCATTCACATCTACAAGTGCCTTTTGTATTTCTATATTTTAACAGTGACAATGCCTGGGATTTTGAATTGTGTAGTTAAATTGCATGGTTATCTGAATTTAAGTTTTAGCACTAGGTCAATGAAACTAAAGGATCTTAGATGTGAAAGGTGGTTTCATAGCTTAAGGCTAAATAGTGTCACACCAAACCATGTCCCAACTGTTTTATTGGTGGTCATACTTATAAAGCAAGGAAGGACCTCCAGCCACACAGCAGGGCTATCAATACAATTCAAGGCATTTGCTTCAGTACACTACCAGGTTGGAAGCTATTTGTCTCCGCCTATTATTAGTTCATTAGTAACTTCAAAAGGAATGTTTTTCCATTCTAAAACCAGCCATGGAAATAAGATATGGACCATCTGAGGCCCAATCAGTCTACTTCCTACTGATTATGCAAAGCATTCATGACTATACATTGAGTAGAAAAACCCATTACTAATCTCATATCAGGCTAACAAAAGCAACTACCTAGGAAAGTCTGGGCTAATTCATAGGTGTCCGTTAGGGATGAGCCGAACACCCCATGGTTCAATTCTCAGCAGAACATGCGAACAGCCAAAATATTTGTTCGAACATGCAAACACCGTTAAAGTCTATGGGACACAGACGTGAAAAATCAAAAGTTCTAATTTTAAAGGCTTATATGCAATTTAGTGTTATAAAAAGTGTTTGGGGAGCCGGGTCCTGCCCCAGGGGACATCTATCA
The DNA here is from genome assembly GCF_037356315.1 of Lithobates pipiens. Classification (NCBI taxonomy): domain Eukaryota; kingdom Metazoa; phylum Chordata; class Amphibia; order Anura; family Ranidae; genus Lithobates; species Lithobates pipiens. Next base: position 322,903,112 of record NW_027507903.1, on the reverse strand, counting down.
ATGCAAAAAAAAGTTTTAAAAATAGTTTTTTCAGGAGCAGCAATTTTAATCACGCTTAAAGTGAAACAATAAAAATGAAATATTCCTTTAAATATCATGCCGGGGGGGGGGGGGGTGTCCTTAGTATGCCTGTAAAGTAGAGCATATTTCCCATGTTTATAACAGTGCCACAGCAAAATGACATTTCTAAAGGAAAAAAATTAATTCAAAACTGCTTGTGGCTGGAACCCCTCAAAGATATTCTTGTTGGGCGCAGGAACTGGCCCTGCTGTGAAATATTATATCAAAAGTTGTAATTACACAGGGGTAGAAAAATTGGGCCTTGGGTGGTGGTGGTGCCACAACACTGTAACCCCTCACAGATACTCTTGTTGGGCGTAAGAACGGGCCCTGCTGTGAAACATGACTGCCAGTCTCTTGTCCTTCCAGGGCACCCCCTCTCCCTTTCTTAACCTGGGAACCAACATTGGAGCCTTGAAATCGCTGCGCATCCTCCAGCAGCATATAAATGACATGGTGGTCAAATAATTCTGGGGACTCCTCCTTGCATGATGGTGGGGCTATGAAGGAGTGACTGTGGACAAGGAACCGTTGGAATAGGCTGCTTTGGCAGCTGCGTTGGAAGGCAAACTTTCCTGAGCCTGGGTAACAGAGGATGAGGAGGATGAGAATGGCTTTGTTATCCACTCCACCAACTCTTCTGCATGTTGTGGCTCAATAACACAGCCAGCAGCAGCAAAAAAAGGACAAGCGTGCCCCACGGCCACCTGCAGAGGATGCACCATGTGCACGACCACCACTGTTGACTGTAGATACAGACACTTCTGGACATGATGTATTTTTTTTTTCAACACCACACCACACTGTATTAGATACTGTGTATACCGCTTGAAGTGTATTAGAAAGTATACAGTGACTGCACTGTATTGTATACTGTGTACACCACCAATATATATACTCTGCATTCAATGTAGCCTATGTAGCCGATATATTAATATATCTATATATATATATATATATATATATATATATATATATATATATATATATATATATATATATATATATAAATACACCACGAAAGTGTATTATAAACAGTATAATAACACAGAATGCACTGTAGATATAGGCTACACTGGATGTAGAGTATATATATATATATATATATATATATATATATATATATATATATATTTATTAATACATCAAGATGGTATATCTATATTAATACACTGCCTGCGCTGACTGAATATATATCGAGTAAGCACTGAATATATAGTCTATGCTAAATGCAGAGTATATATATATATATATATATATATATATATATATATATCAATGAAACACACATACTAGAATGACTGTATATATATATATATATATATATATATATATATATATATATATATATATATATATATATACATATATCAAATACACTGCCACTAACTGAATAACCTACCTTCTTAACCACTTCCATACCAGGCACTCATTTGTTATATGCCTGTTTGATACTTCTTATTGTGAGTACCTTGATTTTACTTTTACTGTTTTGTCAATAAACATTTGGAAATACTACACTATTGTGCATCCCTCTTTACATTCTTCCATGCCCCATTATGAGGTTCATTGGATGTGGACACACCAGGGACAATAGGGGGGCTCTGATTCCAGACTAGAGACACACACCAGTGGAGCCGGATACACCATACTGGGAGGCTGCCAAGAAACACATTGAGATATACCCACATGCTGTTACCTTACAGCGGTAAGGTAAGGGTACATCTATACCTTACTCTGCACAGGAACCAGGAAGTCACCTATCATCAGCACTTTATGGCAGAGGATTGTCACCAGCACCAGCACTTTGTCATTTTATGCTGACACTGCTAATATATAGCCACTTATTTACTTATTTACGTATTCACTTATCTACCTTGCACCTTATATGGATACTACTTATCTTTTTTGCTTTCACCTATAAGAACATTTGCAGCATATACCTATATGGAGGAAACTTTTTTATATACCGTTTAGGATTTTACCTATTCCCTCAGGATTTATTGCAATAGTAGTGCACCTTCTTTTTGAGCACCGTTTTTTCACTTCATGTGCACATCATATGGATATATTTCCTATTACTGTTCTACAAAGAATATTTTGAGTGTTTGATATACTTTTATTGTCTTATTGATACACTTTTATTGTTTTATCCAAAGAAGTCCCAGGGCATGCGATTTCCTATGGATATATTTCCTATCACTGTTCTACGAAGAATCATTTGAGTGTTTGATATACTTTTATTGTCTTATTGATACACTTTTATTGTTTTATCCGAATAAATCGCAAGGTATGCAACACGTTTTTATACTGCCTAGGACTGGATATATATTGACCTTTGAACAATGCCTCTTTCAACCATATTTTTAATTGAGCACCTTTGCACTTTATTGCGCACAGTATTTAGGTTCATAGCGCAGCACTATCTTCACTGTATATATTCTCTGGGTTCTGATATTTCCTTCAGTGTTGCAGCATATTGTTAAAAAACGCACACATTTGGTAGCACGGGAATATAATTGTATTTCATATAGCAAAGAGACATCCCCATCCAAGAGAGACAGCCCCAGTCCAGCAAAGAGACTCTTAAGGCCCGTACCCGGTCGGACTTTTTGACAACAAACATGCAAATTAGCTGTTTTGGAGCAACATCCGACCGTGTGTACGCTCCATCGGACAAACTTTTTCTGTTTTCATCGGACTTTTGTTGGCTGTGCGAACGGACAAACTTTCTGGCAAAAAAAGTCCGATGGAGCAAAGTCCGACCGTCTGTACGCAAAAGCATCAGACTTTTGTACAAGGTAAGCCTCATACACACGATAGGACTTTGTACAAACTTTCCCTTGGATTTTTGTACAAAGGGCGTCGGCCCTGAACTTGTATTGCATACACACAGCAGGACTTTTTCAGCCAACTTTCACCAAATCACGTGGTTTTTCTGCTCTTTACCGCCACCTTTGGTCAACTTCTGTATTGTTGTCTGATCTTTTGCATTGGTTCTGAGCATGCCCATTTGTACTTTGTACAAAAGTCCTATGGTTTTCTGTACACACGATCAGACTTTGCTCCATAGGACTTTTGTTGCCAGAAAGTTTGTCCGTTCGCACAGCCAACAAAAGTCAGATGAAAACCAAAAAAGTTTGTCCGATGGAGCGTACACATGGTCGGATGTTGCTCCAAAACAGCTAATTTGCATGTTTGTTGTCAAAAAGTCTGATCGTGTGTATGGGCCTGTACAAACACGCATGCTCAGAACCAATGCAAAAGATCAGACTACAATACAGAAGTTGACCAAAGGTGGCGCTGGAGTCATTGAACGTCCTCTTTTGAAGTGGCGTCAGTACGTTGTGACGTCACTACGTTCGTGTTTGTTGTCAAAAAGTCCGACCGTGTGTATGCAATACAAACTTGTGGACCACGTCCTTTGTACAAAAGTCCACGGAAAAGTTTGTACAAAGTCCGACCGTGTGTATGAGGCTTTACAGAGCAGGACTTTGCCTGTAAAGCCTCATACACACTATTGGACTTTGTACAAACTTTCCTGTGGATTTTTGTACAAAGGGCGTCAGCTGAGAACTTGTATTGCATACACATGGCAGGACTTTTTCAGCCAACTTTTACCAAATCATGTGTTTTTTCTGCTCTTTACTGCCACCTTTGGTCAACTTCTGTATTGTTGTTTGATCTTTTGCATTGGTTCTGAGCATGCCTGTTTGTACTGTGTACAAAAGTCCTATGGTTTTCTGTACACATGATCAGATTTTGCTCCATCGGACTTTTGTTGCCAGAAAGTTTGTCCGTTCGCACAGCCAACAAAAGTCCCATGAAAACCGAAAAAGTTTGTCCGATGGAGCATACACACGGTCGGATGTTGCTCCATAACAGCTAATTTACATGTTTGTTGTCAAAAAGTTTGATCGTGTGTATGGGCCATAACACAAACTGACTGGATCAGATTAGGGATATATATATTTTTGTGTTTGTAATTATAGTATATTTAACACTTGCAGGGAAAGTGCAGTGCAGTTTTTAAAAAAAATCATATATATACTTTAAATGCAGGACACCTTTTGGGTCCAAGAACTGTCTCTCTCTCACACAATGTCTGATGCCATCACTTTATCATCTGTTATTCTCTGTTCAGCATCACTCACATTGTGTGAGAGTGTGAGAGAGAGAGAGAGACAGTGATCAAACAGTGTACATAATCATCTTATTTTGAAAACAGTCTGTCTGGCATAGTGGCACTAACTTTAGCAGTGATTTTGGCCCTGGTATGTGCAGCTCCAGAGACACCTTACCTGATATCAGGCTGAAGGGGTCTCCTCCAGCCCCTCCCCTTCATTGTCAGCTGACACCTAATTTCTGCCCCCTGGCTCTGACTGCCTGAACTGAATGAGAGGCCGGATGGCCGCAGAGCTGGGTGTGGAGAGGCCAAATGAGTGGCGCAGGACCAAGGAGCAGCCCAGCTGCCATGGGAGTTCAAACCCAGGCAGAAAGACATGCAACCCGGCCCACGGTGCCAGCCATGGAGAGCCCTGGGAGTTGAAACCCAGAAGCATATGCGGCCCAGTGGCTCTGGCCCACTGGGCAGATGCCCAGTGTGCCCCATGGCCAGTCCGGATCTGCTTGGGGGTCATCTTGGCTGGGCACCCATTTCTAGGAAGAGTAGCAACAGTACTAAACTGTCCCCATTTATAGACAAGTTATCTAACTGTTGACTGATGGATACCTAAACACATTAAGATTGCTTTGTATCATTTTCAGCCCTATGCACATCAACTACTCTTGATTGTATGTCTTCAAAAAGCTCCTTTTCACATCAGCTGATGCTTCTTATGAGCAGCAATCTTAAAATGTTTGATTGTCTTTTACCAGTCAAAGGAGTTCTAAACCACACCTCCAAACTTATGTCATGAATTGGACACGTGAATAAATGATGGACTTCATATATTGTCAATCACTTTGTCCAGTGAAGCAAATCCTTGTCAATCACAATAAAATATACCCGCCAGCTCATTGAAAGAAAAAGACTGCCACTCAAACATCTGATCCTGACAACTGCTCATGGCAGAAGACAGCTCCCCAAGTTGTCACCTGCAATGTAAACAAAGGGGCAGGGTATACCATATGACCACAATTTATCAATAATGTCAGTGCTATCCCTACCTCTTTATTTACAAGGGCACCTTTCTCGTCATTAAAGTAGACCTTCGGTCAGTTTATAAATTTGCTTCTATAGGACCCGTTTCCCCCTCCTTTAATATCATTGGATTAAGAAATTGTGCTTTGTATCTTTATTCTGGTAATTCTTGATCTGGTCCCCTTGACTCCTGGGATATTATCATCACTAATCCCAGGAGTCAATGTTTTTTTTTTTTTTTGTGAGTTGCAGAAAGGGGAGCAGGGTGGAGGGGAGTGGAAGTGGGCTGGAGGAGGGCCATATGTGGGTGGAGATGAGCGGGGACAGACAGAGACATGCTGTGCCTTTAGTTTTCTTGCATGTGGCCATCTTCACTGTGAGCAAGTGAAATCATGGCCAACCTATTCCACCCTGTGTTCAATGTAAAATATTGTGCATGCACGTTAGGTCCACTTTTTGTCCCTGCCTTCACACTAAGCACAATGCCTCAAGCCCTTTGCTTACATGTTGCTATAACAATATCAGTGGAAGTTCGCTGCCACTGCTATAGCAGCGTGTACACAAAGGGCTGGAAGCACTATGCTTAGTGCACAGGTGTAACCGAGATGTGAACCTAGCGTGCATGCGCAAGATTTTACATGGCATGCAGGGCAGATTAGAGCAGCCATGCCTTCACTTGCCCACAGTGAAGATGGCTTCATACAGAAAAAGAGTGATTAATAAAACAGCCAAAATTTAAACAAACTTTCCAAATGACATAAACGTTCTTTTAAAAGCCCAAGACTCCTTCCACACAAGGCAGATACATTTCAGCAGGAGATCTCTCCGTTGATCTCCGCTGAGCCGGAGGATGATAGTTCCGTCTCCGCTCACTGAGCGGGGAGGGGCCTGTCGAGCACCGCTGATCCTGTGGAGAGATCGGATGAAAACGGACAGCATCTCTGTTTTCATCAGATCTCATCCGATCCGCCAGGACGGATGGCGATTTTAGTGGATTGGATGTCAGCAGACATGTCACTGCTGACATCCGTTGCTCCATAGTGTTACAAGGTAAACCACACTGTGTGAAAAGAATTAAGCAGCCAGCATAGCTGAAGACAAGCAGCACATGAACAAAAGGAAAATAATTATGCAGCACTTATAAACAAATATACATAAGTATAAATACTAATAAATATAATAAATAAAAATTATTTGTGAAAATGTCCACTACATGATAACTAATGAAAATAAATATATAAAGACCAATTGGTATACCCCAGATGAAGTCTACTTAGACAAAATGCATCTGGTGAAGTGCCGCTATTACCAATGTGCCATCTTATGCGATTTATTTTTGATTGACATGTGAGTGTTCAATTTTTACTTTTTTTTAATTAAACTACTTGAAACTTTATCACACTATGTAGAACCTTTTTTATTCTTTGGATTTTATCGTGTGAGCTGGCTTTCACCTCCCTGAGTGTCCTCCCATTGGCTGTATTTCACTTGAAGTTCGTTTGAACACATACTGATGCCCCATGCTGTACCAAGTTAGGGATATCGATGTCATCAGGATTGTCAGTGGTTTCCATCAACCATGGTGGTTTGACACCCAAGCCTTTTTGACTTTATATGCCCCTTCAAGTCCAGCCTTTCTGATAAGCCAACAACTAATTGGTGGCAGTCTCTTCACAAGATTTCTTCACTTGTTGACCTGCATTGATGTTGACTGGTTTACATCTACTCACGGATGGTGGTCATAATTAATAGACCAATTGGTCTTTATATATTTATTTAGTTATCACGTATTGGACATTTTCACAAATGCTATTTATATTTATGTATATTTGTTTATAAGTGCTGCACAATTTTTTCTTCCTTTTATCCATTGTTCCATAGACCTGCATGGAGCGTCTGTTCAGGTCCACTTAAAAAACTGACAGGTGGACCTTAAAGGTCCGTTCGTGTGAAAGGGGCCTAAAGGTATATTTATTAAAATATAGCATTTTTTCCTTTAAGTTCCTCTTTATGAAAGAAAGCAGTATTGTGGTTAATTATAAAAATTTCGATTCTCTCTCTCTCTCTCTCTCTCTCTCTCTCTATATATATATATATATATATATATATATATATATAGAGAGAGAGCGAGAGAGAGAGAGAGAGAGAGAGAGAGAGAGTGTGTGTGTGTATATATATGTGTCTATATATATATATATATATATATATATATATATATATATATATATACACACATACATATATATATATATTTGTGTGTTTGTGTGTGTGTGTCAAAAGCACATCTGTTGCATGTATCAGTTTTACACTGTTTTCTATTAAGCTGTACTAGCTATCACACCACTGAGAGGTTGTAAGAATTATGTCATTGATATGGAAACACATGGAGTCCATGGTGTACAGTCACATCCTTTCATCTCAATACACCTGCAAACATCAGCCTGAGGGAGTTTCCCATGATCTACAGAGACTCCATAGATTCAGTTAACAATTCTCCAACCATGTACAGTAATGCTTTTTAATCAGGCATGGCAAGCAATGAAAAGTTGGAACCCAGTGGGTTGTGCCATATAACTCATATAGAGAGGAGCACTAGAGTAGTTTAATTAGGCTTTTTGTAACTGAAATGTATTTTAGGAAAAAAAACAGTTTGATTTTATAAAAGAAGCCTCAAGAACCCTCCTCAATAGCAGCCGGTTACATTTTATACAGAATTACGGTTCATGTACTGTACTTCTCTTTCTTGGAATTTTCATATGACAAGGACCACTAAGTCTAAAACAAAAATGCATTATGTATAAAGCTGCCTTCAGTGCTAGGTATTTAAAAGCTTCTATAACCCTTCAAAAATGTTTGTATTTATGTAACCATGCCATGAAGCCCATTACTTTATGTAATCTCTCACTTAGGCAATGGTGACACAGAATGACATTTGCTTTTTGGTTACTATGGTACTGCTGACTAATAAGTCAACTGTACGCTTGATAATATCACACCCTGCTGTTCCATTTTTCTTTTTTAATTAACCTTGGCTCTAGTAATGGGTATAATTTACTAAAGGAATAGAGGTTTTCAGGTAGCAAACTGAGCTTTTATTTTGTTAAATGTATGTTCACTTTGCAAAGTAAATGTTGGTGGGCTATGAACCTGTCAGATAAAAAATATTAGATAATCTTAAAGAAACAGCTGCGCTAAAACTTATAAGAAACCAAAATTATAAAGTGACATAATCTTTCCTATTTTTTGCAAAAATCTCGAAGGTTGCAAAATAGTGCAAAAAAAAAAGTTCAATGAAACAATAATTTTCAAATATATAAATAGTCCGAAGAAGATGAAAGATAGATAGGATGATGAATCTCAGTCCATTTTAGTGACTACAAAACCACCCTGCACGCATGTAGCAGGTGCACCCAGAGGAAAGAGGTTTATCCACCACCAAATTCAGTGAGGCTTACCAGCTGCCAAGATCTCTTTTTTAAGGAGATCATACGAGCTTGCAAATTGCACGTCCCTGGTCCCTTTAATAGGCTCTGCTGGTATCTCCAACTTTCATGCCCCCTTCTTAAAGCGTCTCCCGTTCCACCACAATCATTTAGCAAAACAAAAAAGAGAGGCTCCCATAGCGTAACTGCGTAAAATTTTAATAAAAATACAATAAGGTAAAGTAACAAACTCACGAATTTCCAGCAGAGTATAAGCGTATATAAAAATCACGAGCCGGCCGGCTCTCTCTTGTTTACACTGCCCGCCCTTCCTGGTTAACGTGGAATTGCGGTGACGTCAGCACGCCGCTCACCCTATGTCGTTTCGTCAAAAGTGACTTCTTCCTGGGACCCCTTCTACCCCAGGAAGAAGTCACTTTTGACGAAACGACGTAGGGTGAGCGGCGTGCTGACGTCACCGCAATTCCACGTTAACCAGGAAGGGCGGGCAGTGTAAACAAGAGAGAGCCGGCCGGCTCGTGATTTTTATATACGCTTATACTCTGCTGGAAATTCGTGAGTTTGTTACTTTACCTTATTGTATTTTTATTAAAATTTTACGGAGTTACGCTATGGGAGCCTCTCTTTTTTGTTTTGCTAAATGATTGTGGTGGAACGGGAGACGCTTTAAGAAGGGGGCATGAAAGTTGGCGATACCAGCAGAGCCTATTAAAGGGACCAGGGACGTGCTATTTGGACATTACAATTAATTTAAAGGCAAAAATATACCTCAATATGACAGTCCATGCTGATGGAAGTTTGGTTTTTATCTGAAATACGAAATTCCGTTGAAGAATTTCCTATCCGAAATACGAATTTTCGTTAAATGAGGGGCTGACTTCCTCCTTCGGATTCGTAAACAAAAGTTCGTATTTCGTACAGAATTCGGACGCATGGCAATTCGTATTTCGGATCCTCCCGAACGTACGAATTTAGGGAAATTCGTACGAATTTGAGATTTGTACGAAACAAATCGCACATGTCTAAGCCCCTGTACACACGGTCGGAGATTTCCACAACCAAATCCGTCGGATTTTGTCCGTCAGATTTAGTCTGACAGATTGTGTCCGAAACTGTTGCATACACATGGTCGGACTAAGTTGTCGAAAAATCCGATCTTTCAGAACGTGATGACATAATTTCGTTACGATGGGACTAGATTCAGGCTAGTAGCCAATAGCTTTGATGTAGGAATTTGATCTGAGCATGCGTGGCACTTGGTCCGATCAAAATTCTCTACACATGATCGGATTACGTCCGACCGGCCCAGTTGGTCGGGAAATATTTCCAACATGTTGGAAAATTGGGTCCGACGGAGATTCGGACGGAATCAGTCCGATGCATACCACACACAGTCGGATTATCTGACGACACGGTCCGATAAGACGCATTCCGACGGATTCTCCGACCGTGTGTACGCGGCATAATACATGCTCGCATGCATAGCAGGCAAGCAAGCTACCTTTACACCACAATGGCAGACATGGACCAGTTGGTACACTATCCATAAAACCACCTATAACTGATTATTACTGTACACCACTGAGTATACTGTTCTCAGCCCACTCCATATTATTTGTGTTCTTTGTTTGATCCATAAGTCCACAGAGATTATATAGTTTATATAGTTCTGATGTTTTTTTTTTTTCAGCTTAATTAAGTGTAATCGACTTCTGGTGAATATTGGCATAAATACATTATTCACTGATTTTCTGATATTACTCTTCAACAGAACTCGATTCCCTGGAAGGGCGCTCCCCTGGCAGCCACAGTTAGTTCCCAGATGGGGTGGCCGACAAGGGGATGCGGACCCTTCACTACTACCTACAAATTATACCTTCTCTCAATCCTGTATAGATACATGATTCTGTTGGATAAACTCTATTCCGTACTGTTGATTGTTTTTACAACGTGATGTATATTTTCACCAATGTAACATGGGAAATTAAATAAAAATCTATTTTGAAAAAAAAAAAAAAAAATCTGCAGCACAACCCCCCCCCCCCCCCTTTTTCTTTTTTTTTTTTTTTTTTTTTAATCTTTATTTAAATTTTTTCCATACAAAAAGTATAAAACATAGTATACATATACATATGCATCCTACTACCCCCCCCCCCCCCTATAGCCCTACTACCTCTTCATATTTCTTCGTTGATTTAAACAGTTTCCATTGCTTCCATTTCTTTCGAAATTTCTTTTCCCCGCTCTCCTCATCCTCTTCCCATCCCTCCATTCTATACATGTCCTCTACTTTACCTATCCATTCCCTCAATTTTGGGGCTTCCGCCTGTCTCCAGTTTTTTGGTATCAAGCTCTTTGTTACGTTTATTAGGTTTCCTATGAGGCCTTCTTTGTACTTTTGAGTTGGGGTGTCTGTACCATGGAAAAGACATGTCCATGGGTTTTCTAGTACCTGAGTTCCTGTTATTATTTTTATTAAAGTTAATGTTTCTCTCCAGTAATTTCTAATTTTTGGGCATTCCCACCAGATATGTGCCGCAGTCCCTTGCTGTCCACACCCTCTCCAGCACATCCCGAGTTGCTCTTCCTGATATCTCCTCATCTTGTCTGGTGTCCTATACCATCTAGCAAGGCTTTTATAATTCATTTCTATTGTATTAAGATTTTTCGATGTCCCGTGTGTTAAGTGTAAGATTTTTTCTAAATTCTGTTTCTCCCCTCGTGGCCCTATTTCTTCTTCCCACTTTTTTATATATATAGGTACCTCCGTCTCGTCCACTTCTCCCAGCATCTTGTATATCTGTGAGATATTTACTCTTATTATTTTCCCCTCACATATCCGCTCTAAGGCGTTAAGGTCTGTTCCACTTCTCAGTGGTTGTGGCAATGATGAGACAAAATGTCTGAGCTGGAGGTACCTCCATCCATCTATATCCATGTACTCCTGTAGTGTTTCTAACGTGTTTATTTTACCCGCATTTATTATGTGTCTCAATTGAATATCTTCTCTTCTAATCCAGTGTCCTCCCATAGTGCTCTTCCCCGGTGGAAATAAATTATTTTCTTTTAATGCCATTAGTGGAGAGTTGTATTTCCACTTATTATGCTTGTGAATTCCATCCCATATTCTAAAAACGTTTTTTGTGAGTGCAAGTGTTGTTGGTCCGAGTGATCTGTGTTTTGGGGGTATCCAAATTTCCTTTCCTAATCGTGTCTCTGCAGCGCTGTGTTCTATTGCCACCCATCTTTTTTCATTATCTAATTTTGTCCACTCCACCACCCGTGTTAATACTATAGATTCGTAATATTTCTTAAAATCCGGTACTTTTAGACCTCCCCTCTCTTTTCCCAGTTGTAATACCTTTAAGGCTATTCTAGGCTTCTTATTTTTCCAGATGAGCTTGGTTATTAGACGTTTAATAGTATTAAAGTAGACTGGGGGAATATATATCGGTAACATCTGTAACTTATATAATATTTTTGGTTGTATGATCATCTTAAGGGCATTTATCCGGCCAAACCAGGACAATGGTTTCATCATTATTTTTTTTGTATCTTCTCTTACTTCGTCCAGTAGGGGGATATAGTTTATCTCATAGATTTCCTTTAATGAGGCTGCCAGCTTTATACCTAAATATTTAATTTCCTTTTTCCATAGGAAGGGAAATTTGCCCTTGATATCCTGTTCTTCCCCACTGCTCGTGCTGACACTTAAAACCTCTGTTTTTTTTAAATTTATTTTAAAATTTGATAGATCTCCATATTGCTCGATACTCTTTACCAAATTTGGCATGGAGATTCTAGGTTTTGTCACATAAAATAGGACATCGTCCGCAAATGCGGCTACTTTATGAACCTCTTCCCCCAGCTCAATTCCTCCTATATCGGGATTTTTCCTCACTGTCTCCAGCAGTGGTTCCAAAGTCAACACGAACAGTATGGGTGACAGTGGGCAACCCTGTCTAGTCCCATTGTACATTCTAAAGGGGTCAGACAAGTTGCCGTTTACCCTTACCACTGCCATTGGGCACTCATAGAGTGTCTTTATCCAACTCAGGATTCGGATACCAAATCCCATTTCTTTCAACGTGCCCAGCATAAATCCCCAGTCTACTCGGTCAAATGCTTTTTCTGCATCTATTGACAAGAGAAGACTGGGGATTTTGCTCTCTTGGGCTTTCTGGAGAAGCAATAGGGTCCTCACTCCATTATCCCTTCCCTCTCGGCCCCCCACGAACCCCACTTGATCTGGGTGGACCAAGTTCGGAACTATTTTTTTCATTCTAGTAGCTAGTATTTTTGCGAATAATTTTATGTCGGTATTTAATAATGAGATTGGTCTATAGTTTGAACATATCATACCTTCCTTCCCTTCTTTCAATATTGTGGAGATAATTGCTAGAGAGGCTTCCTTACCCAGTCCGTATTTTATATCTAGGCCGTTAAAATATGCACATAACCTTGGTGACAAAATTTCCCCAAATTTTTTATAATATTCTATTATATAGCCGTCCGGGCCCGGGCTTTTCCCTCCTGTTGTTTCTTTTATTGCTTGGTTTACTTCGGATGTTGTTATAGGAGAATCCAATTCCTGTACTATTTCCTGTGATAGTGTAGGGACCTTAGCGTTTATTATATATTCTTTGATTTTCCTCTTTCTAATATTCTCTTGCTGCTCTGTCTCCTTTTTTCTCACCCAATATAATTGCTCGTAGTATTCTCTAAATACCTCCGCTATATCTTCAGTCTTATATTTGATCTCGTTTTTTTTATCTATTATTTTCTCAATATAATTTTTTGCTTTCTTTTTCCTCAATATCCTAGCTAAACTCTTGCCATTCTTGTTTCCCAAGAAATATCGCTCTTTCGTTATTTTATGATATTCTCTCCTTACTTCTTGCTCTATTGTTTCCTCCAGCTCTAGTTTTTTTATAGCTAGATTCCGTTGTAGCCCCTGTATCTGTCCCTTTCCATTTTGTTTCTCTATTTTGTGTTTTAATTCTAATCTCCTAATTTCTTCTCTTAATTCCTTTACCTTTTTATTCCTTTCTTTTTTTCTTTTTGCCCCAAGTGAGATATATATTCCTCTTATGTAAGCCTTATGGGCCTCCCATAGTATGTTCTCCGCCATCTCGTCCTTCCCATTTGAGGCAAAAAAAAATTGCAGCTCCTTTCTTATTGTTTCCTCTCCTTCTACGTCTAATAGATCTTTATTTAGTTTCCAGGTAAACGGGGGTTTCTTTACCTCTGGGATTTTAATTCTCATGGTTACAGGCGCGTGGTCCGACAGAGTCCTAGTTCCGATGTCCGTATCTACCACTTCCTCCAATAGCTGATGTTCCACCAGCCAATAATCTATCCTGGTGTACGTCCCATGCACGGGGGAGTAGAACGAATAATCTCGTTTCTTCGGATGTTGTATTCTCCACACATCTATCAGCTGTAATTCGGTCATCCATTGTTTAATTACATTTCGCTGCATGTTCGCCGTCTCCCGTGCATGGGACGAACTATCCAGTCTCGGATTTATCGGAAAATTCAGGTCTCCTGCCACAATCACCCTCCCCTCCTTAAATTCCCAAAGTTTTCCCAGTATCTTTCTCAGATAAGTTATTGGATTCTTATTCGGGCTATATATATTTGCCAAGGTATATTTTATTCCCCATAGTTTTCCTTTTAGAAACAGGAACCTCCCTTCCGGGTCTCCCATCCTGCCCTCTACTATAAATTGGATATCCCGGCCTATCCCCACTGCTACCCCCCTTGTTCTACTTGAGACTGAGTCTCCATAGAACCAGGTCGGGTATCTTGGGGAGTACAGTCTAATTTTACTTTCATGGGTTAAGTGCGTTTCCTGTAAGAACACGATCTCTGCATTAAGTTGCTCCAATTCTCTTAGTATCTTAAACCGTTTGTTAGCTACATTTAGACCTCTCACATTATACGACACACAGTTTACCATTGTCATGTTGGAACCCAAATAATGCCCTTTACTCGAAATCTTGAGCTATAGGTTATTCTCCTCTCTCCCTCCCCCCCCTCCTCCCCCGCCCCCCCCACCCTCCTCTCCCACCCCCCCACCCTCATCCCCCCCATGGCCCATCTCCGGGCCTCTTGCATCCAACCTGGATATATCCCCGTCCTGGTGTCTGCACCTCTTCCCTTGAGGTGGAGACCCCAACCCGGCGCCCCGTGTGCACCTCCCCGGGTCCTGGGATCCCGGGGTGGGCCCTAAAGAGAGAGACCCTTCCCCAGCCCCCCCCCACCCCCCCCCCCCCCCAGTAAACAGCTTCCACCACCTCAATGTACTTCCATAACTTTAGAGCAGCCTTTTTACTACTTCTTCCCGCCACCCCCCCTCTCCCCCCGGTAGCTCCTCTCTTATTAACCCTTCATACTCTTTTGGAATTGGTATCTGTAGGTTTTTACAAAAGTCCTGCATATCTTCCAAAAATCTCAACCTTACTGTCTTCCCATCTCTGTGTACTATTAATGCTGCGGGAAATCCCCAGCTATATCTAATGTTTAGTTCTCTTAGTTGATCCAGCAGTGGTTTGAGCTTTCTTCTTCTTATTAGGGTCTCCGCTGATAAGTCCGCAAACACTTGTAAAGTCTTTTGTTCGTACTGTAGAGGAGGTCCCTTCCTAAGATTATTCCATATTTTTTCTTTGTCTGAGTACTTATGGAACTTAATAAGCACATCCCGTGGCATGTCCTCTTTTAGCCCAGGTGGTTTCCTCACTCTGTGTACTCTATCAATTTTTATCTTTTCTGCCTCTCCTCTCTCCAGTAGGGGGTTAAATATCCTCTTCATTTTTTCCTCCAGATCTTCTCCATTTTGCTCTGGTATAGCCCTTATCTTCAAATTTTGGCGCCTATTTTGGTTTTCTTGCGCCTCCATTTTATAACAACATTCTTTCTGTTGTCTTTGCAGCTCTTTCATTTGTGTTTTTAGCCCAGCTATCTCCAGTGTTTGTCTCTCCGCTTTCTCTTCTACCTCTTCTACCCTTTTTAACAGATATCCCAAATCCATACGTACGTTGGAGACCTCACTTTTTATCAGGTTTTCCATTCTCTCGAACATTGCTAACATATCCAACTTAGTAGGCATTAGGGATTCACTCCTCAGATCTTCCCCCTCTGTAATCTCCGTCTCTATTCCCATGTTCTCCTGTATCTTTTCTCCTTGGGCCCCCTTTAATTTAGCTGCCTCTTTTCTTGCGCCTTTGTTTACCTGAGCTGTTTTTTTTTCCATACTGGGACTTCTGGTGTTCCCTTCTTTAGTTGTTAAATATTTCTGGATTGAGCTTGCGTTTGCACTTGAATTTAAACTTTCTCTGGGGGTTTTGGGTTCTGTTACTTTTTGGGATCGGCCTTTCATTATTTCTTTTGGGCTCACACCCCCTCCGGCTTACCCCTCTCCCGTGTGCTTATCCCTCTGGGATTTATAATATATTCCTCCTTCCCCTCCTCCTTTCCTTGTGTATGTTTCCAGACAAAAAAAGAGGGGAGAGACCTCTCTTTGATAGTCGATAACTCTGTTCTATGCGAGTGCAATAGATGTATATACGTGCTCATGGGTTACCCACAGATGTGTTCAAGCTCAGTATGTCTCTCATGCAGATTACTTCTTTAAACCGTCTCCCCCCTATTTTATTTTTTTTTTTTTTGAGCTATTGAGCTATCCCCCCCTTTTTCTAACCTGAACCTGATCGTTCCATCGATGGGGACAAGCATCGCAGCTCCAGACGCTGTCTCGGTCCTGATTGGATAGATTTATAGCAGCAGGAGTCATTGGCTCTCGCTGCTGTCAATCAAAGCAAGTGACAGGGGAGCCAGGGGCGAGGCTGAGTCCTGCTGTCTGTGTCAATAGACGCAGCATAAAGACTCGGGAGCTCATCTGCATGAGTGCCCTCATGGAAAGCGGCTCTCTGTGGGGGCACTCAAGAAGAGGAGGAGCACCGTGGAGGGGACCCAGAAGAGGAGGATCAGGGCCGCTCTGTGCAAAACCTTTGCACAGAGGAGGTGAGTATAACATGTTAGTTTTTTTTTTTTTTTAAATAACAAAGCTTTACAATCACTTTAAGGTTTTGACGTATTGGGTATCAAATTACTCAGTGCACCCTTGTCTTTTATATTTTACCAACAAATTGCGTAATTTATTGCGCTTATGTGCCGTAAAATCAACTTTTTGGGTTTTTTTTCATATCGTGGCACAAAAGCTGTTTTGTTTTTTCCGCTAGGGTGTCTGCTTTCAGAAACTATTACATTTTTTGGGGTGTTTTATGCAATCTTCAAGCCTAAAATAATTTTTTAAGCATCTGTGCAAAAAAAAAAAACACAAAGCAAAATCAGGGCTCTGGCAGCAAAAGGGTTAAATATATAAACAGGCGTAGTTTTAGGGTCTGAATCAATAGACTTTTGTTCGCTTCTAGCAGGTTTTGTATTACCATATAAGTCTATGGAAATTCAGAACTCACTTGAAGCAGGTCAAATGCAAATCAGATAAAGGTCAACTGTAAGTCAACTACTGTACACCTGTCAATGAATACTGAATCATCTCAGAAGCATCCCAAAAATTAATGCCATTGACACAAGACCAAAGCCAATCAGCAAATGATTTTTAGCTCTGTCTATTCATATTTACTACTGCACAGGAAAGCATAGCCCCGGTAGGACAGGTGACCTGATTTCTCTATTCTGCATGTCAGGATCTGGATCACCTGCTTGCGGGTGGCAATTTGATTCTCAGAGATGAAGGACACAGTTCTGGTGGCCACTAGCGGATAACTCTAAGTAGCCAGCAGATCCAAGTAATTAGGCTCCTCCTGATACTGGCTGCTTGGATGGTATATAAACCCATCCTGGATTTTCATCAATGCTTCAGTGTTACCTGTTAGTTACAGTAGATAGCTTCTTGCTGATAATTCTGATCCCTGCCTTATCCTAAACCTTGCATCCAATACCATGCATTCTGTTACCCATCCCCCATCTCTGCTCTGTTCCCAGTCCAGTCATGCCCTGTTTATGCCAGCTTCTCTCCATTTGTATATAGTGTAATATAGTTAGGATGATGGTTTGTTTTTACGTCACTGACATGTTTATTTATTCACTTTTGCTTTGCTTATGGTCTGTTGGTATTGGATAGGAGTTGTGTGCATTAATAAGCCATATTGCAATTATACTAAATTTGATTCCAATTTGATTCCAAATTCAATACCAGGCCCTTCAGCTCTGGTATGGATATTAAAGGGAACCCGCACCAAAATAAAAAAAAACGGCATTGGGGTCCCCCTCAAAATCCATGCCAGACACTTATCCGAGCATGCAACCTGGCAGGCCGCAAGAAAAGAGGGGCGGGAGGAGAGAGTGCCCCCCATCCTGAACCATACCAGGCCACATGCCCTCAACATTGGGAGGGTGCTTTGGCTTAGCCCTCCAAAGCACCTTGTCCCCATGTTGATGGGGAGAAGGGCCTCATCCCAACAACCCTTGCCCGGTGGTTGTGGGGGTCTGCAAATGGGGGCTTATCGGAATCTGGAAGTCCCCTTTAACAAGGGGACCCTCAGGTCCCACCCCCCCATGTGAATTGTGAATGGCGTACAAATGTACTCCTACCATTTCCCCAAAAAAGTGTCACAAATGTTAAAAAAGAAAAGAGATGGTTTTTGACAATTCCTTTATTAATTTCTTCTTCTTTCCCAGCTTCTTCTTATATCTTCTTTCTTCTGGCCTTCTTCTTCCTCCATCTTCTTCTTCCCTCGCTTCTTCCTCTATCTAAAGGGGACCCCATCCCCCTCTGACAACATGGGAAAAGCTATAGGGAAGTCCCCGTGCATCAGAGGGGGGGCGGGGTCACCGGGTGGCCTGGCCCTCTGTTATATAAGAACTGTCAGCTGAACAGAAGCGTCACACAGCTGAAGACTACCACTGAGACGGATCAAGCGGAGGATAAAGCGGAGAAGAAGAAGCCGGAGGAAGATGCCGGACGAGAAGACCATGCAGGGAGGTGGGATCTGGGGGTCCCCTTGTTAAGGGGGGCTTCCAGATTCCAATAACCCCTCCCCCCGCAGACCTCCACAACCATCGGGTAAGGGTTGTGGCGATTAGGCCCTTCTCCCCACAGAAACCGGTGTTACATCAGAGGGGGGGCGGGTCATCCCACACGTCATTGGGGAAGCCAGGCTTTCCCACTTGCGTCAGAGGGGGCGGGGTCAGATGACGGGTGGCCCTGCCCTCCTCATATAAGAAATGTCAGGCTGCTGGGATCCCCGCAGTGTCTCCGCCAGTGGAGACAGAGGATGGATGGACTGCGCTGTGCTGGAGGGAGAGATAACCCGTCGCTGGATCAGATCAGCCATCGCTGGACCCCGGAGAGATGATCATCCGTCTCTGGATAGCAAGAGTGGATTACCACTGCTGGAATCTTTTTTTAATTTTTTTTATTTTTAATAAAGGACTTTTTCAAAGGTGTGTGTGTTAACATTCTTTTACACTTTCTTTGTGAAATGGTAGGGGTACTTTTGTACCCCCTTACCATTTCAAACAGGGGGGCCAGGATCTGGGGGTTAAAGAGGGCTTCCAGATTCTGATAAGCCTCCCGCCCGCAGACCCCCTTAACCACCGGCCAGGGTTGTGGGGATGAGGCCCTTGTCCTCATCAACATGGGGACAAGGTGCTTTGAGGGGTCACAAACCCCCAAAGCATGCTCCCAATGTTGAGCGTATGTGGCCTGGTATGGTTCAGGAGGGGGGGGCGCTCTCTTGTCCCCCCTCTTTTCCTGCGGCCTGCCAGGTTGCGTGCTCAGATAAGGGGTCTGGTATGGATTTTTAGGGGGAACTCCATGCCATTTTTTTTTTAAATTTGGCATGGAGTTCGCCTTAAAATCCATACCAGACCCTTCAGGGCTGGTATGGATATTTAGGGGGAACCCCATGTCATTTTTCTTTTAATTTGACGCAGTGTTCCCCTTAATATCCATACTAGACCTGAAGGGCCTGGTAATTGAATTTAGGGGAACCCCACGTTTTTTTTTTTTATCAATGACTGTTTTCTATACTACGGGGAATTCATTATATAGCCACAAGTGATTTTAAATGACTTTTTTTCCTGCAGAAATGACACTTTGTGCAGGGACAGTTCTAAGCATGGGAAGCATGTGCCCCTTCACAGGCATACTATACATACTATACACACCCCCCAGGTATCAAATTTAAAGGAATATTACACTTTTATTGTTTCACTTTAAGCATTATTAAAATCGCTGCTCCCGAAAAACTTCAGTTTTTAAAACTTTTTTTTTGCATTGATACATGTCCCCTGGGGCAGGACCCAGGTCCCCAAACACTTTTTTATTACAATAACTTGCATATTAGCCTTTAAAATAAGCACTTTCGATTTTTAACGTTCGAGTCCCATACAGTAGATATTAATAGGGTTCTAAAGTTCACACAAAGTTTAGGTCTGTTTGCAGGTTCTGGTGCGAAACGAACCGGGGGGCTCATCTTTAGTGGTAAACATTAGTAAACAATTCAGAATCAAAATATAATAGCAGTGCAGCTTTAAAAGAACAGCATTATTTTGTTTGAATAAACAAATGTCCACGATTTTAGCATGCTATTGAGAACCAATAATCAGAAGATGTGTGATCAGTATTCAATTTTGATTCACAGTCCTTAAAACATCCTTTCAAAATAAAGTCCTTAAAAAATAAATAAAAAAAGGGGAACGTGTGAGGTATAGGCTGGCTGTTTCACTAAGTCCTAAATAAGAGTATTCAATTGTTAAAAATAGCTGTATACCCAGTATTTTTTCACATTTAAAGGAGAATCTCACTTTCATAAAAAACTGATATAGCACAAAAAATTACTACACAATCATTATTTTTAGTCCATTGTTCATTTCAACCTGAAGTCTGTGCAATTTTCTAAAATTGTTAAAAAAAAATTGAATGCGTTATGGCAACCTAGAGGCTTTTTGTACGCTGCTACACTGCCCCTAAAACTGTAATTTGCTGCTTGTGTGAATGGCTTGGTGATTTTTCACATATTTCTGCAGTAAGATACAAGTAACATTTTAGGCATTCTTAGCAATAGGTATTTCATTTTGCATACGATACCCCAGAAGTATTAACTACTAGAGGGATGCAGACACTGACACATTTCAAATTTAAAACAGTGAAAATGCTCCAGGTGTCTATAATAAGGAATGTGTTCACACCTAGGCCTGGTTAAGGCCAAATTTGGCTGTTAAAAGGTTCAGTGAATCTCCAAACCAAGGTAAGAAGAAACAGCTGCACATCATGTAGTTCCAAATGCATTTATTGAAGAAACCAAATGTGGCACCGCAGGACACCAACAAGAGGTCTGGGTAGATGCGTTTCACACAATAAGGTTGTGCTTAATCATTACACAGACATATCCAACTGATAAATCTTATATAGATCCACCCCCAGTATTAACAGGTGTTAAGGGGGCGGTAATCAGCGGCAGGTAGCTGCCTTAATTAACCATTGAACTAAGCTATACAAATATAAAAATGGGTGCTTGGTGTGCCGAATCTCCGACTGCAACCAGAAGTGATACATTTACAAGAGGCATTGCTACCTGTGCTAAAAGTTTCCTGTCCAGATCACCTGGTTGTTAGGGAGACGGCAACTGCCAGCATCCTAACAACCAGTACTGTTTTTCTTCCAAACCCATGTATATGTCAGCTGGGGATTAAAAATAATGGGGGCCCCCATGACCTCCACATGTGAATGAGTAAGGGGTACCCTTACTCATTCACAAAAAAAAAAATAGTAAATGAAAACATGGATTTTGAAAAATGCTTTATTAAAAAATGTAAAAGAAAACAAAAATTATCCACAAATGTAAAATCGCTGTCAATTACCTCACCCAGTGATGCAGATCCTCATTAATCACAATGAATGGTGCCCATTGATGCTCCAAAAGAAAAAGCCTCCGAAAAAAAACCTCCAATCCCATTACACACTCGCTGAAAATGACAGCTCCCAGGGTCCACCACTGAATGTAAACAAAGGGTCTGCATCTACCAGGTGATGTCATTGACCAGATATGGACATTACAATAATAGTTAGATATTTGCTTTACTCATTCCCTTTAAGGGTGGGGTATCTGGGGATTCTCCTATTTTTAAAAGAGGTTTCCAGTTTCCGATAAGCCCCTTATCTGCAGACCCCCTACAACCACTGTGCTAAGGTTGTGGGAAAAGGCCTTTGAGCAGTGACTTTCTAAGATGGGTCCCAGCATTGGCAATATTATTCCGGTCTGCAGAGATATATGAAGGCTCTCTATTTTCACCTTTACTGAGATAAGTACCATTTGGAGTGTATGCTATTGCCTGATGTAGTCTGGGATCTTATGCACTGGAGCAGCACTCTGCAGTTCTCACATTTTATCCAAGTTTGTGTTGCTGTGTTATTCCCTTGGCCTTTAGTTTTATCTGTAATGAATCAGTAGTGTTTGTACAGGAGCCCCCTTTATGTAAGCTCCCTGGGATAGTTGTACACCATGGACAATATATAACAAGGCTTACCTATAGGTAGTGGAAATATCTCCTAAACGTGCGCCGTTTAGGAGATATTTCACTTGTAGTGCGCCAATGTTGTCATCGGCGTATGCGCTGTGAAGAAAGAGACCACTGTGCCGGTTCTTTCCCCAGCGTGTGCCGTGACTGATGGCTCCCGCACGCATGTGCGCGAGTGACGTCACGCGTCTCCAGCTAGTCTCAGAGCTGGAGTCCATGGCCCCTGGAAGAAGAAGGGGAGAAGATGGACGCGGCCTGCTCAGAGGACAGCGTGGGATTTGTTATCAGGTAAGTGTCCTATAATGGGATATATGCTTTTCATTTGCAGGCCTTGCGAGGAGCAAAAGAGGAAGTAAAACCCATCAGGGTTTACTTCCTCTTTAAGATATTGCTTGGATGCCTCCATCCTCCTGAGGTAGCAACACTCCCTGCAAAATATGTCAAGGAACCCTGGACTCTCCACATAGCCATTAACTTAGCACTTAGCCCTTGTACACAGGGTCAGAGATTCCGACAACCGAATCCGTCGGATTTTGTCCGACGGATCTTGTCCGAAACTGTTGCATACACACGGTCGGACAAAGTTGTCGGAACATCCGCTCATTCGGAACGCGATGACGTAATTTCGTTACAATGGGACTACGTTCAGGCTAGTAGCCAATAGCTTTGATGTAGGAATTTGATCTGAGCTTGCGTGGCACTTTGTCCGATCGGAATTCTCTACACATGATCGGAGTATGTCCGATCGGAGTATTTTGTCGGAAAATATTTCCGGCAAGTTGAAAAATTTGGTCCGACGGATATTCCGACGGAAACAGTCCGATGCAGACCACACACAGTCGGAATATCCGACAAAACGCTCCGATCGGACACATTCCGTGGGAATCTCCGATCGTGTGTACAAGGGCTAAGAGTGCTAGTTGCCTGTACTCCTTTATGTACCATGTTGAGGGGAGTTTATTTACTGTTATATGGAGGAAACCATGCTTTCTCAGTTTAATTATGAACTATTGAAAATATCTAATACATTTTGGATATTTTATATTACATGTTGCATAGTTGGGGTACGAATAATTCTATGCATCCTCTCTGTCTAAAATGTGCACCTAACTATCTTAAAAAGAATGTCCATTTTCCTTAAGGTGTAGTAAAACTATTAGGTCTTGATCTGTAAATTATTCCCTCTTATGCTGAGCCATTCATTTGTTAAGAGATTGCTTTAGCTTTCCAGTCTACAGGCCTTTGCATTCCAAACTGCATTGCAAATATAAAATTACTTCACTTGTTTGTTGAGGATGTACAAGCTTCTTTCTCAGTGTATTGCTGGGCTTGAAATCGGCACAATCAGCAATTCATTTATAGAGGAAATACTTCAAAGATAATGTAACTAATACCTATTTTAACCACTTCCCTACTGCGCATAGTCATATGACGGTAGCAGGAACCCTTTGTGCCTCCAGGCCGCCATCATATGATGTATTTTCTTCCTGAGCCTCTAGGGGGCGCACGCCCGCTGTGTCACTAGGCACCTAGGATTGCCGTGAACACAGCAGGACCATGGATCTGCTTGCATAAACACACAGATCCATGTCCTGTCAGAGGAGAGGAGACCGATGGTGTGTTCCCAGTACAGAGGAACACTGATCGGTCTCCTCCCCTTGTGAGTCCCCACCCCCTAAAGTTAAAATCACTCCCTAGGAAACATAATTAACCCCTCGATCACCCCCTAGTGTTAACCCCTTCCCTGTCAGTCACATTTATACAGTAATCAGTGCATTTTTTATAGCACTAATCGCTGTATAAATGTGAATGGTCCCAAAATAGTGTTAAAAGTGTCCGAAGTGTCCGACGCAATATAGCAGTCATGATAAAAATCGCAGATCACTGCCATTGCTAATAAAAAAAAATAACAATAAAAATGCCATAAATGTATCCCTTATTTTGTAGACGCTATAACTTTTGCGCAAACCAATCAATACACACTTATTGCGATTTATTTTTTTACCAAAAATATGTATAAGAATACATAACGGCCTAAACTGAGGAAAGAAATATTTTTTTTTAATGGGTTATTTATTATAGCAAAAAGTTAAATTTTTTTTTGTTTCTAGCGCAAAAAAATAAAAACTGCAGAGGTGATCAAATACGACCAAAAGAAAGCTCTATTTGTGGGGAAAAAAATTATTAAAATTTCATATGGGTACAGGATTGCATGTCCGCGCAATTGTCATTCAAACTGTAACAGCGCTGAAAGCTGAAAATTGGTCTGGGCAGGAAGGGGGTGAAAATGCCCTCTATTGAAGTGGTTAAAATCTTTAATTTGTAGGTCACATGACCGCTTTTCTTCTTTTGGGTTAACGATGGGTCAAGCACTAGTGTGTCAGATGTCCCGGTGACACCGGTTTCAGTTTTCCCCTCTGGCCATGCAGAGTGGAGTGGAGCTGTCAGTGAAGCATCTGACCCGCAGGTAGCATCCCCTGCTGGGCAGATAAGATGATTGACAATTCCATGCCACTCTACATGGTCTGACAGGAGGATGTGAAAAAGCTGACGCAATGTCACCAGGACCTGTAACACACTAAGACTTAGACCATCGCCTGACACAGGCTGTGTTGATATGGGCAACTAGAAAGATTACACCCCACAGCAAGCCATGAGTAGATAAGGCTTACTTGCAAGAATGTGATTACACGCACTGTGGTAGCAATGCTGCAGAAGATCTATGAGCCTGCAGATCTTTGCCACTGACTAGAAGTAGGTCCAGTGAATGGCAGGATCAATTTCTCTAGAAAAAAATTTTTAATTAAAAAACAAAGGACACAGATTATAACAATTTACTGTTTTGGGGTAGGGTTAAAATTACTTTCAGCAGAATGCTACAGCTATCATACAATACTACTATCTTTTGAAATATTCTACTGTACAACATATAATGTATGTTTGTAAAGTTTCTACAGTCTGCTGAGTAGAAAGTGTAATTATTTTAAGGGAGCGCACATCTTATGCTTTTATTGCAAGTTTACCTTAAAGAACACATGGATATACTGTAAAGCCCCATACACACTATCAGATTTTCTGCTGATTTTTTTCCTTCAGCTTTACCAAAACCATGTAGTGCAAGGGCCTGCCTGATTGCATACAAATTGAAACTCCTAAGGTTTGACCTCATATTATATGGATTTGGTAAATCGGAAGGAAAAAAATCAGCAGAAAATCTGATAGTGTGTATGGGGCTTAACTCTTAACTGACAGACATTTAGGTTGCTATATTTTAAGCCATTTGTTTTTCATTTTTTCCTACAAGCTCTTTGCAGCAACTTACCTATAGTGAATGCAAGCCAATATATACATTTATTTTCTTTTTTATTCACCAATATAGTAATATGCTCTTGAACGTTTTATCAGGTTGAGAGGAGACATCAGAGATTTCACTGAGCTCAGCCAGGTCACAAACTCACAACCCCTACAAGTTGGCTGGTCGTATTCATTAACATCTGATTGTATTATACCCCATCTGGCAGGAAGGCCCTTGCACACATATTTGTTGGTAGATCTAAAGTAGGTTGCAAAATCACATTTGCTCTTGATTGTGAGAAACACTCGCTTTTACCCCTTAGGGCAGTGGTCATCAACCCTGTGCTCAGGGCCGACTAACAGGCCAGGTTTTATGTATTATCTTGGGGAGATGTAGACTAGAATACTGCAATCACTGAGCAGCAAATGATATCACATGTGATGTATTTCAATTATCTTGCAAATCTGGCCTGTTAGTGGGCCCTGAGGACAGGGTTGATGACCACTACCTTAGGGTACCTATTCAAGTTTATGTAACCACTAACAATGAACATATCTTTTTGGACCCTTTAGTCTATTAAATATAACATTGAAAATGTTTTTCTATATCTTTTTGTTAAGTACAAAAAAGTGCAAAAAATATCTGTTGATCCTGGCAGGAAATGAATTATCTTAAAGCGGAGTTCCACCCAAAAATGGAACTTCCGCTTTAAGTGCTGGTGACCTCTGACATGACATGCCACATTTGGCATGTCATTTTTTGGGGAGGGAGTGGGTACCCAGTTTTCACAGGCACGAGCTCCCATTTCCTCCCCTGGAGCCCCAGCAGGAAGTTCACCTCTCCCCCCTCCCTTCCTGCAATCTTCCGGAACATGTCACAGGTCCCAGAAGATTGCCCGGCTATTTGCAGCATGGATCATGCGTATTGCATGCCTGCCCACAGTTAGAATGCCGGTGCCACGGAAAGGAGGGGGAAAGGACCAAGGCTTCATGCGCCTGCAATGCTGGACCGTGGGACAGGTGAATGTCTGTTTATTAAAAGTCAGCAGCTACACTTTTTGTAGCTGCTGGCTTTTAAATAGGTGGAACTCTGCTTTAAAGTGTGCTGTTCTCTGCTTGAGCTGTTATTAGTTACATCATTCCCACCTCTGTCTGTCGGCTACAGAACAGCTTTCATTTTTTAATAGAGAACAGAAAAGGGGAAGGTATCCAGAAGTCCTGTTTTAGGGTGACAATAAAGATTTTCCCATAGATACAGTATGGTGAGTAAGCTTTGTCACTCTAGGAAAATAATTCTTTCATGGCAGACCTACCAGATGAAAATGAAAGAAAAAAGGGTGGACAAAAAAAAAAAGAAAACAACTGCAATCACAACATCTAAGGACATCTAAGGACTGGCAAGCTGCAATATATCACTTTTTTACTTTTAGATTTAGATACGCTTTAACAACATGATCCTTACCTGAGCCTTATGTTGGGTTTTGTATTAAAAGAAAGATTACTTATGGCCACTGGCCAGCCTGAGTTATAAACAGTGAAGAATTGATCTCTATTATTTAAAGGATTACCATAAAAAGTTGATACTAGTTTTTTTATTTTTATTCATTGGTTGATTTAATTAGTTTGTTATTGAGGAAGCCAGTCATTCCCCCGAGGCTGATAAACAGCTAGAAGAGCAATTAGATATGATAGAACAGAAGCCTTTAAGATCCAGCTGGGTGATTGATAACTCAGCCCAGAATTCCACATTTGACTGGCAATAAGGTTGGGAGGCAATGGACCATAGCTCACTGTAAGAATGAAAATAACTGCTACAGAACAAAAGACCTCATGAGGTGCGAGAATTAACCCCATCCCAACTACTTGCGATAATCTGACATGTTGGGCGCTGTAAATATATAAAGCAAGCCCCTCTTCCCACACATTCTGACTACCTTGCTTAAAGTCCTACCAAGCATATCTAATGAACACATTCCACATACAGTAACTGTTGGATATTTAGTAGGCTGGGGAAAAAATCCAAGCAATCATTTGTAAACAATTATGCTGATCCAAAATGTAGTAGTTATTTTTCAATTTAATTACAGTTCACTATTACAGTTGTGTGCTCTTTCAAATTAATGCAGACATGCACATGCTTTGTCTTCTTTTTTATTTTATTTATTTATTTTTTTATTTTACCACTTAAAAGAAAATTGAAATACACGTGAAAAGGTAGGTGCGCACCGTACCATGATAAATTACTTTTTCAATATATGTGAACAGAAAACATTCGATCTTCATTTAAACAGTACCTAGAGAAAAAGGTGATGTACTTGAATAAAGGAATCATTAACTTGACATTGCATTTATTGGGATTATATTTATTATTATTATTAATATTATTATTAAGGATTTATATAGCATCAACAGTTTGTGATGTTTAAATAGCACCAACAGTTTGTGAATCACTTTACAAAAAGGATGTAAACAGCACAGACTTCATCTCCCATGATTCAGTGCTGCCCACTATCAAGTCTCTTGAGCTCATTCTGCTTGTCAATTTCCTCTGGTGGATGGAGGCGAGCAGGGCCGTCTTTAAGGCAGGGCAAAAGGGGCAGCTGCCCTGGGCCCTGTCATTGTTGTGGGGCCCAAAGCAGCTGCCTCATACTTGCCAACTATCTCAGTTTAAATTCCTTTGTCCTTTGAACTTTTAGTCCCTTGCTGTGTCCAGATATCTGTGTGAAGTGCTGCTACTAATGCTGCCCAGCGTTGCCCTATTGTTGTGTACAGATGACTCACCTGCAGACCCTGTGTTTACATGTAAATAACCGGCATTCATATGTAAATAGCAGCAGCATTCATAAGTAAATAGCTGTGGCCAGCGGCATTGATATGTAAATAAAGGCAGCATTCATATGTATATCATGCCCCCCTGCAGAGGAGATGATGTACTGTATCCTCTAGCAACAAATCAGTGAGCAGTATTCCTTTACAGTAATCTCTAGCCACCAAATAACAAGCAGAAATCATTTGCTGTAACCTCTAGCAACTAATCAGTGAGCCATAATATGTGCTGTAATCTAAAGCAACCAGTCAGTAAGCAATAAATATATGCTGTAACCGCTGGCAACCAACCGCAATTGCTGCCTGATCTGATACAGTAAATGGATTTTAAGTCTAGCTGCTATTTATTGTATGTCTCAGAGCAGGTGGAGAGTGAAATTGCATGGGGGGGCCCAAGAATTTTTTTGCCCAGGGTCCAATCAATATTAACCGGGTTCCCGACCAGCGCACGCCGATGTACGTCGACAGAATGTCACGGGCAGGCATATTGGCGTACAGGTACGTCCAATCTTCAATGCCGCCCGGCCATCGGGAGTGCGCCGCCGGCGATGCACTCCCGTGCTGGTCAGGACCCCCGTGAGTCCGGTCGCGGGACCCGCAGACTCGATCGCCGCGGGCATACCCGCGATCGTCTCACGGGACGGCTGAATGGAGGAAATGCAGTGTAAACAGCATTTCTCCATTCTGCCTAGCAACTAGTGACGCTGATCTCTGCTCCATGTGGTTGGAGCAGAGATCAGTGTTCACTAAATGAAAGCCCAACCCCCCCACAGTTAGTAACACACCCCTAGGAACACTTAACCCCTACACTGCCACCCACTGGTCAACCCCTTCACTGCCAGTGTCATTTACACAGGAATCACTGCATTTATATAGCAGTGATTACTGTATAAATGACAATGGTCCCAAAAATGTGTCAAAAATGTCCGATGGGTCCCCCACAATGTCGCAGTCACAATAAAAATCGCTGATCGCCGCCATTACTAGTAAAAAAAATAATAAAAAATTATTAATAAAAATGCTATAAAACTATCCCTATTTTGTAAATGCTATAACTTTTGCGTAAACCAATCAATAATCGCTTATTGCGATTTTTTTTTACCAAAAATATGTAGAAGAATACGTATCGGCCTAAACTGAGGGAAAAAAATGTTTTTTTTATATATTTTTGGGGGATATTTATTATAACAAAAAGTAAAAAATAATGCATTTTTTTCAAAATTGTCGCTCTATTTTTGTTATAAAAACCGCAGGGGTGATTAAATACCACCAAAAGAAAGCTCTATTTGTGGGAAAAAAAGGACGTCAATTTTGTTTGGGAGCCATGTCGCACGACCGCGCAATTGTCAGTTAAAGCGACGCAGTGCCAAATCGCAAACAGTGGTCTGGTCTTTGACCAGCAAAATTGTCCGGTCTGTAAGTGGTTAAAGACGGCCCTGGAGGCGAGATAGTGGTAACCTAGCTTAAGTCATTTGGGAGACATCACTTTTTGTCTTTAGCCCCACCCCTGGCTATTCACTGTTACAGCTATTGATATATTTGTTTAAAAATAAATATTAAAAAGGCACAATTTTCTACATCTGATCAAAAGCTCCACCTTGCATCATTGAGCAATTCCATTACAAATTGGAATAGGAAATCTTTGAATTGTATTGTATTGCATGTGAGCACATTCCCTTCTTTCATAACAAATTTGTTTTAAATGATGTACAGGATACAGCATCTCTTGATAAATAGCATGTTAAAAATATTTAGCATCATCTTCTAGAAACAATTGAATAAATGCATGTGTGATTTCAGTCCAAAAACATACATATAGCAGTAATTTCGCCTCCATATGTATAAAAAAGTTATCACAACAGACAGTATTTGAGATAAACTGGTATTGAGGATATATTTTCCAGTTGAGTTTTTTTTAACTAGCCCCTTACAATTTGCGTCAGGTAAGTTCTACGCAGTTCAGTTAAATACTACCTCAAATATACTATAATCTCATTCTTGCCAGCCATGGGACTAGATGACAAATTTAATTTCTTAATGAACTTTAAATAAAATAAAACTAATAACTCACTTCTGTGGTATGAATGGGTGCGGCCCTTTATTTTATTGGCATGACGATATATATATTAACCAACTTAACATTAAACAATATACATACATTGACGATATAACCTTTATAATCATCTTTAGATTATAAAATACCAAAAAGGTTCAGCTTTAAAAGCTCAAACCCATAAAGTAATAACAAAAAACTATACCAACAATGAAAAAGGATGGGCTACCAAATAAAAAGGGGGGGAGGGGAAGGACCGTGCCTTTATCTTCTGCTGCAACCGTTGTTCTGATAAAATCCGTTGGTTATTTTCCTTTTATAACCTTCTGTTTATTTTCATAGGTTCGTTGGATCACCTGATGTAACTGAAGAATATTCTGGAAGATTGATCAGGTGACCAGGTAAGTAACCAATTAATTACTGATATGAAATATATAACTGAAATTCCCTTGTCCCTATTCCCATATGTAGGGGGCGCTAGTATGCCCCCCCTACTCTCATGGGACTAGATGACAAATTTTATTTCTTAATGAACTTTAACCACTTAACCACCGCCATATTGCCAATGTACGTCATTACAATGGCAGGGGGACACCAAAACGCGCACATAAAACACGGAATTCACTAAACAAATAAAAACAATGTAAAGAATCAGCGGGGCCAAAAAATAAAAAATCATCTAAATAATGAATATTATTATTCGAATTAGCTTGATATGACACCGCCATTCAAGGAAAGATGCAAAAGCTTCAAAATATTTACAAGATAATGAACAACCCATTGGAAGGCTTTTATCGTAATAAAACACACCAGCGAAACAAAAACCCAAGGAGCTGTAAGCAGAGTGATGAATAGGCAGTAAATGAAAAGCCGACTTGATGTCGGCCTTCGCTAGTAAATCGGATTGACCAAACAGACAAATTTTGGAAACCGCATCGTCAAATGAAGATAACGTAACCGAACTATCTAGAGGATTAATACAATTGTTTAACGAAGAGCCCAAGGGTATGACAGATGATGTATTAAACGAAAACAACCTTTGTCTTTTTTATGTATCAAACCAAGAGGTGATACTCTAAAATTCTGAAAAGGTGGTGAAGAAAATGGCCCTGCCACACGGCCTTCGCGAACTTCGTTACTTATTTTTTCAGCAACCACCCCTTGAAATCGTTTCACAGAAGGAAGGTTATCGTGACAGATGCAACCTGAACCATTAAAAACTGGCAATCGAAAACCGTGGGGGAAACCATTAATTATGAGATCTGCTGTCAGACGATCTGGCCAAATTTGCAGAAAAGGCAACATTTCTGCTAGCTTCACTGGAGTTGCCGCTAGGACGAAAATTATCCCGCACATTAGTAGATGATTTTTTAAAACAACGAATAGACGGATGATTACCAGAACATGTGGCACATTCGTGTTTGTAACGACAAGAATTAGGCCATTTACATTGTCCCTCATTAAATCCGAAACAGAGACCTTTCCGGAAAGGAGCCGGCTGCAAAGATGGAGAAGGAAGCAATTGTTTCTTAGGAATCAAGAGATTGAGCCACAAACCAACATCCTTAGAGTTTTTCACCCATAACGCTCGCATAAATGCAAAAGGCTTGAAGCCAATTATTAAACGAACGAGGAGCCGATTTGCGTCTGTCATCTTCAGATTCCTTTTTATCTAAACGGTTCTCCTTAAATGAAGGGAGAAGAGAAAGAATATCTACATAATCACCCCTCCAGATTTTTTCTTTAATAGATGCTGGCAAATGAAAGCCAAGAGGTGATATTTCACAAACAAATGCTTCTTTAAAGCAACACTCAGGGATCGAAGGAACCGACATCTGAGCAATAGCTGGCGCAGAAAACGCTGAAGACAATATGTCCGAATGCACAACAGGTGGAATAGGTTGTTTTTAGCAACATCTTTCCAAGCTTGCAACAATGGAGAATCAGAATTAACCGATAAATTGCTAATGCAACGCTTAAAATAATCAGTAAATGAAGTAAATGAAGATAACAATGATCGTAATTGATCAGACTCACCTTTTTCCACAGGCTGTACACCAGCCTGGGAAGATGAAGTCGACAAAGACTAAACTTCTGCTGAATTTCCTGTCTGTACATCTGCAAGAGATGCAGAACGTGCCAACAAGGTTTGCGATTCTTTTTCCACAGGCTGTACAGCAGCCTGTGAAGATGCAGTCGGGAAGGAGCAAACCCCTGCAGAATGTTCTTTCTGTACATCTGTAAGAGAATGCGCAGATTGTTCCAATAAATCCTGTGACCCTGTAACTGCAGGCAATGAATTAGAAACAGCATCTAACGGGTTAATAAAAGGCAAAGGAATAGCAGTTAAAGCATTTGAAACAGAATGAGATGGAATAGGATTAGCTACAGAAGTACAAGGTAAAGATACTGAAGTAAGTGTATTGTCAGTATGCAATACAGTATCATCTGCTGACAAAGAATTAGCAACAAATTGAACATCTGATGAAACAACATGCACATTCCTTTTAGTAGCTTGCTTACTGGAATTTAAAGAATTTGCATGCAAATCAGCAGCAAAACTAGAATGACAATTAAAAGAATTAATAGTATTTTTACCATTAGTTTTTATTTTCTTATTCACATGCTGGCCCCTGGATTTGATCCAGTGAACCGGCCTCTGTCTGTTCCTCTGTGGACGTCCTGTTGACACTGCGCATGCCCCAACATCACATTCAGTATTCTGCCTCACTACTGATGACGCTGGAGAGGAGGAACCAAATGATTGTTGTGGAACGAAGGAGCCAGCTGTAGAGTTTCTGGAGGGAGGAATAATAGGCAGCACAGAAGGAGGAGCCATAGGAGGAAGGAGCAAAGAAGGAAGGGGGACCGTCTGTGCAAGTGAATCTCCCGGAGCGGAAAGAGATGGCGGCGGAGCGGCGGAGGGCAGAGCGGATGAAGAAGGAGGAAGACCTGGAACCACAGCCTGGAAAGGGGCAGACAAAGGAGGCGAAGAAGCCGTAGATGGGCCGGAAGACACACAAAACCTCATCCAGGCATCGCCATCCGGAGCAGAGGCCCTCTCCATTAGCTGACGCAGCAAAGAATGCAAGGCAGGTAAGAGAACAACGTAGGGGTGCCTTTCTCTTCTGCTGCAACCGTTGTTCTGATAAAATCCGTTGGTTATTTTCCTTTTATAACCTTCTGTTTATTTTCATAGGTTCATTGGATCACCTGATGTAACTGAAGAATATTCTGGAAGATTGATCAGGTGACCAGGTAAGTAACCAATTAATTACTGATATGAAATATATAACTGAAATTCCCTTGTCCCTATTCCCATATGTAGGGGGCGCTAGTATGCTCCCCCTACTCTCATTCACATCTTTGCACCTACATACATATCTGATAAAGGATTTGATACTCATATATTTTTGTAAATATTAGCAAGAAAGAAAATATCTGTTGAAGAGGAATCAAGTGTTTTCAGTAGTTTTTAATCAAATCTATCATCAGGCAGGCAGGACCAATACTTTTGCTCTCCAAGACCTACTGGCTTGTGCCAACTTCCTTTTCCCCTGCAGACTGAAACAGAATAGAACTGTTTTAGTAGTCATCTAGACGTCTAAAAAAAAAAAAAAAACCTTGCTTTGTTGTGCAGACCCTTTGGAATGCATAATATGTTTTCTTAATATCAGTTTAAAAGATTGAGGTTCTGTATAAATCTATTTTAAAAGCTAAGTTCACCTTTTTGGGCAGAATTTCAGTTATCATAATAAATATAAGCTTTTTCTATTGTTATTTCTGTCCCAGTAATCCTAATGAATCCTTTGAAATGTCATCTTTTTTTGAAAAATGATTTTTGCTTCCATCCATTCCTGTAGATCATGTGACATCCAGGAAGCTTTGAATCTATCAATGCATTGCCTTGCTGCATCACAGAAGAGGGCGTGATAGGGTGTGTTCACCACTCTGGACCACACCTCCCTCATTACTATACCACCTTCCACCCATTTTCTGTAACATCTGATTATACAATCTCCTTTAGGCAATGTAGTACAAGGGCCTGTTTGATTTAATACAAGCTGAAAGGATTGTCAAGGTGGGTCCTCCTATTCCATAGTTCGGGTAAATCCAAAGGGCATTGTTCAGAGATTGTACAATCAGATTGTATAGTATACTGTATGGCCAGCTTTATACAAGTACATAGGAGGGAGTGGATGGAAACACGGTCAGGCCCTGCTCACATCTCCACGTAACGGGAGCTCACATTCCAACATGTGGGGTTTTTTTGCCGTTTACTCTCGTGAAGCATAGGGCTCACTTGAATGGGCTTCCCTATGCACAACAATATCCCCCAAAAAGCTCCAGAACTTTTTTTTAGAGCAGGGCATGGTGTGCACATTCTGTGTGGTTTACCATCCATTTGGAAACACACAGATGTGAATGGAGCCTCATTGTTCTTGTGTAAACACACCAACTTCAGTTTCAGGCCTTATTCACATCTAATGTAGTGTGAGCGCACATTTTTTGGCTTGTTGTTCCCGGGACACGCATTGGGCAGCCCATTGATTTCAATGGGTTGTTCTATACATGGCAAAGTAGGTCATGGGGCATTTTGGCACGATACATGTTGCACATTTTTTACTATGTGTTTTGCTGCATTTGGCACTTGTTTTTTCACATGGCAAAATGTGTGTTTGCTTCTGTGTTTGGGGTGCCATTAACAATTAACAATCTCCCTGTTCAGCCACCCATTGCTGAGCTTGGAGAGCCGTAGAGCAGCGGTCGGATTGCACCACAGTTAGAGTGACAGTGTCAGTGTAAATAATTAAGGACAGAGGGACATTGCTGATGGTAGGCGTGGAATGTGCTCCTCTAAATGTTGCACCTGGGGCCACTTAACCGGCTGCCCCCCCCCCCCCCCCCCAACGCTACACCACAGCTTTTAGCAGTTAAGTTCTATCTCAATGAACCCAGAATGTGTAAATTGTGGATACACTAGATTGCACTACAGTACCGACACAATGTATATGCTGTTTGGGCTGGCTACAAAACTGTGACATTAGCCAGCAGGATACAAGTCCAATCTTTTCGTTCAAAAATTTTTTATTGACAAAGAAGACATAGAGTACATAGGCAACAACATTTCGTCTTGTGCAAAATACAGGAAGACAATAACAAAATGTACTCCAAAACAAGGCAGGTTACAGCGAGATTGTCAAGATAGCAATATGAATACAATTGGTTGGAACCCATGAAACACAAGCCTAGAGGTCAAAACATATAGACAAATACATGCAGCATGCAAACGGTCTAGGACAGTATAACACAGAGAAGTGCAAAAAACCTTAGTTCTAAGCATACCAAAAGCCACAGAACATTTGCTATATAACTAGTGATATCCAAAATCACCTCCAGGGTGGACGAATATCACAATCAAGTGCCTAGAGAAGGTGGATAATGAAGCACAAGGCTAAGAAGCAGAAGAGAGGGAAAAATAAAAGAAGGAAAAGATGGGGAGACTAGAGAAAGGGGTAGTGAGAAAGAACAGAAGGAAGAGAAAGGAGAGTAAAGAGGGGAAGGGGGAAGAAAAGAACAGATAAGCGAGAATTTCGGTCGGTCGACTCTCACTGGGTAGCTTTAAAACAGCTTCTAAACACTAAGACAGGGAAAAATGGTGTCACGGATCTAGTAAGTGGCGGTCAAAATGTGGAGGTAGATAGTGCTCAACCCAAGGATGCCAAATTTTAGAGTGTCGAGGGACAGTATCCTGAATGGTCGCCTCAGTTTTGCTATGTATCATTGCCTGCGTAACCCTGTTTTTAGTTTCGGTCAGTCGTAGGGTGGGAGTTTTCCAGGCTTTGGCTATTGTCTGTTTGGCTGCTGTAGTGACCTGCAGAGCAAGGCGTATCTTAGCCTTGGTATATGAGCTTGGATAAAAATTAAGGAGGGCCAAAGCTGGGTCAGGGTCTATTATGATATCAAACAAGGTGGATAAGATCAGAAAGATTTCAGACCAGAAGCGTTTCACCACAGGGCATGTCCACCAGATGTGTAGATGTGTCCCCCTCTCGGCACAGCCGCGAAAGCAGTTTGGGGAGTAGGAGGGTAGAAATTTTGCTATTCTATCTGGCACAAGATACCAACGCATGAGAACTTTATAACTCGCTTCCAGGGCCACAATATTTTGTGAGGAGATCTTAGTATGTAGCCAGATGTCAGACCAGTCGTGCTCCTCCAAGTGCAGGTCGAGGTCCCTGGACCAACACTGCGCATATGTCGGGAGCGCCGAGGGTTGGGAGGTAAGATGTGCATACAGTTGTGATATGATGCCTGGGGCGTGTGGGTCAGAATTACATATATTTTCAAAAATTGTGTACGTACCTCTTCCTCCTGTCAGGCCAATAGTCTGCTTTACAAAATGTGAAATTTGGAGGTAACGAAAATATTCACTGTTTGGTAATTGTTTTTGGGCCTGCAGGGAGGGGAACGATTTGATTGAGCCACCCGCCACCAGGTCGCATATACGAGTTAGATCTGATTGTATCCACACTCGGAATGAGAAAGAAGAAGCGCAGGCAGGGTAAAATTTAGGGTGACCAATATAGGATAGTAAGGGGGAGTGTGGGGAGATCAACCGAAATGTCTTGCATAATCTATCCCACAACTTGATGGAGTTAGAGGTGAGGGGATTGGAGACGGGGCCTCGAACTGCGGGGGGGAGCCAGAGAAGATTAGTTAGGGATATAGGGTAAAGATCTACCGCCTCTAGGCTCACCCAGATAGGAACTTCAACCGTGGCATGGTAAAGTGCCAATTGGGCGAGCTGGGCCGCGTGATAATAATGTTGGAAATGAGGTATGCCTAAGCCTCCGGCCCTATAGTGGCGGAGCAGAGTGGATCTTGAGATCCTAGGTTTTATGGGGCCCCATATATAAGTAAAAACCCGATTTTGGATTATACGATGAAAATAAGAAGGTATTGGAATGG
Source organism: Lithobates pipiens (assembly GCF_037356315.1). Classification (NCBI taxonomy): domain Eukaryota; kingdom Metazoa; phylum Chordata; class Amphibia; order Anura; family Ranidae; genus Lithobates; species Lithobates pipiens. Next base: position 322,865,773 of record NW_027507903.1, on the reverse strand, counting down.
GGAGAACTCTATATAAATAGAGCAGCTTGGGGAGCAAAGACATCTTGACAGCTGTAATGCGTCCCATCCACGAGATGCAGAGGGGACGCCAATCTTGGAGCAAAGACGAGAGGTGCTTCAACATTGGGAGGTAATTAGCGCGAAATAGATCTGCGGGGTCACTGGTAAGTTTTATGCCTAAATAGGGAATAGAAAGGCTGGACCATTGGAATGGAAAATTAACCTTAAGGAGTGCCATGGTGTCGCGCGGCAGTGTTACGTTAAGGGCCCTAGACTTTGCCTGGTTAACTTCCAGGCCGGATACTTTAGAAAATTTATCAAGGAGATCAAGCAAGTTAGGGATAGTAATATGTGGGGAAGTAACAAACAGTAGGGCATCATCTGCGAAAAGGCATAATTTCTGGGTGGTAGAGGCTACTTCTAAGCCCTTAATATCCGGGTGAGCTCTAATAAGCGCGGCCAGGGGTTCAATTGCTAAAGAAAATAGTTGCGGTGACAAAGGGCAGCCCTGCCGCGTCCCTCTACGTATTGGAAAGTTTTGGGAGCTAAACCCTGAGTATTTCACTGAAGCCTGGGGATCAGCATATAGGGACATAATCCATTGAAGGAAATGGGGGCCGAAACCCCAGCGTTTCAAAATGAAGTGCAGATAGGGCCAGGAGACCGTATCAAATGCCTTTCTGATATCTAGGGATAAAAGGTGCATAGGAATAGAGCGTGCTTTCGCAAGGTGTTGCAATAGGATGACTCTGCGTATGTTGTCACTAGCTTGTCTACGAGGGATAAACCCTACCTGATCTTTATGAATCAATTTACCTATAATCAGATTAAGGCGCAAGGCAAGGATTTTGGCTAGGATTTTGATATCTACATTGAGTAGGGATATGGGGCGAAAGTTAGACCATAGGGTGTTGTCTGAGTTGGGCTTGGGGATCATAGCTATCGTGGCCATCAGGGAGTCCCTACCTAGAACCTGCTGCTTTAATAGTGCATTAAATGAGTTTGTAAGTAGGGGGGCTAGTACGTCTGAAAATTTTTTATAATAGTTACCGGGTAGTCCGTCAGGGCCAGGACGTTTATGGGGCTTAAGAGACTTTATAGCCAACAGGACTTCCTCCGATGTAATCGGAGCATCAATGGAGTCCCTATCAGAAAGGGATAATTCAGGTATGGACAGATTTTGAAAAAGGGATTCAGCTTGCTGTTGAGAGAACTGAGTTTTATTTGAGTATAAGTCAGCCAATTTTTCACGAAATTCGGCTAGTATTTTAACAGGGTTGCTTGTATAAGAATTTTTGGTGACTTTGAGTCTAATTGGTTTATGAATCTTATCAGGTTGACGAAGACGTAGGGCTAGGAAGGTATCAGGTTTATTTGCCTTGGTGTATAACGTATGATTAGCCCTACGAAGGACTTTGTCTGCCGACTCGGCTAGTAGAAGGTCTAGTTCTAGTTTGGTTTTTTCGAGAGTAAGTCTATGGGGTTCTGTGGGCGAGTCTTGGAACTGAAGGAAGTGCTGGTGGTATTCCTCCTCCAACTGCTGCTGCCTACGTTGACGGTCTCTTTTTATGTGTGTGGCTAGAGAGATGCAACTGCCCCGAATAACCGGCTTATGTGCTTCCCAGAGGAGAACCGGGGATATGCCTGTAGTAGCGTTGTGGCGTAAGTAATCAGTTATAGCAACACGAATATCAAGGCAGTAAGTTTGATTAGTGAGATGCGCCTCATTCATACACCAAGACCCATTCTGGGTTCTGGGAACCAACGAGGCAATAGTGGTGACAACGGCGCAGTGGTCAGACCAGGGAATCGGGCGTATACCGGATTGGAGCACGACTGGGAAGGAGGCCACCGGAGTTAAAATGTGATCAATCCTAGAAAAAGATTTGTGAGGATGCGAATAGAACGTATAATTCCTCTTCAAGGGATTGCATTCCCTCCAAGTGTCTAGGAGGGATGCCGCGGGAAACTGTTTCCTAAGCTGAGCCGAGAGGGAGTGACTTTCTGGTGTATATGGTGATTTGTCTAGGTGGGGATGTAGGGTTAGGTTGGAATCGCCACAGACAAAAAGCGTGCCTTTGCAGTGAGTTTGAATAACCTGTAGGAGATGTGAAAAAAAAGGGTTAGGGTTGCCATTTGGGGCATAATAAGAGACTAATGTGACTTCAGTGTCCTGAAGTAGACCAACTAAAATGATGTAACGGCCCTCAGGGTCCTTAATTTCCATGGCGGGTGTGAAAGGCAAAGAACGGTGGAACGCTATCAGTACACCCCTATGTTTAGTAGTCGCCGAAGCTGTAAAGACTTGAGGGTAGTGGGGGCTAAAATATTTGGGGGTTTGGGATAACGCAAAATGCGTTTCTTGGAGGGCTACTATCCCAGCGTTCAGGGAGTGGAAATTTCGGAAAGCCTTAACCCGTTTGTTAGGGATGTTAAGACCCTTAACATTTAATGATAATATGTTCAGGGGGGCCATCTGTAGATAGGGTGGGAGATATTATAGGATAGTGTATGGGGTGTAGGAGCCGACCGACCGAAAGGGAACAAAAGAAAGGAGATAGAAGAGATAGAGGGGGGAAAGAAGGAGAAAAAAGATGAAATCTTGACTGCAGGGCAAACCTTAAAAAGGCAAAAGCCATCGAATGCCAGGGTGGTTTGCTCGGCAAGGTAATGCCCAAACCCCAGGGCCCCAAACATGTTGCCCGGGAGAGAGTGCATTAAATGAGGGAGGAGCAGTGACCGCTCTCCGCCGCCGCAGGGGTGGAAAGAATGCGTGAACAAAACAATTTGCTAAACCAAGCCGATATTGAAATAAGAACAAACAAATACAAAGGAAACAAGGAAAAAACATGAGGACCTAATCCAAATAACGGTATCACAGAGAGCACTAGGGATATATTTAGATTGAAGAATTATACCTTTGCAGGACCATATCACAAAGGTTTTCAAACAACAGGGAGGGTAAGGGTGGGGTAGGCAAGGATGGGGAGGAGGGTAAATCAGGGTAGAAGTGGGGAGGAGGAGGTAAAATCTAGGAAATGGAACAAGGGAAAAGGGGAGGAGAAGGAGGGTAAGGAGGGACAGGGTTGCATATGGGAGGTCAGTGAGAAAACTATCATCTTTCAGTACTAATTTAAGGTAAATCTTGTAGACTTAAAAATAAAAAACACAGAAACATTACCAAGTTATATCAAACGACCATGAAGCAAGTGTAAAGTGTCAGCGTATCATTGCAAATTAGGGGCTACCGGCATCGAAAAAATCTGGGGAAAAATGATACTGAGAAAAAACAATGGGAGAAAAAAGTAATTACATACGGAACAGCCAACAAGTAGGATTCGGTGGAAGATGGCCTCCGGTACAGAGGTCAGTTGTCGTCTTCCGCACGGATGTCCAAATCCTAAAAGATCTCGCAAGGGGAAATAAAAAGAAAAAAAAACTTTAGAAAAGTAGCATGAGAGAGGTCAGGGGCACCAGATTAGCCAGGTCAGCGTGGAGGGCGAGATTTAGGAGTGGAGGCTATACCATCCGACAGCCTGGCAGGGGTTCCTTTGCGAACTGATGCAGGACCTGGTAAGTTACGAAGCGGTGTGGCCGAATAAGGATGAGCCGCCGAACGAGCCGGTGTACGAGGCAGATTCGTCTCAGTCTGTGGATCCGGGTGAGTAAGATGGAGGCCTTCCAAGAGGCGCTGTAAGGACTCCGGAGATGAACAGGTGTGTTGTTGTCCTTGATAGGAGAACTGAATAGCGAACGGGAATCTCCAGGTATATTTCAGTTGATGATGGAGTAGGATTTGTATCTGAGGTTTCATGGCTCGGCGTTTGGCAATGGTGAGGGGAGCCAGGTCTGAAAACAATTGATATGCGTGCCCTTGGAATTGTAGGGAATCTTTGTTGCGGGCAGCATTGAGAAGCTGTTCTTTTGTGCGAAAAAAATGTAGCCGAACAATAATATCTCTAGGTGGACCGTCTGCCTGCCGTCGGGTGAGGGCTCTGTGAACCCTGTCAAATTCTAAACGTTCAATGGGTATGCCCGGGGCTAATTCTTGGAACATGGCCGTCACAAAGGACTGGACATCATCTACTGTTTCAGGTATGCCCCTTACCCTCAAGTTGGCTCTGCGGGAGCGGTTCTCAGCATCCTCCCAGCGTGAGAGGAGGGTGACATTTTCTTCTCGGAGAGCTATTTGTTCCTGGGCTTGTTCTTGCAAGGCAAATTCGATGTCATCTACCCTGGATTCTAAGGCCGCAGTGCGCTGGCCTATATCGCGTATCTCTCTCGAGAGCCGGTCTGTAATCTGCTCCGATGTGGCTTTCAGGGCCTTCTGCAACATGGTCTCCATATGTTTGAGGAAATCGCCGGGAATCATTCCGGACGGTAGCGGGGGTGCTTCTGAGGGGTTGTGTGTGCTCACCTCCCGGTCTTCATCGCTGTCTGAAGTTTCTCGGCTGGGAGCGGAGGACACCTGCTGAGCAGCAAGGGCCCTCGCCGCCATTTTAGACGAGGCGCGGGCGAGGGCTTCCTTGATGGGTTTGGGTTTATTCTTCCCTCTATGGCCCGTCAGCACCATTCCACTGGATGCCAGGGCTGGCGGGGGTGAGGCACGATGCAGTAGGATGAGGATTGCGGGCCCGGTTCAGCGATTAGGTCCCGAAGCGGCGGCGGAGAGTGCGGAGCCTTAGCAAGACACGTCCGCCATGCTAGACCTCGCGCATGCGCCCCCCCCATACAAGTCCAATCTTTTAACAAGGCGTTACCAATAGTCAATAACATGATGTGTTGGCAACCAAGGGCACCAACCTGATGGAGCACATTACTTTTTTGACATCCTGAAATATTATAGAAACTCCTATTATAAACTATGACAACTGATAGTTAAGCAGTATGCACAATATAAACATTAACCAATTGCTGACCGCTACATGTATATACTGTATACTTCAGCAAGACAGCTTCTCTGCGTGAAATAATGTACATATACATGTACATGATCCAGCTCTTCAGGGTTGGGAGTGAGCGCCCATTCCCTGGATGTGCTGCCATTTGCTCCAGCACATGTTGATCAGCGGGACCTTGCCAATGATTTATGGATGGGATCTGCTGATCGGCAGAGGGAATGACAGGAGGCAGCCTTGTGTTGCAAAGCAGGGGGTAAAAACCAGAACATTGTTAGGCACACAGTTAGTCCCTTGCTTGCCCCTAGATGTTAACCCCTTTCCAGGTCAGTGTCATCAGTGTCATGCTTTCATGCACACAAAAAGGTAATAATTTCACCTGACTGAACCTACTTTAACCACTTCCCACCCGGCCAATGTATATATACGGCGGGTGGGAGCCGCCTGCTCCTGATAGGACGTTCAGGAACGTCATTCAGGAGCAGCGGGATCGCGCGCGCGCGCGCCCGCGCAGCGGCGCGATCCCGATGTGCTCGTGTCACCCGGACACGGCACATCTCAGATCGGCAGGAGGGCTCTGTGATTGGCCCTCCTGATCACATGACGGCCATGTCCAATCACGGCCGTCATGTGATGTAAACAAACAGCCGGTTGCTAGGCAATCGGCTCTCCTCTCCTCACACGGAAGTCACCGCTGAGAAGAGGAGAGCAGAACGCTGCAGCCGGCTGATGATCAGTGAGTATGGGCTGCTTTTCACAGCTTTTTACTCACTGATCATCAGTGTAGTGTAAACACACAACACACCACACAGTGAAAACACAGTCCCCACATATGTCCCCAAAACACACATGTCCCCAAAACATACATGTCCCCAAATAATAAAAACACATGTCCCTAATAATAAAAACATGTCCCCCACATATGTCCCACTAAAATCACATGTCCCAATGATTATCTGCACACATATGTACGTGATCACCTGCACACATATGTACATGATCATTTGCGTACATATGTCCGTGATCACACAAACCAATTATTATACACTTAACGGAATTTTTTTTACCAAAAACATGTAGCAGAATACATTTTGGCTTAAATTTATGACAAAATTTGATTTTATTGGATTTCTTTTCAAATAGAAAAAAGAAAATATTGTTTTTTTCCCAAATTTCCGCTTTTTTTGCGCTTATATCGCAAAAAAAAAAAAACGGAGTCGTGAATAAATAACACCAAAATAAAGCTCTATTTGTGCGAACAAAATGATAACAATTTCATTTGGGTACAGTGTAGCATGACCGCGCAATTGTCACTGAAAGCGCTAGAGCGCTGAAAGCTGAAAATTGGGCTGGGAAGGAAGGGGGTGAAAGTGCCCTGTATTGAAGTGGTTAATGAAGAACATTTTTAAAATTAGCAACTGTTGAGACTATAACCACCCTGGTCAGGGCTATGTAACATAATGTATAGAGCAGTGATGATGAACATTGGCACCCCAGATGTTTTGGAACTACATTTCCCATGAGGCTCAACTACACTGCAGAGTGCATGAGTATCATGGGAAATGTAGTTCCAAAACATCTGGGGTGCCAAGGTTTGCCATCGCTGGTATAGAGTGTAGGGGCCAGGAGTAAGTAAGATACAAAACAACATATAGAGTGCAGCATTCAGGGTGAACCCTCTGTTCAGATCAGAGTCCCCGTCGCCCCTTTATATCATAGTTGACAACCCTGTTGGCAACTGGGTTCTACACCTGGAGATCCTGCAATCCTATGCCATAAACTGTATGGCATATGAAGAGATCTAGCCCCGCCAGTGAGACTTTAATCAGGAATACCTTATCCATACCTAGGCATGCCTCAGCAGAACCATCCCAGAAGTATCCAACTCAGATGTTCAAGTTTATTCTAAAGCTGGCCATACATGGCTCAAAGGGCTGAATGATAAAAGCTGAACCGATTCCCCCAATCACACATTTGAGGTGGATGAAGGAATAATCCCAGCTGTGTTATTTCACAGACCAGTATAACATCAATAAGATGATAGCTGCTACCTCAGTCTGTTCATTAAATGTTGATGTTGTTATTATCATTAATATTATTTTTATTATTATTATTACAGTATGCCCTAAAAACTATATAAAGGGATGCAGTTAGGCAAATTAGTCTTCAGAGTTATTATCAAAGTCATAATGACGCTGCGAAATTTGGTCTGGGCATATAGGCTTCTATAGCTCCTGTTCATGAAAGGGTTAATCAGCTCTTACACATTTAGGGAGTAGGGACTCATTCACAAAACCTAGGAGGCAAAATGAGAACATAAGTAAAGTTGTTGCTTATATTACTCAAACAGAACTGTTGTTTAATTGTTACAAAGAGTGAAATCTGGAAGGTTGCTATTGGAAACAATACTGCTTTTTCGTATTTACCTTTGCTCCTTAGCTATGAATATATAACTTGGTGGACAGTATCTGAACCCTCAATGCTGTCATAAATAAGGAATTTCATCTCACAGAGGACTGTAATCATCTGAGTGATTACTGATCATCGCTGCCTGTATTCTCCTGGAAAATATTTGATCTTTAATTTATACATATAAAACCTTCCTGTCTGTTCTTGACATGCTTCTTTGAACAACTGTTTGGTCCCTCTATTTTTCCTCATTTTAAGGTCTATAAGCCCTTTATTTTGTAACATCATTAAAGCAAATCCAAGGAATAGTAAATGTTCTTAATAAAACTACTCTATAATTTGTAAAATAGAGAGCACAGCCCAACCCCGAAGGAATAAAATAAGAATTATATGGTAGAGAAACTTGATTAGATACACTTTTCTTTGATTTCTTTCTTTTTAATAATGTTTGTTTGCAACTAGCTGGCATAATTAAACCAAGAATTTAGCAGAACATATAAAGTTTAATAAGGCTGCCATAGAAAGGCAGAGCAACAGAAATTGGAAACATCTGATTATCTTAGTTGTGATGATGGCACAAATTAAGTTTTTACCTCCTTAAGTTTTCTACATAGAAGCTTGGAAAATAAGGTCCACTTGGGAGACTTTCTAACAAGTTTGACAATAGCTGATGTTTTCAACCACTATAGGCACTCGTTATCCTCCCCAAGGGCACCAGAGATTTACCATTATCACAAATGCTAAAAATTCATGGACATTCTAGAAAGAACCCTGGAAATGTGTTATCTGGGGAATATTAATGTGATAAAGTTAAGATTGTCAGCCTAGCTGAAAAAAGTCCCCCATATGTTTGCTAAGCACATTTTATTTTATGTGATAATCTCACTTTCCTCCATGCTTCCATCCTTACCAGGTTAAAGTGTAATTTCGCATTTACACTTTTAAAAAGAAAAAAAAATGTAAGTATACCACATATGCTTATACATTTTGTGTAGGTATATTCTTAAAAGAAACATGTAGGCAGTTTATGGACATTCAAGTTTTTAATTATTTCTTAAGCCATACTGTAAATGAGCTTAATTAAAAACACCCCAAAATGACCTACATAGCTGTAAGCACTGTGGAGCAAATTACCCTAAAATTTCACAGCGTTAAATTTTTCTAAGTCATGCTCTCAACAGCTTAGCTCCCCCCGATCAGATCACAGTGACTCAGAGCTTTCCAGTCTTCTAATGTCTAATGTAAACATAGAGCAGAAACTCAAGTGGAGGAGAACATATGATCCAAACTGCTCAGAGAATGGCTTCAATGTTTTTGCTGTGAACTTTGCTTGTTTCAGTGCCTGCAACTTGAGAGGTCAGTGTGGACCAAGTATTTTAGGCCTCAAGATTACATAAAACCCCCAAAACATGATATATTTTATGTAAGCAGACATAAAGAATAAAATTGTGGTCGTTTTTAACACAAACGATATCCAGGACATCTAGTAATATACTGGCTCAGTTAGTTTAGGGAACCCTCCCGTTACATAAAAGCCCAGTAAACCAGAAATAGGTAGTCCTTAAAGTGGATGTAAACCCTTACAGACCACTTTGACCTACATGTAAGCCTAGATTAAGGCTTACCTGTAGGTCCAAGAAATATCTCCTAAACCTTCACGGTTTAGAAGATATTTGCAAAAAGACAGGCATGTGCCGTATACAGTGGTGCACAGGCGCACTGAGTATGCCGCTGCTAATGGCGATACGCCATTAGTGGCGGCTCCCGTGCTCATGCGCGGGAGTGCCATCATCACGGCTTTGGCCAATCACAGCACCGGAGCCACGATACTCAGAAAGAAGATGGATGCTCCGTGGAAGAGGGGACAGCGGTCACATTGCTGGCTCCTGTGTCAGGTAAGTGACACATAATGGGCTACTATGCGATGCATAGTAGCCCATTATGCTTTACCTTTGAAGGGAAACAAAGAGGAAGTAAACCCTTTAAAGGATATTTGTTAAAGAAAAAAAGTATGGTGAAGGAAAAGGGGAGAAAAGGTTTTTTTGTTTTAAAAGCAGCACACACGGTCAAAGGATATACCTTTGGCTGTTAGGCATAGAATTAAGCTAACAATATTGGCTGGGGCTTGTTACCTTGTAGATTAATGTTACCTGGTAGTCTCCACTCCAGTGGCAACACCGCATACTTTTTTTTTTTAACAGATATCCCTTAGGGACCTATTTCTGGTTTACTGAGCTTTTATGTAACAGGAGGGTTTCCTAAACTAACTGAGCCAGTATATTACTAAATGTCCTGTATATCGTTTGTGTCAAACATTATTAACTACTCTTTTAGTAACTCTTTTTCTCTTCCTTTTCTATGATGCTTTTTCCAAGTATATAATATTGAATGTTACTATTACTATTAATATCCATATATACAGATTAATTTTAGAAGTTCCGTGAAGAGTTGTTCTCCTGAGTTTCTCTGAATCTCCATCAGCATTGAGGATACCACTTTCTGCTCACTCTTGTTTTTTCTTACTTGTGATCAATGTAGGTAAGAGCCTGCTTGTAACTATGTTCCTATTGACAGGATCCCTGTATATTTCCCATGTAATTAACTAACTCTTTATACATTACATCCATTCCCATAATCTCCACACGCCATGTTCAACTCAGGTTTTTTTCCCCTAGGGGGGTCCCTGATTGGTTGGGGGTTTTGTGCGGCCCTGCTGAGTTCACTGGTGTAATAATATTACTATATGTTAATGTTGAATATACATACAAAATGTGATGAATCTGATTATAAAAACTTTTCTTGTTCATAGAATTCGCCACAATCTCCTCAAGAAGTGTGTTGTTAATGCGCAACATGTACAGCTGAGCTGAGTTGTTTTTATGACACACTACCTCATCAAAATTTCTAATTATTTTAGAGTGATCAGTTTGGTCCTCGAAATGTTCAATTGTAATACGTATGTGTGCGTTATTCATGCTCATAGGCATATTTTGTGAATGTTCAATGACATTTTATGTAACTGTCTTGATCTTATTTTTGTAATAAATACATTTTTATTATACCTTTTGTGTCATCAAAAAATGTTAAATAATTTTTTCAAATGTTAAATCAAGAAATCACATAAATAGAAGCTGTCTGACAAAGTGAAGCAGACTAACAGATCACAAAAAGCCACACATCGCGCCACAATCTAAAAAAAATCAAGAACCAATTAGAAACAAAGTAATGTACATGTATCGGTCTAGGAAGGGTTTCAAAACCATTTCTATCCTTTGGAAAGAAACACAGTGGAAACAAAACTCCATTTGTTGTTACCACTGTCCCGCTATATTATAATTAAAGGTAAGTACCCCCTGGTACAAAAAGGGACTTTAAGGGCAAACTTTTTTTAAAAATACAAATGTTTAGAAAAATTGAAAATTCATTAGATAAAAACCCTGTCATACACAAACATGACAATGATGCATAGAATAATATACAATATTCATGTGTAGCATGTGAGCAAAACAGTACAAAACTTCTCCTGTAACCCAACGCATTTCGGGATATTCAAGATAAATTCCTTCTTTGGGGGCATGAAGGAGACAATAATTGTAAATGCTCTGGAAAAAATAAAAAATAAAATCTAGACTTATAGAAAGAAGAAAGACAATGTTGAACATGGAAGACATCATGGCTGTAAAGAACATACATACCGGTACTAGTTCATGTAATAAAATATTAAACTTAGATGGTTAAAGATGGTACAAATTAGGGGTAGAGACACATATCCAGGCAGGGTAGATGTTTACCCAAGGGTTTTTATATAATAATTTTTCTATTTTTCTAAACATTTGTATTTTTTCTAAAAGTTTCCCCTTAAAGACCCTTTTTGTACCAGGGGTACTTACCTTTATATACAAAACCATTTCTAAGGCTTTGGATCTCCAGTGAACCATGGGGAGAGCCATTATACACAAATTGGGATAACTTGGAACACTTGTGAGCCTTCCCAAGAGTGGCCGGCCTACCAAAATTATTCCAAGAGCATGACGACGACTAATCCAGGAGGTCATAAAAGAACCCAGAACAACAGCTAAAGACCTGCAGGCCTCACTTGCCTCAGATAAGATCAGTGTTCATGATTCAACAATAAAAAAGAGACTGGGCAAAAATGCCATCCATGGGAGAGTTCGAAGGCCAAAGCCACTGCTGGCCAAAAAGAACACAAAGTCTCATCTCACTTTTACCAAAAACAAAATCTTGATTATTCCCAAGACTTTTGGGCAAATATTCTGTGGCCTGATGAGACAAAAATTTTACTTTTTGGAAGGTGTGCATCCTGTTACATCTGGCATAAAACTAATACAGCATTTCATAACAAGAACATCATACCAAGAGTCAGACGTGGTGGTGGTAGCGTGATGGTCTGGGGCTGCTTTGTAGCTTCAGGACCTGGACAACTTATCGTAATTGATGGGACCATGAATTCTGAGCTCTGCCGGAAAATCCTAAAGGAGAATGTCTGACCATCAGTTCGTGACCTCAAGCTCAAATGCACTTGGGTTATGCAGCAGGATAATGATCCAAAAACACAACAGCAAATCCACCTCCAAATGGTTTAAACAAAGCAAAATTTAGTTTTGGAGTGGCCTAGTCAAAGCCCCGACTTAAATCCAATTGAGATGCTGTATCATGACCATACACAGGCCGTTCATGCTGGAAAACCCTCCAATGTGGCTAAATTAAAACAATTCTGCAAAGAAGAATGGGCCAAAATTGCTCCACAGCAATGTGAAAGACTCATTGCCAGTTATTGCAAATGCTTGATTGCAGTTGCTGCACCCAAGGGTGGCACAACCAGTTATTAGGTTTAGGGGGCAATTACTTTTTCACATAAAGCCAGGCAGGTTTGGACTGCTTTTTTGCCTTAATAAATGAAACCATCATTTAAAAACTGCATTTTGTATTTACTCGGGTTATTTTTGTGTAATAATATAATTTGATGAGCTGAGTCATTTAAGTGTGAAAAATATGCAAAAAAAATAAAATCAGAAAGGGGCAAATACTTTTTCACACAACTGTATGTTCCCTTGTGTATATGCATGTTGAGGTGTATGCAGTAAATGTCCATATGTGTGTACAAGAGCAACATTTTTCTTTATCCTCTTCTAGCTGCCAGTGTTGCAATTATGCATATATACTCACACATGCTTGCACACAGGCATACCCCACTTTTAAGTACACAATGGGGTTTATTTACTAAAGCTGGAAAGTGCAAAATCTGGCTCACTTCTGCATATAAACCAATGAGTTTCCAGGTTTTATTACCAAAGGTTAATTATACAAGCTGGGAAACCAACTCATTGGTTTCTATGCAGAAGTGAGCCTGATTTTGCACTTTCTAGCTTTAGTAAATAAACCCCATTGCGTACTTAAAAGTGGCATATGCCTGTATACATGCATATGAGCATAAATGACTCCATTCAAACGTAAAATGTCTATTTTTCCCAGATCCCTGCACTCCCTGTGACAGCAGGTCAGGGATCTTCTCCCCATACGTGCTATCAAAATTTGAAAAGAGAGCAACTATGCGGGGCTTCACCCACATGGCCGTGTCATTGATTCACAGATCCCTGTGAATCAATTAACTACAAGTACCATCAGCCTGCAGTTCTCAATGAACTACCAGGGCTCTGTTGAGCTTGTATTGCACAGTGGATTTGCCTTTAGTAAATCAACCCCAGGGGCTTTTACCAGAGTTTAGAAGCTGCAGTGGTTAGGGGAACTTTAACCTTCCTCAACCTCCTTCTACTGAACGAGGAAGAATCCCACTCAGTATAGATACGTTTTGCCTCATTTTGCGTTTTCTCTCTACCAGCTGTCAAAGTAGGCTATGTGTATATGAAGCCTAATTCCCTTGCAGAGTACAACTGCACATGCAATGTGAACAGTCTATTAACCTTTAGTAAATCAACTGCTAAAATGTATGCAAACCCTAACACTGAATTTCTCCTATTTGCTCACTTTTGGTCTGCTATAAATACAGACAAGTAATTCACAATACCAAATATTGTTTTTTGAGCAGAAATTTGCTTTCTCAAGATAAGAAGGAAGTTGACTTTTACAGGAAAGGTGAAGAATTGCATATACCTAGCCAGCCTTCTATTCTATTTTAAAATGAACTTGCTACATATCAAACCTCCCTCTAACCTTTCAACCTTCCTCCAAGGCTAGAGGAACATTTTTTCTTAACCTTAGAAATCTTTAGCTCCCTGATCACAAATGTTTATCTGATTTAAGATCTAGGATGGTTGGAAATATCTTCTGCGCACATAGACAGGAATGCTCACAGAATATGAGTGTGCATAACTGGATGCTTGTCAAGCGAGAGAACAATATTGTAACAGTCAGATTTTAAAAGTCTTGCCACCATCCTAAATCTCTTGCTGCCTTTAGCAGACTACAATTCATTTAGTACAAGAATATGTTGAAAATCCTATGGGCATGTAGACCCAGGAAGAAACGTTTAAAGGTTAATAATAACTATGCATCGCATATTTTCATTGTTGCCTTCTTTCCCTTAGAATTTTCTTTGATTTAGCAAGCATAATTTAACATAATCTTTCTTTGATTGGTTTATAGATTAGGTCTTCACTCAGTATTCCTAATTTTTCTGTTGGTTTACGATCCTTTCTCTGATTACTCAGAGAACAAAAACAAACGATTATGAGTGAAGTACTTAAAACCTCATTTGTCAGCGTGATAAATATGTAATTTCTACATCCCAAGTGTATCATTAGGTGAAAGATTTCAGTTTTGCTAGTAGTGTTGAAACAACAGTTTTACTAAGTAATTTGTACTATTTATGTTTCCTCCCCTCTGATGGAATCTGTAAGTGGCCCGTATATATTTCATTGTTTACAGTAATATGATTAGGCCATTCATTTTTTTGCTGCCGACTTTACTGCAAGTAGTAATAATTGTTTCAGCAAGTGATACTGCTTTCGCCGTGCAAGAAAGGTTTGGTACTCCTACCAGGTACAGGAGAATATTAAGGCATAGTAAATGAGGAAGTCCTCCTTAGAGAAATTGTGCTGCGGGACGCAGTGGTTTTCCAAAGCTCCCAAAGAACTCTCTTTTGTCCCAGCGGGACCATGTGGAAGGGGTCACGTGCCTTAAGGAGTGGACAAAAAACTTTTTATCATTTTATTCAGGGATTTGCACCCATGGGTATTTGGAGGAAACCTTCAGAGAAGGGGAACATTTTCTGTCACCTTGAAAAATAGATAAAGTTGATGGAATGAAGAGGTATATTCAAATATCAAGAACTTTTGGTTTAATAAGACCTGCAAACATAGGAATTAAATCCAAATAAGGTCTACATTTATGACTGTAAAAATGTAGCTTAATGCTGGACTGCTAAGTAATGGAGGAGAGGAGACATTGATGAATAAACAATACATTGTTCATTTTCCACTTATGTTCTTGGAAAGATCACTGTGTCATCTTCCTACATCCAGGGGTAGGTCGCCCTTTCCTGACCCAGAGGCAGAGGACCATGGGACATGTAGTTAATGATTACTGTAGAGTCAAGCAGCCCAGGGACTACAATTTCCACTAGAGCCTGAGCAACAGAGGATTCTAGGAGAATCTATAAAGTCGACTGTAACTGGTGGGCTTGCTCTCTTGGCCCAGGGATGTCTGAGAGTCTGATCATGTGTTGCTGTATTTCTAACCACTGCATCTGCATAGAAACATAGTGACACAGCTCTTCCCCAGTAAGTAGTCCAGCAACAGTTATGCACCAGAGCCATACCAATTCCAGATAGATAGAGACACAACCTTCTTCAACCAACAGAGGAGCAGAGACACTCATGCTGATCGCTATCAATGGTTTCCTGCCAACCCAACTGCAGCTCGCTGTGCATCATTCACATTTGTCTACGGGTAATCCAGAGCCTGCTCATCCCCTCTCCTACTGGAGTCATATCTTCATTCAGGATTAGTGAGAGGCCAATTTTCCCAGTGTTTACTCTGTATGTTGAACACTGTGAACACTGCTAACAGACACCCTTACCCCATCTCAGATTAGGAGATCCTATTACCCCCTATTTTCACTGCATGCAGACCTGACTCAGTAGTCATCATTTATACTCCAACTATTAAAGGGCCTCTACTATTGTTGGCAGATGATTTAGCCTTAAGCACAAACTGACTCTTCTCTACATAGCTAGCAAAGACTCAGGAGTGCTTCCTCTCTACCAGTATAGAACTACAAATGTTTCCTCTATAACTGCCTCATATACAGTCTAAGCCTGGCAGTTCCAGGTATGCATGTGTGGAATTTGAAAACGGAGTGCATATTTGCAGGCCTTCTTTCCAAGGTCAGTTGCTGTATCTCTAATGCCCCATACACAGGATCAGAAATTCTGCCAGCAAAAGTCAGATGTGAGCTTTTGGTCAGAAATTCTGACAGTGTGTATGCTCCATTGGACTTTTGCTGGCAGAATTCCAGCCAGCAAAATATTGAGAGCAGGTTCTCTATTTTTCGGTCGGAAAAAGTTCCTATTCGAAAATGCATTAGTCTATATGCAATTTGGACACGCAAAAAATCACTCATGCTTGGAAACAATTTGACGCATGCTTGGAAGCATTGAACTTCATTTTCTCGGCTCGACGTAGTGTTGTACATCACAGCATTCTTGACAGTCGAAAGTTCAAAGAACTTTTGCGTGACCGTGTGTATGGAAGGCAAGCTTAAGCTGAATTCCGTCGGAAAAAAACATCCAAGGTTTTTCTGATGGAATTTCTGATCGTGTATATGGGCCATAAGAGATACTGTTACAATTATGCTGCTTCTACTTTATGGTTCATTGTTACTTGTATAAATCTGTCTACTTTTCTAAGATTATCTGACTGAGTGTTGATGCAAGCTGATATTTTATTTTCATATTGGACTAGTCTGAAATAACCAATACAATAGTGCTGACTGAAATTCATGTTTGTTGCCTTTATTTTGCACTATATATTGCTTGTGACAAGGCTACTGAACATTGTTTGCAAAATGACTAAACCTAGAGTGCTAGAAGGGTCAAAGTGTTTGCATGATCAGGGCAGTTTCAAAGGACAAGCATCACTCAGTGATCTCCTATAGGGGTAGTGCTGCATGTACCAATAAATTGATAACATCCAAGGGAATAAAGAGGCCTACAATATGAAAAGTAGCTGTTGTTTAAACTTACTGTGCCCAAATGTTCCTACAAGCTTATTTAATTCATTCTTACACTCAGGAATGTTTGTTTATTAAACATATATCATTCTGGTCCTGAATCCTAGCGATTTCCATAAAAGGATTACGGAATAGGTTAAAGCAATGTGAGCAAATACAGCACCAGTTCTCAGATATAGAAGCTTATTGTTCATAGGTAAGGTTCAAATGTTTAAAGGAGGTAGTATATGCCCAAAGGACTGAGATGGCAGTCTAAGGCCATACATTATACTTTTTTTTTCCATTCAACCACACATTTGAGATGGATAGGGGAATCACTCCCACAATGCTATTGTGTTCTGATAGCGGGAATCCTTCCCGTCAGCAGATTATAATGATCAGTGTTGCTGGTTATAGTCGGTGGCACTTATTGTTCAAGAATAACCCGACAGGTTGGTTGTACATAAATCAATCGACAGATCAACTTGTGTACAACCAGTTAACCCATACATGGAACGAAACGAATCCAGTACCCGCTGAACTGGCCGTATTTCGACATATGAACAGACCAGGACCTTAAAAACGTATGTATGTCAAGCAGAGGATTCAAAATAAAACTACGAGGGGTGTTCAATTCAAACCAGGAACTTACAGATATAAAAAGAAAAGCTATTGTGCAGTTGTAAGTGGCAAGTGTGTCCAATTACTCATAGACGGGCCAGTCTAGAGACCGGTAATCAAGATGGCAGATGACAAAGTTAGTGCGTGAATGGAACAGTGTGTGGTGATTACGTTTCCTGTGAACGAAGGCATAAATCCCACAGATATCTACAGAAAACATCAAGCATAGTATGGTGATGTGACGCTCAGCTGCAGTAAGACATTTGAATGGTGCAAAGGTTTCAAAGATGGCTGTACGTCCCTCAGTAATAAATCCGGCCTTGATGGCTCCCAGCCCACAGCAGTCATTCCTGTGAACATTCAGGATGTGGAGCGCCTGATCCTGAATAACCAATGGTCAGCACTTCAGCAAAGTGATGACAAAGTTAAGCAAACTGTCCTAGGATGGTTCAGATGTACTGACAACTTTTTCTATGCCAAAGCTTTCCAAGCAGTAGTTAAATGCTGGGATAAGTATAAATGTCGCAGGGGAGTATGTTGAGAAACAAATGCAGTTTCCACTCCTTGAAATTTGTTATTTTATTACATAAACTCAAAAGTCCCGGTTTGACTTGAACGCCTCTTGTATTCTGGGTGTGAGGAGGAGACCACTGGATGCCCATGATTCTAACCATTTTGTGTACTTCCCAATGCTTAGATGCTTGGTGTGCTCTATTTTTTTATGCTTTAATATCAGCAGCTTTGCCTTCACCATCCTTTGAGGTAGACAGACTCTTGTTGTTGTTTTTTTTCTGTGTGGGTAGTTAAAGTTTAGACTAACAAACATATTTAAAACATATTCCAGTGTTAAATAACTGACCACAGCATGCAAATATAACACATAAAAATAAAAATAAATCCTAGGTCTGTCCAGCTGTAATTACACAAAAAATGTTTTTCCAGAGTAAAAATGCACCTTGTTTACAGATCCTAAAAAATCGTAACTCTCATTTGCAAAGACGCCCCTAAACAGTGCAACATAGTCTAAAGCAGTGGTCATCAACCCTGTCCTCAGGGCCCACTAACAGGCCAGGTTTGCAATTTAACTGAAATACATCACAAGTGATATCATTTGCTGCTCAGTGATTGCAGTATTCTAGTCTGCAACTCCTCAAGGTAATTCATAAAACCTGGCCTGTTAGTGGGCCCTGAGGACGGGGTTGATGACCACTGGTCTACAGGATTCTGAGAGAATCTTGTAATGCCGTGTACACACGGTCAGACTTTCCGGCAGAAAAGGTCAGACGGAATCATTCCATTGGATATTCCGATCGTGTGTGGGCTTCATCTGACTTTTTTTTTAAAAATTCTGATGGACCTAGAAATAGAACATGTTTTAAATCTTTCTGACGGAATAAATTCCTATCGGGAAAAGCATTCGTCTGTATGCTATTCCAACGGACCAAAAACGACGCAAGGGCAGCTATTGGCTACTGGCTATTGAACTTCCTTTTCTATTCCCTTCGTACGTCATTGCGTTCTAAACGAACAGACTTTGGTGTGATCGTGTGTAGGCAAGTCCGTTTCAGCAGAACTCTTTCGGAAAGACCGTCAGAGTTTATTCTGACAGAAAAAACGGTCATGTACACGGCATAAGGCAGTTGCCTCTACTTTATACAAGGGCAGATCTTAGCCAAACCTGCTTTCCCTGTGTCTTCAGTAGACATAAAGCATCCAGAGGGGAAGGGAAAATCCAGACCTCTTCCACAATTCTACCAGTGTCTAAAAGTGATTTTTCCTTGCAAAAACATTCACATTGTGCAAAATCTAGTGCAGCTCTGCAAAGAAACCAACCAGCTTCCATTTTTCTTTTTCAAAGTTTAATTGAACAAACTGAAGTTAGAAGCTGATTGGCTACCATGTACAGCTGCACCACATTTTGCATGCTATAATTTTAGTAAATAAACCCCACTATAATATTCCACATAGTTTAGGACTGTTAACAGCAACATAGGCTATGGTGATTAGTTATTTCTTTGAGATTATTGTATGATTAGAAGATGATTTCCTAACCACAAGACTAAATACATAATTGCTTTTCTCAGCTATGGTTAATAAAGCTAGTGTAAATAGTTGGGTTTCAGCTGATGTGATCAATTGTAAATTAATGGAATAGTAATTGGAGTGCACACATAGGTCAGAAAATGCAGGGGCCCAGCCTATATTTTTAGAAAGAACACATTGGATATGAGAGCAACATTCTAGGGATGACAACTTGCCACTCACTGTAGCACATGAAATACATTTTTTAGAAAACAGGTAAAATCAGTATGAGAATTAATTAGAATAATTAATTTGAGTTTTTCAGGAAACACTTCAGCTGCTAAAGACAAGAAGTCTCCAAAGTTTACCTTCATCTGAGCCCTTTGTAATATGCTGCAGACAGCTTTAACACAGCTTCTAACATGGGGTGGTCTCATTGTGAAGTTAATTATTCCATATGAACTTTAGAGCATCATTTTAGCATATCTGCAACAAAGCACAGTATTTTATTTAACCACTTGACCTCCAGAGGATTTACCACCCTGCTTGATCAAGCCATTTTTTGCAATACAGCACTGCATTGCTTTAACTGTGTGGTCATGCAACACTGTACCCAAATAAAGTTTCAGTCCTTTTTTCCCACAAATAGAGGTTTCTTTTGGTGATATTTGATCACCTCTGCAGTTTTTATTTTTTGTGCTATCAACAGCGGAGGATGCGACGAGGCAACATCTGAAGAGAAGAAGAGAAGAACAGAAGAACACAAGGTGGCAACGACAGCGGCGACAGAAGACCGGGCCACCGCCTGTAAAAGAGCTAGAAGAAGGCGCGGTGGCCCGGCAGAAGAACCGAAGAGGGGGACAAGACCCCCGAAGTCTGAAGAAGAGGGCGGCGGCGAGGAAGAAAGCCGGGCTCCTCCGCTAGCAAAAGAGCTAGCAGAAGATAGCAGGGGAGTCCGGTGAGAAGACCCCCGAAGACGGAAGACCCCTGGAGCTGTGCAATAAACTATTTTTACACTGTGTTGTGTTTTTTTTTTGTACTTTTTTTCACAGGCGAATGGGTAGGGGTACATTGTACCCCAAACTCATTCACATAGGGTGGGGGGCTGGTACCCGGGGGCCCCCTTATTAAAGGTGGCTCCCAGATTCCGATAAGTCCCCCGCCCGCAGACCCCGACAACCAACGGCCAGGGTTGTCGGGAAGAGGCCCTTGTCCTCATCAACATGGGGACAAGGTGCTTTGGGGTGGGGGGGGCCACACGGCCCCCCCTTCCCCAAGGCACCCCCCGTGTTGAGGGCACGTGGCCTGGTACAGCTCAGGAGGGGGGGCGCTCGCTCGTCCCCCCTTTCCTGGCCGGCCGGGTAGCGTGCTCGGACAAGGGTCTGATGTGGACCTGGGGGGAACCCCCACGCCGATTTTTTCGGCTTTGGGGTTCTCCTTTAAGTCCACACCAGGTGGCGGGGCCAGCGACGTCTCTTTCACGGGCCCCGCCTACCTGGAGACGCGCTCGAAATGAGCGGACTTCCCTCCGCGTGTGTGGGCGAGTCCATTCATTTCAAAAGTAGGGCGGATAGTACGGCGGACTTAGTACGCCACATTAGTCCACTGAAAAAGTGCCGTGTGTGGGCAAGTAGCCCGTTCGGAAAGTCGGACGGACAGTCTGGCGGTAAGTCAGCCAGACTAAGTCCGTCGGATAGTCCGCTACGTGTGTACGCGGCATGAGTGTCAAAGTCCAAAAACATTAAAGAACTCTCTTACTTTGACTGCATCCAGAGAATAGCCATTCGCACCTGGATGATCACTCAAGTTGGACAGTCCCTCTCTCACAAGGCCTAGCAGCCAACTTGGTGCTTACCCAGGAACAAAGTCTTTCCCACAGACATGGTTGCAGAACATGTAGGGAAACTAAATTTGAAACACTTGTAGGATATCTGGATCTTTCAGCCAGCTTGGCGATATCCACAAGACCGGATTCTCTCGGTTACTTCAGCCCTTCCAGGCTCTTGTTAAGAAAACCAATCCGTAAGTGGTGTTCTTCTAAAGAGTCCTAACCTAAAATGCTTGAATTACACTGGGTCTCTCCCAAAACTGCACTTCCAAGTGCATTTTCAATGCAATTTCAAGTGCACTTGGCACTTGTTGTTTGCACTTGTAGTGCAAAGTGGAGTTGCCTTTTCGTAAATAACCCCCACAGTGTTTTGATGGCATGTGGCCAGGTATGATTCAGGTGGGTGGGGGTGCATGCTCATCTTCCCCCATTCCTGACCAACCAGGCTGCATGCTCAAATTAAGAATCTGGTATGGATTTTTAGGTAAATTCCCTGTGTTTTTTTTTGTTTTGTTTTGTTTTGTTTTGTATTGTGTGGAGTTCCCCTTAGAATCTGTACCAAGCCTAAAGGGTCTGGTATGGATTTCCTGGGGGACCTCATGCATTTTTTTTTTAGGTGAAGTACTCCCTTAAAATCTATACCAGACTCAAAGAATCTGGTATGCATTGTGGGGGGAACTTTACAATGACATTTAAAAAGAAAAAACTTACACAGTTTAAATTTCTGGCAAATAAAACTTTATTGACAGCTTTAAAAAAGCGCGCAGTTCCTTCCAAAGTTCCCCCACAATACATAACAGACCCTGTTACATATTTTAGGGGACTTTTGGGGTCTGTGTGCCATTTTTCTTAAAAAAAAAGAAGAAGCCAGGAGAGAGTTGTCGGTATTGGCACCAATACTAGTATTGGTATCTAGTTGAAATATTTCAAAGTTAAAATTGTAAAAAAATAAATAAAATAAAAATAAAAAAAAACACTGGCAACCCCCCCCCCCCCCCATAAAAAATAAAAAATAAAGAAAGCATTGTAAAAAAAATAAGAAGAAATATATAAATTGTAAAAAATAATTAAAAAAAATATTCCTCTGCCATAGAGCAATCAACTTGGTTATGTGAAGCATGTATTTGAAAATATACCAGTTTGCTGTACATTATATATTATGTGTATAACATTTTTTATGTGTACTTTATACATTTTTGTGTCAATTCAATATATGTGTCAATTCAATATATGTGTCAATTCAATCTATGGGTATGGAGGTATGATACACTAGGCACCTGGTCACAGTTCTTTTCTACAGATAGAATTAATTTAAAGGTCAGAAGTTTTCATTAGATAGCTTAATTTAAAGAGGGTCAGGAGACTTTATAAGTCTTTGAGGATTGAAGACTTTAAGTGTCAGGAAATTTAGTTTGGGGGGCTTTTAATGTATGCAAAAATAAAAACAAAATAAAATCAGTAGACCTCAGCAATACATAAACATCCATGTTTTATTACTTGATAGCAAACCAAGTACAAAAAATGCTTGCTGATCTGCCAGAAATCCAGTGTGCTTTAAATTCATTTTTGACCTGCCAATACAGTGCTTTTGCTGCATAGAGATCCCAAGCATGGTGTCAGATTTTTCTGGCTTTCCATTGCTGGACTACACAACACAGCTCCTTTCCTCTTCTCCCAAACATAAAGTATATTATAGTATATTAAAGTAAGAGGTATTGCAAAGTCCAGGAGAGGAGAACCTAGACAGCACTGACAACACTGCTTGGGATTTGAATGCGCTAATGGCAGAGTTGTCAGTTTAAACAAGAAGTTAGTAGCTTACTGTATTATTGGTGTGATCAACAGGTATTTTTCTGTACTTTTTAAAGAGATGAAACATGGAAAACAGAAAATGTGCAAGCACAGCAGTACTGAATAATAGAACATATTTTTACTTCCCATAAATTCTTTTTATCCAGTATTCTTTCAAGTGGTTGTAAACCCTCTCATATGACCAGTGAAGTGAATAGACTCAGATGTTACATAGTTAAATAGTAGGTGAGGTTGAAAAAAGACACAAATCCATCAAGTCCACCCTATGTGTGTGATTTTATGTCAGTATTACAATGTATATCCCTGAATGTTGTGGTCGTTCAGGTGTTTATCTAACAGTTTCTTGAAACTACCGATGCTGTCCACTGAAACCACCACCTGTGGAAGGGAATTCCACATCCTTGCTTACAGTAAAGAACCCTCTATGCAGTTAAACTGCTTGCCGACTGGCTCACAGCGATATATACGATGGCAGAAGCGCACATACAGGCATATTAACGTACCTGTACGTTGCCCTTCAAGAAGCGGTTTGTGGGTGTGTCCGCTCTGTGAGTGTGATTGTGGGTCCTGCAGACTCGATGTCCATGGGGATACCCACCATCATCTCATGGAAAGGAAGAACAGGGAAATACTGATGACAAGCATTTCCCCGTTCTGTCTAGTGACACTGACACTGATCACAGCTCCCTGTAATCGGGAACGGTGATCAGTGTTGTGTCACACACAGCCTCTCCCCCCCACAGTTAGAATCACTCCCTGGGACACACTTGACCCCTACGGCACCACCTAGTGGTTAACCTCTTCACTGCCAGTCACATTTACACAGTAATCAATGCATTTTTAATCACACTAATCACTGTATAAATGTGAATGGTGTCTGCCATAATGTCGCAGTCATGATAAAAATTGCTGATCGTTGCCATTTTTGGGGAAAAAGGACATCAATTTTGTTTGGCAGCCAAGTCGCAAGTGACGCAGTGCCGAATCGCAAAAAGTGCTCTGGTCTTTTGCCAGCTAAATGATTCGGGGCTTGAGTGGTTAAGGTTAAACCTCTTTTTTCTAATTTTATTGAGTGACCACGTGTCTTATTAAACTCCCTTCCGCTGAAAAGTTTTACCCTAATGTACTGTATTTGTTACCCAGAGATGAATAAAATTCTCCTACACAAGTTGTACTTGTTTATCTGCAGATCAGAATTGTGTTAAAATCCTTCTTCCTCTGTTAGTATCACAGAGGAGGGGGCGAAGACCTGCAGTTACACTGTGTGAGAGCTGATTGGAGGAAAGGCACACGTCACCCCCTCCCTACAGCACACATGAGCGAAGGAATAATACCAAACAGTGTTCTGTATAGACAAGCTGTGTGCTGAGCTCTCCTCCCTCATCACCAATGTGTCTCATGTGTCAGGAAAATGTCTGAGAAGTGAGTCATGCTGATAACAGAGGAACAAAGCACCAGAGAGAAATGACACTTAGAGCTTTGGAGAGAGATAATTAGAGATGGGCCGAACACTTCCCTGTTCGGTTTGTACCAGAACTCCTGAACAGAGAAAAAGTTCTGTCCTGAACAGCAAACCCTATTAAAGTCGACCAAAGACGAAAGGGGTGTGGGTGACCAATGAAGTGGGCCTACATCCCAATAAATCAGGAAAATGAAGAAGACTCCCCCTAACGGTACTTTAATGGCCCAAATAACAATACACGAAAAGAAGTATGAAAAAGTACAAAGCATTTTTATTACAAATATAAAATATTGGAAGTGGCTGGTAACATCAAAAGTCAACATGAATATGGACATAAGAACATGGAGGCTCTAAAGGGGTCACAGGACTACGGTGATGAGAATCACCATGGCAGAACATGCAGACCACACCCAACGCATTTAGGAAACTTCCTATTATTAATCCCGAACTTGAAAAATCAAAGGTCCCCATTTTGAAGGCTTATATGCAAGTAATTGCCCATAAAAAGGTTATAGGCGTCTGGATACTGCCCTGGGGGACATATATCAATGCAAAACATTTTTTTTTTTAAAGATAATTTTTACAGGAGCAGTGATTTTAATAATGCTCAAAGTGAAACAATAAAATTTAAATTTTATTTAACTATGGTACCTGTTGGTACCCTTAGTCAGCCTTTAAAGTGGCACATATGTAGCATGTATAGAACATCCTGCAGTAAAAATTACATTTCTAAAGCAAATATTAGTGAAATTACATTTAAATTAGTGGCAATACAATACCATTGGCGGTAATAAATAATGAAATTGGCATGCCTCCCCTCCCCAGTGGAGACCATGAGGCAAGTCTCTTTAGCATCTGGTTACCCTGCACCACTGCACAGTTTGGCACCCAGTGCAATCTCAGGAACACTACACAGTACAGTACCTCTCTAAGCTCAGATTCCAGGACACTGATGGGGATAAAGAATGGTCTGTATCTGAGACCCTAGGAGAGTAGTCCAAGCAACCTCTGGCACTTCTATCCCAAAACCAGGAATGAATTTGGGGTCATTACTCACCCTTTCAGATTACTCAGGGCATGGTCCAGTGAGTGAGACAGTCCTTCTCTCTAGTTTCCAGGTCCTAGCTCTGCTACCACTGAGACTTTACAGAACAGACACACAGGCTGCCTTTGAGGCAATAGCCATCCTGGGGCTTCAAACTCTCTTTCCTGAGAAAAAAAAACTCTCTCTGAAAGACCCTCTCTCCAGGGAAGCAAACTCCCAGCCTGTGAAATCAGAGAGCAGTCCAAGCAACCTCTGGCACTTCTATCCCAAAAGCACACAGTCACCAGGAACCAATTTGGGGTCATTACTCACCCTTTCAGATTACTCAGGACATGGTCCAGTGAGTGAGACTGTCCTTCTCTCAAGTTTCCAGGTCCTAGCTCTGCTACCGCTGAGACTTTACAGAAGAGACACACAGGCTGCCTTTGGGGCAATAGCCATCCTGAGGCTTCAAACTCTCTTTCCTGGGAAAAAACTCTCTCTGAAAGATCCTCTCTGCAGGGAAGCAAACAAACTCCCAGCCTGTGAAACCCCAAACAGACCATACCAACCAAGCACTGCTACCTGGAATGCAAATGGAGCCAAAAAATAATGTACCTACCATCCTGTGCTAGAGGGATGATACATTTGGGTTTACATATATTTTAACTCAAAGTAAAACCCTAACATAACCTTAAATCTAACTTCTAAATTCTCTGACTTACTTTGGCAGTGAAAGTAATGCAGTACTTCCAGTCTTGCACCAAGCAATATCGTTGATAGCAGTCTGGCACCAAAAGCAACAATAAATAGAACTGTATTTTTTTAATAATATGTGGTTTATTATGTGACTGTTTTGTAAAAGAATTGTTCTTACTGAAGTTCTTTACATATGAATTAATGACAGAAGACACAATATTAGTAACACATCAATAACAAAGTAAATAAATGCATCTGATGCTAAACAGTTTTTATTTTAAAAATCTAGTACAGAAAAAAATGGAGCTGATCAAATCCAAATGTAAGACAAGTAATAACAGCCTCTCATACCACAACACTTACCACAATTTTATGGGGAAGAGTTGGATGCCGTTAATGCATTGTGTAAATGTCTGATCTCTCAATGTTCAGAATTTAAATGACAAATACATGTCTCCCCAGTTTCCTTTTATTCATGGGTGATTTTATATGTTTAATTATTTCCATATGTTTATATGTTGTCAACACATTTCAGAAGTTTGCAGAATACACCCAATTTTTTGCTGTAGGTGGCTTTTCTGTTCTGCATAAATTTCTTCCCTCGATAATATCCTGCATAGCATTTTCATAGATCTTTCCAGGGTTCATAGAACTAATAGCAGACTACATGCTGGACAGGAAGCTGAATATTGAAAAAAATCACATATTTATTGATCCTGCTTTTTGGACTGATATTACCAGACGTAGCCACACTATTTTTTCTGAAATCATCACAATAGATCCCACAGTATTATTATCGTCTGCTACAGACATGGAGACATGACAGAAAGTTAGAAGAAATCTCTCCACAATAAGAGGAAATCTCCTTTTAGGACCCATTCACACAATGGTGGCACGTCTAATGACCTGGGTTACTGTAATTTGTGTTGAGGCAATCCTGTGGCATTTTGGCAAGTGCGGCTCATCACACTGCAATGCACAGTAGTGCAGGTGTATTGGTAAGGTGTGTCAGGGTCCAATTTAGATTTAAAAACACCACTACACACCAATCCACTTAATGTGTGTTACTGTGGTTTGGTACACAGTAAAGCTGGCCATAGATGGTTAATTTTTTTTCAAAAAGTGAACAGGTTCCTCCATTCACACAAATAAGGTTCCCCCTCACCCCAAAGCTCCTTTTCCCAATGTTGATGGGACAAGGGCCTCTTCCTGACAACCCTTGAGTGTGTTATTGTACATTTATTGTAATATATATCAGTGTGTTACTGCACATTTAACACTGTATATTTGAGTGCATTACTTGATTCAGATCTTGGTTCTGAGGTTCAGGAAGGTAGGAACATGAGCCTACGGAGAGGGGAGAATACTGGTAAACAACAAATTGGCAGTCATGTTCCCCAAGCCACAGCGTATTGCCAAGTTGTCTCCAGTGATAATGAGGATGGAGGGGATGATGATGAGGTCATTGATGCGACTTGGGTGGCGGATAGAGCAGAGGAGGAAAGTGAGGCAGCCAAAGAGGCAGCCATCATGGAAGAGAAGAACCACTCTATTCCACCAAATTGTGGAGCTGTTATCTCCCAACCCATTTCCCACAGCTCAGCTGTTTGGGTATTTTTTAGCAAATGTGCAGCCAATTGCACTGTTGCAATTTGCAAACTTTGCCTCAAGCACATTAAGCGTGGCAAAAACACCAGCCATTTGGGTAGTACTTGCTTGACAAGGCATTTAACCTCCCACCACTGAGCCCCTTGGCAAGAGCACCTGAAAGCCACACAAAAGGGATGCATTTCTTCTCCTCCTCACTCCTCAACTTTCCGGTCTACCCCCACTCTACCTCATGACCTCTCAGCATCATCCACTGCCAGGGTTGATGGTATAGTGCAGGGTGTCCCATGACCTTACAGCATGGCTGCTAGTAGCACACCACCGGCTGTAGACTCTACCCCATCTGCTGCAGTGAAAAAAAATACAATCATGGCCACCCAGATGCCAAGCGTCTAAAATAAAGCTTGTCTAAGCTGCTGGTTTTACTAGTCCTGCCTTTCCATCTAGTGGATTCTGCCCCTCCCATGAATTTGCAAAATGTGCTGTACCAAATGGCAGGTTCCCAGTCGCTATTTCTTTTCACATAAGGCTATCACCTCTCTACCATCACATGGAAGGATAGGTTGTGGCATCATTGGGCAAGGATGTCAGTCTCAAGGTCCACATTATTCCTGACATGTGGTCCAGCAAGCATGGTCAGGGACAATATGTGTCAGTCACAGCACACTGGGTCACTCTGCTTGCCGCTCGAAAGGGTGCAGGACAGTGCTGCAGCTTGTTATGCCACTATGTCTCCATACAGCTAGTGGTGTTGATTTTTCAGCTCCACTCCCTTCTCCTCCTCCATGCCTTCTTCTGCTGAAATGTCCCATGAAGTACCCACTAAGCGTTCAAGGAAGCAGAGATTCTGGCAGCTGTGCAGGAGCAGGCTCAGAGGTGATTCATGCCACACCAGCTGGAGCCAGGAATGGTGGTGTGCAATGAGGGCACAAACCTCCTAACCACTCTTAGGGAAAGTTGACACATGTGCCATGCCTTGCACATATCCTAAATTTGATGGTGCAGCATTTTTTAAGTAGATACCAAGAGTTGGAAGATCTGCTTAAGCAGACCAGAAGAGTCTGTAGCGATTTCAGGCGGTCATACACAGCCAGTTCTCGGGTGGCTGAAATTCAGTGGGAATTCCACCTGCTTGTAAACTGCCCAATTTGTAACATGCCCATAAGGTGGAACCCTACTTTGGCAATGCTGCAGTGGATGCACATGCAGCAGAGGGATGTCAACTAGTACCTGTGTGAGTATGGCACAACAACAGGCTCAGGCCGGCTATTTTTCCCCACACCAATGGCTGCTGATAAAGGATGCATGCACTGTACTGTCACCATTTGAGGTGGCCACAAGGATGGTGAGCCGTGACAATGCATACATCAGTGGCACAATCCCTGTTGTGTTCCTGCTGGAGCAGACTCTGTGTGTCATTATGGACAGGGCATTCGAGGCAGAGCAGCCCACTTTATGCAGAGACCATTCTTTCTACGCCACAGAACACACAAGAGGAGAAGGAGGAGGAGGAACTCCCATAACCCTAGGGAGTAGAACGTGGCTGGAAGGATGCAGTTCCTGATCCTGTAATCCTCAATGACCCTGAGGAGTCTGCTTCTAATGCCTCCGCAAACTTGTGGTGCATGGGCTCCCTCATTCTTCAAAGCCTCCGAAAGGACCCGACAATACGTGGCATCAAGGAGAAGGATCACTATTGGTTGGTAACCCTCCTTGACCACCGTTACAAGGGGAAAGTCTTGGAACTCATCCCATCCCCACAGAGGGAGCAGAAGATAAAATCTCTTGAGGACACCTTAAAGAGGAGTTTATGTAATGTCTTTCTCGACTTTATTAGGTTACAGTCTGGTTGAAAATGTCATTTTGAGGCTTCTATTGGTCAAGAAAGGAGCAGTGGAGAAGGGGGCCACCTCAGTGATGCTTTCAAAAATTGTTTAGTCCACGGCACCCAGGGCTGTCAGCTTCCAATCCAGAGCAAAAACAGATATGGACAGTTTTCCAGTTGACGATTCACTGGGTTACTGGGTCATGAGAATAGACCACTGACCAGAACTTGCCCAGTATGCAATATAGCTGCTGGGCTTCCCTGCATCCAGAGTGCTTTCCAAACTGGCATAGCATACAGTGCTGCTGGAAGTTTTGTGACAGATAAGAGAGTGCTACTGTCCACAGACCTAGTGGACCGGCCGACATTTATCAAAATGAATCAGTCCTGGATTAGCAGCAGCTATCAAGCCCTTGATGCTGATGTCACTGATTAAGTGCTTTCTGGATCTCGAATCTCTGAAAGACTGTCTAGGCTGCCTAGCTTTGTGAGTGTTGATTTAATCTGAAAGAAATTTTTTGGTGTAGGTTTCATGGGTACAATTGACACCCAAGGACCAATTTTTCTTGTTCAAATAATTCTAGGAGGAAAAAAGATAACGGACAAGCACAGTAACACTTGTAGAATACAAAATGCATAATAGCACGCCAGTTGCGTGGGGATGCAGCACATATTAGTTTGATAAGGAAAGCATCCATAACAGATGTTAAACGTGCAATAGCTGTTGTGTAACTTTGTATATGGGGGAGTGGTTAACCCCAATTGTTCAGCTAGGTCATATATAGAAGGAGGCAGAGGGTGAAAGATCACCCCTCAGGATGACTAAACACATGAATTGCATTGCAAGATAATTTTCACAAAGCAACAAATAACCTTTGGGGTATGTAGAGATTGGTATTGGGCTGGACAGTTTTGGGGGAAAAACATAGGCTGCTTTTAGGAAGAATGAATAGATAAAGTAAAAATAAAGTTTGCGGGCCATTAGCTGCGGCTATGGTCTTATTCATGTTATCGCATGGATGGGCTACCCCTGTTTGGGTTAGTCTGTGATTGGCTGAGGCTGGGCAATCTGAAGAAGAAGGCAGACAGTAAAGAGAAAAGAAAGAGAGAGGGAGAAGCTAGAGGGGTGTTAGGGAAGGAGGGCCAGAGGGCAGGGGGAAATAAGAGGAAGTAGGGTGTAGAGGAACTAAGAGGGGAGGAGGAGACGAAGGAAGTAAGGGTAGGTCTTCCCGAGGGGGTGAAGTGGGGGAGAGGTTAGGGATCTTCGTCCAATGATCCCTACTCCCTAGCAACATAAGTAAAGGGGGTTATGGAGACGGTAATGTTTTATCAAAGTCTGAGGGAAGATAGTGGTCCACCCATGGTCATATTTTTTTACTTTGTCCAAAAGAATTGCTTCCACTTTGGCATGGATCATGGCTCTGGTGACGCTGGTCTTACGTTCTGTGATGCTAAGGTGGGGAGATTTCCAGGCCTTCACAATGGCTTGCTTCGCCGTAGTAACCTGCAAGAGGAGTTAAATTGTGGGTGGGTTACTTCTAGGGGTTTTTTATTGAGTAGGGCTGTGGCTGAGTTAGGGTCCAATGGACCTTTGAACAGTGTTAAGAGAATATGGAAAATTTCAGTCCAGAATGATTGGGCCAGTGGGCAGGTCCACCAAATGTGGAGATGCCTACCTGCATCTTGACAGCAATGGAAGAATTTAAGATGATAAGTGGGGAGGAATTTGGTGATCCAGGCAGGGACCAGATACCAGCGCATAAGAACCTTGTAATTTGTTTCCAGCACCACTATATTTTCTAATGCTGATTTGGTAGCCTCCCAGATCTCCTCCCAGTCTTTGGTATCCCGTTAGAGACCCAGGTCTCTCTTCCATTTAGCTGCACAGGGTATAGGCATATGAAATGGTGGGTCCAAAAGTTGAGCATATATTGTGGAGATTAAACCTTGAATGAGGATTTTTTTTGCATGTGCATTCAAATGTTGACATAGCAGGCAGGGTCATGTTTCTTCAGAGGCAGGAGGCGAAAAATGCTTAATTTGGAGATAGCGGAAAATTTCTGAATTGGGGATGCCATGGGATTCGCAGAGGGCCGGGAATGACCTAAACGTATCAATAGTTGTAAACTTGTGGGCTTGAATAAGGTTAGCACAGGACCACCTGTGGAATGATGAAGGGGAGGTCCAGGCAGGATTGAAGGCTGGGTTGCAGGAGAAAGACAGGAGCAGATTGTGAGGAGATAGGAAGCCAAACTTACTTTTGAGTCTGTCCCAAAAAGCTAAGGAATGGCAGGTTATTGGGTTGTTTAGTGATCTGCAGTCTTTTGGGCAGAGTCACAATAAATTAGTTACAGATAGGGGGTCACAATCTACCGACTCCAGTGCCACCCACAAGGGTATTTCCTGTGTTGCGTGATATCTGGGAAGTTGAGCCAGGTGTGCAGCTTGGTGATATTTGGGGATGTTGAGGAGCCCTAGGCCTCCTTTAAGTTTAGAAAAGTATGGGATGTGTCTTTCAACACGAGGTCTTGTACTGCCCCAAACGTAGTTGAACACACGTTACTGTAGGATTCCTAAAAAATGGGACTGGAATCGCTAAAACCCAGAAAAAGAAAAGTATTATCGTCAAGATTGCTATTTTGGTAACAGTGATGCGGCCCATGCACGCCAGGAGTAATACAGACCATAAGGAATAAGATTGGTTAAGGTGGGTTAACATTGCTGGGTAGTTGGCAGAATACAGCGCAATAGGGTCTGCAGTCAAGTTGATTCCCAAGTAGGGAATGTATTGAGGGGACAAAGAAAATGGTAGAGCTTTTTGAAGTTGTGGTATTATCGTATATATTGAGGGCTTTAGATTTCTGTGGGTGAACCACTAAGTCAGAGATTGACACAAATTGGTCTACGATTTTAAGGAGATTAGGGAAAGAGATTAGGGATGAGGATAGGAAGAGGTTATCATCCGCGAATAGGCAGAGCTTATGTTGGTGGCCTCCTAGCTCTACACCTTTGATGTCAGGATTGGAACAAATTAGTTGGGCAAAGGGTTTGAGGGCTAGGGCAAATAGAAGGGGGGATAGGGGGGCACCCCTGCCTTGTCCCTCATGCGGACCAAAACCCAACATCATAGCACAAACTGTAGGTAAAGCCAGAAGAGGGTGTCAAAGGCTTTATAATGTACAATGACATGAAGCAGGCAGGTATACGGTGCTTGCAGACTGCATGAGCTATGAGGACTGCCCTGTGGACATTATCTCCAACTTGCCTTAAGGGTATAAAAACTATTTGGTCTTTGTGGATGAGGGACCCAATGATCAGATTCAAGTGAGAGGATATCATTTTTATGTCTATATTTAATAATGAGACGGGGCGATAATTAGTCAAGGATGAATCATCTGATTGGGGTTTAGGCAGCATGCAGATAATGGCCACGAGGGAGTCGGGTTGAAAAGAGTGGTCTTTTAGAATTGAATTGAAGTCTCCTATCAGTAGAGGAGTAGGAATGTTTGCAAAATGATTATAATAGGAAGCTGTAAAGCCACTTGTATAATGTGATTAGTGTCACCTGCGCAAATCAAGGATAATATTTATGTGAAATCTAGGATCTGCTGCAATTTGAGGTTCCCCGCTAAATAATGTGGGGCAATATGAGATTTTGAGATATGGGTATAAGAGATAACTGCGTCAACCCTACAAAACTATATACTATGTGCTTAAACCACTATATCATACAGTGCATGTGAATATACAAAATTATACAAATATATTAAAAAAATGATGATATATATAAAATAGAGTCCCAGTGCTGCGCCTTTTCATAGGTACTCTATGCCTTGTGCTAAACATTCCATGCTTGTATACACCACCAATTTGTGATTCACCACCCCCTTCCAAGGTGAACTCACCAGAAAGCAATGACTCACCAGAAAGCAATGATAAAAATATTATGCCAGGATTGATTTTCCTTACATAGGATATACCACAGGTTGGTGAATATTATCAACGTCACTTCCTGCCACTGACCCGCACCAAACAGAGTATTGCAATGCACGCCGGTTCCTAGAGATGGAACTGTGAGCAAAGGCTATACTCTGAACGCTGGATAGACTTGTGCCTGTTTTATGGGCACAATAACATGTGATTGCATCCATCTACGATTTTTAGATAATACACAATAATGTTAAGACTGTTGCACAATGATGGCTTTTTGTATTCAAAGGGATTTGGAGATTGTTGAGGCATGGATGGAACATTGTGATTATTGCTGATAAACCTGTGGTATATCCTATGGAAGGGAAAACAAATCCAGGTATAATATTGAGGTGTTTTTATCATTGCTTTCTGGTGAGTGTAAACCGTGAAAGGTGGTGATGAATCACGAATTGGTGGTGTATACAAGCATGAAATTTTGAACACAAGGGATATAATACCTATGAAAAGGAGCAGCACTGAGACTCTCTTTTATATATATATATATATATATATATATATATATATATATATATATATATATATATATATATATATATATATATATATATGGGAGAAAGCTTTGTAGAGAGAGTAGGAAGTAAATTGCCATCTTGCAGGGTTAGCTTCTCACGAGTGAAGGAAGGAGTATTGCTGTAGTAGTTGTTGAAAAGTGAGTTTCCTGAGGCTAGATGATGGTGATAAGGTGCTTTTTAGGGATGAGTCAAACAGAAAATGTGTACGAACATGTATGCTAAAACCCTTAAAGTCTATGGGACACAAACGTGATCATTTTAAAGGCTTATATGCAAGCTATTGCCATAAAAAGTGCTTGGGGACCCAGGTACTGCCCCAGGGGACATGTATGAATGCAAAAAAAAGTTTTTAAAACGGCTGTTTTTTAAGGAGCAGTGCTTAAAGTGAAACAATAAAAATAAAATATTCCTTTAAATATCATGCCTTGGAGTTCCCCTTAGTCTGTCTGTAATGTAGCAGATTTTTTCCATGTTAGAACAGTTCCGCAGCAAAGTGACATTTCTAAAGGAAAAAATGTTTTTTTTTAAATTGCTCACAGCTGTAATGTATTGCCAGATCCCGGCAATATACATAAAAAATCGCTAAAAAAAAACAGTGTGGGTTTCCCCCTCCAGTATATTGGATATTAACTACTTTCCACCCGGCCAATGTACATAAATGGCCGGGAGGGCACTCTCTCCTTCTGAGTGGACATTCAGGAATAGCGCAGCAGCACGATTCCAATGCACTCGTTTCACCCGGACACGGCACATCTCCGATTGGCAGGAAGGCTCTGTGATTGGCCCTCCTGATCACACGATGGCTGTGTCCAATCACAGCCATCATGTGATGTAAACACAGAGCCGGTTGCTAGGCAATCGGCTCCCCTCTCCTCACACGGCAGTTTTCGGTGAGGAGAGGAGAGGGGATCAATGCAGCCGGCTGTGATCAGTGAGTATGAGCTGTTTTTTACAGCTTTTTACTCACTGATCACCAACCTAGTGTCACTACACAATGTAAAACACATGTACCCACACGACGTCCCCAAAACACATGTCCCAAAAAACACATGTCCCCAAAACACATATCCCCAAAACACGTGTCCCCAAATAATAAAAACACCTGTCCCCCACATATGTCCCACTAAAATCACATGTCCCAATGATTATCTGCACACACATGTCCGTGATCACCTGCGCACATCTGTACATGATCATTTGCGTACATCTGTCTGTGATCACATAAACCAATTATTATACACTAAGTGCAAGAGCGCTGAAAGCTGAAAATTGGTCTGGGAAGGAAGGGGGTGAAAGTGCCCAGTATTGATGTGCTTAACGGGTACTCCCCCCCCCCCCCCATTTTATTTTTTTAAATGGCGTGGGGGTCCAAAGGACCTGGTATGGATGGGGGAACCCATGCTGTTTTTTTCTTAATTCTGTCATAGCGCTTCCCTTAACCATTTACTCTGAACTGAAGTATATATACTATACAGACTGCACTATATACTCTGCTGAAAAATTGGGCCTTAGGTGTTGGCAGTGGCAGAACATGGTAACCCCTCACAGGTACTCTTGTTGGGTGCAGGAACTGCCCTTGCTTTTAAATATTATTACAAAAATGATAATTACGTGCCCCTGTTAAACAGGGGCATAAACTTTGGGCCTTAGGTGTTGGTGGTGCCAGAACACAGTAACCCCTCACAGTTACTCTTGTTGGGGCACAGGAACGATGGTGGTGGTTCCCTAAAAACATATTGTTGGAATCTAGCACGATTGTGATTGAGAAGGAATAGGATAGGCAGCATAGGTAGTCTTCAAGGGATCCTAGATCCATAGCAAATTCAATCAGGTACATCAGCATCAGGTGCTTGATAGCTGCTGATCCATGAGTGATTTATTTTTATGTCATAAATACATAAAACATGAAACAAAAAACTAGAAAGTCCACTTTTTATGTATAGCAGCGCATGCACACTTTTTTCAGAATATGCGTAAGAGTTCAGTTCGGTGTTCAGAAGATAGGGTGCTTTATTCAGTCGACCTGCGTTTGTGATTGAAACCCAGCTTCCACCATACAAATCACCACTTGTGGTACCAAGGCCGACCCCCTATGGGAATGCACTCACCAAACGTATGAAACCAATAAGCCTTCAGAATGCCATTGCAGCTCTCTCCTTTTACCACCAGTTATCTCCTTTGTGGGAAACGGCTTTCACATATAGGAAACAAAAATGCCCAGACATAGCATAATACTGTATGACAATATTTATTATGTAAAAGCAAAATCCATATATGCGTACCAAGTAAAAAACTGTTTAAGCGTTTAAAATACTGTGCCTTATTCCACTGTGTTGAATCCGTCCGAGGAGACCGACCGTTTATAACGTGCACTTAAAAGTGTGTGCTTCCGTATTTCCTCGGATCGTTGGAACGCAGGGATTGAGACGCACGTGTCACTTCCGGTATAGTTACGCTCTGACGCGTTTCGTCATTTCCGACTTCATCTGAGGGCGTAGCTATAGATACCGGAAGTGTTCTTTTATTACCATCTCCAACCAATTAAAAATCAATGCAGCATGATCTACGGGGCACTACACCAATCGTCAGCCACCCTTAGGATTTAGCTATACCTCAGGTAGCCACGAACGGTGCTGACCCATCGCAGAATGCAGTAATCCGCAGACTCATCTGCATCGTGCTTAGAACAATATGCATAAGGTACAATGTTACTATAATAAATACACACTGCATAAAACATTAAATCACAAAACGATCGTTGATCAAAATAATTGAGAACTATTAATAAAGGTACAATAAGTTACCGTATACAGTTATCCATGTACCATTGTATATTTATCCCCATACAGATACAATCCGGACGGTTAATATAATAGATCATCTTATGTGGGAACCGAATACCATTTCCCACTCACTATTAAAGTTCTCAACTGATTGTTACGCAAATATATTCTTCTGTATAAAACTTAAGGGCAAACATGAATCTAATTAGGTAGATCGATATTCTCGCGGTACCATACACGTCCGATCCGCACGAACGGATCCGATTTCTTTTTTTCTTTTCACTAATATTATTTCTTTATTTCGAAAGAAAATTTATGACTCTTGTTACTGATGATTGATCATCTAGAAGCTTAAGGATCCAATGTATGATGCGAGAATATACATACACAAAATTATATATGTTTTTATATATATTTTTTAAAAAATCTGTATTTATGTTTAAAGGATGTATACTTTTAGAAAAGATATCTTTAAAAAGATATTTTTAAAAATTATATTTTCTCAAAAAGGATATTTCTAAACAGGATATTTTTAAAAAGGATATTTTAAAAAATTACATGAATAACTATGTCAGAGATCTGTATAAATTTAGGCTTGACCAAAAATAATAGTGAGTTATAAATTATATATATCTAAAAAATTATAAAAAGATGTGTATACTAAAAAAGTATCTATTAAAAAATATATATATATGTGTATATGTATAAAAATTCTCTACACCCATACATATATAGTATGTAAACAACAGGCACCTACCGTGCATGAAGTAATTTAAAAAACAGGCACCGACCGTGCATGGAGTAATTAAAAAACATGGTCTTTGTAGCGTGTTTTAAAATTAATTGGTACTAAGATGAAATGAGATAAAATGCGACTTTAAGTATCACTTATAAAACAATTAATGTCAAGTTCTATGTTTAAGCCTTTAGGACTGAGAGTATCTGTGGAATATATCCAATGAGTTTCCCGTTTGGATAATTCACGTACTAAATTCATACCCCTCCAGTGTGGTTTAACCTGTTCAATCCCCCAAAATAGAAGGCCGGTAGCGTCCCTATTATGTTTCAGTTTAAAATGTAATGAAACATTATGATCCTTATAACCAATTTTTATATTGTATATGTGTTCTGCTATTCTGACTCTTAGTTTCCTTTTGGTTCTGCCGATGTATAATAAACCACATGGGCACATTAATGCATATACAACATGCGTACTATTACAAGTAATGAACTGCTTAATCGGGAAACTACGATTATTGGACGGTGAACTAAAATTGTCCAGGGATCTAATTGGTTTTGCTACCTCACGACACGCCTTACATTTACGGCAAGCGAAAAAACCGTTTCTGTCCCAAAAAGTGGGAGGAGGTTTTGGAGGGTCAATGACTTTTTTTACAATTTTATCGCCAAAGTTTGGAGCTTTTCTGTATAAAAACTGGGGTTGATCGGGTAATATGGAATGCATCTTTTTATCCAATAACAGAACATGCCAATGTCGTTTGAAAATAGTTTCGACTTCTTTATACTGTGAGTGAAAGTTGGAAATAAAACCCCATTCTTTGTCAAATTTCCCCTTTGTAATACTATCACCATCTGTACATGATTCTTCTTTTCTTTTATCAGCCAAACAAAGTTCTCTGGGCATATTACCGACTTCCTGAATCACTTTCTGTAATTCCTGATAGTCGTACCCCTTTACGGAAAACCTTTCAGCTAAGACATTGGACTGCTTAATATAATTCTCAAATTCTGAGCAATTCCTCCTTACGCGAGTTATTTGTCCTTTTGGTATGTTACGAAGCCACTGGGGATGGTGGCCACTGGAAATGGGTAGATAGCTATTACGATCTGTATTTTTAAAGAACACTTTAGTTTCCAATTTATCCCCTTTTCTGTAGATTGTTACATCCAGAAAATTTATCTCATTCCTATTCCATTCTGAGGACAAACTAATGTTACGGTTATTATTGTTCAACTTGTTAATAAATAAATTTAATTGCTCAACATTCCCCTCCCAAATTAAAAACAAATCATCGATGAATCTTTTATAAAAGATTAATTCTGGCGGTGGGTCATTAAAAATTACTTTGTCCTCCCATTCCGCCATGAATAGATTAGCAATACTGGGTGCAAATTTTGCTCCCATTGCAACCCCTCTTTTCTGCAAATAAAACACTCCATCGTACCAAAAATAATTATGCCCTAGGCAAAAATCTAATGCATTCCTTAAAAATATTTTTTGAATATGTGGAAGATCTTCCCTTTTACTCAGTGCCCAATTCAATGCTAAAAGAGCATCATCGTGCTGTATTACTGAGTAAAGTGATGCTACATCTGATGTCACCATTAAAACTTCACCTCTATCTTTCAAATCTATTTTATGTAAAAAATTTAAAAAACTTTTTGTGTCCCTCAAATATGATCTCGTACTCTCCACGCTTTTTTGTAAAAACGTGTCTAAATATTGGCCCAGTCTTGATGACACTGAGCCAATACTATTTACTATAGGCCTAGCTGGTGGATTTACCGAATTTTTGTGTATTTTGGGCAGGGTGTATAATGTAGGTATCCTATTACTCACAGGGAGAAGATATTTTTCTTCCTTATTAGTGAGAACTTTCTTCCCTATTGCAGACCTAACCAAATTTTCCAACTGGTTTTGATAAGCTCTTGTTGGATCAGAATCTAACTTTGCATATGTTAGATCATCAGATAACAACTCTGTGATCTGATTATGGTAGAATTCTTTGGTGAGAATAACAACACCCCCCCCCTTTATCCGCTGGACGAATAATAATATCCTTCCGTTTTTCCAACATCTCAATGCCATCGCTTATATGACGATGTTGCGGTAATCTAATTGGTTTTATCTTTTCCAGGTCATTCAAGACTAGGCCTTTAAAGACCTCTACGTGGTGATTGGATAGATTAGAGGGATTAAAAAGGGATTTGTTTTTTAAACCACTATTAATTGGTTTATTCATATACACCACCGGTGGTCCTACCCGTGGTTGGCTCCCTATAAAATGCTTTTTTATGTTTAATTTACGAATGTATTTGTGTACGTCCACAAATACATCAAATTTATTCATCGGTTTTTTTATACCACATTTCAAGCCTAAATTTAAAATATTTCGTTCCTTATGAGACAGGTCTACCCGTGTTAGATTAAAAATACCTTCTACTCTGACTCCCTTCTTCTTTTGTTGGACCCTGTGCCCAGCCCTGCAACCCCTAGATTTCCTTCCTTTCGCATAGGTGATAGTATTACAAAGGGGAAATTTGACAAAGAATGGGGTTTTATTTCCAACTTTCACTCACAGTATAAAGAAGTCGAAACTATTTTCAAACGACATTGGCATGTTCTGTTATTGGATAAAAAGATGCATTCCATATTACCCGATCAACCCCAGTTTTTATACAGAAAAGCTCCAAACTTTGGCGATAAAATTGTAAAAAAAGTCATTGACCCTCCAAAACCTCCTCCCACTTTTTGGGACAGAAACGGTTTTTTCGCTTGCCGTAAATGTAAGGCGTGTCGTGAGGTAGCAAAACCAATTAGATCCCTGGACAATTTTAGTTCACCGTCCAATAATCGTAGTTTCCCGATTAAGCAGTTCATTACTTGTAATAGTACGCATGTTGTATATGCATTAATGTGCCCATGTGGTTTATTATACATCGGCAGAACCAAAAGGAAACTAAGAGTCAGAATAGCAGAACACATATACAATATAAAAATTGGTTATAAGGATCATAATGTTTCATTACATTTTAAACTGAAACATAATAGGGACGCTACCGGCCTTCTATTTTGGGGGATTGAACAGGTTAAACCACACTGGAGGGGTATGAATTTAGTACGTGAATTGTCCAAACGGGAAACTCATTGGATATATTCCACAGATACTCTCAGTCCTAAAGGCTTAAACATAGAACTTGACATTAATTGTTTTATAAGTGATACTTAAAGTCGCATTTTATCTCATTTCATCTTAGTACCAATTAATTTTAAAACACGCTACAAAGACCATGTTTTTTAATTACTCCATGCACGGTCGGTGCCTGTTTTTTAAATTACTTCATGCACGGTAGGTGCCTGTTGTTTACATACTATATATGTATGGGTGTAGAGAATTTTTATACATATACACATATATATATATTTTTTAATAGATACTTTTTTAGTATACACATCTTTTTATAATTTTTTAGATATATATAATTTATAACTCACTATTATTTTTGGTCAAGCCTAAATTTATACAGATCTCTGACATAGTTATTCATGTAATTTTTTAAAATATCCTTTTTAAAAATATCCTGTTTAGAAATATCCTTTTTGAGAAAATATAATTTTTAAAAATATCTTTTTAAAGATATCTTTTCTAAAAGTATACATCCTTTAAACATAAATACAGATTTTTTAAAAAATATATATAAAAACATATATAATTTTGTGTATGTATATTCTCGCATCATACATTGGATCCTTAAGCTTCTAGATGATCAATCATCAGTAACAAGAGTCATAAATTTTCTTTCGAAATAAAGAAATAATATTAGTGAAAAGAAAAAAAGAAATCGGATCCGTTCGTGCGGATCGGACGTGTATGGTACCGCGAGAATATCGATCTACCTAATTAGATTCATGTTTGCCCTTAAGTTTTATACAGAAGAATATATTTGCGTAACAATCAGTTGAGAACTTTAATAGTGAGTGGGAAATGGTATTCGGTTCCCACATAAGATGATCTATTATATTAACCGTCCGGATTGTATCTGTATGGGGATAAATATACAATGGTACATGGATAACTGTATACGGTAACTTATTGTACCTTTATTAATAGTTCTCAATTATTTTGATCAACGATCGTTTTGTGATTTAATGTTTTATGCAGTGTGTATTTATTATAGTAACATTGTACCTTATGCATATTGTTCTAAGCACGATGCAGATGAGTCTGCGGATTACTGCATTCTGCGATGGGTCAGCACCGTTCGTGGCTACCTGAGGTATAGCTAAATCCTAAGGGTGGCTGACGATTGGTGTAGTGCCCCGTAGATCATGCTGCATTGATTTTTAATTGGTTGGAGATGGTAATAAAAGAACACTTCCGGTATCTATAGCTACGCCCTCAGATGAAGTCGGAAATGACGAAACGCGTCAGAGCGTAACTATACCGGAAGTGACACGTGCGTCTCAATCCCTGCGTTCCAACGATCCGAGGAAATACGGAAGCACACACTTTTAAGTGCACGTTATAAACGGTCGGTCTCCTCGGACGGATTCAACACAGTGGAATAAGGCACAGTATTTTAAACGCTTAAACAGTTTTTTACTTGGTACGCATATATGGATTTTGCTTTTACATAATAAATATTGTCATACAGTATTATGCTATGTCTGGGCATTTTTGTTTCCTATATGTGAAAGCCGTTTCCCACAAAGGAGATAACTGGTGGTAAA
The DNA here is from genome assembly GCF_037356315.1 of Lithobates pipiens. NCBI lineage: Eukaryota > Metazoa > Chordata > Amphibia > Anura > Ranidae > Lithobates > Lithobates pipiens. Next base: position 322,823,614 of record NW_027507903.1, on the reverse strand, counting down.
AGGAGAGAGCTGCAATGGCATTCTGAAGGCTTATTGGTTTCATACGTTTGGTGAGTGCATTCCCATAGGGGGTCGGCCTTGGTACCACAAGTGGTGATTTGTATGGTGGAAGCTGGGTTTCAATCACAAACGCAGGTCGACTGAATAAAGCACCCTATCTTCTGAACACCGAACTGAACTCTTACGCATATTCTGAAAAAAGTGTGCATGCGCTTCTATACATAAAAAGTGGACTTTCTAGTTTTTTGTTTCATGTTTTATGTATTTATGATATATTCTTGTCTTTTAAAGCAGCAGCTGTTTGAAAGATGACACATTAAGTTAATATTGTAATTAAACACCCAGGAGCGCAGAGCAGTGTGCTATAGGGGTCGACGAGAATTTGTGTTTTTAGCACTACCTTTTTTTATATTGATTTATTTTTATGAATGTGAGCCTATCAATGGAGTCTGTAGACAGGCGTACTCTTTGATCCGTTAAAACCCTCCCTCCAGCAGCAATGAATGTGTATTCAGAAAGCATGCTGGATTCAGGACAGGCCAGTAGCTCAATTGCATATTGAGCAAGTTCTGGCCAGTGGTCCAACCTCAAGACCCAGTAACTCAGTGGATGCTCTGTTGGAAAGGTCTCCAAGTCTGCTCTTGCCCCTAGATATTCCTGCACCATATAATGCAGACGCTGGTGATGGTTGCTGGAACCTATCAGACCTTGGCACTGAGGACTGAAAAATTGCAAGGCATCTGAACCAAGCCAGAAACACGTTGTCCAGCACCAGGAAATGGTTACCTCCCAGGGTCTGGAAATGCATTACACATACTTTTCTTCAAGACCTCCTGAAGATGTGTTATCCTCTGCTCCCTCTGTGAAGGCAGGATGAGTTCCACAACCTTACCTTTGTAATGTGGATCAAGAAGGGTTGCCAGCCAGTAATGATCCCTCTCCTTAATACCACAAATCCTAGGGTCCTTTCACAGGCTTTGCAGAATCAGGAAGGCCATGCAGCGTAAGTTTGCAGAGGCATTCAATTCGGAGTGCTCTGGGTCACTAAGGATCACATTATTTGTAACTACCTCCTCCCAGCCACGTACAACTTCTTGGGTTTCTGGGGCCTTAAAACCATCACTTGAAGACTGCTCCCGCTCCCTCCTCCTCCTCCTCCACTACATGTCATACACAGTCTGTGGGCATCTCCCACTGTGTGTCTCGGAGTTGAGTGTGAAAACTTTGGTCGTGCTGTGAGAAAAGCCCACCCTCCTCCTAGATCAGCTTGTGTGATAGATGCAGTGTTCTGTCTATCACATGAGCTGATCTAGGAGGAAGGCGGGAGATGTCTGCACACTGTGTAATCCAGACACAGATTATGGGCACGGTGAGACTGCATTATGGGCACGGTGAGGCTGCAATTATAGGCACGGGGAGGCTGCAATTATGCGCTCGGTGAGACTGCATTATGGGCACAGTGATGCTGCGATTATAGGCACTGTGAGGCTGCGGGAACGGGGAGGCTTATGGGAACGGGGAGACTGTATTATGGGCACGGTGTGGCTGTGATTATGGGCATGGTGAGACTGCATTGTGGGAATGGTAAGGCTGTGATTATGGGCACGGTGAGTCTGCGATTATGGGCACGGTAAGGCTGAGATTATGGGCATAGTGAGGCTCAGATTATGGGCACAGTGAGGTTGTGATTATGGGGAGGGTAAGGCTGCGATTATGGATTATGGGCATGGTTAGGATGCAATGATGGGCACGGTAAGACTGCAATGATGGGCACAGTCAGGTTGCATTGATGGGCACAGTGAGGCTGCATTGATGGGCACAGTGAGGTTGCATTTGATGGACACTGGTGAGGCTGCATTGATCTCTTGTACCATGTCTGCACTTTCTAACCATCTCCTGTATCATGTCTACATATCTTACCATCTTTAGTATCATGTCCTCAATCTCTAATCATCTCCTGTAACATGCCCGAAGCCTCTGACATCTGTACCATGCCTGCTGCCTCTGCCATCTTGACATCTTCTGTACCATGCTCACAGCCTCTGACATCTCCTGTACCATGCCCCCAGCCTCTGACATCTTGACATCTTCTGTACTATGCCCACAGCCTCTGACATCCCCTGTACCATGCCCACAGCCTCTGAAATTTTGACATCTTCTGTACCATGCCCACAGCCTCTGACATCTCCTGTACCATGTCTGCAATCTCTAACCATCTCCTGTTTTATATCATGTCTGCAGTCTGGAGAGGAATCAACAGTGGGAACACCACCGGGATGGGGGTCATGGGAGAAGTCAGACTTGTGTGGACTGCAGAGGGGAGACCAGAGCCACCAAGCTGGAGCCAACTGACTGAGCCCTGCATGGTGTACCTGAGAGGAGCTCAGTGACAGCACCGCCAGGCCAATCAGAAGGGGAGGGGGGGTCACTGATGTAAGGGGGGAGTGAATACAATAATGTAAGGGGGCACTGATATAAAGGTTTCCCCCTTATATCAGTACCCTACCCCCCTTACCTTAGTGTATTCTTTCTGCAGAAGGTCGTATCTGGTCATCAGAGTCCACCCACATTCCCAGAGTCCCAGGAGCCCCCCTTAATGATTGCTCCACTTTTACCACTTTTAACTGTTATATATATATCCCTAGCCCTATGTGCTTTCATATCTGTCTTATCTATATATAATACGCTCTTCAAATGTGCTTTAAAATGCATGGTTTTCCCTTTTATGAACAAGAAAATAATGACGTTATGCTGTTGGGCTGGTATAATAATGCTATGGGGCTGGTATGAAATTTTTTCCAGGGCTGGTTTTTACTCCCAGTGCAGCCCCGACTGCTGTGTGTTATCCTCGACATCCATGCTGACACAATCCTCCTCCTCCTCTTCTTCCTGTGTGTTTGGCAGGCCCGCAGGAATGCTATCAGTATCTGGATAAAGGGGACCTTGTGTAATGTCTGATTCATCCACTGGGGGGTCAGTCATCTCCACTATCCCCTCAGCCCATTGATGAAGTCTCAGCCACATCACCTGATACCTCCTCTTGTTCCTATTTAAACAGTTGCCGCCAATGACTTATCATTCGTGCTAGATACCTGTTACCAGGCCTAGTGCACCAGCCACACGTTGCTGCTTACTTCTCCAAGTTTGTGCCGGACAGAGCCCCACTTCATCCTCTTCGCTTGGGCTGGATAGAGCCCCACTTCCTCCTCTTCGTTTGGGCCAGACAGAGCCCCACTTCATCCTCTTCATTTGGGCCAGACAGAGCCCCACTTCATCCTCTTCGTTTGGACCGGACAGAGCCCCCACTTACTACTCTTCATTTTGGGCCAATGAACGCTTCATCACCATATCTCCAGACCTACGGAGTGTCCACATCAGCATAACGCAACTCACTGCAAGTATACCTGAACTGCATAAACTTTGTACTTCTGATCTGCTATTGCCTTGCTGACAGTCCTGATACCTAAGTTATGGCTGTATATAAACTCTCTAAATAAACTCCAACTAATCCTTCAACATACCTTTGTTCCTTTATCTGTAATTTGCCATAAGGTGTAACCACTTAACTACATAGTATGTACATAAGTCCGAAGCTGTGATCCTCTACAAAAACGCTACTAGCTCACTGCCTGAGACATTACACCTTGAGAGGAAAGGAAGTCCTCCTCTTCCCCCCGTTGTTCTGCCTCAAGTGCCCTGTCCATGATTCCATGAAGCGTGTGCTCCAGCAGGAAGACTAGAGGAACAGTCTCACTGATGCATGCATTGTCGCTGCTCAATATCCTTGTGGCCTCCTCAAATGGTGACACGACAGTGCATGCATCCTTGATCGGTAGCCACTGGCGTGGCGAAAAGAAGCCAAGCTCCCCTGATCCTGTAATGGTGCCATACTAGCACAGGTATTCATTGATGGCCTTCTGCTGTGTGTGCAGCCACTGCAGAATTGCCAACGTTGAGTTACACCTGGTGGGCATGTCACAAATGAGGTGGTTGATGGGCAGGTTGCTTTCCCTTTGAATGTCAGCCAACCGAGCACTGGCATTGTATGGCGGAAATGACCACAGACTTTTCTGGCCTGCCTCAGGAGATCTTGTAAGCCTGGGTACATGGTCAAGAAACACTGCACCATTAATTTAGGACGTGTGGCAAACAGGGAACATGGGTCAAGTGTCCCTGTTGGAGGGCGGAGAAAAGGTTGGTGCCATTGTCGCATACAACATTCCTGGCTGAAGATGGCACCTCTGAGCCTGCCCCTGCAGAGCTGACAGAATCTCTGCTCCAGTGTGGCCCCTGTCCCCTAGGCAGACCAACGCAAACACTGCATGACATCTTTTTGCCTAACTGCTTGCGTAGCTCCTTGAGTGTTTAGGGAGCACTGCTGGTTCAGGGGACAATTCTGAGGAAGAGGCCATAAAGAAGAAGAGGAGGGAGGGGAACATACAGATGTTGTGGCAGAATCACCACTAGCTTTTTTTGAGGCGTGGTGGGGGAACAAGCTCCAACTCTGAACCCTGTCCTTTATCCTTCCCAGCAGCCAGCAGATGTACCCAGTGTGCCGTGAAGGAAGGTAATGTCCCTGCCCAAGCCTGCTGGACCATGACCTTAACTGCTGACTGCCCTGTCCAACAAGGCCAAAACATTACCTTCCACATGGCAGTAGAGAGCTGGAATGGCCTTTACGTGAAAATAAATGGGGTTTTGAAATCTGCCACTGTGGTACAGCACATTCCACAAATTCACAAAAGGGGACTGAGTCTACCAGCTGAAAAGGCAGCAGTTGCAGTGCTAGCAATTTGGCCAAGCTAGTATTTAGACGCTGAGCATGTGGATGGCTGGGACCAAATTTCTTTTTATGGTTCAGCAACTGGTGTAGGGAAATTTGCTTGCTCTAATCAACTGGTGGTGTACAGCTAGCAGATTGTCTGAAAGTACGTGGGACACTTATTGCTATACCTTAATTCTCCTTTCTGTTCGAGTCAAACTCATGTTCGACTTGAACATTGGCTGTTCGCCAGTTCGCTGAACAGCGAACCATTTTGGGTGTTCGCAGCAAATTCAAAAGCCGCAGAAGACCCTTTAAAAATCTATGGGAAAAATCAAAAGTGCTCATTTTAAATGCTTATATGCATGGTATTGTCATAAAAAGTGTTTGGAGACCTGGGTCCTACCTCAGGGTACGTGTATCAATTGAAAAAAAGTTTTAAAAATGGCAGTTTTTTCAGTAGCAGTGATTTCAATAATGCTTAAAGTAAAACAATAAAAGTGTAATATTCCTTTAAATTTCGTACCTGGGGGGTGCCTAGGGTATGCCTGTAAAGGGGCGCATGCTTCCTGTGTTTAGAACAGTCTGACAGCAAAAAAAGTCATTTAAAACTACTCGCGCCTACAATGAATTGTCGGTCCGCAATACACATGGGAACCCCGAACCAATTTTTTTTTTAAAAATGCGTGGTGGTCCCCTTAAATTCCATATTAGGCCCTTCAGGTCTGGTATGGATATAAAATATGGCGTGGGGGTCCCCCTCAAAATCCATACCAGTTCCTTCAGGTCTGGTATGGATTTTAAGAGGAACCCAGCACCAAAATGTAAAAAAAAATGGCGTGGGTTCCCCCCAAAAAGCCATAGCAGACCCTTATCTGAGTACGCAACCTGGCAGGCTGCAGGAAAAGAGGGGGGATGAGAGAGCACCCCCCCTCCTGAACCATACCAGGCCTCATGCCCTCAACATTGGAACATTGGGAGGGTGCTTTGAGGTAGCCCCTCAAAGCACCTTGTCCCCTTGTTGATGGGAAGAAGCGCCTCATCCCCACAACCCTTGCCCAGTGGTTGTGGGGGTCTGTGGCCAGGGGGGCTTATCGGAGTCTGGAAGCCCCCTTTAACAAGGGGACCCCCAGATCCCGGCCACCCCCTGTGTGAATTGGTAATGGGGTACAAATGTACCCCTACCATTTCACAAAAAAAGTGACAAAAAGGTTAAAAAAGGCAAGAGATCAAAAAATATTAGGAGGATATATTAAATATGTAAAAGAGATAACTAATGTCCAGGTTCCCGAAAATCCTTGGGTGTGTCTGTTCCACGGGACAGATATACCCTTAAAAGAATATAAAAAATCTCTGATACCTCAACTATTAAATGTAGCTAAGAGTATGATCCCGAAAAAATGGAAGGAAGTAGAAGGGCCTACAATAAAAGAATGGTTTGAGAAAATAGACGATATTTTTAGGATGGATTTAATAGGGAGGAAGAAGGAGGTAGAGAACCCCAGAGAAAATGGGAGAAATGTAAAATCTTTAAGTCAATGAAGAAATATAGTGAGGTTTATGGGTTGTAGGGATATAAACAAGGGATGGGGTGGGGGAGGGAGAGGGGGGAGATGGGGGGGAAAAGGAGGGACTGGAGTTATAAAGAAATAGGGGAAAGTTATAAAGAAATAGGAAATAAGTAAGCTAAGAACGTGTATAGGTGTTTGAGATATTAGAGGTAATAGGTGAACACAAATTAGCATTACCCCCTATATTTTTCTTTTTGTATATTAATGTTCTATAGGTGCTACTTGTCTCCTTTTTAGCTTTGTAATGATGAAAATTGGATATAAATAAAGAATAAAAAAAAAAGTTAAAAAAGGCAAGAGAGGATTTTTGACAAGTCCTTTACTTAATTCTTCTTCTTGCCGCTTCTTCTTTCATCTTCTTTGTTTTGGTCTTCCTTCCATGTACTTCTTGTTCCTCCAACTTCTTCTTCTCCATCTTCTTCTTCATCTTCTTCTTCCTCCACTCTTTATGTAAACGGGTGACCCCGCCCCCCTCTGACAATACGGGTAAAGCCATAGGGAAGAGGAGGGCAGGGTCACCGTTAAGAAGTGTCAGAAGAATCGAAGCGTCACGCGGCTGAAGACTCCCACAGAGGCGGCTCGTGCAGACGGCGCGGAGAAGAAGCCAGAGCAAGATGCCTGGACAAGAAGAGTGGAGGAAGAAGAAGATGGAGAAGAAGAAGTTGGAGGAACAAGAAGAACACCGAAGGAAGACCAGAAGAAAGAAGATGAAAGAAAAAGCAGAAAGAAGAAGAATTTAATAAAGGACTTGTCAAAAACTGTCTTTTGTAGTTTTTAACCTTTTTGTCACTTTTTTTGTAAAATGGTAGGGGTACATCTGTACCCCATTACCAATTCACACGGGGGGTCAGGATCTGGGGGTACCCTATGACCTGCCAGGTTGCGTGCTCAGATAAGGGTCTGGTATGGATTTTGAGGGGGGCCCCCACGCCTTTTTTTAATTTTGGCACGGGGTTCCCCTTAATAATCATAACAGACCTGAAGGGCCTGGTATGGAATTTACGGGGACCCCCACACATTTTTTTTTTTAATCGTTGTTCGGAGTTCCCCTGAGAGGAAATCCCCATGCCGTTTTTATCAATGAACTTTTATGTGTATTGCGGACCGACAATTCATTATAGCGCGATTAGTTTTAAATTCGTTTTTTTCCTTTAGAAATGTAATTTTACTGTCTGACTGTTCTAAACACGGGAAACATGCCCCCCTTTACAGGCATACTATAGACACCACTCAGGTATGAAATTTAAAGGAATATTACACTTTTATTGTTTCACTTTAAGCATTATTAAAATCACTGCTCCCGAAAAAAACGCCTGTTTTTAAAACTTTTTTTTGCATTGATACATGTCCCCTGGGACAGGACCCAGGTCCCCAAACACTTTTTGTGACACTACCATGCATATAAGCCTTTAAAATTAGCACTTTTGATTATTCATGTTCGTGTCCCATAGACTTTAACAGTGTTTGCGTGTTCGAACAAATATTTTGCCTGTTCGTATGTTCTGGTGCAAACTGAAAGGGGGGGGGGGGGGGGGTGTTCGGCTCATCCCTACTCTCAGTGCAGGTTTTTGAGAGAATTGGAGCTATAGTAGGGTTTGGGATCCCAGATGAGGAGCAAGGAGAAGTCTGGCATGTTCTATGATGTGGGTCTTTTAGGTGCAGCTGCCAATGAACTGCATGGCAGGCCATCATATATCTGGTCGTGCATGCGGTACCCAAGTGGCTGCTGTTCTGGCCACGCTTGATCTTCTTCAGACATAGGTTGCAAACAGCAACGGTGTGATCTGCTACACACATGTCGAAAAAAGGCTCACACAAAGAAACTTTTCAAATTTAGTGTGGAGTCAGCAGAGCCCTGCACCTGCGGAGCTCTGTGGTGTGATGCAATAGGGTGGCTGCCCTTAAGCTGACCCCTGGAGAACATCCTGCCTCGTTGAAGTTGTGCCTTCTCCTCCTCTTCACTTTCCTCCTCTCTTCTCTCAGGCACCCAAGTATGGTCAGTGACCTCATCATCCCCTCCCTCCTCCTCACTGGAGCAAACTTGGCAGTATGGTGCAGCTTGGGGAACATAAATGCCAGTTTCATGTCCTTCTGTGACATCCCCTCTCTCTAAGCTCACGTTACTCCCTTATTCCACTTGTGAAGCAGCATCGGAGCTTTCAAATTGCTGCGCATCCTCCGGCAGCATGTAACCAACACTGTGGTCGAATATTTCTGGGGACTCCTCCATGCATGATAGTTACATAGTTAGTTAGTCAGGTTGAAAAAAGACAAAAGTCCATCTAGTTCAGCCACACAAAAAAAGAAAAAATAATAATAATATCATACAATCCCATATACCCAATTCTATACCCACAGTTGATCAAGAGGAAGGCAAAAAACCCCAGCAGAGCATGATCCAATTTGCTAAAGCAGGGGAAAAAAATCCTTCCTGATCCCCTGAGAGGCAATCTGATTTTCCCCAGATAAACTTTATAAATGTTAGTACCCAGTTATATTATGTTCACTTAGAAAATAATCCAGGCCTTTCTTAAAGCAATCTACTGAGCTGGCCAGAACCACCTCTGCAGGGAGTCTATTCAATAGAGGGGCTTGGAAAGGAGTAACTGTGGACAAGGAGCCAGTGGAAATGGTTGCTTTGGCAACTGCATTGAAAGGCAAACTACTATGAGCCTGGGTGACAGAGGATGAGGAGGGTGAGAGCAGCTTCTTTAGCCACTCCAACTCTTATGCATGTTGTGGCTCCATAAAATGGCCAGCAGCAGAAAAAAAGGTATGTATGTATGTCCCACGGCCACCTGCAGAGGATGCACCATGTCCACGACCACCACTGTTGACTGTAGACACAAAGGCTGCTTGCCCTCTTTTAGTGGCCTGTGGGTGTCTGCATCTCATATATACATATATATATATATATATATATAGAGAGAGAGAGTATACACTACATATATACTAGACTGACTGTATATATAAAATACACTGCAACTAAAAAACAAACCTGCCTGACTAATCTAGCTCAATCTATCACCATCCACAGTCACACACTATACACGGGCGCTATGTAAGCAGTCTTACATAGTGTAGAGCATGGACTTAGTCCCCCCAAGCCATGATTGACAGCAAGGCCATTTCTTGGTTTCATCAAAAGTACCTTATCTTACCTATCGGGTTACGGTGTGAAGGCATCACTGGCACCTGTTAATTCAATTCAAAGTCTGCAAAAGAAACACCAAAATGTATCCAAAAAATCTCTAATCTTGTTCAAAGTGCACTCAATTGTGGCCTCATCATGCAGATTGGTTCCCTAAGCCATTGTTTATAAAATAAAGAAAGCTTGAATGGAAAAATGTCATTTTTTTTGGCTTTATAAATGTCATTATTGCTACAGCAGGCTCTATATGTGGCACAGATGTGCCACATTACAGACAGACAAAGGGGACCCCCGCAGGCACTATATTTAAAGGAATTTTTAATTTTTATTGTTATTTCTAATTGTAATGGTTTCACTTTAAGCATCCGTAAATCAGTGCTCATTTAAAAATGATGTTTTTTTACAAACTTTTTTTCATTCATACATGTTCCCCAGGGCAGTATCTGGACCCCCATAACCATTGTATGTACAATTACTTGCATATAAGACTTCAAAATGGGCACTTTTGATTTTTCCAGTTCGGGTCCCATAGACTTCAATGGGGTTCATGATTCAGTTACAAACTTTTGCGATGTTGTAAAGTTCTGACGCAAACTGAATAGGGGGTTGTTCGGCCCATCTCTACTAAATAAATTGATCAAGATCTGGGGTAAATGGATTAAATCTCATCAAACCGCACAATAATGAGGCAACTCTGAAGAATTTATTGAAATACACCCTATATATTTCCATTGTGCAATGATTATATCTAAATAAAAAATTATAATCACCACAATGTTGGTTGTTGTATAATTTTAATGTTAAACATACATAGCAATAATAGAAAGCACCCTCTAAAACATGTGGTTCAGTTGGGATATTGAAGAATTTTTTTTTACAAATAGTAAGTATACAGTAACACTAAATCTTGATATGTATGAAAAGGGAGCTAGAACATGTAATGTAAGTATAGTGCTCATGTAAGGCCATGACAAAAATACGGCATTCTGTTTTATACGCCTATAAATTGAGAGGAAGATAAGCAATTCAAAGAGGGGAAAGCAATTAAATTAATTTTAAAGGATGAGAGCAGGTTAGACAATGTGTATAAAGACTTTTCAAATTTTATTTTGAAGACTGGATAAATAATAAGCTTGCATATGCAGTATATTACACTAATTACTATCATATATATATACATAAATACATATATATATATATATATATATATATATATATATATATATATACATATATATATATATATATATATATATATATATATAAATGTAATTTGATATATAAAGAATATATAAAGATTACGTTTGTAAAATTGTGAAAGTCATATCAAATATTAAAATATGATCTAAAGCTATAACTTCAAATATGCGCACACTGGAAATACATTATAGTTTCTCATCATATTTGGAAATGAACAATTTATCTGTTTATCCTCATTACCACTTCCTATTTAGTCCAAGATGCTGAGGCTTCTGTGAATACACCTTTAAAAATGATTTATTTCTTGTTTTCCCCACACTTCCATCATCAGTTAAAGTTGGAAACATACTGTATTCGGCCAGTGAAAGTTGGAAGCCCACTGTGATACAAACCACTGCCTGGAAGTAAAACGCTAGGTAAAATCTGTATTTTTCTTCTTCATAGTCATCAACGGTGACCCAGCCAGGTTTAAGATGCTGACTGCAATTGCTGCCACATGAGAAAAAATTCAATATAATTACCACAGCATTTTTTTTATATTTATTGTATATCAGAACACACTTATGTTTGTTTGTTTTTTTGTCTTTGTTTTTTTTGTATTTTTATTCTTCATCATTCTGTCTTTCTTGGCCAGTTAAAGTTGCTGTGATACAAACCGCCACCTGAAAGTAAAACTAAAAGTACAATCTGTATTTTTTTATCATCATCAAAAATAAGCCTTCAAGGTTCAAGATGTTGATGGTGCTATTGTTGCCAAATGAGGAACAAGATTAAATAATACCCCCCCCACCCAACAAAACACCCTATAATATTTATATCTGAACACATTTATAGATGTGTACTTAGGTCAATCAGGGGTGAAATGTGTGTGGGAAATCAGTAGGGAACATTCTTTTCTCTGCATTCAGAGAAAAGTGATTACCTTTTATCCTTTTATAGGTCCATAGTGATTTTTTTTTTTTTTTTCAAACTGGTAGAAATTCAAATCATCAACCAGGTCACAATATCAAACAGGGCCAAACGAATTTTAAAACATCTGCTTATCAACTCTTAATCATCCTAAAGGACCACTCTCACAACAATGCATTATGATTCCTGTGATTAGTTATTGTCAACAAAGTGGGTGGCGTGCACCCTATTTCCGATCAATTTCCAATTTAAAGAGAGGGAGGAGAGAGTAGGCAGGACATTAGGGACATTAGGTTAATGTTGGCCATAGATGATCCAATTTTCTGTGGTTGCAGAAAAGAAAATCGCTTGATTCCCCCATCAACACAGTCAGTGTTGATGAGGGAATCCCTCCCATGGAGTTATTGTGTTCTCTTGGCAGGGGTGATCCCCCACGCCCTCCTCCACCCTTAATTGACCGCGGCTTCCCCTGGCCGATTCTCCACCTCTTTGTAAAGTGGCAGGGGAAGCCGCCATTAATCAAGGGAGGAGGAAGGGACAGGGGGCCTAGATTTACACACAGTGATTATTGCTACTGGCTATAGCCGCTGGCAATAATCGCATGAAAAGTCCACCAGAATGGTTGTACCCAACTTGATTGATTGAACAACTTAGGTACAATCAGCCTGCCCATACATTGTTATTTTTTTATTATACAGGATTTATATAGCGCCAACAGATTGCACAGCGCTTAACAAAATGAAGGCAGACATTACAGTTACATTACAATTTGGTACAAGAGGAGCCAAAGGGCCCTGCTCGCTAGAGCTTACAATTTAGGAATGGTTCGAATCTCGACTGGTCCCTGCTAAACCAGCTGAGAGTTGAATTATGTATGGCCAATTTTAGGGTGAAGGTTCCAATTTAAGTAAAAGTGCATTTTCATATCCCCTAGACTAAACAGGTAATTGAGTCTTATGCCGCATACACACGACCAGAGTTTCCGGCAGAAAAGGTCCGACGGTCTTCCCAACGGAGTTCCAACGGACTTTTGACAGAGTTACAACGGACTTCCAACTGAACGGACTTGCCCACACATGAACGGACCAAAGTCCATTTGTTTTGAACGTGATGACATATGACGGGACTAGAAAAGGAAGTTCAATAGCCAGTAGCCAATAGCTGCCCTAGCATCGTATTTGGTCCGTCGGACCAGCATTCAGACGAACGGTTTTCCTAATTGAAATTGATTCCGTTGGACAGATTTAAAAAATATTCTATTTCTAGGTCCGTCTGAATTTTTGAAGAAAAAAGTCAGATGAAGCCCACACACGATCGTAATATCTGACGGAATGATTCCGTCTGACCTTTTCTGCCGAAAAGTTTGGTCGTGTGTACGCAGCATTACAGTGCAGGAGCAGCCCTACTGCAAAGGAGGACTTATAGGTTATCTGCAGTTCAGCTTCACCTTTGCTGTACAGCATGGTCTTTTGCATAGGTATTCCCAGCCTTTTGCATTAGGGTGTGCACCTCAAAGCTCAAGCGCAGGTTTGTGTATATATATATATATATATATATACATATATATATATATATATATATATATATATATATATATATATATATATATATATATATATGTAAACAAACATTTTAAAATGCATTAAAAACTGCATCCCAGTCTGAAAGCAACCTTCCCTTTATATACTGTATTCATGTTACCTGTCAGAGTGTCATAATGTTATGATTGATTGGTGTACAGTGTAAACACTGTCTGCAGCCATACAGCCATAGCACTTGTGATTCACAAGTGCTATACAGTAGCTGTAATGGCTGAAGACAGTGCTTGACAGGAATAGTAACAGTATAACAACAGTTCACCTTACATAGACATGAAATTAGATTCTACTTGATCCTACCAGAAAAAAAAGTGTGCACACTTTCTAATGATGCCTGCTGCATGCCAGCCCTTATTATACAAGATCTTGGCACAGCCGCTCTCAGCACAGCCCAACCCTAGTGGCGGCTGGTGCTCAAAATTTTTGGGGAGTGCAAACTTAAAAATACTGAAACCCCCTCCCTCCATCAATGGCAGCCTCACTGTGCCCATCAAATGCAGCCATTGTGCCCATCAAATGCAGCCATTGTGCCCATCATATGCAGCCACTTGTGCCCATTATATGCAGCCACTTGTGCCCAGTATATGCAGCCACTTGTGCCCATCAAATGCAGCCACTTGTGCCCATCATATGCAGCCACTTGTGCCAATCAAATGCAGCCACTTGTGCCCATCATATGCAGCCACTTGTGCCTGTCATATGCAGCCATTTGTGCCCATCAAATTCAGCCACTTGTGCCCATCAAATGTAGCTGCTTACCCTGGCAATAAACACACACACCCCAACTCGGGGCTCGCAGCTCCTGGCACTTGCACTTGACCCTTCCACCCTCATGGGAGGTCCAGCACTTACCTGAAGACTTGCATCCTCTGTGTCTCCATCAATTATCCTCCTCTCCGTCACACTTGGGGAGCAGCAGCGGCAGAGGTACCCACTCCTCTCATGCTTCCTCCACTTGTCAAAGTGCCACTAGGCATCCAATAGGTTTGCCTGGCATTTTGGCCAATCGGCAAACAGGTCTCACTGGCTATGGAATGCTCTACCAATCAACATCCGCCTGGAAGAAAATCACCTGGCTTTTAGGAAAAAACTCAAGACCTTCCTCTTTTAGCAGATGATCAAAGCTCGCCACAGCGCCTAGAGGCGATTCAGTTCGCATTGTGCGCTATATAAGTATTTCATTCATTCATTCATTCACCTGCCTCCTGATTGGTGGGGAGGCACTGCAGTGTGAAGATAGTGAAAATTCATTTGCAATGGTCACAAAATTGGGTGGGATCAGGGCACACTGTCTACGCCCCAAGCCCACCCTTTTTTGAAGCCCATTATAGCCTCTGGCTCTAATCATGTTCTTAAAAAAAACACCCCCTCCCACCCCCACCATAGGAATCCAGGTGCCCGGCATCCTGAAAGGGGCCAGGCGCATAGATACACGGGCCACCACTGCCCCACCCTCTGAATTTACTGAGAGCATATCACTTCACCAACCAGGGCTGCCAGTGGCTGTTGGTGGTGGCAGGACTATAATCTTAGTATTGGCAAATGTGGCCCAGATATCACCTGTGCGATATCACCTGTGCCCCCAAAATGAAAAAAAAAACTTCCACAAAAGCTGGTACCACTAGAGTCCAGGAAATGTGGTTGATTGTGGTGTGAAATTGTGGTGTGCAGTGTGTGTCAGAGCACAGTGGGCCCCCTTTCCCTTGTGGCCCATGTGCCCCACACATACTGTACACGTGGATAATGTGCCACTTTCTCACTAGGTGATCAGAGCGTGCCCAGGCACATCCAGCACACTCTGTGCACCCTCCTATGGTCTTTTTTTTTGATAATGTGGATAAAAACATAGGGTCCTTGCACAGGATACTGATATATGAAATGCCAGTTCTTCCTGGCAGACAGTACCTGCGCCAAAAAAAAAAAGTGCTGTCTGTATAATGCATGCATTTACAGGCAAAAATAATGCCCAAATGTACACCTTAAAATTCTTCAAAAGGGACAATTATTTAAATAATATATGAGTGAGGTGTGGCACTAGTTTTTGTGGCACTAGTTTTCTGATAGTTATCTGTCTAAATGTATGGGCTCAAAGCAAAAGACTGCAGTAGATGCATGTGAAATAAAAAAAGGGTCTCTTTACTAAATAATGGAAGTACATGCACTATGGATCCAGTATTTTTCATGATATTGGTCCTTTCAAACCTGGGTGGGCAAATATACAATGCAACGCTGCTTGCATTCTGTATCCCTTGCAGCTTGGGAAACAAATGTGTTATTGGCTACATTTAGAGATCCTCTGCCATTAGCAACTGTAGATTTTATTATTATTATTATTATTTGGAATCATGTTTCATGGATCATGCATAAAATGCAGTTTTTATTCATGTGAATTATTATAAAGGCACAGTCCATTAAACTATAACATCTTTGCAGCAGTTGTTGCCCATCCCTGAACATTGCAGTTACTTAGGTCCCTATCAGAAACACATGATAATGAATACTTTTTACAACCTTGTATTCACTTCAGTCCAGCAAATAGAAAAAAAAAAATGTCTGTTCTGTATTACAATTTTTCCCATTTGGCAATGGTAACAGCCCAGTTTCAGTCTACTGAGCTGGCTGCCTTTAACCCTTTGCTTGCCACTGTCAATCTAGATAGCAAAGGCACAGTAAAACACCATGGCATATTTTTGTCCTCTCTTCCACATTGAATAGCTCTGCTGAATATTGTAGTTTCATGGTGTTTGATGGCACAGATCACGTTGTAGGTGTGAGAAGGATATTCATTAGTGATGGACGAACTTCCGACGGGACGTTTCGCGAACGCGAAACGCGAACGGACACAAACGTTCGCGAAAACGACCGTTCGCCGCGGGCTCCATTGACTTCAATGGGAGGCGAATTTCGCAAACCTTTAGGTCGAATTTGCGGCCACGGGGTAATTATTAGGGGGTAGCACGTAGTCCCACCACCTGGACAATAGCATAATACATGTATGAGGTGAATTTGGGATCGATAACTACAAGCATTTTTTTTTTATTTGGGAAATTGTTCTGACAATTCAGGACTATGGAGCTAATGAAGGCAATGGAGGAGAGGGAAGGTCAGGGACCAGGGTAGGCAAACAAGAGGGTGCAGGAGATACAGAGCACTGACAGCAGCACCGTAATACAGAGCACTGACATCAGCACCGTGACATACAGCGCTGACAGCAGCTCCGTGACATACAGCGCTGACAGCAGCTCCGTGACATACAGCGCTGACAGCAGCTCCGTGACATACAGCGCTGACAGCAGCTCCGTGACATACAGCGCTGACAGCAGCTCCGTGACATACAGCGCTGACAGCAGCACCGTGACATACAGCGCTGACAGCAGCTCCGTGACATACAGCGCTGACAGCAGCTCCGTGACATACAGCGCTGACAGCAGCTCCGTGACATACAGCACTGACAGCAGCTCCGTGACATACAGCGCTGACAGCAGCTCCGTGACATACAGCGCTGACAGCAGCACCGTGACATACAGCGCTGACAGCAGCTCCGTGACATACAGCGCTGACAGCAGCTCCGTGACATACAGCGCTGACAGCAGCTCCGTGACATACAGCGCTGACAGCAGCTCCGTGACATACAGCGCTGACAGCAGCTCCGTGACATACAGCGCTGACAGCAGCTCCGTGACATACAGCGCTGACAGCAGCTCCGTGACATACAGCGCTGACAGCAGCTCCGTGACATACAGCGCTGACAGCAGCTCCGTGACATACAGCGCTGACAGCAGCTCCGTGACATACAGCGCTGACAGCAGCACCGTAAGCAGCCCCAGGAGGAAGTCAGCACAGCACAGGGATGGTGTGATCCCCTCATAATAAGAACCCCCAGGAGGAAGTCAGCACAGCACAGGGATGGTGGGAGCCCCTCATAATAAGAACACCCAGGAGGAAGTCAGCACAGCACAGGGATGGTGGGAACCCCTCATAATAAGCAGCCCCAGTAGAAATATGACACCGCTCAACCTCTTCAAAGAGGAGGGTAGGGGCATATAGTACGGTGTGCTTTTTTGGGTCAGGGAAGTGAGCCAAATGAATTAAGAAGGTCTGTGTGCTTGATTCCAAAAATTGTTTATAGACATATACATGGTCTACTGATCACATGTGTTGAATTCCTCCGAGATCCATGCCTCATTCATTTTTAGAAATGTGAGGTAGTTAACACTGTGGTGAGCTAGGCGAGTACGCTTATCGGTCACAATCCCCCCTGCTGCGCTGAACGTCCTTTCGGACAGGACACTGGATGAGGGGCAAGCCAACAGTTCGATTGCAAATTGGGCAAGCTCTGGCCAGAGGTCAAGCCTGCCCACCCAGTAGTCTAGGGGTTCATCACTCCTCAGAGCGTCCACATCGGCCGTTAACCCAATGTAGTCGGACACCTGACGGTCTAGGCGTTCCCTGATGCTGGATCCGGATGACACCTGTCGATGGGTCGGCTGAAAGAATGACCTCATATCCGAAGTCACCAACACATCTTCAAACCGGCCTCTTCTTGCAGGCGCTGTTGGATTGGTACCCGCAAATCCTTCTCTGGGAGTGGGAATTGCTCCTCTGCCAGCGCACGCAAAAGCAGAATGCAGCATTTCTCGAAGCAAGGCCTGGAAGTGCTGCATTCTGACAGCCCTCTGCGACGGCGGTAACATTTCCGCCATTTTGTGTTTGTACCGGGGGTCTAAGTACGTTGCCACCCAGTACTGGTCCTTGACCCTCATGCTTTTTATACGGGGGTCCCTATTAAAACACTGGAGCATGAAGGCCCCCATTTGCACTAAAGTGGAAGCGGTGTGGTGGCCTGGCTCCTGCTCATCATCCAGGATAATGTCGTCCTCTTCATTCTCCTCTCCCCATCCTCGCACAACAGGGATCCCAGAAAGGTTTAAAGCATGCTCTTCTTGCTCCTGCTCATCCGCCCCGGCACCATCCTCCTCTGACTCCTCATCAGACTCCTGTTGTTGACTTGTCTCAGATAGAGTAGCCCCCCCTGGGAATTCATCCAGCATTGCGACTTCCTCATCTTCCCGCTCCTGCTCCTCCACAGCCTGATCAATGACACGACGCAATGCACGCTCCAGAAAGAAGGCATAAGGTACCATGTCACTGATGGCGCCATGGCTGCGACTGACCAGTTTGGTGATCTCCTCAAATGGCCGCAGAAGTCTGCATGTGTCGCGCATGAGCAGCCACTGGCGCGGTGAAAAAAAACCCAGCTCCCCAGAACCGTTTCTTTCGCAGAGTTCATACAGGTAGACGTTAACTGCACGTTTCTGCTGGAGCAGCCTATCAAGCATATAGAAGGTTGAGTTCCATCGCGTCGGGCAATCGCAAATAAGACGTCTGACCGGCAGATGGTGTCGCCGCTGAATGTCAGCAAGGCGAGCCATGGCCGTGTAAGATCTTCTGAAATGGGCCGAGATTTTCCTTGCCTGCCGCAAGATGTCCTGGACCCCAGGGTATTTGACAAGGAATCGCTGCACGACCAAGTTTAAGACGTGTGCCATGCACGGCACGTGCGTGATTTTGCCCTGTTTCAATGCGCTAAGCAGATTGGCACCGTTGTCACACACCACTTTACCAACTGTCAAATTGAGCGGTGTTAGCCACTCATCTGCCTGTGAACGCAAAGCTGAAAGGAGTGCCGGGCCAGTGTGGCTCTTTGCTTCCAGGCACAACAGACGCAGCACGGCATGGCAACGTCTCACCTGGCATGTGGAATAGGTTCTGGGGAGCTTGGGCGGTGCAGGGGAAGAGACGCTAGCAGCGGAAAAGGAGGAGGCAGCTGAGGAGGAGAGGGAGGAGGATGGAGTAGGAGGAGGAGAAGAAGAGTCAGGCCTGCATGCAATCCGTGGCGGTAAAACCAAATCTACACGGGTGCCACGGGTTACATGCTTGACGGCCGTCAGAAGGTTCACCCAGTGGGCAGTAAAACTGATATACCTTCCCTGCCCGTGTTTGCTAGACCACGTGTCTGTGGTCAGATGTATCTTGGCACCGACACTGTGTGCCAGAGATACATTCACTTGCCGCTGAACATGGCCATATAGCTCTGGGATGCCCTTCTCTGAGAAATACTTCCTTCCTGGGACCTTCCATTGTGGTGTTCCAATGGCCACAAATTTGCGAAAGGCCTCCGAGTCCACCAGTTTATATGGCAGTAGTTGGCGGGCTATGAGTTCTGACAAGCCAGCCGCCAACCGTTGGGCAAGAGGGTTATCCGGCGTCATCATTTTTTTACGCTCAAACATTAGGCCCACGGAAGCCTGCCTTTTTGCAGAAAAATGTGAGCTTGGCGTGATGGAAGGTGGAGTGGAGGACAATTGTGAGGAGAGAGGAGAAGGAGAAGTAGAAGACGAGGCTGGACGGTGAGAGCCTGCAGTGTGGCTTTGTGTGTTCCGTTGCTCCCACTGGGCTCGGTGATGGCTGCTCATGTGCCTTCTTAAGGCGGTCGTCCCTAGGTGAGTATTGGGCTTACCGCGACTAACGCGTTGACTGCAAAGATTGCAGATGGCAACGCTATTGTCAGCAGCGGACACGTTAAAAAAAGCCCACACTGCGGAGCCATGTGCCGGTGTCCTGGGAGCGCCAGATGTGACCGTACATGGTCGATGACTCGCTCCTGATACATTTGCAGTCTGCTTTGTCCCTGCTGTGCAATGTAAGTCATTGCTGCTTCTCCTCCCTATCTGCTGGTCCATATCTCCCTCTGAACTCCCCTCCTCTTCCTCTCTTGTGGGCACCCACGTGACATCACTAGACACGTCATCATCAACGTCACCTTCCCCACCGCTATAAGTAGAGTAGGCAGCAACACCGGGGACCAACCTCCTCCTTGGGCTGATCTGGGTACTGGCGTCAGACTGCTGAGTAGCGCTTGTTGCTACCTCCTCTTCCTGATCCAATACCAAGAGTGGCTGCGCATCAGAAATGTCCTCTTGATATGGATCGGAAAATAATTCCAGTGACTCAAGCGGAAGGTATGTGGTGGTGGTGGTGGTGGTCGTGTTGTTGGTGGTAGTGTCTTTGGGGGTGCACATAGCAGAGAGTGAAGAAGAGGGTGCAGATCGAGAGGATGAGGAGGGTGCAGAAGAGTAAGGCTGAGCGAGCCACTCAACCAAGTCTGGTGCATCCTTTAAAGTAATTGAACGCACCTTCTGCAACTTCCCACTTTGGCTCAAGCCTGTTGCTCCTGCCCTACCCCTACCACCCCTGCGGAAGGGCCTGCCTCTTCCTCTGCATGTCATTTTTTAAATGACCCTGTGACAAAACTCTTAGTCCCTATACCGCTGAAGGACTGCTGCAGTATAGGTGAGCGGTCAGCAGTGGTGCACGTCAACCCTATCTATTGTGGACCGATAGCGGTCCTTACAGAACAGCAGACTGTACCGCACTCAAGCCTATGTACCGTAGCACCCTATACCAAGTTACCAGTCCTTATAAGAACTTTTGTGGACCAAGCAGGTTGTGTATTAGTGTTTAGCAGACTGTACGTCAGTCCCTATACCGCTGAAGGACTGCTGCAGTATAGGGCAGCGGTCAGCAGTGGTGCACGTCAACCCTATCTATTGTGGACCGATAGCGGTCCTTACAGAACAGCAGACTGTACCGCACTCAAGCCTATGTACCGTAGCACCCTATACCAAGTTACCAGTCCTTATAAGAACTTTTGTGGACCAAGCAGGTTGTGTATTAGTGTTTAGCAGACTGTACGTCAGTCCCTATACCGCTGAAGGACTGCTGCAGTATAGGGCAGCGGTCAGCAGTGGTGCACGTCAACCCTATCTATTGTGGACCGATAGCGGTCCTTACAGAACAGCAGACTGTACCGCACTCAAGCCTATGTACCGTAGCACCCTATACCAAGTTACCAGTCCTTATAAGAACTTTTGTGGAACAAGCAGGTTGTGTGTTAGTGATTAGCAGACTGTACGTCAGTCCCTATACCGCTGAAGGACTGCTGCAGTATAGGTGAGCGGTCAGCAGTGGTGCACGTCAACCCTATCTATTGTGGACCGATAGCGGTCCTTACAGAACAGCAGACTGTACCGCACTCAAGCCTATGTACCGTAGCACCCTATACCAAGTTACCAGTCCTTATAAGAACTTTTGTGGACCAAGCAGGTTGTGTATTAGTGTTTAGCAGACTGTACGTCAGTCCCTATACCGCTGAAGGACTGCTGCAGTATAGGGCAGCGGTCAGCAGTGGTGCACGTCAACCCTATCTATTGTGGACCAATAGCGGTCCTTACAGAACAGCAGACTGTACCGCACTCAAGCCTATGTACCGTAGCACCCTATACCAAGTTACCAGTCCTTATAAGAACTTTTGTGGACCAAGCAGGTTGTGTATTAGTGTTTAGCAGACTGTACGTCAGTCCCTATACCGCTGAAGGACTGCTGCAGTATAGGGCAGCGGTCAGCAGTGGTGCACGTCAACCCTATCTATTGTGGACCGATAGCGGTCCTTACAGAACAGCAGACTGTACCGCACTCAAGCCTATGTACCGTAGCACCCTATACCAAGTTACCAGTCCTTATAAGAACTTTTGTGGACCAAGCAGGTTGTGTATTAGTGTTTAGCAGACTGTACGTCAGTCCCTATACCGCTGAAGGACTGCTGCAGTATAGGGCAGCGGTCAGCAGTGGTGCACGTCAACCCTATCTATTGTGGACCGATAGCGGTCCTTACAGAACAGCAGACTGTACCGCACTCAAGCCTATGTACCGTAGCACCCTATACCAAGTTACCAGTCCTTATAAGAACTTTTGTGGACCAAGCAGGTTGTGTATTAGTGTTTAGCAGACTGTACGTCAGTCCCTATACCGCTGAAGGACTGCTGCAGTATAGGGCAGCGGTCAGCAGTGGTGCACGTCAACCCTATCTATTGTGGACCGATAGCGGTCCTTACAGAACAGCAGACTGTACCGCACTCAAGCCTATGTACCGTAGCACCCTATACCAAGTTACCAGTCCTTATAAGAACTTTTGTGGAACAAGCAGGTTGTGTGTTAGTGATTAGCAGACTGTACGTCAGTCCCTATACCAATGAAGGACTGCTGCAGTATAGGGCAGCGGTCAGCAGTAGTGCACGGCAACCCTATGTATTGTGGACCGATAGCGGTCCTTACAGAACAGCAGACTGTAACGCACTCAGGCCTATGTACCGTAGCACCCTATACCAAGTTACCAGTCCTTATAAGAACTTTTGTGGACCAAGCAGGTTGTGTGTTAGTGATTAGCAGACTGTACGTCAGTCCCTATACCAATGAAGGACTGCTGCAGTATAGGGCAGCGGTCAGCAGTAGTGCACGGCAACCCTATGTATTGTGGACCGATAGCGGTCCTTACAGAACAGCAGACTGTACTGCACTCAGGCCTATGTACCGTAGCACCCTATACCAAGTTACCAGTCCTTATAAAAACTTTTGTGGACCAAGCAGGTTGTGTGTTAGTGTTTAGCAGACTGTGCGTCAGTCCCTATACCGCTGAAGGACTGCTGCAGTATAGGGCAGCGGTCAGCAGTAGTGCACGGCAACCCTATGTATTGTGGACCGATAGCGGTCCTTACAGAACAGCAGACTGTAACGCACTCAGGCCTATGTACCGTAGCACCCTATACCAAGTTACCAGTCCTTATAAGAACTTTTGTGGACCAAGCAGGTTGTGTGTTAGTGATTAGCAGACTGTACGTCAGTCCCTATACCAATGAAGGACTGCTGCAGTATAGGGCAGCGGTCAGCAGTAGTGCACGGCAACCCTATGTATTGTGGACCGATAGCGGTCCTTACAGAACAGCAGACTGTACTGCACTCAGGCCTATGTACCGTAGCACCCTATACCAAGTTACCAGTCCTTATAAGAACTTTTGTGGACCAAGCAGGTTGTGTGTTAGTGATTAGCAGACTGTACGTCAGTCCCTATACCAATGAAGGACTGCTGCAGTATAGGGCAGCGGTCAGCAGTAGTGCACGGCAACCCTATGTATTGTGGACCGATAGCGGTCCTTACAGAACAGCAGACTGTACTGCACTCAGGCCTATGTACCGTAGCACCCTATACCAAGTTACCAGTCCTTATAAGAACTTTTGTGGACCAAGCAGGTTGTGTATTAGTGTTTAGCAGACTGTGCGTCAGTCCCTATACCGCTGAAGGACTGCTGCAGTATAGGGCAGCGGTCAGCAGTAGTGCACGGCAACCCTATGTATTGTGGACCGATAGCGGTCCTTACAGAACAGCAGACTGTACCGCACCCAAGCCTATGTACCGTAGCACCCTAGACAGACCAAGTTACCAGTCCTGATAAAGAGCTTTGTGGAACAAGTGAGTTGTGAATGATTAGCAGACTGCAGCAGAAGGGCAGCAGTCAAGTATAATATTCTTTCTATATTTGGAAGAAAGAATATTATACGTGTACAAGCCTATTACCGTACCACTGATACCAGTCCTGAAAAGAACCTTTGTGGAACTAATAGTAACAGCAAGTCTTTAAAATTATCCTCACTGCCTGACACACTGCTTCCTGCCTGTCCCTATACAAATTGGCAAAAAAGAGTAGGCTGGAACGATTAGCTGGAACAGCTCTTTTGTGGACCTGATAGTAACAGCTAATGATGATGATGATGATGATGATGAAGAAAGACTAATCTGGCTGAGCTGTCCCTAAAATAGCAGCATACAGCGCTCTGTCCCTTTATCTAAACTGACAAAAGAAACTCAGGCTGCTGACCTAACACCTATACCAGTCCTGAAAAGAACTTTTGTGTACCAAATAGCTAGCGTTTTCTCTGTCCCTACTCCACACAGGATCCTTTCCCTACAGTGACAGAAGAAAGAATGTAAAATGGCCACCGGATCGGGTGTATTTATAGGTTAGGGGGAATGTCCAAGTGTCCATGAGCTGTCATGTCTCAATTGGTTGTCCTGTAACACATGATAAACGTGTCACGAAAGGTTAAAGTTCTTGTATACATTAAACACGTAAGTCCGCCGGGGCGAACGACGGAAAAAGGCGTTCGAACCCGCGGACGGCGAAAGTCGGAAATTCGCCGCGAAACGACCGCCGGGCGAACCGTTCGGCCATCACTAATATTCATGTGGTCTATGCCATAGACTCTATGGTATATAGTGACAGCTCCAAGCAGCAGGCATCAAATACCGGCTCTTTAAACACACCAGCATGAGTGATCTTCTAAAGAGCTTGTCACCCTTTAAAGCCTGCCTAGATCTCTAATAATAAGGCAGCCTAAGACAGGGAGACACTGTGTTAATTAGTACAACAAGCCATGAAAGTGGAGCAGAAAGAGCTTTTCTTTTAACCTCAGCAAAACAGCCAGGACTAATAAAGCATTGTTACCTTGGCCTGCTGCCTTAGCTAAATTACACAGCATTAAAAAATAATGCTTTTCATATTAGGTCCTAATTAAAGGTTGGGACAGCTTTAAAACAAGAGGAAATCAAAGAAAATATATATATACATATATATATATAAAAAAAAAAAACAACTCTGTCAAGAGTTATGGGAAGCTAATAAAGCCAGCCTGTTATGGTAGGGCTCTTTGCCCCTAGCTACAGCCAAACTGGAGCCACCGCAATTGGCTTTCAATGAGATAATGATATTCCTTCTATGCCATTAAAAGGCTCCTAGTGTAAAGTTAAAATGATTTATTTAATTTAGGAAATTATGAGGTGTAACTTCAAAGATGAAGCTATAAGTAATGGAAAACATCAGCGTGTTTGAAATTATAATAATAATTGTTTGTAATACAGTGATATCGAGCTTCTTTCATCAGGCAAGTGAAATTTAACCCAGACAAACGGTCTAGGCAGGCTTATAGGGAATGGCCTTGTTTTATGGTTTCCGTATCAGGGCGATAGGCAGCAACCCTGCCGGCCTTTGATGTCCTCACACCATTACATTCCACTTTATTAGTTGGTCCCTCAGGGACCTAGGCTGCTTCTTTTCCAGTACATACAGAGATAAGAAGATGGAGTTAGATAGAAAGAAAGAAAGAAAGAGAGAAAGAAAGAAAGAAAGAAAGAAAGAAAGAAAGAAAGAAAGAAAGAAAGAAAGAAAGAAAGAAAGAGAAAGAAAGAAAGAAAGAAAGAAAGAAAGAAAGACAGAAAAAAAAGGAAAAAAAAGAAAAAAAGAAAGAAAAATAGATAGATAGATAGATATTCCTTAGGTGAATCAAAAGAAATAAATATTTAGACTTAGAATGTATATACAATGTAATCATTTTATATACATACATATGTATGTGTATATAGGGAAAGATAGATAGATAGATAGATAGATAGATAGATAGATAGATAGATAGATAGATAGATAGATAGATAGATAGAGAGAGAGAGAGAGACAGTTCTTACTTATGTGAATCAAAAGAAAGAAATATTTAGGCTTAGAATGTATATACAATGTAATAATTTTATGTACATACATATGTATGTGTATAT